>NC_048596.1:255968741-256598429 GCF_003668045.3 Cricetulus griseus | reverse complement strand
AGCATCCAGTTTCTAGCATGTGCTAGACACAGGGGAATATGCATTTTGGTGGATTTTCTGGTCTTGTAAATGAACAAGGCAAGAAACAACCAAGCAAGCTAACAAGTGTATCACCCGGTTATATGTATAATATGAAGATACAAAGCAGATTAAGAAGGAGAGGCATGCTGGCCCTGAGGGTATCATGAGAGAATAAAAAATTCTATCTCATTGGGTGATGTTGATCGGAGACCTAACAGAGGGAATTCCAGCCAAGAGAAGCCACTGGTATCATAAGTTATCTAATGAACTCAATGAGAAACAAAGGGGGGATGAAGAGCCTTTCTGGTTTGTGTATGTGTGGCTTGGTCCTCAATGTGATGACTGCATAGGAGAAGGTGGAACCTTGTGGAAGATAATTAGAAGATGTGGGCCAAATTAACCTTGGAAGGAGTGGGTACTGGTCTGTGGAGTGAGTCAGTTCCTGGGAGAGCAGCTTATTATAAAGCAAGGTTGCTTTGCAAGCATGGCCCTTGTGCACACAGCCAGCTCCCTTTTTGTTATGCCAGCACCATGCTATTTGGATGCTCCAGCCACTAATGCTGTGAGACAACTAAACCTATTTTCTTTATAAGTTTCCAAGCCTCTGTAACTTGGTACAACAACAAAAACAGACTCAAATAGGAAGAAAAACAACCAATGGAAATTGATGGGCTTAAATCATATAATGAATGTCAGCCCTTGTATAAACTTTGGCTTTATTTCCAGTGGATATTTCCTTAGAAGTCTTTGAGGGTGGCCTAACTTGGAACCATACTGAGGCTGGTGACATGGCTCAGTAAGTAAGGGCACTTGTCACCAAGCCTGGCAACTTGAGTTGCATCCCCCGCATGGTAGAAAGATAGAACCAGTTCCTGTGAGTTGTCTTCTGATCTCCGCTCATATGCTGTGGTATGCTCGTGCCCACACACAGTGATAGTTTTCTAAATTAAAAAATAAGAGAGCTCGTGCTGGCTGTTGTGCTGAGAAGAGACTCACATGAGCAAGGATGAAGCTTGGAGATGAGTTGGGATGCTCTAGCAACCATTCAGCTGAATGAAATGCAGTGGTTGTGTTGACAGTGGCAAGAGCAAGTCAATCTGGACATGTTCTGAAGGTAGAGTCTACACGATTAGCCTATACATGTGAGAGGAAGAAGCAGAGGAACTCCATGCATGACAGGGGTGAAATGCCTTGACATTCCTGTTACCTTCCAACCTGAGGGAAACTCAGGTTGGGTTCATATGGCCAAGGTCATGAAGATAACATAATTTAAATATCCTTGGGCAAGAACATTGGGCTAGCAGTTGTAGGCTTGTGTCCTGAGTGAAGCTGTCTATAATCCCTCATGTCTCCCTACACCTGAAATAGAGCACAGCCTTTTTCAACCTTACAAGGAGCCTGTCAATCTCCCTCTCTCCTTAACCCAATTAAAGGATGAACTAAGTCATTCTCTGACTTCAGAAGCAACATGCTCCCACTCCCAGGCCTTCCAGATGACGATGGACTGCATGCCCTCAAAACATAAGCCAAAAATTAAAAAGGGGGGAAGGGTTTACATGAGTTAATGAACTAGAATGACATAATATATTGTTCTACTGAGTCATTCATTCATGTAGGGACCAACCTAAGCCCAAGTAGATTTTAATACAGCTCCACCCACTCCGACTACCTAGAGCTTCTCCCAGATAACTTCAAGGGAATGAGAACCTCATTCGTTCTGTACTTGTTAGTTTACTAATTAATGAAACTAGGTGGCATCAGTTGCGTGCAATAAAATGCATGCTTCAATCTGAAGTATATCCCGGTCTTCTGCAAAATCGCATGTCTCTGCACTTAATCAAGCATTCTTAGGTGCCTCTATTGCAAATCAAGTTTTCTATGGAGAATGGGAGGCAGACTTTTCAGATTGGCGATTAAAGGGAATGTGTGGGCTAGAGTCAGCTTGGGAGATTTGAATAACTTAAACTACCCAGAACCTTCAAAGGTGCTATCATTGTCACTTGGCTATATTTAGTTTTCTTTGCTTTTTGGAAGAGATGAGGCAGCTCCAGCCTGTGTCTCCCTTGGCTTTCCCCAGACACCGTAAATGATGTTGGCAGCCTCCCATCTCTACCACTCATACAGTGAAAATCTATTCCTCCTTCTCTTGCCGCGTTTAATAAACTTTATCTAGAACAATTTCTTGTGCAGTGGCAAACAGGCACTTATATAACAGACTATTTCAGGACCACTGTTCTCTGGGGCTCTGAAGCACATCCCCACTTCTTCAGTTCTGTGATTGAGGGAATGCTCTGCCTCCAAGAAGAAGTGAGCCCTGAGGCTGAGACTGTAAGTGTGATAAGAGCCTCTACAAAGATAGGTACAGGGAAGATGGACAAATCCTGCCATCCTAAGGAAACCTAATAGTCAAACTCTTTCCCCCAAGAAAAGCCAGGAGAAAACCACTGCTTATTCCTGTCCCTGGAAACACCGGGGAGCAAAATGTGCCATCCATATATAGTGTGTGAAAGACATGTGCTTGTTTGAACTTATATATGATAAAGGGAATTTGGAGTCCTACTCATACGAACAGTTTATTGCAGAAGAGCCAAAGAGGAAGAATCCAGATATAGGACCAAAGGAGACAGGGAAGAGTTCAAATGCCAAGGTAAAGCCAGGGTATTCCTTCAAAGACTAGGTTGCAACTGTAATGGCAAAATTTCAGGAGACAAACTAAATAAGACACTTGTCACATCTGAGATCAGATCCAAATACAGATCCTGTTCAGAGTGTGGTGGCCAGAGAGCCTACAGCACTAACCAGCTGTTGGTGCAACTCTGTGGGCCAGACTGGGGTGTCAGAGCTGTCCTTTGCACTAGAACTCAGGCTCTTGCCTGCATGGTTTTTTCAGGGGCTCCTGACTGCTACAGTCATGTTTCCCAACCAGGATGCATGTAGGGTCAAACTGTATGGGCTTGATGTGTAGCTCAGTGGTAGAGTGCCATGTTTAGCATGTCTGCGCCTTTGAGATCAACTCCAAGCACATGGAAGGAAAACAAGGAAAGAAAGAGAGAGGTGAGGAGAGCATAGAGGGACTGCTGTCTGAGTCCCTGTCCCCAAGACTGTATGAGAGTATAAGACTGTGTAAGACTGGATGAGAGTCAGTAGGGTGGGTTTACAGAGATCCCTGATACAAGAATATTGAGGAAAGATTAGAACTCTATCAGAAAGCTAGAGGTGGCCAGAGAACCTACATGCTGTAAAAAGACAGCTATGGGGACTGCTGCCCAAGGCAGGGCCCTCCACTGGGTTCTCAGACTCCATGAGCAGGAAGTTGTCATAGATGTAAGCCAGGTGTGAGTATCCTACTTACACATGATGAGCCCTGGGATGTCCCTCATTCCAGAGGCAGTCAAAAGCTGCCCTGTACTCTGGTATGTGCTTGCTTCCAACTTCTTTCCACCCTCTAGCAAGACTGCCACTCATTGTAGTAGGTTGAAATGATCCACTCATATGCTCAAACTGCCAGCCGTGGGAACTCCTGAAAAAAGGAAGAATCTGTGACAAAAGCCAGACATGGAAAACCAAGATGGTGGGTCTCTGGCTTGTTTGTAGAGTCTATGCCCTGTAGGGGGAGATGAAGGCCTAACTCATGCATCTACCTGCTGGGCCTGCCAGCTGATGGCGAGCAAAATGTGCCATTTTGCCAGTACAGTCACCTGTCTCTGGAAGTATCAGTAGGCTCCATACCCAGGTTCAACCCTTTGCACTAGTTTTAGTGCAAAGGACAGCCCTAGCACCAAGAACTGCTCTTTGTGCTCTAGAATCCTGGGCTGTGGGAAGCAGAGCCCCAGAGCAAATGGACCCAGAAACAGCTCTGCATCCTCAGCCCTTATAGAGATTGGAAGAGAAGTGAAACCACTCATCATCCTCCATGCCATCCTGCCCAGCTTATCCTCAGCCTCTAAAGCTAGAGCAGTGTTTTATCATAGAGGTCTTCCCAATCACAGAGGCTTTGAAAGCCTTTAGTGGCCTTGGACTTCTGTGTTCCTCTTCTGCCATCTTGGGATTGCCTTGATCCAAGTCAAAGTAGCCATGGTTGAAGCTCCTTGAATCCACTTTTAATATCTTGGTTTAGGCTTTCCATTTTACGGCAGCAAAAGCAAGGCTTGGAAAGTTTGACAACTCTTTTCTCTGGTGAGACCTCACTGAATATTACATTTCTTTCTTCAACCAAGAGGCAGGAGAGCTCGCCCCTGATTGACTCTCTGTATCTGATTTGGGCCATGTTCCCGGTGCCTTGGGCGCTAAGTGGGGAGGAGGGAAGAGTGCAGGTAAGCCAGATCCCATCTCATCTCAGGTCTTAATGGCAGCCTATTGGTTTTTCCTCCCACCAGTCAAGAAAAAGGAGGTGCTGGTCAGAGCAGGCGAGTACATGAGCCACCTTCTGGAACAGGGCCTCCTGCACTTCTTCGTCACAGCACGCATCAATGAGACCAGGGATATCCTTGCCAAGCAGAAGTCCACAGTGCTGACTATCCCCAAGGTCACCATCAAGGTCAGTGAGCATTTCATCTCAGACAAGAAAATGGGGAAAAGTACTTAGGCGATCAGGCTCTCTCTCTCTCTCTCTCTCTCTCTGTGTGTGTGTGTGTGTGTGTGTGTGTGTGTGTGTGTGTGTGAGCGTGTGCACGAGGGGGGTCAGTTCCAAAAACACAATGGAGCGAGGATGCTCCTGTTCTTTGAAAGAAGCAAGCCATCCTATATATAGTCGCGTACATGTAGCACTCCTCTTCTCTCCTTATTTAAATATATAGATGTGACTGCGGGTATAAATATAACCTGTGGTATAAACACACTTGTGGAGGAAGATAAAGATGTGTAATGGAGACAGAGACTAAGAACTCTCTGTGCCTTCAGCATAAAGTGGGTCAGGCTTGCAAACTCCCTACATTGTCCCACCTGTGTTTTGGACAGTGATGTCACTCTCTGAGGTGTGACTGTGGACAGTAGGAGCTACAAGTTGGAGTGTACAGCTGGAGACCAATAGCTGAATATACATATGCCACTCACTACATGTACCATCGAATGCAAATATAGATGATTTCCAGCTCTCCGGAAAGTTCCTTCCTGCGTTTTCCTGTTTACAGCTCTCCCCACTCATCAAGATGACCAATTTTCTGGCTTCTGTCACTGTGACTTCTTTTGCCAACTTGAATGATGATTTTAGTTGTGCCTCTCTGGGTACTACAGGGAATTTCTTCTTATATTGCTCCAGGGTGTTGTTAGATTCAAACCTGAAGGATGGGTTTGGAAGACAGATAATGGAAGCCTGTTTTACCTGCTTCTCGGCAGTATAGGCTGACTTCTGGTGGCATCGGTAGACAGCCTTACCCAAGACAGAGCAGGTCGGAGCAGGCGAGTACATGAGCCACTTGCTCCTCGTGGAAGCAGGAAACCAAGCACCCAGTGGTCACCTTGGAGAATGACATTTTATGCCATCTAGGTGTGGGTTTAGAGGTCTTTCCCTGGTGTCTGGAGAGCAGTCTACTCTGAAATGACTTAGTGATTGGCATAGATCCTGCTAACATGAAGTCCCCTAAAGTAATCAGACAATCCAAGTGGCTCCAGAGATAGGACACTGGGCAGAAGTGAGAGGTGAACGTTGATTCTTGTGAACCACAGACCGTGAATCACTTTTAAGCTAATGGCTATTGTGCAGCATTCAATATGGCTACTCTGCGTGGTTACACTCTGGGCTCCAGCAGCTGCTCTCAAAGTATATATCACATATATAACTGCAGTTTCAATACTCAATAACTCCTCCGGATAAGTTGTACGAACATTTCCATTTTATACATGAAAATACTGAAGCACAGAGAGACTGTAAAATTTGTCCAAGATCGCAAAGTCATTAAGACATAGGGCTAAGCCTCCAACCCCAGCAGCTTGGCTACAGAAGCAGGGTGAGTACTGCCTCAGCCACTACTCCTCAAAGTCTGGCTCTCTGTAGATGATGATACACGAACTACCCCAAGATGAGACTCACCCAAACCTGAAGCTGTGTAGGGCCCACTGTGGAACAGATGCCATACCCTTTGCCTCTAGGAAGGTCTATGTCATCATACCTCTTCTGTTCTTTAACTGCAGCCTCTTACCACAGATCCCCTCGTGACTGGTACTATCTACACAATGGGCCTTAAGAGGCAGACTGTAACTGAGAATGTGTAGGCTGAGGTTGAATCAGAATTCTGTGAGTAGAATTAGAAACAAATGCTAATCAGAAAAGCGGGCACTTAGGTTGCTCCAGGGGTGCTGTCCTTCCCTGAGAGAATGAATTCAGTAGCCTGGGGCACAGGGACCACAGTAGCAAGAGTAACACTGGCTCTCTCATAGTCAGGGGCCCTGCTGGTCTCCCTCAGCCACATAACAAAGGTATCTTTGGGGGCTCTTAGGGGGAGTGCTAAGCAGAGCCTATGCCCATGCTCAGATCTCTGCTTTTCCCACCAGAGACAGAGCTCTCATGCTCACCTCATTATGAAGCAGTGGCTTGTCCCTGCCAAGCTCTCAGGAGAAGCCTCTCTGAGCTGTGAAGTGGTCAGACCACAGCACAAAATAGAATTTAATTGCACCGCTGATAATAAACTGTGTGCATGGAAGAAACTGATACCTTTGATCTTTTAGGTATTATTAATTAGAGGGGTTATTTATTTATTTAGATATCTTCTACGTTTCTTTAAGAGTAGCCGAACTCTCCAAGGCAGAAACAGAGACATCACATTCCACAAGTTAGTAGATCAGAGCAGGACTTGAACCAGTGCTGGTGGGGTTTAGTTTGGGTTAGTTTCCATGACAGAAGCAGGGATGCTAGTTCTGGAGGAAACTCATTCAAAGTCAAGGCCATTGACTGAGCCTGAAGTGTGAGTGAAAAGGAAGCTCTGATTCTGTCTACTGTGACGCCTGTCTGAAAAAAGCCTAGATGAGCATTGGTAATGAGCCTTTCTCTATCCCACCAATGAGCTCCCAAATAATGACATGGAGACTTCTTAATTATGAAAGCTCAGCCTTAGCTTAGGCTTGTTTCTAAGTAGCTCTTGTAACTTAAATAACCTATTTTCTATTAATCTGACACATGCTGCCAGGTGGCTCGTGGCTTTTACCTCCTCTCCTGATCATCCTGCTTCTTCTTCGTCTAGCTGGTGATGACCCCCTCTTATTCCCAGAGCTCTCTCTATCCACAAGTCCCACCTATACCTCCTGCCTAGTTATTGGCCATTTGGTGATTTATGATACCAATCCCAGTGACATATCTTTATGCGGTGTAATCAAATATCTTTCAACAGGCATTGTCACACAAGCCTTAACCATTAACCCATTTTCTCCATGCAAAGCCCATATAACCCTACCAAGTCACTCAAAGTCTGTTTTCCCACTGCAGTGAGAAAGGCAACAGAAATTCTCATGTCATGGGGTCTTTGTGTTGACTGAGCTGAGGATGTCTGATGACTTGTTCACAATAAACACCTGATATATGTCACTGGCTCTTACCGTAGTTGCTTCTCTTCATAAGCAACTGGCTCATGATTGTCCCTGACTAGGGAAGGTCAGAAACCTCTATCCTAGGTCTTTTTGTGGTGTACATGTGACTTCTGGGGCACAAGTTCTCACACTGGAACTTTTATAGGAAGCAGGAGTAGCAGCACCAACAGAAAAGCTTGTGTGCTGCAAAGTGAGAAGATTTCCACTTTAATGAAGTATTAAGAATTTAGGCCAGAAGAATAGGCTGTCTTCAATGAATAGTTAACATTCAACCAGCAGAGATGGACAGAGAAACTAGTCTAAATACTAGAGAAAAGCATGAGGGAGTATGTCGGTGGAGGTAGACAGCAGAAGTGACTTTTTTAGGTTAGAGGTCAGGAGCCAGGCAAGACTACAGATATCCAGAGAAAAGCATGTAGGGCCATTTTCAATTGAGTCTAGAATGTGTGGGTAAAGCTTTGTCATTTGGCTCCATGGACAGCAAAGCTTTGGTGGAAATTCATGACCATGTCTGTAGCATGACCAACTCTGCCTCCCAAGAGGTCTCCTGTCTTTTTCTTCAGAGTCTTTGCCCCAAAGCGTTGACTTCTGGGACTCACTGGTTTGACTCTAGGAATAGAGCCACTTGGAAGCTAGAATCCAGCTGTTCCCTTGAACCTCCCTTTTCAGAGCAAATCTCAACATTCCAGGATAATTTTAGATCTGCCCACCTGAATCTAAGCTGCCTAAGCACAAGGGCCAGTGGCCAGGTTCTTAATCTTGACGGGTACATATCAGGCTTAATTCATTCCCCTGGCAATAGAGACTGGGTTTGAGTTAAATTTGTTCACTATGCCCAGCACCCACCACTGATGACTCATGCATGGTGTGTGATCCTCGTATGGAAATCGGCAGGGGGAGATGCTCATTAAACTTTAATGAGGATAGATCTCTTTTCCTGTGTTATCAAAATATTTTGATGAGAAAAGTATATTTTATTAAAAGCAGACTTGGAAGTTTTCTCTGCCTTCCCATGTGTTGATTGTCAAAAGCTGCTTTAAGTCAGGGGGAGGGGAAGATCTCCAGCATTTTAATTGCTAATGAGCCGCTGCCTTTTGGCAAAAGGGGGCCACGGGCAGAAAGAAGCTGTTCTCCAGGCTACACACTATTTTCTCTAAGTACTGTGAACCACAGTATGGGGACAGCAATCTAGTGGGGTTCTCTGATTCTCAACAATGAGGGCTAGTAGATCTTATAATCAAGACAGGCAGCAGCAGCTGTGGAGAAAAGCAGGCACGCCCAGTGCCAGGGCAGGCCTCCAGATCCACACTCCCACCTAGAAGGCACTGAGCTAATAACAGCTTCCCAGCCACAATGGGGCTCATAATAGTAGGTTACATGGCAAGTGTCACTGCTGGTCCCCTGAATAAAATTCAGGGAAGGCCCATCTCATCTGCACTTACACCTACATGGGCTGTGTCCATCCAAGCTGGGAGAAAGAGACAAGTCCACCCACGCCCAAGCCCCATAGCCTGGTGGAAATTTTCACCACCTGTGAGGAGGGAACCCTTCCTACCTGGCCCAGGTATGACATGGTTGAACCCCATGTCCAGATTTCATCTAGCCCTATTAGCAGATAGTAGCATGGTTTGTCCAAATAATGATCATAATGCTGTGTTCCAACTAGAGCCTTTCATCACACTCCTACGATTCTTGCTGAGGTTTCCAGGCCATCTTCTTAGAACCCTGACTCTCTGTGTATCTGTAGTGAAGCAGGGAATATGCTGAGGGGAGCTCTGGGTCCCTGCTCCCCCAGCATCCTGATTTATACACATGTGTCTCAAAGGACAAATTCAAATTGGGGGAATAACTTGGGGTGCAGTCAGTGTCCTGAACCATTTAACAGTTACTAGGTGAGGGATGATAAAGCTTCCTTTTGCTCTATGGGGTCATACATGTCCAAGTTTTTCATCAATGCCAAGTAGAAAAATGAAGACCATGTTCTTACAATTGTGCACTGAGACAGCATAGGCTGTGTTACCAGAGAGGGAACACTCTGGACTGTGTGAGCTCCAAGGCTTTGCTGGGTGCACTGTCATCTCACCTTTCTGGACAGCTATGTAACAGTGTTCATGCTAGAAAGGGAGGCATCAGGGGTAACTGAGATGCCCAAAACACAGATTGTTCTATGTATTTCCTGCTTGCTGTTGTCTAACTCTTCAAAAAGGAAAACACACAAAGGCAGGCATCTGGTATAAGCAGCCACATCTTTCTGCCCTGTGATTCTACTACGTATGGACTACTGGATCTCTTTTGAAAAAGTATATCCCCAACTTCACCCTAAATAGAAAATCCCATTATCATCCAGTAATGTACCTCAAGGCCCCAAGGCAACCTTGTCACATTTCACTCTGGTGCAGGAATCTAATTCTTTCCTCATAAAGTCAAAAAGAAAAGGGTGGGAGGTAGCTGTGTTTTCAAATATAGTTCAGGGTCAACTTAGAACCAATGCCCTCAAAGGATGGTTTAGAGATAGCATGAAAAGCTAACATAGCAAACGATCCTTCGGTGGGATGCTATTTTTATCTCATCTGTCAGAGATCACAGTGTGGGTGGCATTTCAAGGAGAATGTTTTAAGTCAGAAAGACCTAGATTTATTTCCAGATTGGTTCTTCCAATTTACTAGCTCTAGTTATCTTTTAAGTTTTGCTTTCATGCCAAGAGAATAGAGGTAATAATAACAATGTGTATCTCCAAGCCCATAGAGCTACGAGGATCCAATAGGACAAAGTAAGGAAAATGATGGGCAGGGTTCCTGTATTGCTAAGTAAATAACACTATAAGCTGTTTTATTGCTGTTGTTTTTAAACAGAGTTAGAATGGGATGTGGTTAAGCAGTGATCCAGTACCAATTGCATTTGTGTCTCATTCTCCTTACTGTGTGAACTCAAGCAAGTTATGAAGCTTCTCTGTACCTCCATTTCCTCATCTGTAAACTCTCAGCATCTACATTGCAGCCTTGTAGATACTGAATACTTGATACAAGTTTTCTATAGTGACAGATATTTTTAAATCCACACTGTCAATATGGTGTGTGTGCGCCCCCCAAAAATGTGGAAGGTACCACCGAAGTCTGAATTTTAGAAATTTCAGTTTATTTTAATTCATTTGAGTCTATCATAGTTACTGGGCTAGTGACTATCATCTTGGTCAACATAGACTTTTACATGACTTGACCTTGCAAAACCATTGGTATAGTTCAGTAAATGACAGCCTATGTGTTAGTAGAGAGCAGTACCAGCTCTGGGGCCAATGAACAGTTTACAAACAAGCAACTGCTTATTTCCAGCAATGACCATGGGGTGAGTAGGAGGGAAGAAATTCAATTTCCATTGATACATGGAGGACATGATTGAAAGCACTTCAAATAAGGACTGTTAGGTGAATCTAATAAATTGTGTGAATTAAGCTGCCAACTTAAGTCATTTTTACTCTTTCTCAAACTTTTCTTCTATTTCAATTTCCTCTGTGTGTGTGAGGTGGTGGGGGAGAGGAAAGGAGAAAGACTTTCCTTTTGGCCAAAGAATCTTACTAGCTACTCATTATCATGAACTTGTATAAAGAGCAGAACTCAGTGCATCAGTATCGATGAGTACAATTACTTTGGAGAAACGTTGTATCATAGGTTGATTTTAAAAAATAGATATTTTAAGTAAAATAGTCGTATTAGTTACTTTTCTGTTGTTGTGATAAAATACCATGACCAAGACAATCTATAGAAGGACAAGTTTCTTTGGATTTACTTCTCCAAAGGAATAAGAGTCCATCATGTCAGAAACCTGGCATCAGTCAGGCATGGCAGTGGGAGCAGGAAGCTGACAGATCAAATGCTCAACCACAAGTAGGAAGAAAGGGAAAACTGGAAATGGTTTTAGGTTGTGAGACCTCAAAGCCCAACCCTAATGATGTACTTGATCTATCAAAACTGTATCTCCTAATCCTCCCCAGCAGCACCACCACTGGAAACAGAGTATTTCAATGCCTGAACCTGTTAGAGACATTTCTCATTTAAACCACAAGGCAGTGAAAACACCAGGGTCATGAGATGTGTGTAAAAACACGAGGCATCTCCAAGTCAGCATGTCCTGGGCTCTTTTCTCTGGTCCCTGTCATAAGCATGTCTCTCTAAACTCAATACCATGATTGCTGTTCCCTGACCTAAGACCCTATCGATTGCTCTAAGGTCTCCTTTTATTTAAGACTTCATGAGAGAAAGAAAGAAAGAAAGAAAGAAAGAAAGAAAGAAAGAAAGAAAGAAAGAAAGAAAGAGGGAAGGAAGGAAGGAAGGAAAGAAGGAAGGAAGGAGGAAGGGAAGGAAGACAATATTGACATTGAAATGTTTTCACAGCATAAAAAGGTGAACTGTTCAGAATTCCAGAAGAATTCAACATAAACTCTTCCCCCAACATAGCCATTGTTCTCTGCTCCACAGAAACCACCTCATCTCTTAAGTCAGTAAATATCACGAAAATGTACTATTCTCTTCTAAGAAAATGGGAGGAAAGATGGGCACCAAAATTTCCAAGCATGACTGTTAAATATTGGATAGTTAAATGTTGTGTTGATGTTGGCTTGGGTTTGTATGATTCAGCATCCTCTCAAGAGTCAGGAACAGGAAGTTGAAATTATGGGGGCAAGAGACAAATATAAAAGAATAGATGCCAAACTTTGTTAATTACATAAAAATACACAACAGCCTGAGAAGAGCCCTCTCCCATCAATAACTTCTCTTCAGCCTCCTCCTAATGACAGTATTGATATACTCAACCCAGACACTAATTGCAGGCATAATATGTGGAAACAAACTGATTGGGTGTGACACATGAGATTAGTCAAGAAGAGTCTGTATTGTGATCATATTCAGATCAATGCCCATACCCAAAGGAAAAACGCATGCTGCAGTCTTTCTTTGTTTCTTTGTTTCTCTCTCTCTTCCTTCCCTCTTTCCTTCCTTCCCTCCTTCCTTCCTTCCTTCCCTCCTTCCTTCCTTTCTGTTTTTGCTTTTTTAATTTTCTTTTTTTTATTTTATTTTATTAGTTCTAGTTAGGGAACAAGCTTATTTCAAGTCCCTTCTCCCTCTCCCTCCCCTCACCCCCAAACTTTCTCCCCCACCCCCAGCCCACCCCCCCAACCCCATCCACCCACTACTCCCCAGGCAGGGTAGGGCCCTCAACGGGAGCTCAGCAAAGTCCACCAAGTCTTCCTATGCTGATCCTGGGCCCTTCCCCATGTGTCCAGGGCCAGAGTGTAACCCTTCATATGGGATGGGCTCTCAAAGTCCCTTCTTGCACCAGGGAAAAATACTAATCCACTACCAGAGGCTCCCTGGAGTGCAGAGGCCTCCTTATTGACATCCATGTTCTGGGGTCTGGATCAGTCTTGTACAGGCCTCCTGGACAGCATCTGGGGTCGATGTGCTCTCCCTTGTTCAGGCCAACAGTTCCTGTGGGTTTCTCCATCCTAGTACAGACCCCTTCGTTCTTCATTCCTCCCTCTCTTCAACTAAATTCCCGATTTCGGCTCATTGTATATCTGTGGATGTCTGTCTCTGTTTCCATCAGCCACTGGGTGAGGGCTCTAGGATGGCATAAAGAGAAGTCATCAATCTCATTTTAGGGGGAGGGTTTTTAGGTTATCCTCTCCACCATTGCCTGGATTGTCAGATCGTGTCATCCTTGTCATCTCTGGAAATCTCCCTGGTTCCTGATCCCTTCTCGGGCCTACAGTGGCTCCCTCTGATATCGCATCTCTCATCTTGCTCTCTTTCCTCTATTCTTCCCCCAACTCAATGTTTCTGCCCCTCCATTTCCTCTCCTCTTCTCCTCTTCTCTTGCTCTTATTGTAGCAGCTCCTTCCCCCCCCACCCTCATGCCCCCAATTAGTTCGGGAGTTCATGCCACTTCCATTCCTGGGGACCATTTAACCCTTAGAGTCCTTCATGTTTCCTAGTTTCTTTGGTGAAGAGCATTATATACTGGTAGTCTTTTGTTCTATGTCTAAAATTCATATATCAGTGAGTACATACCTTGCTTGTCTTTTTGTGACTGGGTTACCTCACTCAGGATGGTTTCCTCTAGTTCCATCCATTTGCCTGCGAATTTCAAGATTCCATTGCTTTTTTCTGCTGAGTAGTACTCCATTGTATAAATGTACCACATTTTCTCAATCCATTCTTCAATAGAGGGGCATCTAGGTTGTTTCCAGGTTCTGGCTATTACAAACAATGCTGCTATGAACATGGTTGAACATATGTCCTTGTTGTAAGTACATGCCCTATTTGGGTATATACCCAAGAGAGGAATGGCTGGATCTTGAGGTACACTGATTCCCATTTTTCTGAGCAACCGCCATACTGATTTCCAGAGTGGTCTTACAAGATCGCACTCCCACCAGCAATGGAGGAGTGTTCCTTTTTCTCCACATCCTCTCCAGCATAGATTGTCATTGGTGTTTTTTATTTTAGCCATTCTGACAGGCGTGAGATGGTATCTCAGAGTTGTTTTGAGTTGCATTTCTCTGATGGCCAATGATTTTGAGCACTTTTTTAAGTGTCTTTCAGCCATTTCAGATTCCTCTGTTGAGAATTCCCTATTTAGTTCTGCACCCCACTTTTTAATTTCGTTGTTTGGTGTTTTGGTGGCTAGCTTCTTGAGCTCCTTATATATTTTGGAAATCAGTCCTCTGTCAGATGTGGGATCGGTGAAGATCTTTTCCCATTCTGTGGGTGGTCGTTTTATCCTACTGACTGTTTCCTTTGCCTTGCAGAAGCTTCTCAGTTTCAGGAGGTCCCATTTATTAATTGCAGACCTCAATGTCTGTGCTTCTGGCGTAATGTTCAGGAAGTGGTCTCCTGTGCCAATTTGTTCAAGGGTAGTTCCCACTTTCTCTTCTAGAAGATTCAGTGTGACTGGATTTATGCTGAGATCTTTGATCCATTTGCACTTAAGTTTTGTGCATGGTGACAGGTATGGATCTATCTGTAATTTTCTGCATGTCCGAATCCAATTGTACCAGCACCATTTGTTGAAGATGCTGTCTTTTTTCCATTGTATAGATTTAGCACCTTTGTCAAAAATAAGGTATCCATAGGTGCGTGGGTCGATATCAGGGTTTTCAATTCGATTCCATTGGTCTATCAGTCTATTTTTGTGCCAATACCAAGCTGTTTTCAGAACTATGGCTCTATAGTAGAGCTTGAAGTCGGGGATGGTGATGCCTCCAGAAGATCCTTTATTGTAAAGAGTTGTTTTGGCTATCCTGGGCTTTTTATTTTTCCATATAAAGTTGAGTATTGTTCTTTCAATGTCTGTGAAAAACTGTGTTGGGATTTTGATGGGGATTGCATTGAATCTGTAGATTGCTTTTGGCAGGATTGCCATTTTTACTATGTTAATTCTACCTATCCATGAGCATGGGAGATCTTTCCATTTTCTGGTATCTTCTTTAATTTCTTTTTTTAAAGTCTCAAAGTTCTTATTGTACAGATCTTTTACTTTTTTGGTTAGTGTTACCCCAAGATATTTTATGTTGCTTGTGGATATTGTGAAAGGTGATGTTTCCCTGATTTCTTTCTCATTGGATTTATCATCTGTATATAGTAGGGCTACTGATTTTTTTGAGTTAATTTTGTATCCTGCTAACTTGCTGAAGGTGTTTATCAGCCGTAGGAGTTCCCTGGTAGAGTTTTTCGGGTCACTAATGTAGACTATCATGTCGTCTGCAAATAGTGAAAGTTTTACTTCATCCTTTCCAATTTGTATCCCTTTGATCCCCTTTTCTTGTCTTATTGCTATAGCCAGAACTTCAAGTACAATATTGAAGAGATATGGAGAGAGTGGACAGCCTTGTCTTGTTCCTGATTTTAGAGGAAACGCTTTGAGTTTCTCTCCATTTACTTTGATGTTGGCTATTGGTTTGGTATATATTGCCTTGATCATGTTTAGATATGTTCCTGTTATTCCTGTTCTCTCCAAGATCTTTATCATGAAGGGATGTTGGATTTTGTCAAAGGCTTTTTCAGCATCTAGTGAGATGATCATGTGGTTTTTCTTTTTCAGTTTGTTTATATAGTGGATTACATTGATGGATTTTCGTATGTTGAACCATCCTTGCATCCCTGGGATAAAGCCTACTTGATCATGGTGGATGATTTTTCTGATATGTTCTTGTATTCGGTTGGCCAATATTTTATTGAGTATTTTAGCATCGATGTTCATGAGGGATATCGGTCTGTAGTTCTCTTTCTTAGTCATATCTTTGTGAGGCTTGGGTATCAAAGTGATTGTAGCCTCATAGAAAGAGTTTGGCAATATCCCATCTGCTTCTATTGTGTGGAACAGTTTGAGGAGTACTGGAATTAGCTCTTGTTTGAATTTCTGGTAGAATTCTGCAGTGAAGCCATCTGGCCCTGGGCTTTTTTTGGTTGGGAGGCTTTTGATTACTGCTTCTATCTCATTAGGGGTTATAGTTCGATTTAAACTGTTTATCTGATCTTGATTTAATTTTGGTAAGTGATATTTATCCAGAAAGTTGTCCATTTCCTTTAGGTTTTCCAATTTTGTGGAATACAGGTTTTCAAAGTATGACCTAAAGATTCTCTGGATTTCCTCAGTGTCCGTTGTTATGTCTCCCTTTTCATTTCTGATTTTGTTAATTAGCATGCTCTCTCTCTGCCTTTTGGTTAGTTTGGCTAGAGGCTTGTCTATCTTGTTGATCTTCTCAAAGAACCAACTCTTTGTTTCATTGATTCTTTGTACTGTTTTCCTAGTTTCTACTTTGTTGATTTCGGCTCTCAGGTTGATTATTTCCTGGCGTCTACTCCTCCTTGGTGTGTTTGCTTCCTCTTGCTCTAAAGCTTTCAGTTGTTCTGTCAATTCTCTAATGTGACTTTCCTCCAGTTTCTTCATGTGAGCACTTAGTGCTATGAACTTCCCTCTTAGCACTGCTTTCAGGGTGTCCCATAAGTTCGGGTATGTTGTGTCTACATTCTCATTAAATTCTAGAAAGTCTTTGATTTCTTTTTTTATTTCTTCCTCAACCCAGGAATGGTGCAATTGGGAGTTATTCATTTTCCACGTAAATGTAGGTTTTCTGCAATTCGTATTGCTGTTGAATTCTAGCTTTAATGCATGGTGGTCTGATAAGATACAGGGGGTTATTTCAATACTTTTGTACCTGTGGAGGTTTGCTTTGCTGCCAACTATGTGGTCAATTTTTGAGAAGGTTCCATGTGGCGCTGAGAAGAAGGTATATTCTTTTGTGTTTGGATGGAATGTTCTATAGATATCTGTTAAACCCAGTTGTGTCATAACTTCTTTCAGATCCTTTGTTTCTTTGTTAAGTTTCTGTCTAGTAGTTCTGTCCAGTGGTATAAGGGGGGTGTTGAAGTCTCCTACTATAAGTGTGTGTGGTTTTATGTGTGGTTTGAGCTTTAGTAATGTTTCTTTTACAAAAGTGGATGCTTTTGTATTAGGGGCATAGATGTTCAGGATTGAGACTTCATCTTGATGGACTTTTCCTGTGATGAGTATGAAATGCCCTTCTTTATCTCTTTTGATTGCTTTCAGTTTAAAGTCTAATTTGTTAGATATTAGTATTGCTACCCCAGCTTGTTTCTTGAGCCCATTTGATTGGAAAATCTTTTCCCATCCTTTTACTCTGAGGTATCGCCTGTCTTTGAATTTGAGGTGTGTTTCTTGTAAACAGCAGAAGGATGGATTCTGTCTTCGTATCCATTCTGTTAGCCTATATCTTTTTATGGGTAAGTTAAGACCATTGACATTCAGGGATATTAACGTCCATTGTTCATTGGTTCTTCTTAGTTTTGGATTTATTGTTGGTGGTATCATTGCGTGTGGATTTTGCCCTTCTGTTTCTTTTTGTGTTTGGTGAAATTCGATTAACTACTGCCAGTGTTTTTGTGAGTGTAGTTATGTTCGTTGGGTTGGAGTTTTCCTTCCAGAGCCTTCTGTAGTGCTGGATTTGTTGATATGTATTGTTTAAATCTGTTTTTGTCGTGGAATATCTTGTTTTCTCCATCTATAGTGATTGAAAGTTTTGCTGGGTACAGTAGTCTGGGTTGACATCCATGCTCCCTTAGTGCTTGTAGGGTATCTATCCAAGACCTTCTGGCTTTCAGAGTTTCCATTGAGAAGTCGGGTGTGATTCTGATTGGTTTGCCTTTATATGTTACTTGGCCTTTTTCCTTTGCTGCTCTTAATATTTTCTCTTTATTCTGTAGATTTGGTGTTTTGATTATTATGTGTCGGGGCGACTTCTTTTTGTGGTCCAGTCTGTTTGGTGTCCTGTAAGCTTCTTGTACTTTCATAGGCATATCCTTCTGTAGGTTGGGGAAGTTTTCTTCTATGATTTTGTTGAATATGTTTTCTGTACCTTTGAGCAGTATTTCTTCACCTTCTTCTACACCTATTATTCTTAGGTTTGGCCTTTTTACGGTGTCCCATATTTCCTGGATATTTTGTGTTAGGGTTTTGTTGGACTTGAGGTTCTCTTTGGTGGATGAATGTATATCCTCTAGCGAGTCTTCAGTGGCTGAGATTCTCTCTTCCATCTCTTGAATCCTGTTGGATACACTTACATCTTTAGTTCCTGATCGTTTATCCAACCTTTCCATTTCCAACATGGTCTCATTCTGTGTTTTCTTTATTGTGTGTATTTCAGCTTTCATGTTTTGAACTATTTCAAGAGCTTCCTTCACTTGCTTGGATGTTTTTTCTTGGCTTTCTTTAGATTCTTTAAGAGATTTATTTATTTCTTGAATTTTTTGGTTTGTCTTTTCCTCCAATTCATTTAATTTTTTGTTTGCTTTCTCTTCTATTTCTTTAAGGGATTTTCTTGTTTCCTCTTTAAAGGTCTCTATCAACTTGCTGAGATAATTTTTGAGGTCCATCTCATCTTCATGCTCTGTGTTGGGCTTTTCAGCTCTTGCCGGAGTGGAGTCCCTAGGTTCTGGTGGTGTCATGTTGGTCTTTGTGTTGTTGAGTGAAATCTTATTCTGTCTTCTCCCCATATCCTTTTAGTGGGTGCGGGTGGGTTCTCTCTATCTCCTCTTGTGGCCCAGTGGTGTGTGGGGGCTAGGAATTCGATGTCCACAACTCTAGATGATCTCGACGCTCCTGGTGGTCTCCTCGCTAGTTCCTAGTTTCTCGGTCGTTCGGCGGAATGGAAGAGTGGGGTGCTACCAGATTTGGGGCACAGGGAGCTCCTCCCTGCCTGGGCTTGTCTGGCCCAAGCCGGCAGGCACAGGCGGGGGTGGTGGGATGGGGGTGGTGGGGTGTTCTGGTCTGGGGTCGGGAGCGGGCAGGAGCTCACTCACCTAGTTCCAGGTCAGTCTGCGGCGGTGGAATGTAAGAATGGGGTGCTAGCAGATTGGTGGGGCAGGGGTCTCCTCCCTGCCTGGGCGTGTCTCCACCTCCTTTCTACCCCCATCAAATCCACAGAAAGGCTAAGGCCTCCCATGGAAGTCAACAATGCATGAGGTAGATTGATTCCCAATTTTCTAAGAAACTGCCATACTGATTTTCAAATTAGCTCTACAAGTTTGCACTCCCACCAGCAGTGGAGGAAAGTTCCCTGTACTCCACATCCTTTCCAGCATAAGCTGTCATCAGTGTTTTTGATCTTAGCCTTTCTGACAGGTATAAGATGGTATCTCTGAGTCATTTTGATTTGCATTTCCCTAATGACTAAGGATTTTGAGCAATTCTTTAAATGTCTTTCAGCCACTTGAGAGTCTTCTGTTGAGAATTTTCTGCTTAGATCTGTACCCCATTTTTAATTGCATTATTTGGTATTTTGATGTCTAGTTTCTTCAGTTCTTTATATATTTTGGAGATCAGCCCTCTGTCAGATGTGGGGTTAGTGAAGATCTTTTCCCATTCTGTAGGCTGTTGTCTTGTTGACAGTGTCCTTGCCCTACAGAAGCTTTTCAGTTTCAGGAGGTCTCATTTATTGATTGTCAATCTCAATGTCTGTGCTACTGGTGTTATATTTAGGAAGTGGTCTCCTGAGCCCATGTGTTCAAGGCTACTTCCCATTTTCTCTTTTATCAGATTTGGTGTAACTAGATTTATGTTGAGTTTTTTTTATTCACTTGGACTTGAGTTTTGTGCATGGCGATGGATACGGAGCTATTTGCAATCTTCTACATGCCTACATCCAGTTTTGCCAGTTTGTTGAAACTGCTACTTCTTTCCATTGGATAATTTTGGCATCTTTTTCAAAAATCAGATGTTCATGGGTGTGTGGATTTATGTCAGAGTCTTCAATTTGATTCCATTGATCCATGTATCTGTTTTTATGCCAGTATAAGTGCCTAGCTTTTTTAATTACTATAGCTCTATAATAGAGCTTGAAGTCAGGGATGGTGATGCCTCTTGAAGTTCCTTTATTATACAGGATTCTTTTAGCTACTCTGGGTTTTTTGTCTTTCCATATGAAGTTGAGTATTGTTTCTTTTGAGGTCTGTGAAGAATTGTGTTGGCATTATGATGGGGATTGCACTGAATCTGTAGATGGCTTTTGGTCACATTGTCATTTTTACTATGTTAATCCTACCTATTCAAGAGCATGGGAGATCTTTCCATCTTCTGTTATTTTCTTTAATTTCTTTCTTCAAAAACTTGAAGTTCTTGTCATACAGGTCTTTCACTTGCTTGGTTAGATTATCTATTGTCTGTGTTTTCATGGGTATAGTTAACTTCCTTGGGTTGGAGGTTTCCTTCTAGTACTTTCTGTAGGGCTGGATTTGTGGACAGGTATTGTTTAAATTTGGTTTTGTCATGGAATGTCTTATTTTCCCTGTCTATGGTGCTTGAAAGTTTTGCTAGATATAGTAGTCTGGGCTGGCATCCATGGTCTCTTAGTGTCTGCCAAACATTTATCCAGGACCTTCTGGCTTTTGGTGCCTCCATTGTTAAGTCATGTGTAATTCTGATAGGTCTGCCTTTATTTGTTAGTTGGCCTTTTTCCTTTGCATCTCTTAATATTCTTTCTTTTTCTGTATGGTTAGTGTTTTGATTATTATATAGCAAGGGGAACTAAAGCTGAGCTCAGAAGGCTGCTCCTACCCTCAAATCCATCAGTAGCCAATAGTTTAATAAGGACGAATAGTGGTTCATGGATTTCTCCTAGATCTATGATTGACTATTGATGGGCCCAATCTGGTATAGGCTACAAAAAATGTAGATTCATTTCTTAAAAGGCTTCTGTTCATCCTTGTGATGACCATGGCAAAGACAAATGTACCAAAATACTTCCCCCAGAAAGTATTAGAACCATCACAGCAAACATTCTTACTGAAGGTGTCATTGTAGCTTTTTCTAATGTAGATAAAACTTCTATTCAAAAAATTCCAGTGGGTTTTGAGGTTATTTTAATGAGAAACACTAGGAATATAAAACTGAGGACACTATATGTGACCCTGAAATGAACCAAGTCAAAACACTTGGGAATAAAGTGACAGATTCTGTCATTCAGGGTTTTAGTAGCAATGGTTTTCAAAGGTAGAAGTTGGGGACAAGAAAAGATTTGGCTTCACAAGGAACAGTTGTCAATTTCTAGATATTTGTAGTTGTTATCATTTGTGGGGTGCTGTTGGCTATTAGCAGGGCAGAAACCAGAGACACTGTTAAACACCTCTATGGCATGAGACAAAACCCACAGCCAAGATGCATCCAGTTCAAAATGTCACTGGTGCTGAGGTTGGGAAACCCTGGTCTTGAGTTGACCATTGGCTTTGCTACATTTTTCAGACCAGACTAATCTATTCATATTGCATCACTCCAGAAGCCACCAAAGTAATTGCCAGCTCATGGGCCCATGCTCTATTAGTTGGCCTATCTCCTCCTCATTGAACCTTGTGTAGTTTCAGCTTTGTCAGTGTGGCTTCAAATTCAGTTCTGTCCTTACCATTTCTAAAAGTTCCCTTGCTCCTAGAGAGCCTGTGTACATCAGAACAAAGTAGCTTTGGTTGTTTGGTTACTACTGGGTTGCTGTAGCTTCCAACATCTCTAACCATTGCATCCTGGGTTCTAGGTTGAGGCTTTCTTACATTAAGATTTGAATTTGAATCCTATCCTGGTCAGTAGCTTCAAATTTTTGTGAAAGATACTTGCTTTATAAAAAAACAAAATGCCAACACCAATGATCCCACTTCATAAAATTCTTTCCTCCTTAAGGGATGATTGTGGTATGAGCATCTTGTTCTTGTGTGCCTTGGAGCTGAAAGTATTGAAGCCCTTGTGTGAGAATTCTCATGAACCATGCTTTTCAATAGAGCTGCTCCTTAGTAATGAGACAGCATGCTCAAAATAAACAAATTTCAGGCTCTACCATTTGGGATTCTAGTTTCATGATCTGGAGTGGGCTGAGACTTCTGTAGTTGTAAGTTCCCACTGGTTTAAGTACTGACCCCTTTCCAGCACACAACCCTTATCTTTAGGCATGCCTACTGCTGCCTCCACCATTATTAGCCTGCCCCATCCTTAGTGCCCCAAACCCCTTCTCTCCATCCACTGTTCCTAAGAAATAGGGGCATAAAATGAATACAATGAATTGGTTGAAAGTTTTATTTTTTCTGATAGAATTTTTAAATCCCATAGACATAAATTTAGTCACAAACCAGAAAAGCAAAACCATAATATTTTAGTCTTAGCTGTAAAGTCAGTAAGCAAGGGTCCTTTTCTGCAGGCAATGTTCTTCCTCTTAATCTCCACTCATAAGAAAGTCTCATATCTGTGTGTGTGTCTTCATATATTATGCACTGACTAAAGAAACAAATGTAACAATGGCAGGTTGCTACATAGAAAACTCAAGCAACCAATGAATGCCACTTTAAATAATTCTCCCAACTAAGTATTTGCTGGGCACTAAATAGGTACTGGAGTCAAAAGCAGCACTGATGTTAAGAAGCTTGAGCTACAATCTCAGTGTAACTTGGAAGCTGATTTTTGGTGCATCATCTCCTTCCATCCCTTTCTTATTAGGGAAAAACCATCATCATTGTGATTTTGCACTTAAGTGACTGGTTTTCTGCAGATCTGTCTATATGGCAATCCAAAACAGACAAAGAAATCTCACTGCTGCTTGACCATCTTCCAATACATTGATTTTTTTATTGAGAAAGCCTTCTAAATATTGGCACTTATTAAACCTAATTAAACTAAACACCACTGGGCACATCTTGTTTAGAAGGTTAGTACTGTAGACCACAGGGTTCACAATTAAGTAAGACCTTGATGCATTTTTCTACCCCTAGCTCCCCATATAGCTCAAAATCTACCCCAGCTTTAGTCAGAGAATCCTTTTTGGTGAACAGTAGTAATCACAAAGATGCAGAGGTATTCAAGGTGCAGAGAATAAGGTACAGTTAGATATTTATCTGCAAATACCAGTTGTAAATAGACCAGTCTTCTAAAGCTCAGGTTATAAATGAAGATGGGGAGGAAAATGTAATAGCCAGAAGAAGAAGGCTTATGAAATCCTAACCTCTTGGCATATACAGCATAGCCAATGCTTCATAGCATTCATGTAGCCATCACCAGTCAGTCATGGATCAGAGAGGTGCTCTCTGCACTCTACTCCTTCTGAATTATTGGAAATGGATTCTATAGGAGGGGCTTGTCATTATCTTCAGTTGTGGACCCAAGTAGTTGTCATCACCAGGCTCCAGTGTGTAGTTTCAAATCTGTGTCACACAGGTGTGCTGTTTAACTCTGAAGATCTAAACAAACAAACAAACAAAAAACAAAGACCACAGCAAAAAGTTATGCTTGTGGGATGGGAACTAATAGGGATGAGGGGACACGGTAAGAGCAAAATGGAGACTAATCACAGAGTTACAGTATCACAGAGTGCACATTATACATGTATAAAATTGTCAAGTAACAAACTCAATAAAAATTTTAATTTTTACACTACATTAAATTTCCATCTTACCCTAGTTGGAGTAGCTATCATCAAAGAAACAAACTATAAATGTTGAGAATATAGAGGAAAAGGAACCCTTATACACCATCAATAGAAATGTATACTGATGCAGTCACTACCAAAATCAATAGGAGGCTTCTCAGAAACCTAAAATTAGTATTACCATGTGACCCTTGTGTACGACTTCTGGGTATATACCTGAAGGAATTTAAGTCAGCAGACCAAAGAGATGTCATAACAATAGCAAAGCTGTGGATTCAGCAGCCTATATATTCATCTACAAATGAGCAGATAAAGAAAATAAAGTGTATATACATAGCAAGACAGTTTTGTTCTATGATAAAGAAGATGCCATTTGCAGAGAAATGAATGGAGATTGGGACCCAGATGTTAATCCAAACTCAGAAAGCCAAATATTGCATGCATTCATTTATATGAAAAATCTAGATTTTTTTTTAAAGCATGAAATTGAAGGGAGAGTATTTGGAAAGAAGAAGGTGACCAGCAGGCAAGGGAGGGATGGTAATGGACAGTGTGACCAAAGGACATTATATGTATATACAAATATGGCATAACAAAGGCCATTGTTTTATGTGATTAATAAGACTAGTAAAATGGAGAGAGAGAAAGAAAATTGAATGTTTGAGTGAGTCTCCCAAGACCACAACCTGAGTAACTGTCACCCCGAGCATGGAGTCCTGGTTGTCACAAAAGATACTCTGCCAAATTCTCATAGTTTTGGGGATTGTGCTGGGTAAACTTTCCAGCAATAGCCTCACATTCCCTGAACTTGTACCTTCCTGGACTCAGATGTGGCTTCAGATGAAACCTCCTGTGCCTATTTCAGCATGCAGGTTCCTCTCCTTCAAACTTGACAAGGACTCTCCTCAGAGTCCTTGACATCTTCTAACATGTCTACAAGAAAGCACAAGCCTTTGCACTGTTTCCTGTCTCTTGACCTCTAGAATCGCTCATGAACTGCCCAGGAAATTTGAGTTCTTTCCAGAAACAGGGTTCACTTGGAACTACTCTCACTTTGGAAATCTGTTGCTCCGTGGGACACACTGCTGCCTCCTGCTGACAGAGAGCAGCCAGTGACCACAGCTATTACCCTCAGCTCTAATCAGGGAGAGTTTCATATTAAGGAAAAGAATGTGATTGTAATTAGTAATGCTCCTTCTTTCCCTCAATAGGTATTGCCCAGTCAAAGCAATACTCTCTGGTGAGTTGCCAAGGAGCAACCACAATGCAAATCTTCAGGAAAGAAAGAAAGAAAGAAAGAAAGAAAGAAAGAAAGAAAGAAAGAAAGAAAGAGAAAGAAAGAAAGGGAGGAAGGGAGAGAGAAAGAGAGAGAGAGGAAGGAAGGAGGGAAGGAAGGAAGGAAGGAAGGAAGGAAGGTAGGAAGGAAGGAAGGAAGGAAGGAAGGAAGGAAGGAAGGAAGGAAGGAAGGAAGATACCTAAGGAGATGGCAACAGAAATGTAGAAATGTGACTAACGAGCTGTATTGTCATCTAACTTGTTTCACAGGTCCGAGGCACTGCTATGGTTGGCTCTGATATGGTTGTGACTGTTGAGTTCACTAATCCTTTAAAAGAAACGCTGCAAAATGTGTGGTTTCATTTGGATGGTCCTGGGGTGACACTACCCAAGAGAAAGATGTTCCGGTAAGTACCAGGACAAGGAGGGAAGCAGTGAAGAGCTCTCTCTCTTTCTGTATATAGATAGATATGTATATCTATCTGTTTGTCTGTCCTTCCATATGTCCATCCATATGTCCATACATCTGTCTGTCTTAATCTGCCTATGTATCTATCTCTCCTATCTCTCTGTCTCTTTATCTTATATATAATCCCAGTGAAGATGTCTGACAAGTTGCTCCTCCTTATGGATTATTTCTGTGGGGTATGGTAGAAGCAGGTTGGTCTAACACTTCTATTAAATCCTTTATACCACATTGCCGAGGTAGAGGCAGGGACATGGGACTTCAAGAGGTAGACTGGTTAGCTTCCATGACACATATGAGAGTAGAGTCAAAATTCTAATCTAAGGTGACTCATGCCAGAATTCAAGTTCAGACCATTTTGTCACACTGCCTCTTCAGGAATCAATCAATGCTCCTTGAATATCTTCAGTGTGTCAATATGATGGTAGAAGACATCCCTTATCGTAGGTCTTGTCTTTCCAACTCCATCCTCCAGATTTTACCAACAGTCACATTCTAGAACTGTTGGCCTCTGTTGCTACTCTTTTAGTTGAGCCTAAAGAGTTCTAGACTTGGTTCTGGCTTTAAGACAAAGACTAGTTCAGCCTACATAGTAATGTGAATAGACTTCTGCCTCTTCTATACCCAGCATCACCATGCAAGTCTGTCTCTGTCACCTCTCTTAACAGACTGATGCTCACACAGAAGTTCATTCATGATAAGGTCACTCTAACTGCAGAGGCAACTCACCCTTTCTATGTTCCCATCTTACCTGTGATGCTAATTTCTTGACTGGAACAACATAAGGCCCATTTCGCTTCATCTGGTGACTTGAAAATGTTTATAGAAAGATCTCTCTTCTTCCTTGAGTCTTCCCTACCAGGGACCAAATAACTGTTCTTTCTTCATCTTTCCCACCTCTAATGTGATGCTCGCTCCCTCCCTCTCTTTATACTCCAGTTTGTCAGTGTTCCTTTTAAAGTGTGACATCCAGAATGGATCCCAATCTTTGAGGTTTATTACTTTCATTTCTACCACAAATAAGTCCCTGTCAACATCAATCAATCTAGCACATTTCTTGGGGGTGACCTTCTTAGGCATAGAAGACTCTGGAAACTGCCTTATGATCATATATTCTGGGAATTTTCCCAATGCCCTTGGTAGAAGTCACCCCTCTCTGTAAGCTGTAGTACAAGCACCTGACCTCACTCAGCCTTCCTGAAGCACCTTTATAGACCACAAAACACTCCCCACATTTCTTTTCAACCACAAGGCTTACAACTTCTGCATCCCATCATTTCAGAGTAGCCTTATTGCAAATACAATACACAATAGAGAAAATTATTTGAGTGCTTTTTGAAAAATGCAAACACAAGCCATAACAACCTCCCTATGCTAATAAGAAAGTTGCAGGGAAAAAAGAATTAAATTAGAAATCAACGCCAGCTAGAGGAAGAGGTCAATAGCAATAGCCCTGCTTCCATCAGAAACGAGGAGTCTCCCTCACCCATTCTCACACCTTCCCACTCCAATTAGATGCAGGAATTGCTCAGGCAAAGTGAAACATGTTCTCTTTTCTGAACGGCTGCCTGCTGTATCCAATTTTTCCTTCTTAGTAACACAAGCTTACTCCAGGGTGCCAGAAAGTCCTGTTATACCTGCACTTTGACTGTCCCGGGAATTCTAGGTTGATCGAGGCCGGCATATATGCTATGGTTTGTAGAAGTGACCCATAATGTTTCACTAGATAAAAGTCTTGGGCGGGGAATAGAAAGGAAGGAAGGAAGGAAGGAAGGAAGGAAGGAAGGAAGGAAGGAAGGAAGGAAGGAAGGAAAGAAGGAGTACTTGTTCTGATATATGTTCCCACCATGGATATGACACTTTCACTTGAGGCTCAAAGTCTTGAAGCTACACAACCTAGGACTTGAGCCTTCTGAGCTGTGAGCAAAAGGTTTTTAACTTCATGAATAGCTTATTCAGGCACTTCATTATAGTGACTGAAATCTGACTAATACAGCATGCAAAGACATACTATGTCCCATAAAAAAGATGAATCTACATAATAAAATGACCTACCATATGGGAGACATAGAGGTCAAAGCTCACAAAGTCTAGGAGTTTTGGTTAATATCTGATAATGGAGTATGAAGAGTTGGGAAAATCAAGGAAAGGAGGCATGAAGCCAGTCCCCATAAGGAAGCTATCCTCCCTACACCTTAGCTTAAAGTATTATGAAGCCTGTATAACTAACACCTAAATTTATGGCAGATGGGCCCAGGGACAGGCAGCTAGGATGTCTGTGTTCATCAGCTAAGGATGCTACCATAGACATTATAGTGATTGAGAAGTTGTACAACAGACTTTTATTGATCATTGTTCTGAAGCCAGGGTAAGTCCAAGTCAAGAGCCCGCTAATTGGGTGCCTATTGAGGACTCCTCTTGGCTGGTGTATAGTCCTCTCCTCACCAAGTTTTCTCATGGTAGAGTGAGAACGTAAGCAGGCACTCTGTACCTCTCTTCCAAGTCCTCAAATCTTATCCCAAAGGCCATACTCTCACAACCTTAGCTAATTATTTTGCAACAGATATATTTTGGGAAAACAAAATATTCAATCAATCGTATACCTTGATCTCTTATAAAAACTCAGACCTACAGTATTAATCTCTCCAAGCAAGGGAAGCTTTCTTCCTCAGAGTCAGAAATTAGGGAATGCAGGGGTGGGGTGGGATGGCATCAAAAAAAAATTGTTCCCAGGACTTGGAGTGAAAACTTTCTCTGTTTCCTCCTACCTTAGGCATACATGATTTTCAACTAAGACCAGAGGCAACCAGCACCCACACCCATTGTATTGTTAGTATTTAGGCTGTTGTTTACACCCTCAGCTGCAGCCACTAAGAACACCACCTGTGCCTATACACTATGTTCCCTTTTAAAAAGTCCCTGCCCACCTCCCATCCTTCTCTCTCTCTCTCTCTCTCTCTCTCTCTCTCTCTCTCTCTCTCTCTCTCTGTCTCTCTGTCACATTCTCTTTCCTCTCTCCTGCTGCTCCTGTCCCTGAAGGACAGTCTCCCCCCTCCCCTTTCCCCTTTTTAAAATCCCTTTCCCCTAATAAAAACTCCTCCGCTTGAACTCTGTCGCATGGCATCTTTCTCGTGCCATTTTTTAATTACAACGCCCATAGGACCAGATAACTAGAAGCATTCTATTGTGCTTAATGGTACTCCTAGATGTAACCTAAGAGTACCAAATTCATGTAACTACTTGAACCCCCTGTATAATTTCATAAGCCCTTCACAAGGCTATAAGGGCTCTGACATCTTAAATCTTAAATACTCACCTCTCTCCATCCCCCAGATCTTTGTCTGCTTCATATCTACTACAAAGAAGCTCTCAAGCCTGAGGTAGAGGACCTAGGGCAGAAACTAGTAAGCCAGGAATCAGAGCCAGGGATACAGAAAGCATTACTGTGTCAACTTCCCCACTCAGCTCAAACCAACATTACTGTGTTTCTGTGTCATGGTTTACCTTCTGATACCTAGCTCTCAGCCCAGCTGTCGAACTTGTCTCAGGCATTCAGAGGTCCTGCTTCTAGTGACCCTTAGCCTTTAAGTTGGATACTTCCAGAATATTAAATAATAATTCTTCTAGATTCTTTTCTGTTTTTAAAACCATAACCAGGTTCAATGAATTAATTGAAGAGAAAAAAAACACCCCCAATTTGGTGATCTGACTTTACACTTAAGCTCTCAGAAGCTAAGAGAGAGAGAGAGAGAGAGAGAGAGAGAGAGAGAGAGAGAGAGAGAGGAGGAAGCCTAGGTGCTTGCTGCTCATTGTGATGGTGACTGCATTTGCCCGTGTGCGTTTGGGATGATAAATGGCCAGGACATCCTGATGGCTCAGCACATTCCACAGCATCATTTTTCACAACGTTTGTACCCAGGAAATAGGTTTATTCCAACCTTATTCCACTGACTGAAATGAACAGAGGATTTTCCTTCTTTCTGCTGGGCATTTATCTATGAGCAAAACGCTCCGCATGTGAATTTTCATATCTGAGTAACTTCATCTGTACACCTATTATACAGATGATTATGATAGCAAATTCAAAAGAAGAAACAAGGATGAAGACTTTGTTTCTGTGGGAGGTAATTTCCTGCATTATATTACATCAGTACATAGTAGACCCTGAAGGGAGGGTAACTTTTTTACAAGGTGGGAGATTGAGTGATTATATGGGAAACCCCAGATGAGAGAATGGGTGGATCCAGGTAGCAGCAGCAGAGCTGTTTTGAAATAAATATCATAAATTTACATTGACATTGAATTCATCACTGTACATTAAAAACTGGGCAAGGTGTGTCTACATGCAGGCAGAAGGAACGGCCCGAAACAAATAGGGCTCCAGCAGAGCAAGCCGCAACCACCAAGATGGAGGTGACATTAATAATAACAATGGTACATTTCTAACATTTCTTGCCATAATTTTGAGGGCAGAACAACTATTAACTTTCTCTACTTGTTCTTGCCCTGTGATACTTAATACTCATCACCTTTCATAAGGAAGCAATAGTGAAGTCGGTGTTTTTCAAACTTTGTATCATGAAGTCAGTTTGAAAACAATACTTATATAGAGATTATGAGTTTCACATAATTTTGTTTCTGTTAGACTGGTTGAAATAATGTGGAGAGCCACAGCTACAAAGAATGTTAAAAAAAAACAAAACATTAACTTCTACAAAATCAATTCGGACATTTTCATTATCACTATGAATGCAACACCTGGAGCACTGAGAGTGGTTTCATGGTTCTTCCCACCCCCTGGCTGTGCACAGAGGAGAAAGGGGGTTTCTTGTTCTGTGTTTGGGGCTATGTTAAGTGGCTCTTCCCAGCACTATAGCAAAACACCTGACAGAAGAAGAATTTATTGTGGCTCACAGTGTCAGAGGTGGTGGTTTATCATGGAGGAAAAGGCATGGCATCTTGGCTCAATGGTTCTATCCAGGAACAGGCTGTCACTCTCAGAAGTGCCACTCCTAGTGACCCTTCTCTACAAGCTGCCCCTGCTCCCACTGAATGTCTCCACAGCAGCTGGGGGACTGTGAGCCCTGTAGTGAACCTTTCACATTTAAACTGTATCGAGAGCTCATTCTCTTCTTGCCCCAGAGCATATGGTACAGCAAGCATCTGGAATGCAAATCATTTTGCTGACTTTAGGTGATATTTTAGTGTTTTAACTTTACACCAAAGAGGTCAAGTAAAGACACGTGGCTCCATATCTCTTCCTTCCTTTGACCCTGTTTAAAGTGATTCTGGAATCCCAAAGACAAGTGGAAACTCGTACGACTGCAGCCTTTGGGCTACATATGGCTGTCTTTAGCAGTGGCCCTTCCTGGCTACTCCTTCCTAAACTAAACAGTGCCACAGTGCCTTTGTCTCTGGGTCATTCCAAGTGTCCAGGAGAAAGGGCCTGTCTCTGGCCCTTGAGACCTCTCTTGGCAATCATCAGTACTGACTACAAAATTTCTTGATGACTTGGGTCCTTCTTTGTTGGGAACAAGCACTGTTTTCTGGTCCCCAAACATATCTCTGCTCTTGAGAGATAGTCCGTCATCTTTTCCTCATCCTAGTTTTTCCACAACCCCAGCTCCCCTCCTAAGCTGGACACTGATATGAACAGTGAGATTCTTGACTGGCTCAGTCAGTTTGAGATAGGCCCCTAGATGTCTGTCACCATTTCAGTATCTAATTCAAAAGGCAAATCCTGATAATAACACTTTTCTCTAACTGAGCATGGTGGTGCATACCTATAATGCCAGCACTCAGGCAGCAGAGGCAGGTGGATCTCTGTGAGTTCAAGCCCAGACTGTTCCACAGAGCTAATACCAACACATCCAGGGCCACACAAAGAAACCCTGTCTTGGAAAATACACAATCCCTGCCCCCTCCCCCAAACCAGAACAACAACAACAACAACAACAAAAAAAAAAAAAAAAACAGAAAAAAGTGAACACCTTCCTAACTGAATGGATGGGTAGGATGCACAGTTCAGAACCATGCCCTGCTAGTTCCCTTTCTCTCCTTCATCCCCATTCTTACATTTCCTTAATCTGGGTAAGTGCTCTTAAGGAGAAGTGAGGTGTCCTGCTCTTTCATATGGTTAGATAAGCATTCGTTTATACACAGTCATGCTTATTCAATGCTAACCCAAGCAGGCCTTCCGTCTCACATGCCTGGGGAAGAGGGCTTGGCACAGAACTCAGCCTACTCACTACGGCCATCAAAACTGCTTATGGTCCCAGTTAGCAGATTTACTCATCTATAGCAAATGACCACCAGCCATGTGGTGGTGTCCCCTTCACTTCCTGCTTAGCCCCAACTCAGATTAAAGCCCAAGGAATGTCCTTGCCTCGATGTCACCATAACATGATAATCTGGTAAAAATTCCATCACACTATGAATTTATCTGGAAAAGATTATAGACAGAAGATCAACTGAATCAGTCTTCTGCTATCATCTAACGAAGTAAAAGATCGGGTGCAGCTCAAATGTCAGCTGCTATTTTCTGAGTCTTATACTCTGTGCCCAGTGATGTTTGCTAAGATGTAAGCTGTTTGCTAGGATTGTTTCATGTAAATCTCACAACAGTTCTACAGGGTAAGTACTGTATGAGTCCCACTTGACAGACAAGGCAGAAGCTGAATAGTTCCTTGAGGTACACAGCAATCAAGTCAAAGAGTCAGGTCTGAGGCCCAAGAGTCCCAACTCCAAGGTTCAAGGAGCTTTCAATCACAGGGCAGTTTTGTATCAGTCTAGACACCAGGCACTGCAGGTTGCTTAGATGGTAGTGTCTGAGTTTTTAAGTGATTAAATTAATTCCAATTTTCTCTTCTCTCTATAGCTCCACCTGACAGGCAACCATAACCATGAAATAAACCCCCCCACACACAATAGTATTTATTTTGGAACCCTGCTATGACCAAAATCGTTTTCCTTGGTATTCTTATACAATCAAAAATTTCATTTTTCATAATATTTAAGCACGTGAAACTACTAAGAATTTACAGCACCGTTGGGACTCCAAGCCCACAGGAACAACACTGGCATGCCAGGGAGCCCTTTGGAGCAAGTCTGCCCTGGGTAGCCTGTGTTGAGCCACCTGCAGGTGGAAGTCACCAATTCTGCTCTGGTCTTTTGACAGTTCCCCATTCTCCTACCAGACGTTCAGGCTTCTGTGAAATTCAACATACCACATAAGCAAGACTCTAGAAAGAATCCACAGCCGTCTCCAACTCCTGTTCTCTTATCTGGGCCATTAGGTTCAGGTACTGGTGATTCTGTAGATTCCATAGGACCTATTTTCTCATCTATAAGATAGGATATTGGATTAAGTCATTTCTGGCATGCTGTTCCTCCATAAGTTTCTGAACGCAACAAGCTTATGTGTATGTGTGTTTGTGTGTATGTGTCATTTGCGTGTGCATGTTCCTGTGTGTGTGTGTGTGTGTTTATATGCATTTGCTTGTGAAGGTCTGAGTTTGACATCAAGCATCTGCCTCAATAACTCTCCAGCTTATATATTGAGGTAGGGTCTCTCACTGAACCTGGAGCTCACTCTTCTGGTTAGTCAGGGCAGCCAGCCTATTCTAGAGATTCTCTGTCTCAGTCTCCTGTGTGCTGGTATTGCAACACTCACCATTGTTAGTTAGCTAACTAGCTAGCTAGTTAGTTAGTGGTTAAGTTAGTCTGCTTTTCTGTCTGTTTGCTTTGTTTGTCTTGAATCGGGTTCTGGAGATCTAAATTCTGTTCTTAATGCTTTCATAGCAAGCACTTTACTCACCTGGCCATCTCCCCAGCCCTCTGTTATTTAGTCTCCTTTCCACTCTCCCAACAAAAACTGTCCTAGTTTCCAGGCAACCCAATATTTGCCATCCTCAAAGGTCAGAAAGCCCAAGCCAGGAATCTTCTTTGTATAACTCTTGCGAGGGAGCTCTTCATACAAAACCAACCAAAGTCATCTGCCTTCTTGGAGTAATACAAGCAAAATGGTCATAAAAGGCATCGATTATGGACTGTAGTATGAAAGGCAATGTTCAGTTTTAGACCAGAGAAAGGAATGTTTACCTTGGTCAGACCTCTTCTCTGCCCATTCGCTAATTATACAATCTTGAAAAAGTGACCTCCCTGGTTTAACTGTTAACTAGCTACCTAAGGCATTGCATACATATGAACTTGCATATATTATCTCCTTCCATGTTTATATGGATGTGTGAAAAGCACCCTAGAGAAGCTTAAGTATCTCCCAGCCCTCATTAATACCAGTTATTCCCAGGAGAAGGTTTGTCCATAAGACTTGGGCGAGTCTTTGAGCATAGATTAAAGAAAACAGCAGAGAGACCCATTGGTAGAGGGAACCCAAGCTGGTGGTAAAATTATAAATATGGATTACAGAGAATGATGACACTTGGTTTCAGGTGATGTTCAGGTATTGTGCCAAGGAGCAAGTTTCATTCTATGAGGGTTACAGACCCTCAGCAAGGGCTTCTGTGGGTCCAGGTAGGACTTCAATCCCAGGAGGAAACTGGTGGAGCAAAGATGAGATAAAATAGATCATTCCCACAGACAAGGCCATGGGGGAGGGCTTGGTGCCATATTGGAGCCAAGCTCTCGCATCCTATTGGAGACCAGCAAGTGCATCCAGGTGGAAGAAGCCATGCTTGGTGGGACTGTTGGTGGCCAGCTTTGCACAGCTTCAAAAGTTGGGCCATGACTTACTGAATCAGCCAACTAGGTTGAAGAACCTAATGGGTGGTCCTATGGCCATCATAAGCTGAGAGAGAGATGGGACAAGTGTGTCAGGCTTGAATTCTCATAGTTCTCGGTTAAGGTGGGAAGCTGGACCACCAACCTTTCCTGTGCTTTTTATATTTTCAGTGAAATCCATCCCAACGCCACTGTGCAGTGGGAAGAAGTCTGTCGGCCATGGGTCTCAGGACCTCGAAAGCTGATTGCCAGCATGACCAGTGACACCCTGAGACATGTGTATGGAGAGCTGGATCTGCAGATTCAAAGACGACCTTCGATGTAAATGCCCAGGGGGCTCAGATAGACCTGGGCACCTGGCCTATTGCACTCTTGCTATGGAAATCCTAATGGCAAAAAAAAATTTGCTAGCTCTTTCTTTCTTGCTTTACTTTGGGTGTGAAGAATAAGGCATATCCCAGCATGGGGATGCTATGTATTTCAAAGACAAGCTTTGCCAAACCCAGGCCATTGGATGAGGGAGTTAGTTTTGAATTGCTCCACCCTCCAAAGGATCTGAGCATTAGCTTTAATTAAGCTATAATTAAGCCTTCATAGCTCATAAGAGTAAAAGTCATCATTTATCATTGCAAATGGCTACAGCTCCACATAGCAGAGGGCTTCCCTTGAGCAGGGGGGATACATCCAATACCTGGCCTCAATTAAGACTTCTGATTCTCCTCTCACTCTTTTGGGGGGTAACATACTCCTCCAAGGGAGTGCATGATTGGATCCTTACAATTCTATTCCCCTTTCTTAGAATCAGGTTGTACCCTCTGTGTTAAAATACTTTTTCCAGGAATTAAGCACGACATCATTTTTCTTCTTGGCAAAGCCAGAGAAAGGTCTTTCATCTTGCACCTGCAGCCAAGGAACTGCCTGCCAAATTTCACAGATTACCTTGTGAGAAGATGTGGCCCCACATTAACAAATTGCATTTGTGGGGAACTTAATCACCTAAGAGGAGATAAGGAAGCAGGTGCAGTGCTCAGATCTATTAAATAATGTAGTTTATGGTGCATTTTATAGGTGTCACATTGTGGCCTGATCAGCAAGAATGAATAACCATTACTTTAACCCTTTCTAGGATGGAGGACTAGAAAGTAAGGACGCCAATTTGGGATTGGAGAAATGAGGAATTAGTGTCCTTATTTAGTGGTTATACTTCGCCTGTCTCTCTGAGATCATGTCCTACACACAATGACATAGGCCTAAGTTCTTTTAGTTTTTGTTTTAAGACAAAAAATAACCTTGAGAAACTAGGAGATTTAGCAGTTAGACACATAGAAGACAAAACAGATTCTCATCCCCCCTTACCTTCATATTTCCTGTATCAAGCCCTTGCCTGAACCCTTGGATACTGAGAAGTAATGTAGACTCAGCCTTTCAAATGGCTAGTGTTACTATTGACCCAAGGGCAGAGGACGCAAAAATCCTTTGCCTTGTGTGCAAGGTTCCAACTGACAAGATTACTGGTGTCTATTTGTAAGGCAGATTTAGAGTTAGAATTTCCCCCTGAAATGCCGTGGGTGTGATTTTGGTCAGCTGACTGTGATTCTTAGCCAAAAAATTTTTTAAAAGTAAGAAAAATACATAGTAGGAAGTAAGTCGGGAGGAAGAATGCTTGACATAATGCTGTAGTCTTTATCCATGTTCTTCTAAACCATTGAGAGGTTCCTGCATCCTCAGTGCTAACCCCTGAGGGTCAGCAGACCCTTTCTATAAGCATAACTCCATGAAGTCATCTCAAAGCATTAGCATCTAAGTCCAAATGAAATGCATTTTGCTAGAATTTAAGCCAGCTTAACTTAGTATAGTATGTTGTTATTAATGAGAGTGTAATAGATGCCTATAATAAAGTTAATCTGATTACATGTGCTCAGAAGTAAATGGTGTTAATTTTCAACACTACATGTGGCTAAACTCAACTGCCTGGAAAATTCTTCTCCCCCTGCGGTGTGCTCTCCACCCTGAATAGGAGGACATGCCTTTGCCCTTTAGGTAAAATGACTAATCGTTATTGATGTTGCCATTAGCAGTCCTTGTCTTCTCTCTGCATTTTGTTAATCATTTTCACTGATGAAGGCAGTGTGCATGCTCAGCTTAAAAAACCAGCTTCTAGCAGTTGAAATTTCTCCATAGACATCTTATGCTTATGAACAATTTCACAAAACATCATGATGAGTGGTCAGATAGGCAGCATGGACATCTCTCAAGATAAGCTGCTATCATGGTGTTAGAACAGGAATGGAAAACATATAAGAAAGTATGTTCAGGAACACCTATGGTCATGGAAAACCACTCCAAATGACTGCAACTCAGACAGGGCCTTAGGATTCTTCTCCATCTCCAACAGCAACCGGTGTCTGATCTAGAGTTGGTACTCCAGGTGAAACCTGTTTACCACACCTATCTTAGAACCAGCCCATACCCATTGACAGCTTAGATTCCATAATGCACAATAATGCTATTGTAGTATGGATCTTGTCTTTAAAAGTTCAATGTAGTCAAGGCTTGGTCCTCTGCATGGCCCTATTAGGAGACAATAGACTCTTTTGGACATGAGGTCCAATGATGGGTGTACCTGTGTTATGATAAATCTTTCCACCAAAAGCTGCCTGAGGCCCACTGCCATGTGTGAGCTTTACGACAGCCGCCCTCCTGAGTTAGGCCCAAATGAGTACACAGAAACTTGTATTACATTCAAAACTGCTTGGCCAATGACCAGGATCCTCATCTGTTAGCTCAGTCTTAACTATCATAAACCTATATATTTTATAAGACTTATCAGACGTCTTATTGGTGTCCCTCCTTGCCGGTGGATCACATTGTGCCGCTGGAGCAGGAGTGGAGGGGAAAAGAGCGTCTTTCCTGTTTCTCCTTAGCTTAAATATGAGTCTCCTTGCTATGTCACTTCCTGCCTGGATCATCACTTCTCTACTACATTTCCCAGAATCCTCTTTGACTCCTAGTCTGGACTAACTTGCTGTCTCATTGGCCAAACAGTATTTTATTTAACAATCAATAAGATAAACATACACAGAAGTACTTTCCCCATCATCTCCTCTTTTCTGTCTAAATAAAAAGAAGGGTAACTTATCTTTTATAATAACTGAAGGAACCTATAACCATAACTATCTGTCTTTAACTCTATCAAAGACCACAGAAGGATAATATATAAACTCTAGAATTGACAGAGACATCCGCTACCTGGACAGTCACCCAAAATTCCTCTGTAACATTGGGGCATCCATCTTCAGCCCTTAGGCCACAGTGTGTCTGGAACACTTCTCCATTTCAACAGGAATCCTTCAGTACCGTTTTGTTTTGTAAGTTCAGCAGTCATCAGAGGAAATGCTGGTACTCCAGCCTCTTATTCAGTCTTTGATTTTTTTGGTCATAAGGTGAGTAATGGCTTTGCTTTAACTGTTTGCCCCAGCCATTATTTACTTACCACAGACCCAAAATCAATGGGGCCAATCAACCATGACTGGCACCTCTGAACTGTGAGTCAAAGGAAGCTTATCTCAGGTATTAGTTACAATACTTCTAAGTGGGATAACAGAAATGCTGCCTCTCACAGCCATATTTTAGCAATGATAACAAGCAAAGTGTCTTGGCAGACACCAGAGAATGGGAGTTCAAGCTTCTGCCTGTGTTCAGCTGCCATGATTTTAAGCAAATCCTTCTTTGAGTTCAGAGATTCAAGGTACAATAAGGGTAGCAATAGCTATATGCCCACAGCATTCTTCTATGGGGCATGCCAACATTAAAAACATATACAAAACAGATAGAAGATGTGTAGAGAGACAGACAGATAGATCAAATTAGACAGATTAGGACAGATTTTATGGTTTTCCATATGCTTACACCTCATCAATCTTGTAAAGAAAGCAAATATAACTATTTCCAGCCTATTCGTAAAGAATCCAAGAAGCTGTGAATCATGGCGAGTTGATCTTGGGTGATAACAAGCAGTGAAAACAAACTCTGGTTTCAGAATGTTCTTTCGTCTTGTCCTCTCCTCAGACTGAACACTAACTTTAAGACTCTGAAGACCTGCAGAACAGCACAAAGACATGCACACACATAAAACAGGAATATTAGGAACTAGGAACGATGGAGTTTGTGTTAGATTCGCTGGCAACTAAAAAGAAAAATGAAACACAATATCCCAAGTGGAAGGTCATCAATTATGGATGTGTATTCCATGTTATTATAACATGGTCAGATGTAGCAAAGTGTCATTCAGGGCAGATATCAGAGTCAATCAAGACAACCAAGGAGCCAGTCACCTTTCCTGTCATCTAGCCATCACCCTGCCATCAAGCCAAGTACGCAGCCATCCAGGCATCTGTCCATCCTTTTTCTCCAGTAATACACACCCATGCATGCAATGAAAAGTGCATGCTCCCTGCTCAGGAAGTGTTTATCAGGCAAGGGAGAATCAAAGCAGAGATGCAGAACAGGGCAACTCCAGCAGCACAGATATGCTACAAAAACTCAGGGGAATAAAGAGGGAAGGACAGAAGGACACCTGGAGACACCTTCCTTTGTTTCTATAGGAAAAAAAGGAGGAGAGGCCTAAATTGAAAGGGGAAAAACAAACAAAAGGTTTTTTCACAGAAAACGAAACAAAACAAAAAGCTTGTCTGATGGAGGGCAGAGGAAGCATGGCCACACTGACTTGTGTGACAAGATGGTGAAGGTGCTCTGAGGCAAGAAATGCAGGTATTGTTCAGAATTGAGCACTGGTCAGAGTGATATTGCTCTTTCTAGGGTATGTTTTGGAGCAGAACTAAGGCCAGGGGTATGTGGGGTGGAAGGCCTAATTCATATCAATTAAAAAGAAGGGATGGGAAATGGGGTGCCTTAGTGCCTAGTGGATAAAGTGAGAGGTGCAATGTAGGAGAGGGGAGTGTTAAAAATTAATGAAAGTATGACACACAAGATCTTAGCAGGCAAAATTGGGACAACCAGATAAATACGATGAGCAAAGATCACTCACTGGTAGTCCGGGATCTTGGGGATAGAGCCATGGTCCCTCTGTCTTCCAGAAAGTCCTCTCCCTCAGCACCAACTCCTGCTGAAGCACCCTGCTCCTCTTCCCACTTCGCAACTCTTTCACACGAAAGTTTCCCTTCATGTGCATCTACCTTTCTAGACTAAAAACGAAAAGCTTTATATTGAATCTGTAAGGATTCACTTTATAAAATTGGATCTTTAAAAAAATTTATTGATTGTTTTGGGAATTTCACATCATACACCCCAATCCCACCCATCTGCCAGTCCCTCTGCAGCTGCTCTTCATCCCTGCAGTGAACCCCAAAAGAAAAATTAACAAAGAAATAATAAAAATAAGAAAAAGATAAAAAGAAATAATAACATAAGAATAAATAAAGATACAAATAAGAATATCAGTTTCAAGTAAAAACAGACAAGCCAACAAAACAAATACTTCACTCCTCCGCCTTTGCCTCTCCATCACCTCCTTGTCTTAGTGGCTTTGGGAGCTGCTGTACACCCCTTTGTCCAAACAGCTTTCCTTGCAAATGTTCATTTTGTAATATGTTATCAGACAGGTTCAAGGCCTCTGGCCTCCAGAACACCATCGACACTGGGCCCCCATGGAATCTGCCAGTGCATCCCACTGTTGCCCAGGGTCACGGAGATCCTGTGGCTATGGTTCCACAGACCCAGTTACTTCACATGCTCCAGCAGGTCATAGAAGGGGTAGATGTTGGGTGTGCCAGCTCAAAGCCCTGGATGTATACCTGAGTGGCTGATCGGTCTGTCAGTCTGGGCTTCTGGGACCACTCTCCTCAGATGATAGGCAGGGCCAGCTCTCCAAAGTGTATGTTGAGGGCAACTCTCCTATTAGGGGTAGGGCCAGCTTCCGCATACCAGAGTCATAAGGGTCCATTATCCCAGGCTGACAAAGGGAGTGGGCAGCTCTCCCTGGGCCAGAGAGGGACCAGACCAGCTCAGCAAGGCACTTGTATTTCAACTCATGGTTCAACACATGGGCCCTTGTGGTAATCTGAGCAAGTGGCATCAACACAGACCCCAGCAGTGGCAGGACCACTGAACCAGACATGGCCCAGAGTCCAAACATCCATGTGGCCTTTGGTGGTACCATGGGCCATAGACATCAACACAGACTTCAGCTGTGTTTGGACCACAGACCCAGACATGGTCCTCAGCAGCAGTCTGGGTCCGATGACACCATGGCCCTGGGTGGCAGCACATGCCACTCGGATCAGCATTACCTTAGCTACAGGGTGGCCCTCTGTCACCAGCATGGACCCAGGTGAGGTCCCAGACCCTGGGCACCTTCCCAATCCTCAGTGGCAACAAGAACCTTGTATATCATCAAAGATCCTGGCTGAGGTGGAGTCAGGGACCCAGACATGGCCCACGGACACAGGTCAAGCCTGGAGATCTCCAAGGACCCAGGTAATAGCCCAGGCCACTCAGATCAGGACGGTCCCTGCAGTGACATGGCCCTGGGGCACTATCATGTGGTGGCCCAGGCATCTTCACAGCCTTCAGTGATAACAGGATCCATAGACATCAACACTGAACATGGCTGAAGCATAGCCACAGACCCAGACATGGTCCCTGGAATCAATCCAGGACCAGACAAGCCCAGGATCTGATGTCACAATGGACCCAAATGGCAAGCAGACTGCCCCCCATAAGTCTGTTCTTTACCACCTTTGACTCTACAGATCTGCCTCTCTCCACAGTACATGAATTTCTCTGCCCCCCCCCTCTTCCTCTCCCATAACCCTCCATGTATTTACTAACCATATGGTGTCCAATGGCACTAGGTGGACCCTTATCTTCGTCCCTCCCACCCAAAGCAAACTACCCAGGGTGGTGTGTGTGAGTCCATCTCTGCCACTTGGGCCTCATAGAACTGGATTTTTCAGAAGCTTCTCAATTGCTCCAGGAAAGTGATACCTCAAATTGCCAAGATTCTCTTCCAGGTCTCCCAAGCTCCCATGGCAATGGGCATTTCTTAGAAGCACCTCACAAACTTGTTGTTGACACAGTTTATGAATTCCCATTAGTTTTCATAGTGAACACTGCTCTGGAACTTAGGTAATTAATTATCTGAGCAATGATTCATAGTTCTGAGACTGACAGTGGCATCCCATGAGTAAAAATTAGAAAAGTAAGCATGCACTGTGCCTGTAACTCAGAAAGGATACTTTTCTCTCCAAGTTGGCCAAGTGTATTGGGAAAGTACAGCATGAAAAGGGAATTAAAGTCAGATTTAGGACTCATTGCATAAAGGAAGCTGATGTGAGATGACTAAGAACTATTGTTATCCTTCCGACAACTGAGAGATGGAGTCCATACTCTGAGCAGCTCTGTCACCAAGGACAGCCATTCAAAGGCTTATATTTTGGGAAAGGCACAGCTTTTACTTGTCTCTTTGTGTCATTGCAAGATAGTCACATGGGAAAAGCCACATGTAGACACTGCAGTCCAACTTACCACTGTCAAATCACTGGCATGACAATAAGCCAGCTTGAGCTTCCAGGCAACGAACACCGATGCATGTGACTAAGTGACTACATTCAATGACACTGGGAGCAGGAAAATCACTCTGCCTGATCTGCCCCAGTTACTGTCTACCAAATCATGATATGGGGCAGAGAAATCTGTTTTCACTAAGTGTTGAGAAGATTTGTAAGTTTGTAAGACTCGGGAGCAATCTGAGTGCAAACAGACTAAGTAACTAACATTTTGCTTTAAGGAGATGCCATGACCGAAGCAACTCTTATAAGGAAAAAATTGAATTGGGGTGGCATACAGTTGAGAGGTACAGTCCATTATCATCGTGGTGGGGGACATGGTGGTTTTCAGGCAGATGTGGTGCTGGAGCTGAGAGTGCTAGATCTGGCAGATAACAGAAAGTCAACTGACTGTTACGCTGAGGGAAGCTTGAGCAGAAGAGACCTCAAACCCCACCCCCATGGTGACGCACTTCCTCCAACAAGACCACACATCCTAATAGTGGCAGGCCCTTCAGTGACCATTTTCTTTTAAACTACCACAGTTAGGGTTTCATTGCTATGAAGAGACACCATGACCATGGCAACTCTTAAAAGGGAAAGCATTTAATTGGGGCTGGCTTAGTGTTTCAGAGGTTTATTATCATCATGGTAGAAAGCATAGTGTCACTCAGGCAGAAATGATGCTGGAGAAGTAGCTGAGAGTTCTACATTTGGATCAGTAGGCAGCAGGGAGAGAGAGACACTGGGACTGGCTTGAGCATCTGAAATCTCAAAGCCATCCCCCAGTGACAGGCTTCCTCCAACAAGACCACACCCTATGGGCTTATAGTGCTGTTTTCATCCAAATCACCACTCTAACTAAATGTTCTGGTCATGAACCTATATTTCAATTTTCTCCTTATATATTCAAAATAGGCTATGTCAAATAATTGAATAAAGTAATTTGTTTTTATGTTAGTTACACAACTTGAGTGCCCTGTATCTGAAAAGCTTGGAACAAAAACAGGTTTTTTTTTCATTATTTGGAGCATTTTAATAAGAAATATGTTATAAGAAATATTAAAGGTAGTACCCAAATCTAAAAAAAAATCGATTTTCTTATTTTATGATGATTTTTATTTTATGATGACTTTTCATACATGTTTTATATACATAGTCTGGGGAAAACATTAAACAATACTTTTAATGACCTTGTGCATAAAACACTTCATAGGTTTTGAGATTGTTGCCAACTAGTTTTGTGTGTGTGTGTGTGTGTGTGTGTGTGTGTGTGTGTGCGCGTGTGTGTGTTTTCTTTTTGTTTTTAGATCAAATCCAGGACCTTGCAACTGCAAAGCACACATTCCACTATTGAAAGTCCCCATAAAGCAAAATTGGATGGTACAGTTTTTCACTGGTAGTATCATGTCAGCAATTTTTTTCAAAGTTTGGAACATTTCAAATTTCATGGGTTTTTTTTGCATTAAGAATGTTCCATCTGTATCTGAACCCAAAATTTGAAGCCTCTGGACAAAAAAACAAACAACAAAAAAAACCTGACATTGGTCCAGAATCCAGGGCTTCTGATAAGGGGACTCAGAAACAAGCCTTGGGAGTAGGAAGCCAGTCACACTCTTAGCTTGGTGGACACAATGTCTCAAGAGCAGTCATGCCCTTTGAAAAGATGTCCTCAAGATTCACTGGTGGCTACAATATAAAACCAGGCCCCTGCCCAGTCTTCATGCTGCAGCTGGGTCCACAGTTTTTCAGAGAAATTTCATCAGAGTGCTATCTATGACTTATGACCTATACAAGATGCCTGTCAAGTGATGTCCCCATGATCACTGGGAAACTTTGTCTCTGCACATCCTTGCAAGCACTCCTGTTCTCTGCACTGAACAAGCCTCAGGCTGAAAAGAGCCTCTCACCTGCTGTTCTGTGCCATCCTCTCAGGAGAGATAGTCTTATCCTTAGAAGAGGGGCCTCTGTGTCAGGACCACAGTGCTTACCATAGATTTATAATGTTTTCTTAGCAATTGCTTCATTGTCCTTATTTGTTTGTTTGTTTGGGAGTGAGTTGAGGGCATGTGGGGGTATGTGTAAGTGTGCATGGGTGGGACACAAAGTGCAAGTAGAAGCCATAGGTCAGTTTCACGTGTTGTACCTCAGAAATCATCCACCTAATTTTTTTTTAGACAAAGTCTCTCACTGGGTCTCACAGTTCACACATTTGGCTAGGATGGCTAGCCAAGGAACCCCAGGGAATTTCCTGTCTCTACCTTCCCAGTGTTGGGATTTATAAGCACAGTCACCTTGCCTGACCTGGTATATGGGTGCTGGGGATCAACCTCAGATCCTCATGTTTATACATTGTCTTTGTTAGAGTTTCTATTGCTGTGAAGAGACACCATAATCACATAAACTCATAACATTCAACTGAGGCAGCAGCTTACAGTTTCAGAGGTTCAGTCCATTATCATCATGGCGGAAGCATGGCAGCTGGGAGTGTGGCAGCATGCAGGCATAGTGCTGGAGAATTCTACATCTCGATCCATAGGCAACAGGAAGTGAAATGTCTCACTGGGCATAGCTTGAGCATATATGAGAGCTCAATGCCCACTGCCACAGTAATACAATTCCTCCAACAAGGCCACACCTCCCGTTAGTGCCACTCCCTTTGGGGGTCATTTTCTTTCAAACCACCACATTCCACTCCCATTTTCCCCATTTCTTAATCTGCCTATCTCCTTGGGCACATGATTTAGCTCTACTATACTTCCTGGTGCCTCCTTTCTCAATCTGGTCATTTGTGTTTTTATTTTTTCAGTTTGCTCCTTTTCATTGTAACTCATCAGAGTTAACATTAATAACGCACAACAAAATCTATATGAAGCTGTTATGAGATTTTCCTCTGCCAATGGAGTTAATCCAAAACCCTTCACTTTAGCCTCACATTTTTGGACAAGGACAAAAAGCAGCCACATTAGTCACCAAAGTATCACAAGATCAATCTTTAGACCACGTATTAATGTTCTTCTCCTTTGAAATCTCTTTAGCCAGTCCATGCAGTTCCAACTACTGTCTGAACCACTGTCTTCCATGATCTTCCTAGTATGTCTAATTAAGCAATGCTTTAAGCATTCTACTTCTTTCCTAACCCAAACTCCCAAAGTCCATATTACTCCAAAAAAAACCATGGTCTAGCCTTTCACAGCAATACCCCAGTCCCTGGTACCAACTTCTGTTTTAGTTTAGGTTTCTGTTGCTGTGAAGAGACACCATGGCCACTGCAGCTCTTATAAAGGAAAAACATTTAATTGGGGTGGCTTACATTTTAGGAGGCTGAGTCTATTATCATCTTGGTGGGACATGGTGGCATGCAAGCAGACATGTTACTGGCTATGTCTTGATCCCAAAGGCAACAGGAAGGAGACCTCAAAGCCCACCCCCACAGTGGCACACTTCCTCTAACAAGGTCATACATACTCCAACAAAGCCACATCTCTTAATAGTGACATTGCCTTTGGGGACCATTTTCTCTCAAACCACCACATGCAGTAAGAAATTTACCAATTGAACTACCTCTTTAGCCTCCAGCAGCCCTATTTTCTTAATGGCATGTTATATCCGCTTATCCTTCCTTTACTCTTTCTGGTTCTACTCACCTATGGCTAATATTATCCATGTTTAAAATTTGGCCATCAATATCTTATAGACTTTTAGATGTCAAGGACACAAGTATTTTACTACTCAAAAAAGGGCATAAGGGCTGAACTACCCAAGGAGGTGGCCTGGTACTGATAAATGTGCTTCCTATCCGTTAATTCTATTACAAATGCAAGGCTGAGCTCATGCGTATTATTCTTTTGTCTTGACTGTAACAAAGAATTCAAAAATTATGACTCCAATAAAGGAATCTTCCATTTATGTTGATCATTACAAAGAAATGTTGGGTATTTTCAGGAATATTCCAATTAGCTTTATAGAGTGCACAACGCTAAAAGCTCATATAGGTACACCAAATATTCTTATGGCATAAAATTAACTAATAGGTATAATATAATAAAACCTAACTCTGCAATGAAAAACAATAGCTTCAGTGATGTCTCTGTTGCCAGTGTTATCCAGGAAATGCAGGCTGTTCACTGGGAAATTTGAGCTTAAATAATAGCATAGGCTAGATACTCAAAGAATAATATAAAGGCATTACACTTCGACCATTTTTTTTCCTTCATCCAGACTCTCTCCTAAAGAGGCTAATTTAAAGGCAACCTGGTAGCTATGTATTCTAAGTCCTTAATGTTTTATGCTGTCAGTGCTGGTTACACGTAAAATAAGAGCTCATAACAGAACACTGACTATACTTTTGAATTTTGAAAATTAATAGTTAACATAATTAGGTGTCCAGAAGAGTCCTTTATTCTTTTTACATTAGGAGTGCTGTTAGCTAGCTGTAAAGCACACTTAAGATACCGTGGCATGCTCAATCCCATGCTACACTGAGAAGCAGCAAAGAATCCTGCTCAGACAGTGAGATAAAAGATGGGCCCTGAGCTCTGCTGGTATAAATTGAACCAACCCTTTTAGAAACCATTTTTGCCATTATATACTAATTCTCAATGCACAGAGAACCAGTGTTTCCACTCCTAAGTATATTTTAAATGTGAGCTATAATGGAATAGATAAGTAACCTATGGCATATTTGTATCATTAAGTTGTACACATTGCAGTAATAAATACATAATAAAATAAACATATCCATATAAAATATTATAAAAAGACCTTCCACCTAGAATGGAAAATAAGGAGCCAGATGCTAAAACTATGAATGCTAAAACACAAGTCTGTTAACTCAGAGATCAAAAACAGGAAAACCAATCAATCAGGCTAAAGATTGACCTTGGCAAAGGGATAGTGACTAAACTAAGACATAAGAGAATTCCAGGGGTTCTGGCACTGTTCTACTTCTTGCTTGGAATATTGTAAAACTTACATTGTTATTATTTTGTTATTTATTACTATTGAGGCAAACTATGCCCCAAACTCCAATTTCTCACATTGTAGGTCTGGATTCTAGTTGTGACTTAACATTGTTCTCTAGTGAAAGAATCTCACAAGCTGCCATCAAGATACCCCATGCTTTGGGGTTCATCTGAGATCTTGACTAGGAGATACTTTGCCTAGAAGTATCTAGGCACAGAACTGGTGGGTTGGTCCTCAGCTCCTTACAGATGTTGGCTAGATGCCTCTCCCAGTTCTTTGCCATACAAGATATCAGGCTCACATCACAGTGCAGAAGTAAAGGCAAAGAGAAGTCCTGCAAGGCAAATTCCAAATCTTATGACCTAATCATGCAAGTAAAGATAGCCTATAATTTTGTTATGTAGCTATTAAAAAATCAGTCACTCTGAAAAGAACTTACGGTGGACTACAGCTTGCTAAGCATCCAAATAAAAGGAAAAACAAGAGAATTATACCCTTCTCTAGTTTCTGTTTCCTGGGTCCTTCCCCAGGCACACACAGTTCCAGCTTATCCCTGGCCCCGATGATAGGCCCTGATCCCAACCTGAGTAGGCTAACTCTACTCGGGAGCTAGCCACACCAGCCGGAACTGGTGATTGGCCCACCTGCCAGCAGAATTGAATTCCTCTTTGGTTTCTGTTAATTGGGTCCCTTCTCCAGACCCACACCATCCCAGCCTGTCTTTGGCCTCACTGCTGGGTCCTACCCACAACACCAGGGGACTTCCACCACTCAGGAGCATGCCACACTAGCCAGTGCAAGCAACAACAGTAAGAATAGATGCAAGCCACACCAGTAGAACAGACTTCAGCTGCTCATGTGCAGACCATAACAGTTAAAAGAACAGGTGAAGGCCATATCAACCAGAAGAACAGAGAGCCCTGCTGGACCAAAGGCCAAGCTAACCACCAAAAGGCCAACTCCCAACTTGGACATAGACTCTCAATTGGACCAGAGGTAACATCAGCTACCAGAAATCAAGGCACAAAGACTAGAAAATCAAAGAGGAAACAGAAACCAAGGAACAAAACACCCATCCATCAAAGGCAAATTCAGAAATCAGGAACTAGAACTAATCATTCTAAAGCCAGATGCCTAACGCTAGTGTAAAAATACAATCAAATTCAGCCAGAGCAATATGACACCACCAGAGGCCAGCTATCCTACAACAGCAAGACCTGAATATTCCAGTGCAGCTGAAGCATAGGAAAATGACTTTAAAAAGCAACTTTATGAAGATGATAGAGGTCCTTAAATATGAAATGAAAACCCCCTAAAGAAAGCTAAGAAAATACAACCAAAAATTAAAGGAAATAAACAAATCCCTAAAAGTATGCCAAGAAAGGCAAGAAAAAATAAACAGGTGAAGGAAACTATTAACAACAATAAAATCGAAATAGAAGCAGTAAAGAAAACACAAAGTGAGGGAATTCTGGAAATGGAAACTCTGCATAAGTGAATAGGAACTACAGATGCAAGCATCAGCAACAGAATACAAGAGATGGAAGAGAGAATCTCAGGCATTGAAGTTACAAAAGAAGAAATAGATTCATCAGTCAAAGAAAATGTTAAATCTAAAAAATTCCTAACACAAAACATCCAGAATATCAGAGACACCATGCAAACTAAACCTAAAAATAATAAGAATGAAAGAAGAGAAAAATCTCAGCACAAAAAATCCAGAAAAAATATATTTTAAAAAATCATAGAAGAAAATTTCCCTAACCTAAAGGAGGGTATGCCTATAAAGGTATAAGAAGCTTAAAAACACCAAATATACTGGATCAGAAAAGAAAGCCTTTGTTACACATAATAACTAAAACATTAAACATACAGAACAAAGAAAGAATAATAAAATTTGTGAGGGGGGAAAGGCCAAGCAACATATAAAGGCAGACCTATAAGAATTATGCTTGACTTCTCAATGGAGATTCTAAAAGTCAGAAGAGCACATACAGTTGTTCTGCAGACACTAAGAGACAACAGGTGCCAGCCCAGACTACTATACCCAGCAAAATTTTCAGTCACTATAGATAGAGAAAACAAGATATTCCATGACAAAGTCAAATTTATAATATCTATCCACAAATACAGCTCTACAGAAAGTACTAGAAGGAAAACTCCAACCCAAGGAAATTAACAATATCCACAAAAAACCCAGGCAATGCATAACCCCACACCAGCAAATTCCAAAGAAGGAAAATACACACACACACACACACACACACACACACACACTACCACCACCACCAAAAACATAATAACAGTAATTAACAATCAGTGGTCATTAATATCTCTCAGTATCAATGGACTTAGTTCACCAATAAAAAAGACACAGTCTAACAGAATGGATATGAAAACAGGATCCATCCTTCTGCTGCATGCACAAAACACACATCAACATCAAAGATAGACAGGGTTGAAAAAAGATTTTCCAATCAAATGGACCTAAGAAATAAGCTGGGGTAGCTATCATAATATCTAACAAAATAGACTTTAAAGCAAAATTAATTAAAAGAGATGGAGAAGGACAAAAGAAAATCCAGCAGGATGACATTCCAATTCTAAATATCTATGCCCCAAATGCAAAGGCACCCATATTTGTAAAAGAAAAATTACTAAAGCTTAAGTCACACATTGACCCCACACTTTAATAATGGGAGACTTCAACACCCTACTCTCTCCAATGGACAGACTGATATGAAATAATGGAACTAACAGGTATTATGACTCAGGTGAAGCTAAGAGACATCTACAGAACCTTTCATGAAAACACAAAAGAGTATATTTTCTTCTCAGCACCTTCCCCAAAATGACCATAGACTAGGCCACAAATAACGTCTCAACAGATACAAGAAAATTGAAATAACTCCCTGTATTCTATCAGACCACTGGGAATTAAAGTTGCATTTCAACAACAGAAAGCCTACAAACTCATGGAAGCGGAACAATTCTCTAATGAATTGCAAATGGGATAAGGAAAAATAAGAAAGTAATTAGACATCCTAAAATTAAATGAAAATGAATTCACAACAAACCCAAACTTATGGAACACAAGGAAAGCAGTGCTGAGAGGAAAGTTCATGGCACTAACTTCCTGCATGAAGAAATTAGAGAATTCTCAGACCAGTGACTTAACAGCACTCATGAAAGCTCTAAAACAAAAAGAAGCAGACACACCCAAGAGGAGTAGATGATAGGAAGTAATCAAACTGGTGGCTGAAATCAATAAAGTAGAAACAAAAAGAACAATTCAAAATATCAATGAAACAAAGAATTGGTTCTTTGAGAAAATCAACAAGATAGACAAACCCTTATTCCAACTAACTAAAAAGCAGAGAGGGAATATTCAAATTAACAGAATCAGAAAAAGAAATGGGAACATAACAGATACTGAAGAAATCCAGGAAACATTAGATCATACTTCAAAAAAACCTGTACTCTACAAAATTGGAAAATCTAAAAGAGGTGGGCAATTTTCTTAATATATATCACTTACCAAAGCTAAATCAAGAGCAGATAAACAATTTAATTAGACCCATAAACCACAAGGAGATAGAAGCAATCATTAAAAGTCTCCCAACCAAGAAAAAAAGCCCAGAAATAGATGGTTTTGTTGAGAATTCTACCAGACCATCAAAGAAAAACTAATACCAATATTTCTCAAATTATTCCATAAAGCAGAAATAGAAGGAACATTGCCAAATGCATTTTAAAAGGCCACAGTCACATGATAGCCAAACCATGCAAAGACCCAACAAGGAAAGAGAATTATAGGCAAAGTTCCCTCATGAACATAAGTACAAAAAAATACTCAATAAAACACTGGCAAGCCGAATCCAAGAACACATCAAAAAGATCATCAACCATGATCAAGTAGGCTTCACCCCAGAGATTCAAGGATGGTTCAACATAAGAAAATCAGTCAATGTAATCCACCGTATAAACAAATTAAAAGAAAAAAAACCAAATGATCATCTCATTAGATGCTGAAAAAGCTTCTGACAAAATCCAACACCCCTTCATGATAAAAGTTTTGGAGAGATCTGGAATGCAAGGGACATATCTAAACATAATAAAGGCAACTTACAGCAAGGCTATAGCCAACATCAAATTAAATGGAGAGAATCTCAAAGAAATTCCACTAAAATCAGGGACAAGACAAGGCTGTCCACTCTCTCCATATCTATTCCATATAGTACCTGAAGATCTAGCTAGAGCAATAAGACAACAAAAGGAGATCAAGGGGATACAAATTGGAAAGGAAGAAGTCAAACTTTCACTATTTGCAGATGACATGATAGTATACAGAAGTGACCTCAAAAATTCGACCAGAGAACTTCTACAGCTGATAAACACCTTCAGCAAAATGGCTGGATACAAAATTCACTCAAAAAATCAGTAACAACAAGTAGGCTGATTTAAAAAAATCAGGGAAACATCACCCTTCACAAAAACCACAAATATTATAAAATATCTTGTGGTAACTCTAACTAAGCAAGTAAAAGACTTATATGACAAGAACTTTAAGTTTTTGAAGAAAGAAATTGGAGAAGATATCAGAGGATGGAAAGATTTCCCATGCTCATGGATTTGTAGGATTAACATAATAAAAATGGCCATCTTACCAAAAGCAATCTACAGATTCAATGCAATCTCCCATCAAAATCCCAACACAATTCTTAATAGACCTTTAAAGAACAATACTCAACTTTATATGGAAAAAACAAAATAGCTAAAAACAGTGCTGTACAATAAAAGAACTTCTAGATGTATCATCATCCTTGATTTCAAGCTCTATTGTAGAGCTTTAGCGATAAAAAAAAGCAGCATGGTATTGACATAAAAATAGACATGTGGATCAATGGAATTGAACTGAAGACCCTGGTGTAAATGCATGCACCTAAGAACATCTGGTTTTTGACAAAGAAGCCAAAGTTATACAGTGGGAAAAAAGAAATCGTCTTCAACAAATGGTGCTGGTCTAACTGGATGTCAGCATGTAGAAGAATATAAATAGATCTATATCTATCACCCTGCATAAAACTCAAATCCACGTGGATAAAAGACCTCAGCATAAAACCCGATAGACTGAACCTGATAGAAGAGAAGGTGGGGACAAAACCTTGAATGCATTGGCACAGGAGACTGTTGGGAGGCCTTACTGGCTGATCAGAGACTGCAGTCGCTCATGGATGGCCTGGCAGCTTTTTCTAAAGCCTGGAGACATGGGAATCCCTCCCTATCCAGTGAAACCTCCTGCTCTCTACCTGTCCTTATCTGGAGAATATCCCTGGGCCCAGAGGACTGACCTTGTCTGAAAGCTGTCTATAATCTAGATGACTGATTTATCTTTAGCATGACACTTGCCACAGATCCCCTACTGCACATATAGTAACTAAAACTTATACTGGGAGCCTTATGATAGGAGTATGTAAGTAACATACTTAAGTAAATGCATATTAAGGTTTGTCCCCAGGCTCCCCAATTCTATATATTTACTATATTCTGGAATAAAGCTGGAAAAATTTGTGGAAGCTCTCTCCCAGAGGGCTAGCTCCATCCTACCCACAGCTGTCTGAACCCTCTCCCCTGCTTCTGCTCCCTCCATCCTCATGGAACAATGCAAGATAATCATCCCCAAAAAGAAGCAGAACTACAGGAGACAACTTCTTGAACAGAATACCAATTGTGCAGGCTCTAAGATAGACAACAAATGGGACCTCATGAAACTGAAAAGCTTCTGTAAGGCAAAGGACACTGACAATGGGGCATAAAAGGCAGTCCACAGAATGGAAAAGGATTTTCACCAACTCCATATCTAACAAAGGGCTAATATCTATAATATATAAAGAACTCAAGAAATTATACATCAGTAATCTAAATAATCCAATTAAAAATGGGGTACAGACTTAAACAGAGAATTCTCAACAGAGGAAAACAATATGACCGAGAATCACTTAAAGAAATGTTCAGCATCCTTAGCAACCAGGGAAATGCAAATCAAAACAGCACTAAGATTCCATCTTATACCAAATTAGTCAGAATGACTAAAAGAAACAGCTTATGTTAGAGAGAATGTGGACAAGGGGAACACTCCTCCACTGCTGGTGGGAGTACAAACTTTTACCATCACTTTGAAAATTAATATGATGGTTTCTTAGAAAATTTGGAATGGTCTACCTCAAGACCCAGCTATACCACTCCTTGACATATACCCAAGGACACTCCACCACACCACAAGGACACCTGCACAACGATATTCATAGTAGCTTTGTTTGTAATAGCCAGAAACTGAAAACAAACTAGATGTCCCACAACCAAGGAATGGATAAAGAAAATGAGTTACATTAACACATTTGAGTATTACTCAGCCGTTAAAAACAATGACATCAGAAAATTTTCTGGCAAATGGATGGAACTAGAAAATATCATCCTGAGTGAGGTGTCCATACTCAGAAAGACAAACATGGAATGAACTCATTCATAAGTGAATATTAGTCATAAAGTAAAGGAAGACCAAGCTACAACTCACAGATGCAGAGAAGCTAGGTAATAATGAGGGCTCAAGGTGTAGGGGTTGCTGCCTGAAGCTCACCATGAAGGAGAAATAGAATGGACAATGCCAGCGAGTAGGGGAAGGTTCTGGAAGGGGAGATGGGGATGGGAACAAGAGGGATCAGGAAAAGGGAGGATGGAGAGAGAGAGAGAGAGAGAGAGAGAGAGAGAGAGAGAGAGAGAGAGAGAGAGCTGGAATCTGGAGACATCTTTGGAATGATTTAGAAACCTAGAGCCATGGAAACTCCCAGGAATACCTGAGGGTGACCCTAGTTAAGACCCATATTCTAGCAATATGGGATATGGAGTCTGAACCAGCCATCTCTTGTAACAAGGCTGGTCTTCCAGTGAAGAGTTTAGGGCACAAACCCTTCAAACTACAATTTGTCCTGCCTACAAGATGTGTGGGGGTAAAGATGGCATAGAAATTATGAGAGTGAGCAAACAACTGATGACTGGCACATTTGGAGACACATGCCCTGAGAGGGAGCTCCCCACTAAGGGATATTACCCAGAAGTGGGATAACCCAGAGACCCATCATAGAACCAAACACCAATAAAAAAAAAAAGTCAATGAAATGACTCCTAATGATATTCCACTATACTCATAGATTGGTGCCTAGCCCAACTGTCCGCAGAGAGGCTTCACTGAGCAACTGATGGAAACAGATGCAGAGACCTACAACCAAGGTTATCCTCTGACCTCCCTATGCAGGCTGTGGTGTTGTTACATGCATCCATCCACACAAATGTGTGAATGTGTGTGTGAGAGAGCAGGGTGAGTGGGTGGGTAGGAGTGGAGAGAGAGAGAGACAGAGAGAGAGAGAAAGTATGAAGCTTCCTGTATCTGAAAACTAGACCCATTGAATATTAAATGCAAAGACACCACTCTTTATCATTCAGTCCCTTTCATAGCCCTAGGAGGGCCCTAGTGTTGGTCTCATATGATCACAGATATTTGCAAATTTTACTAAATAATCATTTTTCTTCCAGCCACTTCTCTTGCATCTGGTGACATTAGACACTGGACTGAAATTTAAGAAAATCTGATAAGGGAGTGATGAATTTAGAATAGATGTAGTCTGAATATAGTTTGTCATCACTCTGCATATAGCACGGTTATTGCTAATGGTGCCAACCTAAGAATGACATCCAGGAATATTGTCATCTCTTATTTACAAATGTTCAAATATCTACCGTGGCACAAATGTGACCTGTGATTCCCTGCACTGCAAGTGTATGCAGATATGACTTGCAAAATAAGAGAGTTAGCTTTCTTGTTTTTGTTTTTTATTCCAAGTATGAGAGAAAACATAATACTTATCTTTCCAAGTCTGTTTTATTTCACTTAACATGAGAATTCCCAGTTCTACCTATTTTCCAGCCATTAATATGATTTTGCTTTTTTGATGGCTGCATAATAATCACATATGTATATGTGTATAGATATGTCATTCTTCTACCTATTCATCTACTCATATGCACCAAGGCTGATTTCATGACTTCATTACTGTGACAGCAAACATTGATTTAAAATTCTATAAAATAAGGATGAAATTTTCATCACGCCAAGTCAAAATTAAATAACTCTGTTGTCAGATGCAATCTAGACAAGGCAACATGTGGAGTGATCAATCAGCAGAAATAGGGTCAAGGTTTCTTTATTCGGATACACCAGCCAAGCGCAGGCCAAAGCGTGCCAGGGCAGCAAGGCCAGAGCAAGGAGGAGGGAGCAGGGACACAGGCAAGAAGAAGGGATGGCCCACATGTCCGCGGTCCCTTAAGAAGCCTTCCTATGTCACCTTAGACTTTCCCTCACCACGCCCTTATGGGCGTGTTCCAGCACACCTGTCCGGGCTACTAGGAGGCGAAGCTACAGTGTCTCCCTACAATAACATGTGTCATTTTAAATGTCATGTGACTATTTATGGACATACCCAAATCGGGTTTTTGCTTAATACTCAATAATCAGATAAGGTTGCTTGGCTTTCTGGCCATTTCATGAGATAACCTATCAAAAACCAACAAGTCCCCAAACTTGTACTGATTATTTATTCTGCACTTGTTAGGAGAGAATGAGAGATATCACATGATATTCAATAAAGACAGAAAAATTCTAACACTAGCCTATTATTTTCTCTTGAACCAAATGTAATTAGGTTAAAAATAATCCAGAATCAACCTTCATCTCTTAGCAAGCTCTGATCATGTATCAAATGTGAGTACTTAAATGCACCCAGGAAGACAATTCTTCATGACAGAGACAGACAATGGTGTTGAGGCTGACATTCTTTTACTTCAATGCTGGCCCTATTTAGTAAATTATCAAGGGACTTTGATTCTCATTCTGAATCTATGGTCCATTTTGCTGACCATTGGTCCTTTTAAAATTTGCTACAGTGGAAAACTTCATTATGTTCTTGTATATTTAGAAAGTTTAGGTGCTGGAAGTATTCTTAGATGTTAATCAAATGAAAATTTGCACACCTCTCATATTCAAGGTTTGTAACCATAGTTCATTCTTTCATTTTGGTGATTTCAGTGATGAGAGGTATTTCCACCGACTTCGAGATGTTTGTGAGAAATCCTACGATAAGGAAGCATCCCCATCTTCTATCCTTAGGAACTCTTTTCAGGGTAAGTTCTTTTTTATTTATTTAAATTAGAAACAAGCTTCTTTTACATGTCAATCTTGGTTCCCTTTCCCTCCCCTCCTCCCCTGCCCCCCCATGGACCCCCCCTATCCTAACCCCTTTCTGCTCCCCAGGGAGAATAAGGCCTTCCATGGGGATCTTCAAAGTCTGTCAGCATTTGGAGCAGGGCCTAGGCCCTCCCCTGTGTGTCTAGGCTGAGAAAGTATCCCTCAATGTGGAGAGGACTCCCAAAGTCCATTTGTGTACCAGGGGTAAATACTGATCCACTACCAGTGGCCCCATAGATTGTCCAGACCTCCAAATTGACTTCCTCCTTCAGGGGGTCTGGAACAGTCCTATGCTGGTTTCCCAGCTATCAGTCTGAGGCCCATGAGCTCCCCCTTGTTCAGGTCAGCTGTTTCTGTGGGCTTCTCCAGCCTGGTCTTGACCCCTTTGCTCACCACTCCTCCCTCTCTATAACTGGATTCCAGAGTTAATCTCAGTGTTTAGCTGTGGATTTCTGCATCTGCTTCCATCAGCTACTGGATGAAGGCACTAGGATGGCATATAAGGTAGTCATCAATCTCATTATCGGGAAAGGGCGTTTAAGGTAGCCTCTCAACTATTGCTTAGATTGTTAGTTGGGGTCAACCTTGTAGGTCTCTGGACCTTTCCCTAGTGAAGAATTCTCTTTAAACCTATAATGACTCCCTCTATGATGGTATCTCTTTTCTTGCTCTCCTCTATTCTTCCCCTGACTGGATCTTCCTGTTCCCCCATGTCGTCCTCTCCCCTCCTCTTCTCCCCTTCTCTTTCTTCTAACTCCCTCTCCCCTCCCCCCATGATCCCTATTAGCTTAGGAGAGCTTGTCTTTTCAGGGTTAGTTCTATCATGTATTTTAAAGAAACTAGAACGAATAAAGGCTTTCTCACATTGTTTACATTTGTAGGATTCCTCACAAGTAAAAATTTGTTCATGATTTGACAACAACTCAAAGAATAAAATGTTTTCCTATGCTGCTTACACACATAGGTGTCTTTCCACTGTGAGTAAAGGTGGTTTTAGAAACTGAAAACAGTAAGGATTTTGCCATGTTGTGTGCACTTATAAGACGTCTCTCCATTGTGAATCTGTTTGTGTATTCAAAAGGAAATGAAAGAAACAAAATGAAACCATCGTATTTCTCATAGGGTTTCTCACCACTGAATCCTGTCATAATACCAAAAGGAGTTGTGAATAATAAGATTTTATCAAATGACCTACATCCATAGAACAATTGCTTTTCAGTGTGACTTCATTTATGTGTTTGAAATTAATTGTAGTAAATGATTATCTCACATCACCTACATGCATAAGGTTTGTTTCCAGTGTAAATTGTTTTTAATTAGTCAAGTAACTGAAGGGTTTTCTTTTTAGCAAATTCCTTACATTTGTAGGGTTTAACTCCAGTGTGAGTTTGTTCATGTCTTAAATTCTACTCAAAAAGAAAATTCTTTTCTGCACTGCTTACATACATTCAGTACCCTCCCCTGTGAAGTGCTCATGATATTGAAAAGAACTTGGGTGAGTAACAGCTTTATTATGCCACTAAAATACACATATTTTTCTCTCTAGGGTCAGTTTTTATGTGTACTTTAATGTAAATGAGACTCCTGAAGGTTTCCTACATTGGTTACATTCATAGCATTAATAAAGCTTTCAGGATAACTGAAGACTTTCCCACATTCCCTAGACATTGAAATTCTCTGCATATATTTCATATTCCTAAGTCTTGTGTCCAACCGTAACATATTTAATAGGCATATTTAATAATGAAAGGCTAGTGAGGACCTCATAATCATTTGATACCACAAGGAGATGTTTACTTCACAACAGTAACTGGAGCCTAGCTAGAGAGCTGTCCCATACTGACCGTCTATTTTGCCTCTTAACTCTGTTACATCTTCCGTATCACATGGAACTTTTATACTCATTTTAGTGCTCTGACTTTCCTGTGTATTGCATATAGCAACCATGTTTCTACAGGTCTCCTGTTCACATATTCACAAGAGCTTCTTCTGGGAAAAATCCATCAAAGTCCATTTTCCCGGGCTGAGGTTCACAGCCATATCCACAAGAGTAACAGATTCCTGGAAGCTGAATACTCCAGAAGCTGAGGCCAGCACAGACTCCATCATGATTTCAAAGCTTAACTGGGCTTCATACTTACACCCGCTCATTTCTGGATTCTTGGGTCTTTAGAGTCCTCTACAGATATTTTACAGCTAGTACAGAGACTGAGTCATAAGGGATACCTTTCAGTGTTAAAAGAGGCCAGAAAGTATGTCTCCTTCAAGGAGTTTGAATGTTTTTATTGATATATATATATATATATATATATATATATATATATATTCACAAGTTATCAAGGTCAACTTTCAAGAATTCTGTAGTTATAGCCACAGAGCATCTGCCAAAACAGAACACAGATGAAGTTACAAAGGTAATAATCTCCATCTGTGGTTCCATATCTGTGAGCTTTAGGACACATTAGGCAAAGATAAAAAATATTTGCAAAAAATTGCACCTGTACTGATCATTATCAGGCATTTCTTCATGTCCTTATTCCCTAACCAACACAATATAACGACTGTTTGCATGGTACTTACCTCAGATTTTGTGTTATAAGTCATCTGGAAATGATTTGAATACTACGGAGGGATGCACATAACTTCTATGCAAATACTACACCACTTTATAGAAGTGAGTTGGGGAGAAAAGATTTTGGAATCTTTAGGGTCCTGGGGTAAATCTCCTATATTGAAGGATAATTATAATTTAGTTAAATAGAATACATATTATCTTAGAATTAAATGCTTCAGAAGAAGATAAAGCAGAGGAGTGGGGAAAGGTGAGTTGGAATTCACAGTAGAGTATCACAATCATAATTGGACTAGCCCAGGAAGGTCTCAATACGCATGTGACATTTGAGTAAATATATTAAAGAAGAGTGTGCACTTCTCTAGTAAATGCACTCTAAGTTGAGGGCATGGGCAGAGCAAGTTTTAAGGGACAAGAGCATGTGGGTCACTTTAACAACAAAGGAGACCAAGGGCTAGAACAGAGCACATGGGAGGATGGAGAAGGTGATGTCAGCAAGGTACTGGACATCTGACTACATGGAGCCTTAGAGCCATCTGGGGACTTATTTTACTCTGAGGTAGAAAGCCATGGGAGGGTTTTCAATAGAAAATTCACATGACCTAGCTCTATTTTAATGGACAAATCCAGGCCATTCTGGTGACTGGGAAAGAAGGACCAAGTACAGAGACAGTGAAGGCCATACTAAATGAAGTGAGTTAGTCTTGAGAGATGGCTCAGCAATTAAGAGCATTTGTTGCTCTAGAAGACTCTAGTTAAATTTGTAGTGCCCATGTTGGGTGGCTTACCTCCAGCTCCAGGGACTCTGTCACTCTCTTTTGACATATGCACACATTTGAATAAAATAAAGAAAATCTTAGAAAGAAACAGAGAGAGTGAAGAAGGGAGAAAGGGAGCTAGCTTTCACAGTGCCAGAAGGGGCTATGCAGGTTTCTGAGGAAGAAAAAAAAAAATCAATGGCCTTTTCTTTCTTGAGAACATCATACATGAGTACTAAATCTATATAACACCCATCATAAGGGCCCACTCCATCTCCTCCTCTTCATGACCTCTTCTAATTATCATTGTTATATTTAGAATCATTTATATGTATGTGTGTCCAGGACTGACCTTAAGATTGGACAATCTAAGTGGAAGCTTATCCCCAGAGAAAGCTGATTCTTCCTCACTCAGCATCCACTGACAAGCTGTAGCTTTTCACCTAGGGGTACAACCGTATGGGATTGACCCCATCCACGTTGTCACATCAACTGATGTTATCATTATACAGGTCTTGTTCAGACCTGCTGAGAGTTCATGGGTACAGTTTCCTTGTCAAAAAGGTGTCAGTGGTCTTACCTGTCTCTGGACCTAGCATGCCAAAATACAAATGTGTTAGGTAAAATCTTCCTACTGGTGCAATAGTAGCTTGATTATTATTAGGTAACTCTGCTCTCTGGTTGGATTTGTGACCTGCTCCACAAGAAGGAATTTAAAACCTGATACTGGTTTAGCCCTGGTTAAAAGCCTATAACTGGAGAGGCCTTAGGCCCTAGAGCAGAACCTACTATTGTTATTTTGGTAAAATGGCCATGTTGTCAATTTCCTGCTAGATCTTTGTGTTTGTAGCCATAGTCTTGGGCTGCTCTCAATCTGGGTCAGAAGAGCCCTTTGGCAGTGGGGAGCAGCCAGAGCAGAGATGTATGGTTGGTCAAAGTGTTATGAATGAGAGATGGAGTGTTCAGCATTAAATCGGACATCCCTATCAACCCCACCACCACCAAAACTCACAGAACACTGTGGAAGGTGAGACAGAAAGGGTGTATGAGCCAGAGGATGGGGAAAGTACTATGAAATGCTGGCTGTTGCACCTGACATGACTATTGCACTCATAGACTTGGACCAGCTCTGGTTATTGGCATATGACCTGCATAAGATAAAGTCAGCTGAAATTCCAGCATAGACCAGGCAGGTGTTCTCCAGGTCCAGCCTATACTGAGGAGCTATTGTCAGGTGATAACTACTCAAGAAGGTAGAGTCATTCTTTTCTTGGGGTATGATCATCTGTAACTTCCCATACTCCAGGGGACGCCCTATATCCATGCACATATAGATAGCATGAACTGGACTGAGAGTTATCAATACCTCTCTCTGTGTATCTGCCTCTGCCCCCCCCCTCTCTCTCTCTCTCTCTCTCTCTCTCTCTCTCTCTCTCTCTCTCTCTCTCTCTCACACACACACACACACACACACACACACACACACACAATCTAAACTAGTGCAGTTCTGTTTTCCAACTTGACTGATGTTTGAATTGAGAGGATGGTTTTGTGACTTGATTAGACTCTGGCTGGACTTCTACAGATTTATGAATATAAGACTAAAAAGATTCCAAGTGAAGTAACAATGGAAGTTGGGAAAGGGGAGATGACATTTCCTGGAGTGGGTACAGGGAGTTCTCTTTCAGCTTCTGACCCCCATTGAGCTTTTATTACCTATGAAGCATATTTCTATTGCAGCTGCTGCTTGAGCTGAGACGGTTGAGAATCTATCATAAGTGGGTTATAGGGATTGGCCAGAAGCGTAAAACAGTTTTAATTACATTAGATATTGACGTGAGGCCATGAAGAAAATGCAGACATATTTTCATCCTGTTTCATTGTTTCACCCAGCATAATCAAGAATTGGGGACAAAATGCTCAGACAGGAGGAACAAGGCTCATCCGTTCTGGTCTCCAGCCACCTGTGAGGGCAGCAGGCATTCAGAGTGCTCCACACATCTGAACCTGGCAAAGCTGGGGCTCACCACCCTGCTTGCCAGCCACAGTGAGATGGCAATTTTCCTCTGAGAACATTGAATATTGTTAGGAATTCTTTCGTGAAACAAAGGCTTTCCACAAAACAGATTTAAATGATGCTGTTGTACTGTTTCAGTATTTCTAGTACTTCAGGCCCAGAACCATCCGTGTTTGGACACTGGATATGTGCTAGTTTCCTCCGTACCTCTGCAACACTCCGGCTTTGTTTCTGGAGAACAAAGCTTTACTCCACAGCTGGATTTTGTGTGTCTTCCCTCCATGTGTGAAATTCTCCCCATTTTTCTTCTAAGATTCCTATTGTGTTTGGGGCTAAGAAATGACACCCTAATTCAGCAAGGACTGGCAGCTTCTATCCTGTCGTGATCCATTCAGAAGTGACTTTTCACCCCATTGTTGTGAATTGCTGTAATGCTATGTTGCGACAACAAAAGGCCTCAGTCACCATGCACACAGTTTTTCATCTTCTACTTCCTCCTAGCTCCTCAAGGTGTTGGATCCCAACGTCAGCTTGGAGCAGTTGTCCATGGAGAAAATTGGATATAAGCCTTCCTAACTCACCCCGCTGACCCCTGTACCCTATATGGACTACACACATGTGTGCAGTGACCTCCTCTCATCCAGCGTTTTATGGGACTCACACATCTATGCCCTGAGTCCACCCATTAGCACTCTCTTCCGGAAAGGTGTGGGTAACATTCTGGGCCCCAACAAAGGCTTTCGATCACAGGTCTCTTGTTCTCTTTCTGGCCACGATCTGCTGGGGAAGAATGCATGCCCTGGATGGCTTCCCACATCCCATCCTCCCTGCAAGCACACTGCCTGCTTCTCTTGGAGACCCTGGAGTGAAATGAGGTTACTGCCATTTGGTATGTTACATTGAGTTGCCTCCTGTGTCTCTCACCTGACTGGCATGTTCAACTCACCACCATGTCAGGTCTTTCCTAGAAAGTAGCTATCTTGATAGGATACTTGATAGACACAGGTCAAAAAAGAACTCCAAGAGTCATCTTTCAGGATAAGTAAGTATTCTGTGGGAAAGACACTTGGGCATTGAGCTGTCTTTCATAACAAATAAATAGCCAGTGAAACATACATTGTAAGCCCCATGACAAACCCTCAGAGAAGACATAGGACTTATGGCCACTTCCCGGACAAAGGCCTCTAAACCAAAATGGGCCTGGGGGTATAGCTCAGTGGATAAGCCTTCACCTAAAATGCCCAGGGCCTTGGGATCAGCACTAGAATAACACAATGAAAAAAGCAACAAAATATCCAAATACATATTCTCTTGTCTTTCTGAGAAAATGTACTGAGAAACTAAGTCTTGGTTTTGTTCTTTGCTTTGCCTCTTAGAGAGTCAACTATACTTTCATCTTAGTAGATTTGGGAAAGTAAAGGTAATAATCTCAATTGTCTAAAGATGAAATTTACTATTTGAAACCAAAAGACATCAGTTCTGAAATAGGATCTTATCTCCATAGCCTGAGCTGCCTTGGCACTCACAGTAACTGTCATGGATGCCTTGTGCAAACACAGTGGTGGATAGACTTGCTAATCCATGTACATTTCTTTCAGATCCTAACAGATAATTTAATTGTACCAGTTCCATAGTGTCTACATATTGGGAAGGTATCACTCAAGCAAGCTCTGGCCATTCATACATGGGACAGTCACTCATGAGACAAGATTTCTCTCTTTGTTATCACCAAGATAGGAGGGGCAGAAAAATATGAACTATATTATTCAGTTAGTTCACAAAGCCCCATGCTAATAATACTTGGATATATTGGTGTTTAAAAAGAATACAGTGACTTCTCCAATGGAGTCTCATGAGTATACAAACCATACTTAAAGGCAGATCCCATGGCCAGCAGTAGATGGCCAACACAAAATGAACTCTGGTATTTTTGGAGATTTTTATTTGTCACATATTGCTTTGCTCGGGTTTTTCTTAACTTACTGGGTTTGCTTTCTTTTTTATTTTTTTTTTAATTTTAATTAGAAAGAAAATTATTTTGCATGTCAATCCCAGGTCCCTTTCCCTCCTCTCCTCCCCTGCCCCCACCAACTAATACCCTACCTATCCCATATAGGCTTTCTGCTCTCCAGGGAGGGTGAGGCCTTCCATGGGGGGGGGTCTTCAAAGTCTGTCATATCCTTTGGGATAGGGCCTAGGCACACCCCCTTGTGTCTAGGCTCAGGGAGTATCCCTCCATGTAGGATGGGCTCCTAAAGTCCATTCCTATGCTAGGGATAAGTATTGATCCATTACAAGAGGCCCCATAGATTTCCAAGGTCTCCTCACTGACACCCACATTCAGGGGGTCTGGATCAGCCCCATGCTGGTTTCCCAGCTATTAGTCTGGGGACCAAGACTCTCCCTTGTTCAGGTCAGCTGTTTCTGTGGGTTTCACCAGCCTGGTATGGACCCCTTTGCTCATCAGTCCTCCTCCTCTGCAACTGGAAGGAGGGGGGAGGAAGGTAAAAGAAAGGGGAAGGGAGAATGGGAGGAGAACATGAGGAGTCAGGAAGGTAGAGTCTGGGAAGAACAGAGAAGAAGAGCAAGGAAATAGATACCTTAATAGAGGGAGCTGTTATGGGCTTAACGAGAAATATGGCCCTAGGGGAATCTCCAGGGATCCACAAAGATGACCCCACCTAATAATCTAAACAATAGTGGAGTGGCTGCCATAAATGTCCTTCTCCTATAATGAGATTGATGACTACCTTAAATGCCATCCTAGAGCCTTCATCGAATGGAAGGCTCCAGAATGGCATTTGATGGAAGCAAAAACAGAGATCCACAGCTAAGCACTGAGCAAAACTAGAGAGGGAGGAATAATGAGCAAAAGGGTCAAGACCATGCTCGGAAAACCCACAGAAACAGATGACCTGAAAAAGTGAAAGCTCATGGACCCCAGTCTGACAGCTGAGGAACCAGCATAAGACTGGGTGTCAGTTGGGAGGCCTGGGCAGTCTATGAGGCCTCTGGCAGTGGAACCAGTATTTATTCATAGTGCACTAATGGGCTTTGGGAGCCCATTCCCTATGGGGGGATACTCTCTCAGCTTAGATACATGGGGGGGGGTTAGGACCTGACCTTAATGATGTGACAAACTTTGATGATCCCACATTGGAGGCCTCACTCTCCCTGGGGAGTGTATGGAGGATGGGATGGGGGTTGGTCGGGAATGGAAGGTCAGGAGGGAGAGGGAACTGAAATTGGTATGTAAAATATGATTGGTTTTAATTTAAATAAAAATTAACTTAAAAAAAAAAGATTACAGTTCCAGAGAGATAGAGTCTATCACAGTTCATGGCATGGTGACAGGAACAGGAAGCTGGTTGATCACATGCCATCCTTACACAGGAAGCAGAGAAAGGGAACAGGAAGTAGGTGAGGTTCTAAACCCTGCAAGCACACCACCAGAGACATACTTCCTCCAGGAAGGTTCTACTTCCTACAGGTATTCTTGCCACCAAACAGTGCCACCAACTGGAGAGCAAGTGTTCAAACGCTTGAGCCTATGAGTATCATTTCTCACCCAAACCATGACATCATCTGAGGATGTCCTCTCACTGCTAATTTATCAGCCTCTAAATTAACCTGGGTCCCCTGGGAAGACAAAAACCAGCATGATGGGTCTACACGAGAGACATTGACACCCACCTGGCAGTGGTTCCAGAACACCATCAGATACTCAAACCCAAGGCTGCCGAAGTCCTTGTCATCAAGGTAACCAATCTATCACAGCCATGGCCAGAGACTAACCTAATCAAGAGGATCCCGCACAGCGTGCCCAGAGGCTGGCCTCCTTGATCCTATTAAGCTGACAATATCAATTGTCATACCCACAGGGTGAAAATGTCATGTGTTGACTACATATATGGGCATCACAGTCCAGCCACATTGGCATAAGCCATCATGATTTCTTTTAGCACTTCAAGGGCAAAATCATTACAGTTTCATCTTACTGACTTACCTACCATGCATCATGATAGTGTAGCATGATTGCCCATGGGAAGCCCCAACAAATGAGGGCTGAGTTCAGTCCCACCAAAAGATCAAGATATTCAAACAAACAGACAGCATTCTGCCCCCAGGCCAGTCTCTCTCTCTCTCTCTCTCTCTCTCTCTCTCTCTCTCTCTCTCTCTCTCTCTCTCTCTCTCTCTCTCTCTCTCTCTCTCTCTCTCTCACCATGTGTGCCTATAAATAGTAAAAGTAAGCACCCTCAAAAATAATTACATCTGTTCCAAACATTCCTGATACTAAGAAAATGGCAAGCCACAGCTTTGAGCATCAAAATGGCCAAATACTCCTAACCAGCCAAGTCCACAGATACAAGAAAGTTATGAAAAATTTATGTGGTCTGCTCAGCTGGGGATTTCCCCATGGTTGAGTACCTCCCTTGGCTTTCTCAGTGGAGTAGACAAAGCCCAAGCCAGTGCATGAATGTATGTGCAGAACTTACATCAGGATGGAAGGCTTGCTTGTGAAGACAGAGATGAGCCACTGGGGACCACAACCCAGCATCCCTGGTCAGCAGGGCAAAGATGAATAAGCAGTTGGCCAGCTAGCTGTAAAGCACTAGGGGATTGCAGCCAGGGAGAAGTGGAAAGGCAAATCAACCAGACTTCCCCATCTGTGGAAGGCCCCCTTACTGGAAGAGATAAAGCTTGGAGAAGATCATTTCCTCTTTTTCTCTTCCACTAAGGGCCATATGGTTTTATAATGGCATTTTAAGCTCTGTTAATGTGGGTAATGTAGTTTGGACGAAGCAAAAAGTCCAATTATAAGAATCAATATATTGTGTGGAAGGCAAACAAAAGCCTCTATTAAAAATGAAGCAGGGCTTCCATTCCAACCAGAACTAGGCCAAAGAGGGAAACTGAAACCCTTGAGGAGATTGATGTTAGTGAGAGAGATAGCAGCTACAACTTCATTCATTCATTCTTCCTCCTGCTGAAAATGCTACAGTATCTTTATGCAAGATAAATTAGGTGAGCAATCCCAGACCAAACCAGCACAGAGCACATGATAGGTCTTCAGGAAATAGTTATTAAAATAATGAATGGGGGAGAAGAGTGTGGGTGGTTTGTGGGTGCCCCTCTTAATCTATTTCTTTAATAGTCATTTCAAAATGTGAGCCCTCGTTAGTATCAGCCACTTCACCAGGGAACTTAATGGAAAATGGTCCATCCCCCTAAACTGTGACAGTAGGATCTGGCAGTCTGTCTTGATTTTGACTCATGCAAAAAAGTTTGAGAAACTCTTTTCCCAGCAAATCCCAGGAACTCTTCCACTCAAGAAACATACTCTTAGAATTATAGCAATGAAAGTGTAAATCTCACAAGTCCCTGCCCTTACGAGTTCTTTTTCAATAACACATGTTTTTCAGTAAGAACAGATGGGACTTTAAGGGTACAGTTGGAAGTTTGGTTCTTTCCCACAGAGTGAGCTGTGACTTAGGATTTTCCTAACTCATGGATTAAATCTCAAGAGTAAATATTTCTCAAGTTCTCCCTAATAATAAAAAGGGTTGGGTCCATCTTACAAGGACATTCTTATTTCAGGAATTCAAATATCTAATTGAATCCTTAGCCATCAGGGGAATGAAAGTCAAAAGTTTATGAAGAGTCTACTTCATCCCAGCCAAAATGTCTATCATCAAGGAAACAACAAATACTGGGAAGGGTGTAAGGAAATGAACCCTTATACTCTGCTGCTGGGAATGTAAATTATTCAGCCATTATGGAAGTCAGTATGGAAGCCCCTAAAACTAAAAGTAAAACTATCATATAATCCCACCAAATTATTTGTATGTAGATACCTTGAGGAGCTAAATATACATATCACAGACACAATAGACACATCTGTGTCTATTGCTACAGTATTCACAATAGCCAAAATATAGGGCCAACTTAGATGCCCACCTACAGGTGGGTGGATGCAAAACAATGTGGCACATTCCAATGACATTTCATTCCAACATAAGAAGGAAAATACATCATTTTCAGGGAAAAAAATGAGTGAAACTGGGTATCATCACATGATGGCATCATGAACATCTAGATTTAGATTTGCAATGTGGTAAAAGAGAGGTAGGAGAGGCACTCACTGTCTGGAGGAAAGTCGGGACCAGTGGGAGGGGACAAGAGAGGATAATGGAGTGAATTGAGCAGAATACATAATATCCATGTAGAAAGTGTTGTCATGACATGCAATGAACATAAAAACAAGTACTGTTGTCAAACAAATATCCAAGTATCACCTAACACCTTATTTTGTTCTTTCCTTACTTCCTTGCTCTGTCTGTCTTCAAAGAAGTCAGTAAGGAATGAAGGGTATCATCACCTTCTCCTTGTCTGTCTATGTTCTTTTATCCATCTTCATCCAGTCATGAATGTGTCTCTGATTAACCCAGTTGTAAAATGTGTGGAGGAGGAGTAAGAAAAGAGATGTTTTACTTAGCCAGAATATGGATGATGAGCATAACCATAGAACTTTCAAACGTTAACCTCCTCTGCTGGGGCTGTGCCTGATACCAGTAACCAGGAAGGAAGTATAGGCAAGGCTACCAGACCAGGAGAATTCTGAGGAAGAGGAAGGCAGAGGGAAACTGCCAGGGAGACGGCATATTACTCCTTCAGCAGTTACATAGCCAAAGGAGTAACATCCTGGATTACGGATAAGCCACAGCCTCATGGCAATACACAGTTTAATGGAAATGGGTTAATAATTAAGAGAGAGCTGGCCAGTAAGAAGCCTAAGCCATTGGCCAATTTATAATTAATATAAGACTGTGTTTATTTGGGGCCAAACGGCAGTGGGACCAAGTGTGAAAGAAGCTCCATCTTCATAATGGCCTTGGGTAGGATTATACAAGTGCCTCCGACCTGGTACACATTGCTGTGAGTTGGTGGGGAAAGTTTTCACTTTGACTGAGCATCACAGAGTGACTGCTGCCAAGTAGTCATCTGACCTCATTCCAGAATCCAGTGCTCTGCAGTTTTTCACCTCCTTCAGACACGAATAAACTTTAGGTTACCCAAGAGACAAGTCCAAGCTTCGTCTGCTTTCTGCCATGACTCTCCAATTCACTCCAAAGGAACTTGCTGACTTCCAGCACCCTTCCCTAAATTCTCAGCTTCCAGGGTTCCATCCTCAGAAGTGAGTCATGGATGAATAGCCAGCAAAACTTGTTCACATAAATCTCCTGACTCATTCTGCTATGACAAAATATCACGGTCTAGGTGATTTGAAGAGTAATAAATTATTTCTCTGAGTTCTAGTAGTCCAAGATCAAGTCCAAAGCACATTGAGTGTCTGATGATGGGCTGCTTCCTGTTTGTACGTGGCTGTCTTTTTGGTGAGTCCACTCATTTCTGAGACAGGAAGCAAGCCTTCTTGAGACTCTTACAAGAACACTATTCCTGGTCTCTGGGAATCTGACCTACAGTCTCAACAAAACCTAATCACTTCCCGTTATGGTTAATTTTGTGGGTCATTTTAAGGATGCTTAGATCTCTGGAACAGTATTTTGGAGTTTCCAGCAAAGACTTATGCATAGGTCAGCAAATTGGGTGTACAACATCCTTCCCAAAGTGAGCTCTGGTCAACGTGCCAACGATTAGACCTTCTTTTTTCAGAGCAGTATTTATTTTTTCCACTGCAGCCTTCATGTATAAGACTCCAAGTCCTTTAGCAACAGGACTTGATGAGCACAACAGCTCTCTTAAAGCTCTCAGGGCCTGGGCCTCTGACTAAAAGCTGCACCACTGTTCTGCTCTTGTTTCAAGACCTCTAGATTCTTAGACTGAGCCACATTGTCAATTTCTCTGACTTTCTGGCTTTTAGATAGTCATCATGTAACTTCCAATCTCCATGATCCTGTTAGTCAGCTCTACGTCACTATAACAGAATACATGAACTAATTTTAAAGGGGAGAGGTTTTGGGGGTTTCAGAGACCTTAGTCCATGATCAGTTGACCCTGTGACTTTGGGGCCTATGGTGAGATGGCATGATGAGAAGCATATGTGGATGAAGCTGCTCAGATCCATGGAGACTGAGAAGAAGGTGGGGGTCAATACCCCCTTCAAATGCAGGTCTCCAGTGACATAACTTCTTCCAACTAGGACCTGACCTTGGAAATTATCATTACAGACCAGATCCCTACATCATGACAGTGATCAAGTTAGCCAGTGTACATGTACATACATACATACACACACACACACACACACACACACACACACACACACACACACATACATACATACACACACACCTACATTTTATTCCATTTCTCTGAGGGCCTCACAAAGCCTCGAATTTAGACAGAGCATGTGCGTTCACTTCATAGCAGATTTTTCTTTGGAACGTGAAGTTGGTTGAGACCTGTAGGATCTCAGAGAAATTGAGGTTGTATTTTAATATCCTTGTGTACTGTACATATAAATAACTAATATTTTACGTTGTGCTTTCCAGTTTAATAAAGTGCCCCCCTGAAGTGTTTTAGATTTAACAGCTGTAATGGAAATCAATAAGTTCTGTAAACAATAGAGTTTAGAGTTTAGAAATATAAAGGAAAGAATGACCACTTAGAGCTGGAAGCTGGGATTCTGTTCAGACTGATTGCTAGCAACACAGGAGTTGTTCAAAATTTTAACAAAGACGCTCTGGCGATGGCTCTCTATTCAGACCCGCCACTGCTCTTGTGCTGCTCCTCCTCCCATCCTTGCCCTTGCCTCCCCCAGTCTCCTCCATTGTGCTAGATCGTTTTTGTCAACTTTATGCAAAACTAGAGTCATCTGGGAAGAGGGACTCTCAGTTGAAGGACTTCCCTCGTCAGACTGGCCATTGGGAATATTTGAGTGACACTGTTGTCATTAATGATTGGTGGGAGAAGGTCCAGCCCACTGTGGGTGGTACCATCTCTGGGCCGGTAGTTTTTGGGTTATGTAAGAAAGGAAGCTGAGAAAGTTATGGAAAGAAGCTGGTATGCACTATACTACCATTGTCTCTGCTTCAGTTCCTGCTTGAGCTCCTGCCCTAACTTCCCTCAGTTATGAACTGATTTGGAAATGTAAAATGAAGTACACTCTTCCCTCCCCAACTTGCTTTTGATGAGTGTGTTCTCTCTCACAACAAACTGGGACACAAACTATTATGCTCACCATTTTATACCCCCTATAATACTTCATAAAATACAGAACTTACTCACTGTCCTGTTTTAGACATTCTTGAAATGGATGCCAGCTGCCAACCCATGGCTTCATGTCTCTATACTGAGCGTTAGGTGACGGTCTCTTTAGACAACATCTTAGAGATCCTGCGGTCTCAGTTCTTATGCAGGAAAGAAGAGACTGTAAAAGTTGATGAAGTCACACCATGGTCCCTAGCTGGGAGCTGCTCCAAGTGACCTGGGGTACACTTACATAGTCTGACCAAACTGCAGGCCCAGCCAGGTAAATACCCAGGCAGCAATCCTCCTCACAATCCCAGGATCTTGACTTGTGAAGTCTCCAGAACATTGAAAATTATTTCTGGTCTGTGTAAATTATGAACCCCAACTCATGTTGTCTATGACTAAGGCATCAATGACTAATGAGCTAAAACACCTACAGATGAGTTCAGAGGAACTTGACTCCTCTCGTCCCATCCCAGAGAACACTGTTAATTGCCCCATCAATTACATTCAAATTTTCTGATTCAGTAAGAATCCGGAAGAACTAGTTTCTGTGGTCCCTACAAAACCTTCATGCACCTTTCCCCTTCCATATATTTCATGGTAAACCCATCCCCAACAATGCTGTAATTCTGTCATCTCCCCTCCAGCACGTGTCTGCAGAAGCCAATACACAGAACTTCACTACTTAACCAGAGATTTCAAATATGGATAGCAGCTACCCCTCAGAGCACAGGCCCAAGCCAGAAGACATTGAGCATTCAGGAAAATGCATAAAACCAATTGCTAAACTGCACTCCACAATTGGACTCTCGTTAAGGGGCCAGTAAATAGAGCATATGAATAATTTTACAGCATGAGTAAAAACATTTCCAGTTGGGCAACATGTCTTCTCAGCGATGCTTAGAGATGATTTGGACATCCCCCTACCCCACAATTCCTTCCTCTCCACCCACTCACTGCTTTCAGTGACTGTTTTGAATGCAAGAATGGCAAACCTTCACCTCTGAATCCAAATTCTTTTATGCTTCCCTGGCTTAAAACCCTCTTTACGCCATGAAAAATACCTAAACTCTTAACACCTTATATGCTGTCTCCTCATGGACTCCTTTAGACTCATAAGCACGATGCTAAGTTTCCATCCTTGCATCCTTTCTCCCTATGCTCCACCCTCTATCTGAGAAGCATGCCCTTCAAGAGTCATTACACCAACTCTGGGTACTAGAACAATCTTCTAGGCTGCCTGGAATCTTACTCTTTTCCTCATATTAGAAGACATCTAAGAACTAATGAGTTTTGGTGGGAGACAGGGTCCACATCCCATCCCAATGTATCTTATAAGACCCCTGATTCTCAGTGAAGAAGTTACAGTGACTCCTATGAGGTCACACATAGTTCTAAACCCTATACACATGTTTTGTTCTCTATTTTCAGATTATGATAAAGTTTAATTTATAAATGAGGCATAGTAAGAGAGTGATAACAGTAATTGTAAAGCAATTATAACAATATTTTCCAATAAAAGTCATGTAAATGACCTTTTCTCCCTCTCTCTTCATCATGGACCCTGTGACAAGGGTATTATTCACTTTCCTGGAGGCACAGCGGTGAGCAACTTGTACTCAGAATGGCAACTTAATACTTACGAATTACGAGTTTCTGGAATCCTCCATTCCATTTTCAGACTATGATTGACCATGGGTGATGGGAACTGCAGCAACTAAAACCACAGAGAAGAGGGACTGCTACACTCATTTTCTCAGCTGCCCTTGCAGCAAGATACAACAATGTGGCCTATGCCTCTGGAGTGGCCCTGTCCCTTGTATCAGAAGTTCATGATCCAAGGAAGCAAGGATCTCAAGCCTGGCAATGGCAATGACTTCAAAAGAAGCCACAAATATCACAAGGTCTGATTGCATGCTCCAGGGTCCAGGCCTCAGAGGCAGCCAGGAGTGAACTCATAACCTGGGGCTTGGGCTTGTTTCAGGATGGGAGTCTGAGCCTGGCTCTGCAGATCTTCTCAAGACTCCGAAAGTGACTCCATCTCCCTTTTTAAAGCCTGGTTTTCTTCCAATTAAGAATCCCAAGTGATACAGTTTTCTATCCATCATCTCAGATCCAACTATTCTGAAATTGAATTCTATTTTCCCCTAAAAGCTGTTATTTATTATAATGTCCATTTTTCCCTGATAGAATCACACAGACTGTAACTTCAGAATTATCTTTAACTTGCTCCTTTCTTTCCTCAAGAGTCCATTGAACCAGAAGATACTGTTGGTCTTTCTGGATAATGCCTTCCTCATTCATTCCTTCTTTTTCTTTGTCTGCTCAAAACCTTCTGCAATCAATCAAACTGTATCTACCAGCCATACGAATGTAGCAGGTATCCTACCTGCTCCCTCTGCCTTCGACTTCCTGGTCTTTATTATTGTTATGTGCAAATCAGTGGAGTGCAGTATGATATTTTGCATACGCATACAGCATTGCAATGATCAAATCAGACCTTCCCTGTGCTGTCACTTCCCAAACAGCCTTCCCCCGACCCTCCCGATGCCTAGAGGTCATATTGTGCTTCCAGCTTGCTTTAACGTCCACATAGGAGAGTATGTGGTAGCTGTCATCTAGAGTCTAGTTTATTTCACTTTATATAATGCCCCCACTTCCTTCCACATTGCTGAAAAGGCAAAATTTCATTCTGATTCAGAGCTGATAATAGTCGTGTGTGTGTGTGTGTGTGTGTGTGTGTGTGTGTGTGTGTGTGTGTGTGTGTGTGTGTGTATTTTCTTCATGCAGTCATTTATGTTAATTCCATGTCTCAGCCATTGTCAGTAATTCTACAATGAACGTGGGCACTCAGGTTGGCTTTTATATGCTACTTTTTGGTGTTGTTCTCTTTGGACCACATGGTAGGCCTATGTTTGGTTTCTTGAGGGAGCTCCATACTGTGTTTCATAAGTAACCCTTCATTTTATGTATTCATTTAACGCCAATAACACTATTTTTTATTGTGTTACACTCTGTTTAACATCTTAGAGTGGCTCACTAATCCCAGAGGCAAAGCTCCACAGCAAACGTAGCATAAGCACCATAGAAAACCTCAGAAGCCAATGGCTGTACCCTTCAATTTTCCATTTGTATGCTGTCTCTGCTCTGACCTCACATTAGACTGAATACAATTTTCACCCTTTATGGGTTTCACTGCAAAGTAGGTGAGCAAATCAGACCTCAGTGACATCACAGGAGTCATGAATGAAGTGTCCACCCCATATATGTTAGAGATGTATGTCTCTGTTTCCTGAGTACTTTTCTGATCATGGGGCCAGTGATGGCAGCTTTTTCTATGCCACCTGACCCTTTCCCTACCCCAAACTCAATCTGCCAAGCCTTTTCATCCCCTTGATGCATTATGGAAAGCAATAGGGTTCTGCAGAAGCAGCAGCTGGTAGAGATAAGAAGCATGAATTCATGGCCTGAGTTGGAAGCATTTAAACCCCAGTCGGGTCTCTTCCTGAACTTGAAAGCATATTCATTACAGTGTTGTACTCAGTTGATTTCTGTGTCTGTTTATCAGCAAGGTGGCAATAGTAGCAGAACCTACCTGCTTAGGGTCAATGTGCAGACCGGATGGGTGAGGAGACTACAGGGCTCACACTAAAGCTTTGGAACTGCCTGTTTATTAATGTTGCCACTGGAATTTCCATTCACGGAAGCCAAACAAAGGTGCAATCCTTGCTTAAGAAAATCGGAGTTGGGTTTCTACCTCCTTGTCTTAAAAGACATGATCATGAAGAACACGAAACAACAAGACCATAGATGCAGGCTTCATTTCTCCCACTTTCATACTGTACCAGTGAATTCCTCAGCTGGAAGGAATACGGTTTTCTGTCTCTCCTTGCAATTTTAGTCACTGGTAAGTAAAAACAAGGCCTAATTATGATTAGTAATGAGTATTTTCCCCTTACAGTTTCAGAAACTACACCCACACACGCCAATAATATAATTTCTCCCAACATAAGATTTAACTACTTGTTTCTCAAATACTACTTTTCTGCACTGTGAAATATTTTAGTAATATAAAAGAGCTAAAATCAAGCCAGGTGGTGATAGCGCACACCTTTAATCCCAGCACTCGGGAAGCAGAGGCAGGCGGATCTCTGTGAGTTCGTAGCCCACCTGGTCTACAAAGCTACACAGAAATCCTGTCTCAAAAAGCCAAAGAAAAAATTTTAAATGCTAAAATAAGGCTGAGCATGGTAGTGTTTACCTGCAAACCTCGGAAGAGATGAGACAGAGGCAGAGGTTGAAGGCCCATCTGATCTACATTGTGAGTTACAGACCAGCAAGGGCTATATAGAGAGACTTTATCACAGAAAAACAGGGTGGGGAAGGTTACTGCAAATAACATGTGGACAGTCTTTCTGGAATGTTTACAGTTTGTTTTCTATAGCAGACCTTTAAGCAGTCTGGAATTTGCTTGTGTGGATAGTAACAGAGAGGCATCTGGTGGAATCTTTCTTTTCCCATCTAAATAACCAATCGTAGCTACTTCCTTAATTAAGTAAATAATCAATATTTCCTCTGATACTTTGCAATACTTGTCATTTGAATTCCAATTACTTGCAGCTGGTTTCCAGATTTTTTATTCTCTCACAGATTTGTCTGTGACCATCATTTTTTTTATGAACTGCACACTGGAGCCCTGCGGGGTGGGGTGGGGGAAGCTTGGACTGTTCAGCATCATTAATGACATGGGCACAGTTTCTAGAAAACTCTCCCTTAGGTGGCTTTGTCATTGTGTGAACACCAAACCATGTGCTTAGATGAAGCAGAACCTACCGCACACCAAGCCTGTATGCAGCTTGCTTCTTCCCACCCAGTCCTTCGTGGCAGAATTGCAGGGTTTGTCTTACTGCTCTGGATAGCACTCAGTGCAGTAATTGACACCAGCTCAGTGGACAGACTCATCTTCCCGCTAAATGAGTCAAAGGAGTCGTCACAAGGAAGCCCTTCGATTTCTACTTTCTTCCGTGTTTTTATCTTGGATGACTTCTGGTTTGTTTTCATGTTTGGTTATTTCACTTTGCTTATTAATTCACTGCTTTATTGCCATGCTTGGCACTGAACCCAGGGCACGGCACATGCTAAGCAATGTACTGCAGTGCTAAACTACCTCCCGAGCCTCAGACAGTTGAATCTTAATAAATACCTGTCTTGTCTAGGTATGATCACGTAACTTCTTTATACTCTGTTCACGTAGTAAGCTGAATTAATACATAGGTTCTGTTAGACTATTAATGCCATCACTTGTCCCGCCCTTGGCTTGGGGGGGCACTGCCACTTTATTTAGGATTTTTCCTTCAGTGCTGCTGAGTGAGAGTTATGCATACTTTCCCTCACAGTGTCCTTGACCAATCTTTATAACAAGATTCTACTGGCCTCGTAAAAGTAACTGGAGAAGTTGCCTTCTATTTTAGGTGCTGGAACACATTATATAAGACAAGAATTATTGGCTCCTTAGTATTTTATGAGAATAATTAATGAAATAGTTAGGGCCAATATTTTAAGGGGAAATAGCTTATTCTTTCTTCAAAATGTTAAAGTCTGGACTGGTTTTCTCTGTTTCTTTGAGTGGTTTAGCAGAAATTAAACTTTTCCAAGAATCTATCAACTTCTGCTAAACTTTCAAATTTATTGGCAAAGATTACCTTCCATCTTAAAATGCACAATATCTAGACTTAACATGCATTTTTATTTCTTGTTTTGTTTTGTTTTTCTAGACAGGGTTTCTCTGTGTATCTTTGTACACTAGGCTGATCTCAAACTCACAGAGATCCACCTGCCTCTGCCTCCCAAGTGCTGGGATTAAAGGCCTATGCCACCATCACCTGGTTTCTTTTTTATTTCTAATGTCACTTTTGATGACATTGATAATATTATTAAAAGTTGGGTTTTTTCTTCAAAACATTATTTTGCAGATAATTTGTTTCCTTTATGATTTGTTTTCCATTTTATTTTCTGCCTTTTATTATTCCACTCTTTGAGTTTACTCTGTTCTTGTTTTCCTAACTCCTTGAGTTGTATGCTAATTTTGTGAATTTTTAATTTTTTTCTCTTTTAAACTTAATTTAGGAATATGGTTATTTCTCAGGATACTCTGATGGTGGTTTAAATGAGAATGCATCCCATAGGCTCATGCGTTTGGATACTTGGTCCCCAACTGGCAGAACTATTTAGAAAGGATTCATAGGTATGGCCTCATTGGAGAAAATAATGTCAGTGGAGGCAGGATTTGATGTTTCAAAAGCCCACCACATTCCCAGCTAGTTCTCTCTCTCTCTCTCTCTCTCTCTCTCTCTCTCTCTCTCTCTCTCTCTCTCTCTCCCTCTCCCCCTCTGCCTCATGGTTGTATCTTGGGGATGTAAGCTTTCAATTACTATTCCAGTGCCATGACTGCTTCCTGCTGCCATGCTTCCTACTATGAGGGTCTCTAGCCCTCTGCAACTGAAAGCCCCAATAAACTCTTTCTTCTATAAATTGCCTTGCTCATGGTATTTTAGTACAGTGATAAAAAGTAATCAAGATAACTTCTCTATAACCTCAAGGTTTTAGTTGATCAACATTGTGTTTTCATTCCTTTCTAGAGACTTCTACTGACACAAGTCATTTAAATTTGTTGTCTTTGTATAAAGGATGGTTAGTGTCATCGTAGGCTTTTTAAATGACAGAATATTGATATCAGTGAATAATCTACATGTCCCTTTTAGAGTTTTTGTGACTTGTTTTCTAACTTACTGAGTATGCAATTTGTGTGTGTGTGTGTGTGTGTGTGTGTGTGTGTGTGTGTGTGTGTGTATTTTAAAAGAATGCCAATTATCTAAATGTTACCTATATTCTTCTGTACATAGAATTCAACTGTCTCTTATAGTTATTTACTATTTATGAACTTAATATACCACTTTCTGAAAAAGAGAAATAGACTCTCCCATAATGTGTGGATTTGTTTACTTCCTGTAATAATTTAAGTGTGTCTTGCTTTTCTGTTGCTGTGAAGAAACACCATGACCAAGCTAACTTATAAAAATATCCTTTAATTTAGTTTGTTTCTGAGGGTTACAGTCCATGTAAGTAGAGTGAAGGAAAGCTGGGAGCTTACATATTGATCCAGACCCAAAAGGCAAAAGGAGAGAGCAGTGGGACTCTCATTAGTCATTTGGAATCTCAAATCCCACTTTCAGTGACAAACTTCCTCCAGCTAGGCTAAACCTCTTAATCCTTCCCAAATAGTTCACCAACTGGGAAACCACATATTCAAGTATCTGAACCTATTGAGGCCATTCTCATTCAAACCACCACACAGTGTTTGCCTTATATATTTGCTAATTGCATACAAGCTCAGGATTACTTTACCTACTGGTAATGTCCATCTGTGTCACTGGATAATGGTTGTCTTTAAAATATATTTTACCTAATAATAGTACTAAATTTCTTTCCTTTTAATTAGCATTTATCTGAGATGGTTTCTATCTTTGATTTATCTTTTTCTCATTAAGTTTTAGGTATGGTTGTTCTTCTTTTGGTATTGTTTCTAACTTTCAAGTGTGTGCATGCATGTATGCATGCGTACGTGCATACATGTGTGCATGTGTGTGTGTGTTCCTGCTTGTGTGCATACTGAGTATTGAATCCAGAGTCTTTAACATGCTGAGCAAATGCTTTTTCTGACCTATATTGCCATCCCTGGTATATGTATCTTGTACACACCACATATCTAGATTTGGTGGGGTTTCTTTAATCTGATTTAAGAATCTCTGGTTTAAATGAATTTTTAAGTTCCACATTTCTAACTATTGATAATTTAAACTTATTCTTATCATCTTACCTGCCTACTTAACCATGATATTTTCACCTCTTTTATCTTCTGACCTTCCTTTTTGATTATTAATATTGCATTTCAACTCCTTGTTTTTTTCCTCTACCAATAAGAAAGTTATGTGTTAATATTTTTGTTTCAGTAGTTTAATTTTAAATATATAATTGTTAAGACAGAGACTCCCTTCTTCTTGAACAGAGCAAGGACCTTATGTTACCTATTCTGTCTATCTGACACATAGGCCAGAGTGACCAATGCAAACAGGAATTGAATCTTAAACTGTGTTTCACTTGGGAAGTCAGAAATCTTCCTGATGTGGATTAACATCTTAACATCTCATGTCTAACCAGCATATTGAAACAGGAAGGGGAAACAAAGGCAGTTGATCATCTCAAAGCCCGGTGGTGCCCCTCTGGTCAGGTGATCAGTCTAGTCTCTGAGATTGATGATGCTGGTTCTTTTCCCTAATCCTCTCCTCTCTGTAGCATAGGGAAGTTTGCAAATGCCAAGACCACTGAGTCTTACATTCTTCCTGGTCTAGTCCTGTGGATGACATATAGATTGAATGTTGACTCAGCAAAAGCCATTAACATCCCAGGCATGAAGATTTTGTCCTACAGAAAAACTACAAATATACTCTTACAACATAACCATGAATTGCCCTGTCACCTCCATCATCTCAATCCTGATTCCTCATCCTTCCTGCTTTCTCTGTTAAATAGACTTTCCATTTCATTGTCTTTGTATCCCCCAAACAGTCAGCTGTTATCAGTGTTGCTTTTATTGGGGTTGTGATAGAAATGATTTGTGTCTAACCTTGCATTATCCAATTTCCTATTCATCATTTCTCTTTAGCTCTTTACATTTCTGTTCAGTTTCCTTTCACCAAATCATTGCATTTTGTGAAGACTCATAGTTAGAACTCTCTTTGTTTTAGTTTGAAAACAACTTTATTTTGTCCACATATTTTATGTTTACTTCTCCATGTGTAGACCTCAGCATCAATCCTTAGTTCCTTTTGGCCCGTTCAGCATACAATTCACTGTCTTCCAGCTCCTATTGTTATAATGAAGTCTTTTGAAACTCTCCTATTGTTCTTTTGTAGGTAATTTCCTCTGATGCTTTAGAGTTTTCATTTGGTTTTAGCACAAGTAAACAATTTTACTATGATATGCTATAGATGGGTTTATTTTTATTTCACCTTCAACATGAAGCTTATTTTCTTAAATTCTGATAAAAATATCTTTCACCATTATTATGTTGAGGCCTCTTTCTTATCCTTCTCTTCTAGACTTTATCCCAGATACATGTCAATTTCTTATTTTATTCTCTCTACTATTGATATTGAATTCATATATTCCAATTTCTCATCTCTTTTTGTTACATGCAGCGCAATATTTTTATTATAAATGGATTTTTTCATACAATATATTCTAATTATGGCTCCCTCCCCTATTCTTCCCAGATCCTCCCCACCTCCCTACCTTGCCAACTTTATGCTTTATGCTTTCTTTCTCAAAAAAATAAAGCCTCAAAAATGTAAGTAATAATTTAAAAATGACAAAGTAACACCCACACAGACAGAAATAACCAAACAAAAGCCATAGACTTTGTTTTATGTTGGCCAACTATTCCTGGGCATGAGGATTGTCTTGGAGTATGGTTGCTATACCCAATGACTCTTCATTCGGAAAAAAATCGATTTTTCTCCTGCAACAGAGATGACTTGCAAATAGTTTCTTGGTTAGGGGTGGAACCCTATGTCTACTTCCTTCTGTCAGTGCTAGGATCTTATCTGGCTTTAACTTATGCATACTACAAACTGGGCGGTGGTGGCGCACACTTTTAATCCCAGCACTCGGGAGGCTGAGGCAGGCAGATCTCTGTGAGTTCAAGACCAGCCTGGTCTACAAGAGCAAGTGCCAGGATAGGCTCTAAAGCTACACAGAGAAATCCTGTCTCGAAAAACAAAACAAAACAAACAACAAAAAAACTTATGTGTACTACCACAATCTCTGTGAGTTCATATGTCCATCAGTCCTGTTGTGTCTAAAATAGTGTTACCTTGTAGTCATCATGTAGAAGTGTTTTGCCCACACGTGCGTATGTCTACCACATATGTGACTGACTGGTGGCTGCAGAAGAGGGCATTGGTTCCTCTAGAACTAGAGCTGTGAATGGTTGTGAGCATTAGAATCTACAAACTAAGTACAAGTCTTTTGCAAGAGCAACAGGTAGCTGTAATCACTGAGCCAACTCTCCAGTCCTCATCATTTATTTATTTATTTGTTTGTTTATTTATTTATTTATTTACCAAATTGGTGGATTGTGCTTCGTCTCCCGAAGCTCCGGTGCTTGAAACAGAAAGGTTCTACATTACTTTGGCTCATGATGCTGGAAAGACAAGAGCACCTCATCCCATGTCTTCTGAGGTTTAATCATCTCCAAAAATGTTACCATGGGAAAACTGAGACCATCCCAAGGTAAGGCCATGCAAAAACTATTTCAATGAGAGTTCTCTATCAATCTTTTTACATTTCAACAAAAATCACACCAACTTTTGTGGAAATGCAGCGGATGTATGATACATGGATTGTTCCAAATTAGGGGCTATTTTCAGGAGTAGTCATTTGAGACAAACTTTCTAAACAAAGTTCTTAAGAGAAACAAGGAATAACTTTAAGAACACTTTTAACAGAAATAAGGCTTCCAATACCAGATTAGGTTTAATCATAAGCACATTTCAGTACTGAAACAAGCAGAATGAGAAACCATGACACACTGTGGAGGAGGTATTAGGATAGACATTTTCCTCATGTATTAAAATGCAGTTAGTAATACTATATGTTTCTGAGATTCCTAAGCAAATGGGTTTATCTATAGTATGATGATATTTGTAGCTACTATAGAACACATTACTGTGGTGGTCACATAAGATTAAAATTCCTTATCACCTGGTGATGTCATAGATGCCATATTACAGAAAAAAATACTATAAAACTATACAATGTATCACATGGGTAGCAGTTCTTAGATTCCCTTCTTTATCATCTCTCTTTTTGTGAGAAGTGGATACAAACCCTGCTGTTCTTTGCTGCAGCTTCCGGAGACGAAGCACAATCCACCAAACTCAACAAACCCACGTGGAGTTTATTGGGAAAGAGAGCAAAAGGAGGGGTTGGTGTTAACTGATTGGGAGCAGGAATGGAAAGAAAGAGAACAGGCAGGAGGCACTGCTTATATAGAGAATGGGAAGAGTTTAGAACAAGTCTCAGCAGTTGGGCTGTTGAAACTGGAGTCATGGAGCTGCTGTTGGCCCAGCTCCATGTGGCCCTAGTTCCACATGTTTTCTGCATGCCGAGTCCTTATGCAGCCACCTAAGGCATGCACAACGCAGCCATGCAACCTTTGACAGCCTTTGACAGCTGTCAGTGAGGAGCGATCACCTGTCAAAGATGAAACCCCAGGGCAAGGGAAGGTAGCCTGGAGAAGAGCGATCCTGGGTCAGGGAGAGAGCCTGAAATTTAGAAAGGACTAGGAAAGGTTCCCTATGGAGAAGGCACAGCAGGAGAGGGCTGGCATGGAGAGACAGGCGGGTGTTGAGGAGAAACCGAGGGGCAGGAAGGGAGAAAAGTCAGGAGCAGGAACAGGTCCCTCTCCAGGGAGAGAAAGAAGCCAGGATATCAACAAACCCCTCCCTTAACCAAGAAGTTTTTTGCAATTGATACCTGCTAAAAGACTGAAATTCAGTTTTCTCCAGTAGTGAGTCATTGAGTATATTGACCACACTCCAGGGTAGGCCTCATGCCCAGTAGTAGTTGGCCAAAACACAAAATATTTTCCATGTTTTTGTGTGGTTTTTGTTTTGTTTGGGTAATATTTTTGCTGTACTGGGGTTTTTTGTTGGTTTGTTTTGATTATCATATTTTCATTTTGCCTTTTTTTGGTTGCTTTTTCTTTAGCTAAAGCAAAGACTGAGAGAGTGAAAGAACAAGAGAGAGAGAGAGAGAAACAGAGACAGAGACAGAGACAGAGACAGAGAGAAGAGAAAGACAGAGGAAGTTGGGTGGGTGGGAGGTAGGAGGACCTAGGGGAAGTTGGGAGTGGGAAAAGTACAATCAAAGTATATTGTAGAAAAATTTTTAAATAAAAAAATTTAAAATAAAAACGCAAAAAATGCAACCAAGAAAAAAGGTTTTATTATTTTTAATTGTGGATGTGTGCACATGAGTGTAGGTGCTTATGGGAATCAGATTTATAGAATCCCTCAAACTCCCTGGAGTGACAGGCAGTTGTAAGCCACTAACGTGGGTACTGGGAACCAGACTGGGGTCCCCTGCAAGAAAGAGCATGTTCTTAATCACTGAACCATTTCTCCTGCCCCATCTCGTCCCTTCACTGCATGAGAGGCCACGTCAACTGATTGGCCCAGACCACCTAGGTTTGTGTAAGTGCACTCCATGACAGGCATTCAATGACAAAGCCACCCCGTGTTATATTTCTTAGGACACTGCCCTGCCACTAAGCAATGCAGGCTGCACAGAGTTATCCTTGATGGCATTTATGCTCTTACTTGCATGTCTTTCAAACCTGACTTAAATCTCAGGTTTTGTGATGATTAACCCCGATTATTAGTTCTGGGTGTGTCTACAACCATGTTTCTAGAAAAGTATGACTGAACATGGAAGACCTGCCCTAAATGTGGGTTGCATCTTATCATAGGCTGCAATCCAGGACTAAATAAAAAGGAGAATGCAAGCTAAGTATTGGCATTTGTCTCTCATTCCTTTCTAGCAGTAGGTATCTTGTGACCAGCTACCTCACATTCATGACTCCCCACTGTGATGGACTATACTTTGTTTTTTTCTTATTAAAAAATATTTTTCATTTTATATATCAGTCCCAGATCCCCTTTTCTCTTCTCTTCCAACCCTCCCACCTCCCACTCTTCACACCCCCTATCCACTCCTCAGAGTGGGTAAGGCCTTCCTGGGGGAGTCAACAAAGTCTGGCATACCAAGTTGAGGCACGACCAAACCCCTCCCCACTGTATTAAGGCTGAGCAAAGTATCCCACCATAGGGAGTGGGTTCCAAAATGCCAGTTCATGCCCCTGGGATAGGTCCTGGTGCCACTGTTAGCATCCCCCCCCACACACACACACATACACACAACAGATCAAGTCACATAACTGTCAAGACAGGGAGGAAGGATCATATGAACGAGAGAGGGGGTTAAGACCATGATGAGGAAAACCACAGAGACAGCTGACCCGAGTGAGAGGGAGCTCACAGACTATGGGCTGTCATCTGGGGAACCTGCATGGAATCGAACTAGACCCTCTGAATGTGGGGGACTATATTTTCAAACTGTGAACCCAAACTTGTAGTGATATATTATTTATGATTTATTAAAGCTTGACTGAGGATTCAGAAATCAAAGTCAGTCACAGACCATAGAAACCAGGCACATACCTTTAATCCCAGCAGCCAGAAGCTAGGAGGTGGTAGTACATAACTTTTATTCTAAGACTCGGGATTAAGAGATAGATGGATCGCTGTGAATCCAAGGCCACCCAGATCTACACAAGAGTGATTCAGTCTAAAAAAGAATTACAGTTCACACCTTTAATCCCAACATTAGGAAAGCATATAAGACAGAAGCAAGGTCTCAGAGAGGCATTCATTTACTAGCCACACTAGGGAGAGGTTATAGTCTGAGGCTTGGTGAGAGCATGGGGAGACAGGATCAGCCCATTCATCCTGAGGTAGAGGTAAGAAGCTAGTAGGTCGCTTCTTTGCTTTTCTGAATCCTCAGGCAAGCTTTAATAAATCATAAACAATGTATCACCACAAAAACTCCTCCTTCCTTAGGTAGGTTTTGACAGGTATTTTAACACAGGAATGAGAAAGCTAACATGAGTACCAATAAAACAGTAGCTCTAAATATTATATATGGTACATAAAGTACTATATAATGTTCATATATATACAAAGTACATAAGATGTACTTTATTACAAGTACATTTTTTATATACATACTGTATTGTTTTAGCAGAAAAAATGCCTGGAATTCAAATTTCTAGGAAAAAAGTATGCAAGTATGCATTTCATTTCCATTTCCTACTTAGTTAGTACCTAGGAATTTGCCTAACATCAGCTTCCATGGCAATGGTTGATAGCATCACTTCTCCGTGGCAGCACCCTATAACTAGGAGACAAAAGGAAAATACAGCTAAAGTACCATTGGGACACAGATTTTGATGGACACAATATGCTATGTTTAAAAAAAAATGTTTCCCCAAGTAAAATAAATCAGTGCACTCAGAATACATTGAAAATACTAGCAATGATGGGATCATGTATAATTTAACAGCCCAGGAACCCCTGCTGTTAATGTTTGGGTTTCTGACTTCTCAGATTTATGTTTAACATCTTACTTATATTTAAGTTTAAATGGTTTCACACTATTATAAAAATGGAAACATATAAAATTAAAAATAAGTTAATGCCAAACATAGGTATAGAAGAGATTAAAAATTATAATAAAGCATAACATAATTTTGCATTTTAAAAACCAAAATTACAACAAAAAGGCCAAAATTGCTCACGAAGAAATTAAAACTGGCATAGAATAATCACTGTAGAAACATAAGAGGCAGAAGTTCACTCAAAAGGCTCAGGGCTTTGATGTTTTTCCAGTAAGCTTCTCTGACTTTAAGGACCAGACTGCCCCCCACCCCAATCCACATGAACAGTTTCAGAGCCTAAAAAAGTCAAGAGTGAGTAAACCAAATGATTTACACAGCAAGATAATCAGGAAGCTATTCAGTCGAGATGTAGGATGCCAGAGGAGTAAGAGGTCCCTGGACCTTTCTCTGGTAACATAAGACCGCCAGGAAACATGTAGATTAGTAGTTATGGGTTAAGATTAAGAAGCCCAAGTCGCCAGCCAACAGATTTATATTAATACAGCATCCGTGTGTTTTCTTTGGGGAAGAGAAGAGTGGCGGGACCTAAGCAGGCCAAAGAAAACCTCATATTACAAAATGGCACCAGCAATGTGCGGCACGAGTTTCCACTTAAAACTTGACAAAAGTTTTAAAAGAGATTTTTAAAAATAAACAGAGACAAGCATGGCTTCATGGTAGCAGCATTTTCTCGGTTGGGCTCTGTTTTGCTAGAGACAAGCAGAGACTCCTGTGGCTCCTTTAAGGAATCTTCCTGACTTGGTATAAGCGGGGAGGGGGGGGGGGACGGGACGGGACGGGGACTGCAAGGCTCTTTTAAGGGGCCCTGCTAACAACTGAATGGTGTACGAGCAGCTGGCAGTGGCAGTGACCACATCTCCAAGCTGGCAGCCTGCTGCTGGATGGCAGCATAGACCAAGGTGGTGAGCAAAACTCTCAGTACTGGTGGTAAACTTTCCCCCACAATCTTGGAAAGACAGTGGCTGAAATAACTATGGCTTTAATTTTAGCAATGTTGCTTACCAGATAAAAGACTCTTAGCCAGGAAAAGATAATGATATAAAGTAAAGACAGATTCAGAGGGAAAAAGTAAAACCTCTAAAGTTTACAATGTGTTTAAAAATATACGTAGGCTTGTGAGAGAAAAGAAATAGGATAAAGTAATTAGATGGAAAGAAAGAAGGAAAGAAGGAAAGAAGAAAGGAAGGAAGGAAGGAAGGAAGGAAGGAAGGAAGGAAGGAAGGAAGGAAGGAAGAGTGGCTGGGTACGATGGCACACGCCTTTAATCCCAGCACTGGGGAGGCAGAGGCAAGCAGATCTCTGTGATTTCAAGGCTAGCCTGGTGTACAGAGTGAGTTCAAGGGCGGCCAAAGTTACACAGAGAAACCCTATCTCAAAAACTAAAAAAAAAAAAAAGTAAAAGAAATAGTGTAATGATAAATAAATAAGCCACATAAAGATGGAAAATATACAGAATCTGTATACTGTATGTTATTGTGTTGTCTTTGAATTGTTTGACTGCTGAGGAAATAGCAACAACTGCTGAAAGAAATGTTGCTGGATTAATCCAACTTATATATTTTAAAAATGCCTTGACTTCAAAGTTTAAGTATAAGTATATATTATTTTGGAAAGGAGATTTTATTTGTGTTTCCACAGAAAATGAAAAGCTGTTGATTCCTTCCAAATTAATAATGGTTTGATGAAGCAAGACCCCCTGAAGCAGTGGCCCAGGTGATCCAACATTCAAAACAGCTGGGACAGGCAGGCTTGCAAATGACTATAGCCTGGATTCCTGGGTCTTATGATCCCTAATACATCATCCTCTAACAGCAGGAAGTAGTTTGGAGAGAACTACAACCACATTCCCAAATATTATTTATAAATGTTTGTTTTCATTCACAATTAATTTCCTTCTAAAGCAAAAGGGGAAATATGATATAGAAATGAATACTTTGCATTGGTATGGATTTTCATTTATTGATACAAATTTAAGGTCAATTTTGTGATATGTATATTTCTCCTCTTATTTAGGTATTGTGTTTATACAGATATTTTAAAATGTAATGCATAATCAAATACAGATTGTATATAGTCACCTATAATAGTCAAAACTTAAAATTAGGTTAGTTAGGGTTTCTAGATATACAGAGATATACTTGAGATGGATATTCTTCAAACCTTTCAAAGACCTTCAGAATATGGCATTTAAAAATGGTTTAGAGTTTTCTTGACAGCGAGCCACAACTGCTCCTGGCAATAGCAATTATGTCTGAGAGGAAGATGGGCATCGAAGAAACTCATTATGGAGTTTGCTTTCAATATGGTGAGACCAGCCATTGGGCAAGAAACCGCTCTTGCCTGGACTGTTTGATAGACTGGACAGGCAGGATCCACAGGAGAGTGACTGCTGAATTTGCTAAACAAGACAGTCCTGAGTGGTTCCTGCTTCATGTCTGCCAGACACATTATGGCCTATGGGCTGAGGATGGATGCCCCATAGTGAGATGTCTCTGTCAATTGTAGGGTTTATATATTATCCTTCTGTGGTCTTTGATGGAGTTGAAGACATATAGTTATGGTTATAATTTTCATTAGTTATGATAAATATAAGTTACATAAAAGACTTTAGATTCACAAAGATAGGATAGATGATAAAATATTTTCTCAATAAATTTTGCCAAATGTTAATGAACTAAATATTGGAACTATAGTTCTTACTTGATAACTGTTTTGTTATATATTTTACTATGTTAATGTTAAAACCCTTCTTTTTGTTTAGACAGGAAAGAGGAGATGATGGGGAATGTTCTGTGTATATGTCCATCTTATTGGTTGATGAACAAAGCACTGTTGGCCAATAGAGAAGCAAGATAGGTAGGACTAGGAGTCGAGGAGGATTCTGGGAAATGTAGTAAAGAGAAGTTGCCTTGTGATCCAGGCAGGAAGTGACATAGCAGGGCAGAATCAATATATATGCAGGGACAAGCAGGAAATTACCCTCTTCTCTTCTCTCCTCTTGTCTGTGGAGACGCTTAGGAGGTAAGGTATGCTGTGGCTTGCTCATTCTCTTTGATCTCTTAGCATTTCCCTCTGTATCTGACTCCAGCCTCTTATTATCTAGACCAATTTAGGCCTCCATTTACAGGGGAAGGTACTATAGAAGTCGTGACATGAGGGTGGAAGATGGAACAGTTAGGGTAGAAGAGTACAAACAAGAACAGGAAACAGAAAGGTAAAGACCTGTAGGCTTTAATCAAAAGCAAGTATTATGAACATGCTAAGAGGAAATCTGTTACTTTGTATGCTATTTAAAAATAAACAATTAAAAAAGGATGAACTTTGAATGCAGACTGCTTCACTGTCCTTTTATATACTCATTGTTGCTATGATTGCATGTAAATTACACACAAAGATGTCACAGAGCATCTGTGAAAGTAGCCCAGTGATTGACAACTGCTAATATGGACACGCCTTGGGTTCCACCCGGCAAAAGAAAAAGGTTGCAGGTTTGTTCTTTGAAAACCCTGTTTTTTCAGTTTCAAGTTTCTAACTCTTCTATAAGCTGACTCTTGAAGACTGAGTATTACCCAGATATATTTTGCTTTGGCCCAGGTTTGTAGCTCCATGGTAAGGGGAGTGCTTGGTGCTCAGTCCCTAGCATGTGCTCGTACACACACACACACACACACACACACACACACACACACACACACACACACACACACACACACACGGCAAATTTCACCTTTCAAAGTTTCCAATCTTTTTTGGTTACTATTGTGTCACACCACACAGTGAGGAAGATAGTTGAAATGTAACTTTTACTGAAAAATAATTGTTCCAAATTGATACTCATGAAAAAAAACTTTCTGTGACTTCTCAATAATCATAGAAATCTTGTAGTCTTTTTTTAGTCCCTTACTTTCATGTTCTAGATGTCTAGTGAAAATATTCAGCTTAATCAATTCAGGGATGATTAATCAAGACCATAAATTCTGTTTTCATTACTTCTCATTTTAAAATCAAATTGCCATATAAGACTTCTCACACATTATGTAATGACTTGCTCTAGCTCTATGGAAATGACCCAGAGGCTGCATTCTTCTCAGAAGTCACAGAGCTAACACATATCATTCACCCTGGATAGGTTGATACAGAGTTGGTGCTTCATACACTAATGACATTAAAATGTCTATCACCAGAAAATAACTCCAGACTGAATCTGCATAGACTTAAAGTATTTTCTGAAAAATGTACTGCCTGAGTATTAGAAAGGAAAATGTTATAAAGCATAAAATAACTTATTCCTCAAAGCCCCTAAAAGATTAGATTGCTTTTACTTCAAACGCTCTTCATGAAATTAAAATTCCTGTCTTGAAATTTTTTTTAAAATTAACTTTCATACATATAATAAATACCAAGCCTATTAATGCATCAATGTTATGATAATATATGCTCTTTGAAACTTAGAGCTGAAAGACATTCAGTGAGACTAATTTTATTATCCGTTTTTCACACATAATATAGCTATTGCCACTTCTCTTAAGAATATTTTGAAATAGTAAAAATAGAATTTGTAAATAAGAATGTGTGCTGAAAAGCCAAGAGTTATCTTGTCCTTTGCGTTTTCCCGTCTGTCTGTAAATCTTGGGCTCACTGTGTGCCAGAACATGTAGACCTACTCAGCACAGCCAGTATGGTGTAGTCCTGAGGGAATACTACCAATTCCCACTGTGAACAAAAGGATGAGCATAGATGTTGGACACATGTGTGTATTTCTGCCAACAAATTTTCTAGAAGTAGACTTACCGATTCAATTGGCACATGAATTCCTCTTTTGATGGATAGTGCCAAAAAGTTTATAATGAAGCCTCATAAAGGTAAATAATATGGAAATTCAATAAAAATACTGGAAAAATATTATTCAATTACTTGCTAAGTTGGGACTCTAAAAATAAGGAAAATCCACAGAGAAAAACAAATTATGTAAAAATAAAAACTTCGCCTTAAAATGGCATCTCAATTGAGTTTTGCTCCCACACCGTTCACCAAACTCTTGCAATTTTACCTCATTTTCAGAGCTATGTGGGTCATGGAAACAGGTATAAAACTAAAAGTCTCGCCAAAGTATGAATCAAATAGAAGGCCTGTACATAACAGCTATGAACTTCAGAGGCCCCAGACCTTCACAAGACTTCACCATAAAAGCCAACAACAGCTAAATCCTTTGGTGGGGAACTCTCTTTTTATGACACTTTGACAGAAGACAAAACAATTTATTCTGGTAATTATTAACAACAAGCTGGGACTCAGGATCTTAGTACCTGTGCAAAATAAAAAAGGAAACTCTCAAATGCATTGTCTAATTTGCTGTTGTCTAAGCTAAAGCATAACCCAGGAACTAGCAGGAATTAAAGGCAAATTCTCTGTGAAGAAATGTAACTTCAGTATAAGCTGTAGAACATTGCTAGAAATAAAATTCTAACAAAATGTGCTCATATCTCAAGGTCTTTAATAAACACACACACACACACACACACACACACACACACACACACACACACACACACACACCTGAATGTGGTGGTACATATCTGGAATCCCAGGACTTGGAAAGTAAAGACAGGAAGATCATCATAGATTCAAGACCAGCTTTGTCTACATCCTGAATTTCAAGCCAAATAGAGTTGTGCAGCTAGTCACAGACTCAAAAGGGAGTTGAGGAAAAAGGGAAAACAAAGGGAAACATGGAAAAGATGTATGAGAGAGAGACAGCAGGAAAACAAAATATGCAGCAAGCTTAGAATCATGGTAGTTCTGATTACAAAATAATGTTTAATATGTAGCAAGAAAGTAAATGACAGAATATGAACAAGAACTACAAGACCTAAAGATAGCTAAAAGACTTTGGGAAAGTGAAAATTTCAACTACCATTGAAAATATAAAACCCAAAGATAACTTCAACTGATAAATGAAAATAGAAATACTGAACTAGAAAAGGACCCCGAATGTGCTCTGAGCAGATTTCAAGATGAAATACAACATGGAGTATGAGATACAGTCTATCTTACATTCCACTGAACTTTCCAAATGCATAACTGATTGATGCTACTTAGAAAATCAATATTCACAGAGTCTATAACTATTAATTTCCAGAGGCATTGAAAGACAGTTAATTCTCAAGTCTCACATCTTTAAATAATCATAAACAAGGTAAATTTAAAGTAATGTACTACTTAACACACAATTGTGAAACTATAGAACATTAAAGACAAAGAGGCGGTGTTAGAAGTAGCTGGAGAGATAAGATGGGTACTGTAAAGAAAGGTCAAACTAAAGGGTGACAGAACACAGACACCATGTTTAGTGAGCAACATAAGAGTCAACAGGCAGTCTTAGAGTTTAGATGCCCAGTGAATCTGTCTTTCAAGAATAAGAATGGAAAAGCTACCATCCGGGTTCTGGACAAGATGGGAGAGCCTGCTGATATCCAGTCCTTGTTGGCATCCTCGTGTTTTTCATAACTTGAAAAGCCAAAGCCTTTGGATTTCTCACTGGGATCTCTCATCACCTTGACACTTGGAGTTTTACCAAACATTGGTGAATTTCTCGGCCTTGTTCCTGAGCTCAGCTTCCCCCTCTTTTCAAGACTTGAATCTGCCCACAAACACTTTGCACTCATTGAGGAGCACGCCATCCATCTTCTCCATGGCAGCCTCTTGCAAGGGTCTTGAAGTGGACGAAGCCATAACCGTTAGAGCCATTCTCATGACAAACCACCTTACAGGACAGGATGTTTCCAAAGGCTGAAAAAGTATCATACAGTGCCTTGTTGTCAATAGATTTGTCCGTGTTCTTGATGAAGACATTCTCTACACCAGACTTTCCCAAAGAGGGATCCCTCTGAGACCACATGATCCGGATTGGCTTTCCCTTAATCACAGCAATGTTCACGGTGGCCAAGGCTCTGTCAGCGTCAGCTGGCTGCTGGAAGTTGATGTAGGCAGTAACCCAGAGATCAGCAGGTGATCAAATCTCTGCAGACCCGGAATGACAGTGCAGGCCACTCCTGAATGAATTTCCATATATTATTGTTTCGGTGAAGTCCTAGTGCAGCGTTCATCTCCCCACCGCACACCCACCAATAGGACTTCTTACAGGGCCACAAACGGGGCTCCAAGGAGCCATGGCGCATGCAGCAGTGCACAGTGGCCCCAGAGAAGCTGGGAGGGGCTGAAGCAGGCTCTATGGTGTGAGGGAGCAACTTGCAATGGAACCACAAAAACCCCAAGACAATAGGCTTTCAAAAACAATATGGCACTCTCCTGGAGTCTGTGCTCTCTAGCTTTCCTAGCGTGGAGCTTAAAAATAGAAAAGTGAAGTAGGGAATCCCTTTGCTAAGGGGGCAATGTTTTTCAAGAGGCAGACAGATGCTGCACTCTTTGGCCTTGGGAACCAACCTTCTCGAGAAATACCAGCCCTAGCTCCTGGATCAGACTGGATCAATCCGCTTTTGATGAGTTCAAACCGGTTTCAGACTGGTTCAATCCGGTTTTGACCAGTTCAAACCGGTTTCAGACTGGTTCAATCCAGTTTTGACCAGTTCAAACAGGTTTCAGACTGGTTCAATCCAGTTTAACAGTTCAAAGTGGTTGAGACTGGATCAATCCAGTTTAACAGTTCAAACTGGTTCAGACCAGTTCAAACCGGTTTTGACCAGTTCAAACAGGTTTCAGACTGGTTCAATCCGGTTTTTTAACAGTTCTAAGCGGTTGAGACTGGATCAATCCAGTTTTGACCCGTTCAAACTGGTTCAGACCAGTTCAATCCGGTTTTGACCAGTTCAAACAGGTTTCAGACTGGTTCAATCGGTTTTTTAACAGTTCAAAGCGGTTCAGACCGGTTCAATCCGGTTTTGACCAGTTCAAACAGGTTTCAGACTGGTTCAATCCGGTTTTTTAACAGTTCAAAGCGGTTGAGACTGGATCAATCCAGTTTTAACCAGTTCAAACAGGTTTCAGACTGGTTCAATCCAGTTTTTAACAGTTCAAAGCGGTTGAGACGGGTTCAATCCAGTTTTGACCAGTTCAAACTGGTTCAGACCGGTTCAATCCGGTTTTGACCAGTTCAAACAGGTTTCAGACTGGTTCAATCCGGTTTTTTAACAGTTCAAAGCGGTTGAGATTGGATCAATCCAGTTTTGGCCAGTTCAAACTGGTTCAGACCGGTTCAATCTGGTTTTGACCAGTTCAAACAGGTTTCAGACTGGTTCAATCTGGTTTTTTAACAGTTCAAAGTGGTTGAGACTGGATCAATCCAGTTTTGACCAGTTCAAACAGGTTTCAGACTGGTTCAATCCGGTTTTTTAACAGTTCAAAGCGGTTGAGACTGGATCAATCCAGTTTTGGCCAGTTCAAACTGGTTCAGACCGGTTCAATCTGGTTTTGACCAGTTCAAACAGGTTTCAGACTGGTTCAATCTGGTTTAACAGTTCAAAGCGGTTGAGACTGGATCAATCCAGTTTTGACCAGTTCAAACAGGTTTCAGACTGGTTCAATCCGGTTTTTTAACAGTTCAAAGCGGTTGAGACTGGATCAATCCAGTTTTGACCAGTTCAAACAGGTTTCAGACTGGTTCAATCCGGTTTTTTAACAGTTCAAAGCGGTTGAGACCGGATCAATCCAGTTTTGACCAGTTCAAACAGGTTTCAGACTGGTTCAATCCGGTTTTTTAACAGTTCAAAGCGGTTGAGACCGGATCAATCCAGTTTTGACCAGTTCAAACAGGTTTCAGACTGGTTCAATCCGGTTTTTTAACAGTTCAAAGCGGTTGAGACTGGATCAATCCAGTTTTGACCAGTTCAAACTGGTTCAGACCAATTCAATCCGGTTTTGACCAGCTCAAACAGGTTTCAGACTGGTTCAATCGGTTTTTTAACAGTTCAAAGCGGTTAAGACCGGTTCAATCCGGTTTTGACCAGTTCAAACAGGTTTCAGACTGGTTCAATCCGGTTTTTAACAGTTCAAAGTGGTTGAGACTGGATCAATCCAGTTTTGACCAGTTCAAACAGGTTTCAGACTGGTTCAATCCAGTTTTTTAACAGTTCAAAGCGGTTGAGACCGGTTCAATCCAGTTTTGACCAGTTCAAACTGGTTCAGACCGGTTCAATCCGGTTTTGACCAGTTCAAACAGGTTTCAGACTGGTTCAATCCGGTTTTTTAACAGTTCAAAGCGGTTGAGACCGGATCAATCCAGTTTTGACCAGTTCAAACAGGTTTCAGACTGATTCAATCCGGTTTTTTAACAGTTCAAAGCGGTTGAGACTGGATCAATCCAGTTTTGGCCAGTTCAAACTGGTTCAGACCGGTTCAATCTGGTTTTGACCAGTTCAAACAGGTTTCAGACTGGTTCAATCTGGTTTTTTAACAGTTCAAAGCGGTTGAGACCGGTTCAACCCAGTTTTGACCAGTTCAAACAGGTTTCAGACTGATTCAATCCGGTTTTTTAACAGTTCAAAGCGGTTGAGACCGGTTCAATCCAGTTTTGACCAGTTCAAACAGGTTTCAGACTGGTTCAATCCGGTTTTTTAACAGTTCAAAGCGGTTGAGACTGGATCAATCCAGTTTTGACCCGTTCAAACAGGTTTCAGACTGGTTCAATCCGGTTTTTTAACAGTTCAAAGTGGTTAAGACCGGTTCAATCAAGTTTTGACCAGTTCAAACTGGTTCAGACCGGTTCAATCCGGTTTTGACCAGTTCAAACAGGTTTCAGACTGGTTCAATCCGGTTTTTTAACAGTTCAAAGCGGTTGAGACTGGATCAATCCAGTTTTGACCAGTTCAAACAGGTTTCAGACTGGTTCAATCCGGTTTTGACCAGTTCAAACAGGTTCAAACCGGTTCAATCCAGTTTTGACGGGTTCAGACCGGTTCAATCCAGTTTTGACCAGTTCAAACAGGTTTCAGACTGGTTCAATCCAGTTTTTTAACAGTTCAAAGCGGTTGAGACTGGATCAATCCAGTTTTGACCAGTTCAAACAGGTTTCAGACTGGTTCAATCCGGTTTTTTAATAGTTCAGAGCGGTTGAGACTGGATCAATCCAGTTTTGACCAGTTCAAACAGGTTTCAGACTGGTTCAGTCAGGTTTTGACCAGTTCAAACCAGTTAAGGCCGGTTCAATCCGGTTTCGACCAGTTCAAACTGGTTCAGACTGGATTAATCACTTGGAGCTTTTGTATTCAGGCACTGTGAGTCTCAGGATCCCTTGGAAACAATCTGACAGTTTCTTTTGCTGACTAAGTGCACTTCAGTCCCCCAGTGGAGGCCAGCAAGGTCTTCTGAACACCCATAGGCCTAGGGGCAATCTGTGAACGGAAACCCAGGTAACATCAGGCCCCTGGGGATCTATGCAGAGAAGACAGGGACTACAGAAAGTTAGGAGAGCTGTACAGATTTTGGACAGCCCATGTAAGGAGAGGGGGGTTGGAAATAGTTGCAAACAATGAGGTAAGAATCTCAGTGTCCTGTAGGGGACACTGTAGCCACACCTGCGGGGCCGTGGTCAGGGTGATGCAGGAAAGGTTTAATTGTGAGGGGCACTCAAGTGGCTGGTCCCTTCTTCCATTTCGTCTTCAGCTTGCTGTTCTTACTGCTGCCCGGCTGGCTGGCTAGGTCTCTCTGTAGGTAAGGCTTTTCCCCAATAAATTCCCTTGTATTTTTTTAAAAAAAAGTGTAAGTATGGTATGAAGATAGCTTTCAAATAAAATCTGAACAGGATTGCTATCACCATCAGATCTGCACCAAAGGAAATCAAAATATTTGTGAGAAAATCTCCATATATAAAACAATAAGGTATTATATAAGTATGTTGTTAGACTGGAGTAGCATTTAAAATGTTAAATGGAATGTAACTGGATAGTAGATGATAAAAAAAAACCCACACAGATTTGTGAACAATGGCATCCTAGACACAGGAAGCATTAATGTTTTTAGAGATGTCTGATGAATGTGTAGTGATGAGATGGAAAGATAAATGAGATTTTTCTATAAGATAGTTCAGAAAAGAATGAGGGGAGTGAATGGGATCAAAATACATGATACATTTAAGTGTGAAAATGTCAAAACACACTTATTACTTTGCACAGTGCATATGTACTAATACAAATGAGAGACTAGAGAGATAAAGCAAATACTGGAAGACACATCCAAGTTCAGTCGGGTTTCAAGGCATGGGAAGGTTTATTTTTTTACTCTACTTTTCATTTTAATTTTTAAAATTCTACAATACTTTTGAGGATTTTATATATGTGTACAATGAAATATGATCATATATGCCTCATGCCCTCTTCCAATCCCTCTTGTGGTCTCCTATCGCACACACCCCCAATTTTGTGTCTTTTATATTTTTTATAACTCACCAAGTTTAGTTAGAGTTGTTCATATGTGCATGGAAGGGGCATCTATTGGAGCAAGGGAATCCCTTCAGAGACCATTCCTTATTCAATGATTCTCCATCCCCCAGCAACTATTCACTGCCAATAGCTCCTGGGTGTGGGGTGAAGCCTAGAGATCACCTGCCTCATCTATGTTGGCTTGATCTCGTAGAGGTCTATGCGGGTAACCACAGCTGCTATGGCTTCATGATTGCCATAGCCATGTCATGGCCAGACAATAGCCCTTCACAGCACTCTTCCACATCCTGCAGGTCTTCTATCCTCTCTGACTCCTCTTCCATGACATTCCCTGAGCCATGGTGGGGGAATGTTAATAGAGTTAGCCTGTTTAAAGCTGAGCACTCAAGAGTCTTCCCAATATTTGACCAGGTATTTATCTCTCCATCTACTGCTGCCAATTACAGAAAGAAGCTTCGCTGAGCAAGGTTGACAGCATCCCAGGTCTATGGTATAAATGTAAATATTTAGAAGTCAATTTGACAATATGTTACTCACAAGGTAACAATAGCAAGTTCTACCCTAGGGTTTATGGCCTTCCCAACTGTGAGTTTTTACTCGAATTACAGTAGAAGGCTTGAAATCCCCTCTTCGGATTAGGCCTCAATTTCAACCAGACAACAGTTGGATTCCTCTGTCACTCTAAAGTTACTGTTGAACCACGAGGCACATGGTGCCAGGCAGGTCAGTATTATGCCATGCAGTATCCGGTTTTTGTCTTTTGTCTCCTAGCAGTCTGCATAACACTTTCTGATACTATGAAAGCTGGCTTTGTTCTCTTTGAGACTGATTTCTCAATTATTCTGTAGCCAACGTATATGGTATCTTCTTCCATAGTGTCTTACCGTGTGGTTAAAGTAGGTAACGAAAGGCAATGTCAATAGCTTGTGCTGTTTCAGCGACCTCTGGAGCCTTCCTAACCAACAAGTCAGGAGCCATCCCATTCCTTGTACTGTGATTATCACATAATGTCTTCTAGGAGCAGCATTCGGGCAGGGTAAGTCTGCTCAAGCTCTTTAAGCTGAATTTTGAAATTGGCTTGCTTCCTGGGGGGTTTCTGTGAGATTCCTGTGCATCTTTAGTTCTGGTTATCCTACCCACTACTTCTCCTCTCCCCCATCCTCTGACCCCCATCCCTGTTTAATCTTTAGTATCCCGATCTCATCTTTCTTCCCCTCAATGTGTGTTGGGAAGCTGTGTTCCGAGGGAGTCTCTTTCCACATGGCGTTCCCTTCACCCTCCCTCTTACCCCCTGATTTCCCATACATATCTCACACCCTCCCCTGCTTTTTAAGCCTTTCAGCCCCCAGTATTCCACTTTGCTACTTTCATTTGGTCTATACTCTACGATGACCCCCATTTAATATGGCTCCCTAAGAAGCCCCTTTCTATTTCCTGGCTTCCGCTTGTGCCTCAAGTTAAATATACAAACCAAAAATTAATGCTAGGATCCAAATATGAAAGAGAACATATGATATTTATCATTCTGAGCCAGAGTTAACTCATTCAGATTTTCTTTGTTTATTTGTTTGTTTCTGAGACAGGGTTTCTCTATAAGACAGCTCTGGCTGTCCTGCTGCCCTAGAACTCAATTTAAAGACCAGGCAGGCCTTGAACTCACAAAATAGAATGACTTTTTTTTCCAGTTCTATCCATTCACCTGCAAATTTCATGATTTTATTTTTCTTTACAGTAATATCTCATTGTGTATATGTGCCATTTTTCTTATCCACTAATTTGTTAATGAACATTTAGGTTGGTTCTATTTCCTAGCTGTTGTTGAGTAAGGCAGCAATGAACATGATACTCAAGTGTCTTCTTAATAGTATATAAAGTCCTTTGAGCATGCCCAGGAGTGGTATAGCTGAGTCATATGGCAGCTCTATGTCTAGTTTTTTGAGGAGCCTCCAGACTGATTTCCAAATGACTGCCCAAGTTTACACTCCCATCAATTCTGTCTAAGAATTTCCCTTCTCACACATCTACGGCCTAATGTTTTTTTGTTATTTGTATTCATTATGATAGCCATTCTGACTTGGATGAGGGGGGATCTTAAGGTAGTTTCAATTTTCATTTCCCTGATGGCTAAAGACACTGAGAACTTTTAAATACCAAAATTACACTAGAGAAAAGACAGCATCTTCTACAAATGGTGCTGAAAAAACTGCATTTCGACAAACAGAAAAATAAGGTAGATCCTTATCTCTCATCCTGCATGAAATTAGCTCCAAAAGGATCAAAGGCCTCAACATAAGACTAGATGACCTGATGAAGCTGCTGTGGAATAAAACAAAGTAGGGTGAGCACTGCAGCCTACAGTACAGGTAAGGACTTTCTGAATGAGACTCCAGTAGCATAGGAAATGAGACCAATAATCAACAAATGTGATTTCATCAAACTAAAAAAGCTTCTAGACAGCAAAGGAAACTACGAGGTGAATGGTTAAACAGCCAAGAGAATGGTAGAAAATCTTTATCCACTATTCCTCTGACAAAGGATTGGTGTCTAGAATACACAACAAACTCAAAGAACAAAAAAAAAAACCCTAAGCACTAAGAAAATACGAAACCCAATTAAAACATGGGGCTATGGAACTAAAAAGAGTTCTCTAAAAAAGAAATGTTTGAAATTTTTTATTATTTTCTTTTCAATTCCATCCTCACTGTTGGAATACACCCCAAGTATAGGGTCAAGTGAAGAGATTTCAGAGTGAGAAAATTCCAAGAAGCCAAGACAAGAGTCTTGTGACCTCAAGTTTCTTCAAAACATGGAATTGTTCTTGTATTGTGCTTTCATTCCACCCCCTGGGGTGGAGCAGCTAGGAGTGGGCTTGTTTCTGTCACCACTGGCAACTGTTACTTGTTTCTACGTCTCTATGGGAAACATACTTTTCCTGCCTGCAGCTTGTCCACCATGTGCAGCTTCCCCTTGTGACTGGTCATTTTGTTCATGGGACTCTTCTTGACCCTCAGAGTATAAGTTGTCTGATGCTCTGAATAAAGATGGCTATTAGGTGAGACTCCGGTCAGCCTCATTAATTGGCTCTGTTCACCCAGGTCCCAGCACCTCTAGAGTGGTAAACACCTGAGCCTCCCCCAATCTTCTTGTTTTATTTACTCAGAGGTAACAGGCACCAGGACAGGGCTTCCTTGTGCAACTTCAGTTCCATTCACTTCCTACTCTACGTCTAACCTAGCCAAGACCCACTGCCAAAACAGCTTTCCAATAAGAGCAGCACTTACATCTCTGCTCACTTTCTTATTATGAGAAATGCATTGAAGAGTAATTCTTGAGAAACATTGATTGATTTTTCAGAAAGGCCAAATCAGGAGTGTTCCATCCAGTACAGTCGGATATACTTTCACCACATGATCTGTCTTTTGTTGTTGTCGTTGTTGTTGTTGTTGTTTTAGTTTGTTTGTGAGGCGAGGTCTTACACTGTGTCTCAGGCTGGCCTAGAACTCACTATGTAGCCTAGATTAGACTCCCAAGTAGCCAGGATCCTCCTGCTTCAGCTTCTCAAGTGTTGGTATTACAGGCGTGAGTTATCATGTCATGTCTGCCTGAGTAGTCAGGGTGCTCCTTTGTTCGTGTTTTATCTTTCATAAGTGTACTTTGGAAAAACAGCCCTGGCATAACATAGGGGAAAGGCTGTTCAAAGCAACAAGAACAACCTTAGCGGATGCAGTCACAGGACTGTGTTAGCCGAATTTGTTCATTAGTTACTATCCATGTGCCCAGTCTCTTGAAATATTTTTAAGTTTTTATTTATTATGTGCATAAGAGTTTTGCCTGTGTATACATCTGTGCATGAAGAGCATGCTTGATACCCAAGAAGACCAGAAGAGGACATTGAAGCTCCCAGGAACTGGGGATACAAAAGGTTGTCAGCCACCATGTGAGTGCTGGGAACTGAACTTGGGTCCTCTGCAAAAGCAGCCAGTGCTCTTATTTGCTGAGTCTTCCTTGGAGCCCCCAGTCTCTGTGTTTAAATGATTGTTAATGATATTAGCAGTTGCAGACATGTTTACAAGAGCATCACAAGTGGAGCGAGCCTTTCCTTATTGGTTGAGGAAGAAGAAATAGGAGGGGTGAGAAAAGTTTCCGAGGGGTGAAGATTCTCTTTCAGACATTATTGTCTGCCCGAACTCTCACAAGGGTCAGCCACACCTCCTCCTGTCCTCTGGCATTTCCCTGCCACAGTCTGATCACTGAGTCTAGATTTTATCTCCATACACTTTGAGAAGGTGCCACAGCAACAGAAAAATTAAAAACGAAGTCTCCCCTCCCCCAACAAAGACAGATCGAGTCCCTGGCGTTTCTTCCCAGCTGAGCTGGAATTGGGAGGGTTTCCAAGATTGTATTCCATCCTGCAGAAGCCTGATGCTCACCAAAGGACAGAAACCGGCTTCTTCCTAGTCACTGCAGCTAAATTGTCCCTGCCTTGGAAAGCCTCATCTGTCTGCATTGGGCTTAAAAACCAGATCACTCAATTTTTAGAATCTGCTTTTCTGTGTTTAACTTCCCCTTGCTCAGTGCACTTGATGTGTGATTGTGTAGGAAAAACAGTGGGCAAGCACCACTGAGCAAAGAGTTAAAAGTGTCCTTCCCCTCTCAGGGCCATTCCACAGTGTTTTTGATGGGCCATTTGAAATAAACCCAGTACGTGGGGAAATTTCAGTGTGACCTTCATAAGCTGGGACAGGTGTCACTGCAGTGAGCACAGGCAGGCACCTGGGGAAGTCAGGGACTTTCAGTCTTGAACCATAGGCTCTTCTTTTCAGGCACCTCCAACTGCAGGCTCTGGGGAAAAGCACAAGAGGAGGCAACCTAAAAGCATGGTTCTTTCCTTGGTGTTGGAGCTATGAAAGTCCTTTAGAGAAATCTCTCCCATCTTAGGGGAAGATGATGCAGCAATCTCTACCCTTAAGATCTAGACTATCGAATTAAGAATGTTGCTTTTAAAAATAATTCTCTACTTTTCTCATTTTCCACATTTGTTGATAAAGATGGGTGAATATTTCTCTAGTTAGTTCACATGCAAATATACCATCATGAATATCTCCTCTGCAACCCATGTTGTCACTCATAAGCAGTTGCCTTTCCTATGCAAAGGCAAGAAAGGAATTTTTCAAAAGAATGCTAAATATACCAATTTTCTGTGTTATGTTATAATATACATTGTTATAGTACATGTGTAATTGTATGTAACATATAGATAAATGCATATGTAAGGACAGAGATACAGTGCCCTCTACTGGTCAAACTGAATGTACTTTTAACCTCTTCCTAGAAATGGGTAGTTTAATGTCCCGCCAAGCAGCTATGGAAGCCAGAACACATCTTACTGTCTGGCTCTGCTTTCAGGCTAGGTGACACTGCTCAAGCTTAGGGAATTAAGCAAAACCTCTTTGCACATGTTTTGTCTTCAAGAAGCTTGCTCACTATGCTTGCCTTCCTGTCATTCACGTTCAAACTCAATCTATGGCTGTCTACACATGAGCTACTTTCCATGGTACCTAGAAGACCACACACAACACAAATTAAAGGAACTTTTGAGTGACTGGTGATTGATCTGAGCCATCTAAGCAAAGATCCAGGCTTTGCAATTCTCAAATGGAAGGCAAACCTTCCTTATTGTATACAATTTGAACTAACCAAAAGTAGTTGTTTTTTTTTTAAACTAGACAGTATCCTCATGCAAAAAGATAGTCCCAAGACTTCATGCAAATTGAGAAACACTTGTCTAAAACCAAAGTGGCAAAGGTGATTTATGCAATATAGAAATCATCAACCTAACTGGTAAGGACTCTGCAGAAACACACATTTGCTAGAAATAAAAAGCTCATTTGTCAATTTTCTTGAAATCTTTTAAATATAATAGTCTTAGGTAGCCAGTGGTATATAGTTTATTTAGAATGATGCAAACTCTGGTTTAAGGTAGAGATAGTTTCAAACACCCCTAACCACTTCAAATTAATGTGTACATAACACTGGGGGGGAGCCAGAGAGCCAGAGAAGATTGGGACTGGCATTATGTAGTGTGTCTTCTCAGATATGGCACTGAGAATGTCAGCATTTTCTGGAGCCTTGGAGCCTGTGTGTTCCCTTTGGTCCTGATCTGCATTTCCTCTTCCAGCCACTAAATGCAAAAACCCTCTAAATTAACCTTCTCCTAATTCTCAGAGCTGAGCAGAGCTTGTTATGAAAGTATACAGCTCAGCCCCAAAAAGCTATTAGGAAACCGGATGTCTGATTCCTGGCTTCCAGAAATTCAAAGGGGAGGTGTTAGACCAGTTGTGATCCCACTCCACCCTCTGCTGCAAAGACACACTGGAGAAGAATTTTGTAGCATTTCTCAGCCATCCTTATCAGTAATATGAAACCTCACAACACTTGCCTAACAGAAGAAACATGGCTAGAAGTAAGACATGGCTCTGGAGTAAACACCCATCTGTCCTAGGAAAGAATCATTCCAACAGAACTCATTCTTGTGCAAGATAGAACAGTAGTGAGCTAAAACCAGGAAGCCCGATGCTGGGGGTTGTCCCATGATGGGAAATAGGTGGAAAATCCAGAGTTCCATAAGTCAGAGGTAAAGCCCAAGAATCTGCATTTGAATACAGGAAACCAGATGACTTGAAAGCAGAGGGCCCTTTGGCAATAGGCTGGAGACACTGCCTATGAGGGAGCATATCCAGCCCAACGTACGGACACCTTAAAGCCTTCTTTATATGAGCATCCATTTTTTAATGAGATCCTCGTGGAATAAAAATCTCCTTCGTGCAGATTCCTGTCCTTACATAAATAGGATTAAAATAAATGCAGCTGTGACTTTGAAATTCAAACCAGCATGATGGTATTCATGACTCTGCATGTGTAGACACTCCTGGGACATTTTGCTATCCCAGGCTGGCCCCTTATAATATTTTTATTTATATATCAGTTCCAGGAAACAAATTCTCTACTCTTTTCTTAAAATTGTCTCCCCTCCTTTCTGACCAAAGCACCTCCCCACAGTACTACAGGACAAACAATCTCATTGCTCTTGTTCGCCTCACCTATCCTGTCTCCAAAAGTGCATGAGACATATTAGGCATTCCTTGAGGCTTTATTTGGAGCAATGAAGAAAGACAAGAGAAAACTAAATACGGACATAGAAAAATTGAACAGTCTCATACAAAAGTCACTTTCCAGTTTCCCCGTCAGCAGCTCCTGACCCTATCGCAATAACTCTCTTTAGTCCTTCCTTATTTATTTCCTTTCTCCCTCTCTCCTTTGCCCGGTTTTGTTTTGGATGTCTACCAGTTGCACCATCTGGCCTCACTGGTAGAAACCATCTTCATTCAATGGTTCCTCAAAGTTATGACACATCAAGAATGGAGCTTTCTACTGAGGCCTCACTAACGGTTGGTGTGCGGAGTCCAGGTGAAAGAAGAGCTGACTGGGATGAGTATGGAAGAAATGAAGTGCCTTCCATAGGCTGGGCCTCTAGTCTCAGTTATTTCAGGCAGGAAGGGAAAAGGTCACTTGAACGCAGGAGTCAGAGACAAGCCTCAAAAATTAAAAAAGGAAAAAAAAAGTGCCCCTTCCCCCACAGAAAGATCCCCCATTGAAAGCCACAGAGAAAGAAAACATGATGTCATATTTCCGAGTCTCTAGTAATACCATACATTTGGAACCCAGACATTGGCAAATGTTGAGAACGGACTGGAATGGTGAGCTGGGGCAACTGCCTAAAGACCTCGCAGTCTACAGGAGAGAGTAACAGTTGGGGATTTTTATAACCTAAAAATTTGGCTATTAATAATAACTTAAAGTCCAAATCAAGTCAAGAAGGAATAAAGAAGGAAGCAGGTTAAGGCTAACAATAACTATGCCTGATGGTAGCCATTGTCTTGGACTACCTGGAACAACTAGATGGAGCATTCTAGCTACTACATGGCCAGGATAGAAAGATACAGGTCCTTAACTCATTATTCTTCCTCTTAGTGGAAAAAAAAGGACTTTGTCATGGGGCTATACCCCTAGCCTATAGATATATTCTCTTTAATTGGGGAAGGGGAAACATATTCCAGAGCCAGGGAAATGGCTCATCGAGTAATGGTACTTGCAGCCAACCCTGGTAACATAAGTTCAATCCCAGGACTCAAATGGTAGAAGCAGAAAACTAGCTCCTACACATGTTTCTTTGACTACCACACATGTAATCTGTAGCACGTGCATACACACATAACACATGCACATGATAAATATGAAAATATTATTTTTAAAGTTAAAAACAAAAACAAAAACAGAATCTTCAGCAAGTGTGTGGTACAGGCCTGTAATCTGCACTCTGGAAGCTGAGGCTGGAGGACTGTGAGTTCAAGGTCAATTTGGCATATTTAGTGAGACATCCTTCCCCACCTTAAAAAAAAAACAAAAAAAACAAAAAACAGTATCTTCTGGAAGGCAAAAATTGGCTCAAAGCATAGTAATGATTGGCCACAATTTAACCCATTCATGGTCTTAACTCATCAAAAGTAAACAATATCTGTCTCTTTAGAGCTGAGCAAGTATAGATGTCTATATTTATCTCCATCTACTACAAAAGGGAGCTTCTCTGCTGAGGACTGAGAGATGCACTCATCTATGGGTATAAAGGAAGCTTTATCCTTGGGCCAGTAGTTATTGTAGCTCCCAGAGTTTACAGCTGTGCAAGACTGTTGTTCTGCTCCAATGTCATTCATAGAACATTTCCCCATCACTTTAAAAGTTGGTCAGTAAATACTAAGTTTAAAGGTCAGTACCAGCTTAAGTTCTCCACCCCCTATGACTCAACTGTGGTACTTCCAGAAATAGGGTCTTACCATCGAGTTCTGGAAAATAACCAAGAGCAATGGCAGTAACCTGTCCTGTTTGGTGTGGGTGTTTGGGACCCCACTAAGCAATAGCTAGAAAGAGGTAAGCCATCCCTGGCTCTGGGCTTTTTATTTGATAGCCTGTGGTGTGCAGTAAGAGCAGTATCCTTCTACTATAAGGTAGCTCCATTTAAACTCCAAATGTGTTTTAAGAGAAGCTTTTACAGTAGTAAATTTCATATGGGCTTTTCAAAGGTCCCATATCCCCTCCTCTACCTTCTCTCCAATCCCCAACACCATTTAACCCTTCTTGTTCCTATATCATATCCCCTTCCCACATTGTGGGATCACCAGGGAAGAGGGGACAGAAAGATCCAGAAGTGATGGATGCAGAGAAACTGTGCTTTCCAGACACGACAGCACGGTTGCACACATGAGCTCAGTGGCTATAATTGTATGCACAAGACCTGCAGAAGATCAATCCAGTCAAAAGACCATCATGGAGAGAGGAGGAACTCAAGAAGCCCCACCCCTAGCAGGGGAGTCAGAGGAGTTTTTAGCAGCGGATGGTTGATGGAGGAGGGAGAGCCAGGTTTCACCAGGAATGCAGTCTCTGAGAGACTACCCATGCTCCAGTGGTTGTCCTACACCCATGCACACTTGTGGTGTGATATAAGAATAGGAAGGATTCAATGGGGAGGGGCATAGAAGCAAAAGTAGAGGAGGGAGTATGAAGAGATATAATTAACCCTAAAGACCTTAGAAAAAACATATGGTAATGTTCTATGTGTGTATAAAATTCTTAAACAATAAGAAAGTAGCATGACCCTAATAAAGATAAAAGTAAAAATTAAATAAATAAAAACCACATAGTTCTGAAGAATTACTGCCTCCCTCATGATTAAATGGACATAAAATATATCATTTCTTAAATAGCAACTATGTGTTGGGTGCTTTTATTGAAGTATTCCTATATTTAAACCAAAGCTTTATAATACATTTTATCTAGGAGCTCTGAGACTCCTCAATAGCACCATTATCATCCTGAGACAATGCTCATTTGGAGAGCCAACAAGAAGAGATCAGCCCCTGGACATACTTCCCTGGCTGTGGGTTAAGGGGCTGCACACATAGTTCTGGGGCTGGAAGAGAACATAGGACCTTTTAGATGTCACATGGCATCAGTCACTTTTCTTCTCACAGGGGGAAAAAATCACAAATTAAGCAAGTGTTCGGTATTGCTCCAGGGTTTCCAATGAAATATCTTTATCTAAGGACTAAAGAGTTTTAGTAGCAGAAATGCTATGATGTTGTTTCTCTTTCAAAGCCCTTAATCCTTTTTACTAGCAAGGCCAGATGTGCTCTAAATGCACATTAACCCCATCCCACTCGGGGCCATGTGAAGCAGTTTGGCTCCACTAATGAGAAAATGCAACCTTGTCTGGATTTCACTATAAGGGTCACTTTGTCCTGCCCTAACAAATAATTTCTTGTGCAGTCAATTATAAGAGGTGATCTAGAACTTTAGTTTGTAAACTGGAGTTCTTATTAATTGGTGTTCATATGGTCCAGGGAGGAATCCAAGATTCTAAATTTCTAACACATTTTAGATGATGATGTTGCAGGTCTGGACAACATCATGACTCCCAAGGGTGTAGACCATGTTCAGAAACTAAGACACACTTTGAGATATTGCAATGCAAACATGAATGTCAAGACACAAAGACTAAGATGTTAAATCAATCCAGAATATCTTAGGTGCGTGGTTCTCTTTATACCTAGAATCCCTTAGAGCCTTAGTGTGTGGGTGACAACACATTACATCTTCTCTAGCAGTTCAGATGAACCTTAGTGTGGACCTTAACCAGGGCAACTCACTGGCAAGCTGGTAATGATGGGGTTTATCTTTAGTGACATGTTTTTCATGTTCTGTATGTGTGTGTCCCATTTCATGCTGTCCATTCACCATCTTGTCACTGTTGTCTCCATTCAATCTTTCATCAAAAAGGGTTGTCTCAGTTCTGGTCCTCAGTCTCTTACCCATAGCTCGACCTATTATCCACTTGATCTGGTTAGGGACAACTCAGTATGGTACTATCCTCAACTAAAATGATAGATGCCTAGTAATAGAATTCCAAACACCAACAAGGGAGCGCTAAAACTTTTTCTGAAGCAGTCTAGAAAGGTCCCGGTATATTTAGGTCTACTTCTAGCCCTGCCATGGACTTGGATCCCTCAGATCCAACCCAGAAATACCCATCTCCAGAAAGAGCCTACCGTCTTCCCTTAGGGCTACCACAAGACAAGCAGGCCTACAGTTGGGTTCTGTGAGGTGGATTACTACATTCCCGATCGTTAACTGAAAGTATTTAAAGGGGGATTTCCAACTCCAAATTTCTTTATATGTGTTAAAAGAGACAATGGATGGTGCTAAAATATCACTCTGGGTGACACCTTCCAGCCATTCTGGAGTTAAGATTTTGCTATGAAAGAAAGTAAAAGAGCCCCATATTTATTCCTCATTTTCATCTTCAGGTGCATGACCTCTGTCAAATGTTGGCAACTGGGTGAAGGGTGAAGTAGAAACAAATGGTAGATCTCTCTCCCCTCACCTCTCTCTTTCTCTGCTCCATACTCTCAAAAGCCAGGCTACATTCTGGCTCAATGGAAAAATATCATGATCCATGAATGTCTGGGGGGATGAACCTCTAGGTCTTAGTCCCAAGGGCCAGTCGTGGGAACAGTGTTTGCCATAGGTAGCCCCAGTTGTCTATCATGTCATTTAGGAGGTCAAGAAAGTGTCAAGTTAGGATACAGGAGGACGATGAATCCAGATGCCCAGCCAGTGGAAAGATCCGTAATGAGAAAACAGAGCTGACCTCTTCCAGGGAAGCTGGGAAATGGCAGGGGAATGCAAGAAGCAGATGCTCACTTTTGGCAGCTTCAGTGAAGGGCAATGCTATGGAATGTCAAAAAAACAGCATATTTCATTGCAGCCTCTCCACTGGCCTTTAATGACTCAGGAGCATGGCCATCTTTAAGGACACTTGGCATGCTGGTTGGTTTAAAGGCAAATAAAATGTCCTCATTTCATCAGCCTTTCCAGAGAAGGAGAACTGGAAAATGTGAAGAGAAAGGATTATGATAAAAATGTGCCCTTCTCGTGTACCACTTGGATACAGGCTATAACCTAAGGAGACGAGAGTCCCCCACCCCCTCTCCTTCACCTCTGCTTGTGAAAGAATTTCCCCCATTTGCTTTAAGAATATCCACTAAGATATTCTTAGATCTCAGTCTTGCCATCATTGTATCCAAATATGCCAAGTAATCTGGATCATAACCTATGGATAAAACACCAGGTCATAACTGAAGTACTTTTTTCTACCAATATCCTTGTCTAGCCTTCCCTAAACACAGTAAACAACTAGATTATCGGTTGTAACACTCACTTCAATGAGCTCTAGTCCAAAATGTCCTCACCACAAGTCATTAAATGAGATACACATTTTCTCATAGTTCATCTTTGAAATGCTGTGGAGGAGATGAGGATTTTGACATTTGATCAAATACAAACGATTCAGCCAATTTTATTAACTCAGTCAACATAAGGGCCACAACTTCTAAGTTTTGCTTAAGGCTTATTATGCCCAAGTTCAGCAGGAAAATGACAGATGCTCTTTAGCTGACAACATTTCCATCATGATGATGAACAATGTAAAACGTGTAATATCCAATGGACCGTGTTATATAAAATCATTGGTTTCTACTTTGCAGGTGTGACTTTGAGACACCTGGCCAGTAGACATTAATTCTGAGGCATATCACAATCAATCTATGAATTTGTCATGTTTAATTGCTAATGTACTTGAGTATTTAAATAATTGCCTTTTATGTTAACCATATAACTCTAACTCTCTCTCTCTCTTCCTGGGGTGTGTGTGTGTGTGTGTGTGTGTGTGTGTGTGTGTGTGTGTGTGTGTATTAGAAGAAATTCAACATTATATTCCCACACTTTAATTAGTTGTCTTTTGGGAGGGTTGTAACTTTGTTCTATTTGTCATTTTTTCAGTGCTGATGACTGAACCTGGGATAAGTGTCCTACCACTGAGCTTGTTTTTCGTATCTTGAAACCGTATCCCAGACTGCCTTTGATTTGTACTCTGTGGCCCAGGCAGACCTTGCACCTCAAGTCTTCTACCTTAGCAATGGCATCAGTAGCTAGGATTACAGGTCTGCACCATCATACCTGCTCCAAATTACTTCCTCGAGCCAAATTGAAAGGAAAGAGTGAAAGAGCAAGGAAAGGAAGGGCAGGGGGCGGGGGAGGAGAGAATAATGGAGACATAGTTGTGGAGTCCACACTGTGATAAGCCGTAACTAGAAATCAAAACACATCACCATGTTTCATGGAGCCGCTCTGATTTACCATTCCATTCACCATGTGCCACCTACAGTCGCCCCAGCTGGTACATCCCAAAGGAAAGGTAACTGCAGAGCTGATCTTACAGCCAACCCTGACATTCATTCAGAAGCTATTTACTGAGCAGGTGAAGGAGTAAAAAGACTGCCAGGAAGCCAGAGTGACTCACAAATGATTGGCAGAAGCTACACCATCTTCTCACACTGATGAGCCTACTTTTTTGTTTTAAGGATGTAGGCACAAAAAAAATATCTGAGTGATCTAATTGGTGTGCATTAAAAACCAAACTGAAATGAAAAAGGGCAAAATCTATGGAATATTAGAATTGTAATTTTCATTGAAATTGGAGAAGTTTGGGACAGAAAGAGAATATCATGAATAGAACAATATAAGAATAAGACAGAACTCAGGAACTTAAAAAAGGAAGCAGATGGTATAATCTTTTCAGCTAGAAAACAGTCCATAAGGCTTAGCTAGGAAACTTTTTTAATCACACATTTTTTGGTTAAGAAACAATAACAGTTATGGTGCTTCCAGAATCCCCTCATAAAAATAGAAATAGGATCAGAAACAAACAAATAACAAAAGTATAGGTGTGCCAAACCGTCATAATTGTTATTGCAGTTAGCCTTCCTTCCAAACATAAATCCAAACAAAGACAACTCACCAGGAAAACTCAAATAAAATAAACAGAAACAACTGGGAAAAGGGAGGCCTAAAGAGCACATCATCCCAACAAATGCAGAAACACACACGTACACACACACACACACACACACACACACACACACACACACTACAGCATTCACTACCAAACCTCACTAGTTCACAGCTTCTCACTGTGAGAAGTACTTCTCAAAAAAGCAAAGACAATGAGCTGGATTAAATGCTAGGAAAACAGTTTAGAAACCTACTTCTAAAATGTCAGCACCATATATTGGATTTTAATATATGGGTAAGGAAATAAATTCAGGTCCTAGACAAAAAAGTTGCTAACATGGATAAAATAATCAGTAACTTGAAAGAAAAATATTGAAACATGAATGAAAAAAATCATCAAGGAAACATAAACACTGGGGAAAAACATAAATTCTGGAATTAAAAGAATAAGTGACTTACTTACTGGAAGAAAACATTGTCAACAGACAAGACCAAGCAGAAGAATGAATTTTAGGGGTGGGAGATGATAATATACACAAACATATATAAAAAAAATTAAAGCACAAACCCAAAACTTCTAAGAAAACTATTCAAAGACCAAACCTACAGATCAGTGAGTTACAAAGAAGCTGAGATGAAGTCTATTGGCTTACACACTCTATTCAATTACATTGTAGATGTGAATTTCACAAACCTAAGGAAATAGACATCCAAATTCAAGAAGCATTTAAAATTCCAAATAGATATGACCAGAGAAGAACCCCTCCTCAACACACAATAGTTAGATTTCCAAAATAAAAAGCAAAGAAATAATACTAAAAGTTGTAATGGAAAAGACCAAATCACATACAGAGGTAGAAGCATCAGAATAATGCTGGACCTTTTGTCAGCAACCTTAAAAGCCAGGAAAACAGGGAATGATTGATTTCAATCCCTGGAAGCAAATAATTATCTAACAGGGTTGCTCTAGCCTACAAAGTTATCTCTTACAAAATATGGAGAAAAAATATGTCAAGAGAAACGTAAGTTAAGGAAATTAAAGACAACTGATCCAGCATTGCAGAAAACACATAAGAGAATACTACACTCGAACATTTCATCATGAGAACACAGAAAATCTATATTACATGAGAGGAACAAGGACAGAGAGAGGCCAGTAAAGAGTCATTCATGTTCAACACAGAAAAACAGCAAGCTTCTGAATTAGAAAGAACTATCAATAAGACAAAAAGCCAGAACAACAACCAACAGAATCATTGGTAGCAGCAGAACAATCTCAATGGTAGCCTTGAAAATAAATGCCTAAGCTAGCCAATAGAAAAATTCAGGCTACAGGGTTAAAGCACAAGCTTCAACTCTCTGTTGTCTCCAAGAAACTCAAATAATAACAAGTGTATCCATAAAGTGAGACTCAAAATTGAAAATCAACATACCAAGCAAATGGAAGCCTTACACGAGTTCATATCTGACAAAATAGACTTTAAAACAAAACTAGTCATAAGAGATAAATATTGTCACTACCTATAATAAATAGAACAATTCATCAGGAATACGGAAAATATTGTGAATTATAAATATTTCTGCATCAAGACTTGAGCTTGTTTACAAAGTAAACATTGAAATACATAAAATGTAAAATATGTACAAAAAAACTAGCAGTGGAGACATTATCCAGTACCACATCTGGATAAGTCTTCCAAACTAAAATTTACCAAAGGACCTTCAGAACTAAACTTTACCTAGACAACTGAGGTTAACAGATACACACAGAATACCCCCATTCAATAATATGAGTATACATTCTCATCTAAAGACACAGGAAAATCTATAATATTGATGCCAGTATAGGTCACAAAGTAAGCCTTAATAAATACCAAAAATACTCTAAGTGAACCCCAGTAAATAAGACTTCAGTAAAATGAAACTAGAAATCAACAGTAAAATAGCCTTAAAAACTATGTAAACACTTGGAGGCTGAAAAACACACTTTTGAATGAAGAATTGGTCATGGAAGTAATCAGGGAGAAAAGCAGAAGATTATTTTATTGAAATGAAAGTTTTATTGAAATATGAACAAGACCCACCAGTACCTCTGCAGTATGGGAAACATTTTTAAGGGGAAGGTTGAAAGCTGTAAATGCTCACAAAACAAAAAACAACAACAAAAAAACCAAGAGTATCTCAAATAACTTAATGGTGTTCCTTAAGTTTCCAGAAAAATTCAAATCCAAATTCAGTAAATGACAAGAATAAAGATTGAAATACAAATTAATAAATTGAGAGAGGGGGAAAAACATAGAGTTAAACAAATAATTTGATTCTTTGAAAACATTAACAAGATTAACAAACCCTAGCCTAATAATCAAAAGAAAAAGAAAGTACCCCAAGTTAATGATGGTTATCATAAAGAGGCCCACCTTTTTGGTGCCAGAAGGCTCCAGGTGGGCCCATAGTTGCCTTCCTGCCAGTCAGAGCCTTGAGAACACTGGCTGGCTAGTCCCCATCTGAGCAGAACTGCACCAGATTGGGTGTGGATGTCTTCCTGCCAGACAGGGCTTGAGGACCCCATCTTAAGCAGTAGACATTTTATATTCCACATGGAAGCCACCATAAGGACACTAGTTACTCATGGCTTTACCTGTAATTTTAATGCAACTCCAAAATTATAACAAGAGATTTTTGATCTTGGCTAATTGGTTGTAAAGTTCATCCATACGTAAAAGATAAGAAAGTAATAGAGAAATTTTTGGAATAACTCAGAAAAAAGGTCATGTCCCTCACTAGCTAACAAAATTAAAACAGTACAGTGCTGGTCTGGCCCAGATAAATCAATCAGTATAACAGAATAGAGAATTCCTCCAAACAGACATGTGGGATAGTTGTACACTGTGTGAAGATACATTGCTATGACTGGTTTAACATAGAGCTAGATGGCCAGTAGCTAGGCAGGGAAGACAGGTGTTATTTCCAGGCAGAGAGATAAAACTCAAGATGAACCTAGGTGCAAGAGAAGATACCAACAAAACACAGAGATAGTTGGATGGACAGAATTAAAGCAAGGTAAAAGTCCATGGGGTAAAAACATAATTTAAGTTGTAAGAGCTAGTGGAACAAACCTAACCTAAGGCCAAGCTTTCATAATTAATAAGAAGTCTCTGTGTCATTATTTGGGAGCTAGCTGGCAGGACAGAGAAATACTCATTACATATGGCATCCAACATGGGAGCACATATTTCCACATAGGACCTGAGAAAGCTTTTTTTAAAAAAATTCCAAGCACACAAACATGGTGCCAGACACAGCTTCCTAGTCCCACAGTCTCTCAGTCAAGCTGTGGGTAACAGAGACATAGCTCACCTGCAGGCTTGACCTAGCCAGCACCATATGCAGATCTAAGGCTAGGCTCAATAGTCATAGAAGGTCGCAGGCATGCAGTAAAGTGATCCAGACCAAGAAAACGTTTAAACAGACAGAGTAAAAAATGGATACAGACAGTCATAGAAAAAAATAGTTTAAAAATAATAAAGTCTTTAAAGAGATAGTAAAGTAATAAAAACAATAAGCCATGTAAAAATGGGAAATACACTGGGTGTCTGGATCCTGTATGGTGCTTCACTGGCTTTGAATTTTTTTAAATGCTAATGTACAAGAAACAGTAGAGGTGGTGGTGGTGGTGGCACACGCCTTTAATCCCAGCACTCAGGAGGCAGAGGTAGGTGGATCTCTGTGAGTTCAAGACCAGCCTGGTTTGCAAGAGTTAATTCCAGGACAGTCTCCAAAGCCACAAAGAAACCCTGTCTCAAAACCCCCCAAAAAAGAAAGAAAAAAACAGTAGCTGCTGAGAGACATTAGATTATATAAAACAACCTACATATTTTTAAAATGTCTTAGCTTCAAAACGGAAGTCAGAAAATCTGTTGCATTGGGGAAAGGGTTATGCATTTGTTTCCACAGTAAACAACACGTTATGGTTTTCTTCAAAACTAATGAAGATCAGATTTGACTGTGGGGGGGAGGGGCGTCCTGAAAATCTTGGCTACAAACATGAAAAAAAAAGAAAGATGACAGGACAGGCAATGTATATGCTGATCCCTTTACTATCGGAACAGCTCTGAGACTGGATGAGACATGCTAAATCTTGTTGGCTTCGGAGTCCTTATGACTTATTATTACTTGACATCCTTTCATATGGCATGGGTGAAGATTTGGTTATACAGTCCAAACAAACATAAAATTAACACATGCCTTTTACCTGCTCAAGCATAAAACAAAACAAACAAAAATCTTTAACTGACTTATGCACATTCCACATTTTTATTAAAACAGATATACATGTTACCTTTAAAAGTTTATGTGTTTTCAGAAAAAAAAGGACCAGACACCAATAAAGACAAGTATCCCAGGTGATCCATCCTCTCAGAATGCCTCTGTTGCAGTTTCCTCAAAATTCTGCATCCAGAACAACTTCAAACTGCTGGCAGAGATGCTCTGGCCTCACAGATTATCCAGACTAGACTTCAGATAAGCTCTATACTTTCCCATCACACAGAGACCAAACAAAAAATAATACAGCTAGCTCTCCTAGGACTTGACCATTATCTCAATTTTCTCAGGATCTTTAAAGATGCCATCATCTCCAGACAACAAGAAGCAATCGAGAAAACATGACACCCAAAGAGGTGGGATGCCTGACTTTTGGTCATTTGGTGGATTATTGATGTTTGTCATCATTTATTGTGGTTGATTACAAGTCATTACTGGTCATGGTCAGGAAAAATGCTAAACAAAGAAAATTAGATTCAGGGACCTCCTTCTGAAGGATAAAAGGGAGGATATAATATTGAAATGATGGGATAAAATGGTGGATTGTTGAGTATACTTTTGAACAACTACTAGTCTCAGATATTTTATATTGGTATGGATTTTTGTATATTGATACAAATTTAAGGTTAGTTTTGTTGTACTGTCTATATGTTATAATATATATATATATGCATATGCTTGTTTAAGGTATTGTACCTATGCAGTTTATTTTAAAATGTAAAGCTCTAGTCCTTAAAAGCTATGGGGATAATAAAGACAGATTACTAGTTAGTCATCTATAACAGTCAAACTTACAGTCATGTTAGGTATGTTTTCAAGGTCAACCAGAGATTTATAGATAGATAGTCATCAAATATTTCAGAGACATACAGAATTTAAAATGTTTTAATAACATAAGACATTTCATGGCAGTGAGACATGTCTGCTCCTGGCAGCACCAATTTACTTCAAAAAAGATGTTGGGCATTGAAGAACTTCCATATGGAGTTTGATTTCACTTGTGGCAAGTTTAGCCACTAAGCGAAGAATCTGCCCTTGCTTTGTCTGTTGGCAGAATGATGTCAAATAGGACACCAAAGAAGGCAACTTCTGCAGAGAGGGAGAAGTGATGAGCAAAGAGTCAAGACCAGGCTGGTGAAACCCTCAGAAACAGCTGACCTGAACAAGTGGGACCTCATGGACCCCAGACTGATAGCTGGGAAACCAGCATAGACCCTCTGAAAAAGGAAGTCAGTTTGGAGGTCTGGTTAATCTATGGGGCCTCTGGTAGTGGATCAGTATTTATCCCTAGTATACGAATGGACCTTGGGAGCCCACTCCACATAGAGGTATACTCTCTCAGCCTGGACACACGGGGGAGGGCCTAGGCCCTGCTCCAAATGTTTTGGCAGACTTTGAAGATCCCCCATTGAAGGCCTCACCCTGGGGAGCAGCAAGGGGATGGGATAGGGGACCAGTAGGGGGAAGGGAAGGAGGGGAGAAAGAGGGAACTGGGATTGACAAGTAAAACAAGCTTGTTTCTAATTTAAATTTAAAAAAGGAAAAAAGAAGAAGAAGGCAACTGCTCAATTTTGCCAAGACAAGGTAGAACAACGCTTCAAAATTCCTGCTTCACAGAAAAAGTCTGTCAGATATTCTAGGCCCCATAGTCCTAAAATGGATGCCGCAATGTTGCAGAGGAAACTTGAAGTAACTTCCAGGCAGCCAGATGTCTATGTTGTTTCTTAGTTATGGAAGTTGCTTGCTCTACACTTCCAATTTACTCAGAAAATATTATATCCCTCTCAGGTCTTCAATGGGATTGAAGACTAGATAGTTATAGTTTCACAGTTTTTCTCATTACCAAATTGAAAGAAGAAACCTAAATGAGAGATGTAAAATTTATAAAGTTGAGAAACATAAAAGCTTAAGTTACATATCTGAGAAGATGTTTTAAGATCTAAAAATAGTTTTGAGTTGGTAATACAAGTTAGGATAGAAAGTAAATTAGGTACAAAACTTTTGAATCACCAAGATAGGATAGATAATGAAATATTTTCTCTGAACTTACCAAATACTAGTGGACTGGGAATTGGGAATGTATTTCTTACTTGATGATTGCTCTTATTGTACATAGTTTTATTGTGTTAAAGTTAAAACCTTTCTCTTTATTTAGACAAAAGGGGAAATGTTATGAGATATTTGTACACTGTATGAAGATATATTGCTATGATTGGTTTAAAAAAAAACTGAGTGGCCAATAGCTGAGCAGGAGAGATAGGCAGGACTTCTGGGAAGAGAGAGGAAACTCAAAATGAATCTAGGTGTAAGAGTAGAAACTAAGACACAGAGGGAGTAAGATGTACAGAATGAAGGAAAAGCAAAAAGCCATGAAGCAAAATGTACATTAATATAGTTGCTGATTTAAGTTATAAGTGCTTGTAGGACAAGCCTAAGCTAAGGCTGAGCTTTCATAACTAACAAGAAGTCTCTGTGTCATTATTTGGGAGCTGGCTGGTGGGACAGAGAAAGATTCATTACAGACTTGGGTGTTTATAAGAACTTATTCTGGGGTAACATGGCATGTCAAGTAAATTGGGAAAAGATGGATTATTCTCTAAACACTGTTGAGACAACTGGCTCCCCACTCAGGAAGAATGCGAGACTCAAGCTTCACAGCAATGCTCTCTGGACTGATTAAATACATTCTCTAAAAATTAAAACTATTAGCACTCCCTACCAGTTGGCCACAGGTGAAAGACCTACCTGCAGGCGCCACCACCACTGATGCCAACCACTGGATCTGTTCTCCAAAGCCCCACTCCTCCACCCAACCCCACCCACCTCATCATCTTAACCATAGTCAGCCCTTCCCTGCAACTCCAGCAGACACCCTAGGCACAGGTACAGCCCACACCAGTCACAAGAACAGGAGGAATGTGGAATCTAGAAACACAAACCTCAGCAGAGAAACCCCACTAGACATGAAGACCTGCCCATCACCAAGAAACTGGACATCAAAATACCAACTAATCCAATTAAAAATGGGGCACTGATCTAAACAGAGAATTCCAAACAGAAGAATCTCTAATAGCTGAGATATTCTTCAAGAATTGTTCAACATCCTTACCCATCAGGGAAATGCAAATCAAAATGACCCTGAGATACCATCTTACACCTGTCAGAAAAACTAAGATCAAAAACACTGATGACAGCTTATGTTGAAGAGTTTGATGAGTAAGGGGAACACTCCTCCACTGCTGGTGAGAATGCAAACTTGTAGAGCCATTTTGAAAATCAATATGGTGGTTTCTCAGAAAACAGGGAATCAACATACCTCAATACCCAGCTATACCAATCTCAAACATATACTCAAACGATGCTCAATCATATCACAAGAACACTTGCTCCACTATGTTCATAGCAGCATTATTCATAATAGCCAGAACCTGAAAAAAACCTAGATGCTCCTCAACCAAAGAATGAATAAAGAAAATCTGGTACATTTACACAATGGAGCTTTACTCAGCTGTCAAAAACAATGACATTCAATTTGCAAGCAAATTGATGGAACTAGGAAAAAATAAAACAATCTCCATGAGATAACCCAGATACAGACAGACAAACATGGTATTTGCTCACTCATAAGTAGATTTTAGCTGTAAAGTAAAAGATAACCAGGCTACAATCCACAACCCTAGAGAGGCTAGATAGCAAGGAGGGCCCAAACAGAGATGCATGAATTTCCCTGGGAAAGGTAAATAGAAGAGATCTCCTTGCTAAACTGGGAAGGGATGCACATATAACATGAGGGATCGGGTTGGGTGGGTTGGGGTGGGGCAGAGAGGGAGAGTAATGAAGAGATGTCTTGATGCAGGAAGCCACTTTGGGGTTTGGGAGAAACCTGGTGCCAGGGAAACTCCCAGGAACCCACAAGGATGACCCCAGCTAAGACTCCTAGCAATAGTGGAGAGGGTGCCTGACTTGGCCATCTCCTGTAATCAGATTGTCTAATTGCCATCAAAGAGCCTTCATCCATTTATGGAAACAAATACAGAGATCCATAGCCAAACACTGGGAAAAGCCCAGAGAACCCTGTTGAAGAGAGGGCGGAAGGTTTGTATAAGCCAGAAGGTCAAGATCATCACAAGGGAACCCACAGAAACAACTAACCTGGGCTAATAGGAGCTCACAGACTCTGGACTGACAGATAAGGAGCCTGCATGGGGCTGACCTAGGCCCTCTATATATGTGTGACAGCTGTGTAGCTTGATCTGTTTGTGGGACTATCAGCAGTGGGGTCAGGACCTACCCCTAATGTTTGAGCTGGTTTTTTGGAACCTAATCCCCATGCTGGGTTGCCTAGCCCAGCCTTAATATAAGGGAGGAGCACAGTCCTACCTCAACTTGATATGCCATACTTTGTTTACACCCATGGGAGGACAGCCCCTTTCTGAACAGAAACAGAGGAGGAGTGGATGGGGATAAAGGGGTGATGGGGGGGACATGGGAGGAGAGGACAGAGGGAAAACTGTAATAGGATGTAAAATAAATGAAGAAAAATCACCTAAAAAGACTACAAAATTTAAAACTACTTAAATAGAAAATGTATAGCAAGTTAGTCTTATACTTCTGAATGGTGAAGAGTTTTCTTATGAAGGCCCTCCTTAGGTTTATTGAGACAATAAGTACTGGTATGGAAGAAACTCAAAAATAACAAATAAAGAAGTCTGAAGTCCTTACACTTGAGAGGCTTAGGCAAGAGAACCATAAGTTGGAGGCTAGCCTGGGCTGTATGGTGAGTTCCAAGGTAGCCTGGACTACAAAGGTAGACGTCATCTTAGAATGACACATGCAACAGAAAACAAATACAGAATATGTGTATATCTTCCCACATTTCACATATAGAGGAAATAAAAATAGACATGCGTATTGGCATTTGCTTCTATGCACAAAACTAAAATCTAGAAATACACATTAGGCAACCGCAACAGCAGTGCCTGCCACAGTTGGTTGGGAGGCAGGAAACTAAGAGGACAATCACTGAGAGAAACGGGAGAAAGATGCTCTTCACTCTACAGCATTTTTTTTAAATGTTACAATTTATGTGGATGCCATATGCACTTTAAAATCAGGGAAATAAAGTTCATTTCAAGTGAAAATATTTTCATGGACACATATGCAAACACAGTGAATTGAAAGGACCAGCGTGAAAGGAGAAGTGACAGAGTGGAAGGCTTATATGCTTGGAGCTCTGAAGAAGGGGTGAAGTGAGCATCGGCGTAGACAGGAAGGGAAGTGTAGGGAGAAACCGCTCACAGCTGCCGCTGTGCTTTGGATTTTAATGCCCTGAGTTGTAGTCCCTATCTTGGCCCTGCTGGGAGGTGACTGTTCCTTTAGGGAGTGGAGCCTTGTGGAAAGCCCTTAGGTCATTGGGGAAGTGCTCTTGAAGGGGATTGTGAGGCTCTTCATACACCTCTCCTTCTTCTCTTCCTCATCCTAGCCATGATTCGAGTGGCTCTGTACCACCATGTCGTGAGGTCTCACCACAGCACAAAAGCAACAGAGCCAACTAACACTAAGAATGGAATGTCCAAAACTCTAAACCAAAGGAAATCTTTCCTCTTCAGAAATACTGCGTGTTGTTATAATAACATAAGGCCAACTGATACACACACCCCTGCCAAGTAACTCCCCCCAAATGCTTGAAGCCTGAGAGAAATTCATGTAGTGTATCTCTCTGCAGGACCGGTAATACCAAGTGTACAGTAGCATGGTTGTTGGTGATGAAGTGGTGACTCCACCTTCTGCAGCACTAAATTTGAAACCCCTTTTAGTATGTCCTGAGGAAAAGTATGTATATATTAAACTGTGTATATACAAATGAAATTATGCAGGCTGAGCAGGTTGTATTTATGTGTTTGGAAATAAACAAATATATATATACAAAAACCAACAAAGAGGCCATGAACTTGAAAGAGAGAAAGGTGGATGTGTTTGTGGGAGGGTCTGAGCAAGAAGGCAAGGGAAAACTATGTAAGCATGTTATCATCTCAAAACAGTTTTTTAGACGGACGGGGCTGGAGATATGGCTTAGCATTTAAGAGCGCTTGCTGCTCTTACAGAGGACCAGAGGTCAGTTCCCAGGCTCATATCAGGCAGCTCACATGGCCCATAACTCTAGCTCTAGGCCATCTGATGCCCTCTTCTGGACTCTGCAGGTACTCACACACACATGAACATACATTCACACAACACACACACATTCACAAACACATAAACACAAATAAGGAAAACAAATATTTTAGATAGATAGATAGATAGATAGATAGATAGATAGATAGATAGATAGATAAGTACACACACAAATGTATACAAAGTGAGACTCTCTAAGGTCTAACAGTGTTCTATTTATAGACTGTGGTTATGTAGAGGAAAATTAAATTGCCTATATTTTACGCTTCATGTTTTTCATGTTTAGATTATATCATATATACATGCTTTATAATAAAATAATTTAAATTCTACTTCAAACTTCTTTGGGAATTGTGTATTTTTGAGATGTTTCTGACTTGTGGCTTTGTAATTAATTGTGGTTGATTTTGGTTTATTTGGACCATGGAATAAAGCAACAATAGGTCAAGAATATGATTGCGGGATATGCTCACATACATAGCGCACGAGGGGAAAGGATGCTGTAAAGATATCAGCTAGTTGTATCAGAATTGTAACTCCAAAACCAAAGCTAGACAAAGTGATTATGCACATGACATCAGAAACATTTCCAAAGCATTAAATTGATAATGAAAATCAATAAACCTGCACCTTGTGATTTGAGACGGTAGAAAACTTTATTTGTACTCCTTCTTTGACAGCACAGACTTTGATCCATGGTAATACTACTTACAGGATGACAGCCTAGAAGCATCAAGTCTCTTTTCATAAGTTCAGTCATTTCCTCAAAATCAGATAAGTCACATTTTCTTTGTAAAAGGACAAATTTTGAGACTTCTAAAAGGCTGATCCATTACCCACATGCTTATAAAATGCATTTTATGGATGCCTGTAAAATTGCAATGTCACCCTCTTTACATTTGTGCAACATTTTGTGGGAATTCATAAAAGTTCAGAATTGCATACCAATATGTGGTGCATGAGAATACCAAATTTTCATGTATATGGAGAAAGGAAAGGGTTACCCAGCAGATGGTGTAATGAGCAAAGGCTGGAGTGACACCATTGGCATCTCAGCCTTGGGGCCTGTTCAGGCTGAGTTCTATACACCTGAAAATCTCCTGCTTCTCTCTATTAGATCATAATTATAGTACTGACAGTGCCAGAGTGAAGGCCTTCCTCACAAGGTCCTGTAACGGAAGGTACAATGCATAACTGCACAAAGAGAAAGGTTTTTGCCCCTGCCCTGACCATAGCCAGGATCTGGTGATGAAGCAGCTCCCAGTAGATATTCTGAAAATGGAACCATGGATGTTTCAGACTCCAGTCTGATAGCACTTGCCACCTGCTTAAATAGTTCCGATGACTGCAATGATTGTCTTGAGTAGCAATTACCCTAAGTAATAAGAAAACTCTACTGCTTAGGAAGACATAGTAATTTTTAATCTCTCTGTGCTAGTATTAAGAAGTTCATGAGATAAATGTGGGATGTTAGGCACTGTGCTTACTCACATCTGCGCCATTGCTCTGCTAATATTCCATTCCTCCTGAAAATGTCACTGACAGTCATTTTCTTACTAACATGGTCTATTTTTCTTTTCTTCCAGCTGCTTAAAATTCCTGGGAGAGAATGGCATGAAGAAAATATAGTTTTTTTTACTTTCTCTCTCTCTCTCTCTCTCTCTCTCTCTCTCTCTCTCTCTCTCTGTGTGTGTGTGTGTGTGTGTGTGTGTGTGTGTGTGTGTGTGTGTGTGTGTGTGTGTGTGTGTTTAATGAAATCATTTCAATTGGGGGACTTCGGGTTTGTGCATTTTTGGTTACTTTAACTCTTTCCTTTATCAAGAAATTGTTGCCTGTACTGACCAACTGGCCATGTGCAGCTCACTCAGCTCTACTGTTATATGGCCTCCATTCACAGAACCCAGACAGAATGTATTGATGAGGGTCCTTGAAGCTCAGGGCTTTCTCTACACACAGAGGCATCTAAGGCCATACCATCTGCTCCTTACACACTTGCCTGCTCAGTTGTGTTTTTAGACCCACTGGTGTGGGTCTAAAGTGAAAAAATTCCAAGTGGCACTTCATAGTCATGGCCACAGTGTACCACACAGCTCCTTCCTCTGACCAGGGTCTGTGTCATGTGAATCCCAGCATCCTTCAGGTTTCTACAGAAAGTCACCCCAAGATATCTGTTCTCCCTATGGATGGAGCATTCATCACCCATTAGGTTCCTCTTGGACCTAACTGAAAACAGAAAAAAAAAAAAAAAAAAAACTAACAGTGACATCTTCGGCCCCCCTGCCAGGAACCAAAACAATCACTGCTCCCTCCTCCCCAGGCTGCTTTTAGTTTAGCTCTATACTGATAACTTCAGTTGCCACTAGGATTGGTATAAGTGATCCTGAGATGTCTAAAGCCAACCCAAATTATATAAGGGTACCAATGAAAACACACACCATATCATGGACCTGGTCATCATACGCTCCTCATATCACAGTTCCTCATAATACGTCTTTTTACACTAGGAGGGATGGAGAAAGCATGCACTTTCCCATATTCCCTGCCTGGAACCAGCACACTAGCTCACTCATATCCCTACCAGGGCAGGAACATCTTGGCAAGAGTCCCTAGGACTCTTTGCATCAGGGAAATAAAGCAGCGAAACTAGAGTCTGCGGTCTCTAGTACCAGACAGAATCTGGGTGCTGATGCAGGATGTCTGTCGAGACAGGATGCATTTCTGGAAACCTTCTGGCTGTCATGCAAATTGGTCTGCTCAGTTCTGTTGTTCCTGCCTTGACTCCAAGCTCTTGGTTGTAACACTCTGGCAACAAGCAAACACTCTCTATTATTAGAATTTCTCGCTACATATCTTTGATGTGAACAGATGTTCATAATTTCCAACTTGAAAAACTGAAGAATTTTGATATTGTCAGAGAGAAATTTCCATTCAGTTAAATTTTAAAATACTTGAATACAGTCTTTGGAAGGTGAGCTCTGCTGTCTCTCTATCTTACCAGAATGTGTGTTAGTGACTTCTCTCACCCCTATAACCAAAGACCTGACAGGAAACAATTTAAGAAAGGAAGAATTTATTTTGGCTCACAGTTTTGAGAGGGTGTAGTCCATTGTTGCTGGGAAGGTGTGGCATGTGATTTGAGAACCCTCACATCTTGGTGGTCAGGAAGCTGAGAAACAGATTGGTTTGAAAGCATAGCTGAAATAGAGTCTTATGACCTACCTCTCCCACTGACCTACATCCTCCAGCAAGGCCCTACCCCCAAAGCACCCATAACCCCCAATAGCACCATTAACTGGGGATCAAGGCTTAAATACATGAGTCTAGGGGGGGACATTCATACTCAAACCATAACAGAGTGTTGTATTCTAACCATTCAGGAAAGCAGCTTAAAACATATCAATTTCTTTGTGCTTCTGTCTACAATGCAATTAAGACTTTCTGACACTATGGCCTTATATATTGAAGGCTACATTTTGTTGATGTTCTTTGCCTTAGTAAAATGTCAAGAATTATTAAATATTCATAAGAAACTCTCTTTGGTCCCTTGCTGTAAAGTGTTAAGTCCACATAAATCCAATAACCTTCAAACCCAGAATTCTAAAATATGACCTATATTTTCCAAATGTGAACAAGACATAAGGAAGGGGAAATCTGACTGCCAATGGTTACAGTGGGTCTGAAGAGTCAGACCAAATAAAGCCTTTTCATAGGCCTATGGGAAGATCTTGACCACATCCCATATGCATAACTGTAGTCACACAGCCTTACTGACACTGTCATGGCTGACCTGGTCCACAATGCCATGAGTTAGATATGTCCTTAGGCTCAGGATTAACTGTGTTAGTATTCATATGATTCCAAAGACACATACATCAGCTATTGACTACCTTTCACTGACAAGTTACCTAACATGGAGTGTGAGCTTAATCTAATGCCTGTGGACAAGAGGATCATGTTAATGTAGAGGAAATTTTCACAAGTTCTTATACAGTCAGCTAACCACTGTTGGATACACCACCCAGTAGAAATGATGTGAGCAAGACTCCCAACAGCATGTGCTCCACAGCCATAGACCAATCACCTGTGGTATTCGAGGAATAACGCCAAATCAAACATTTATATGCAGGTCAGTAGGTAATTTTGAATACTTCGTAATTTAGGATTTTCAGAGGGATCTATTTTTATTACTGAAATTTGTTCTTAAACAATTGTATGCCTGTACACAATGGATACTCAACAGCTTTCGCCCTTTGCTCTTTCTCATCTCCCTACTGCCTCTATCAAGTGTAGACAGAAAAAAATGAGTTGCCACATTCACAAACTACAAAATGCACTGGCTTATTATTCACAAAATGCACACTGGAACCAGATATGGTCACACACACACACACACACACACACACACACACACATGCACGCACGCATGCACACACACACACACACACATAATCCCAGCATTTGAAAGACAGAGGCAGGAGCACTACATTAAAAGGCAGTCTCAGCTACAAAGTGAGACCCTGTCTCAAAACAAAACGTGTGTGTGTGTGTGTGTGTGTGTGTGTGTGTGTGTGTGTGTGTGTGTGTGTGTGTAATGCATAGTATCTGCTAAACTCAACATGAAAGCTAAGTGAAAGTCAGCTTGGTTCCTACCCTTAAGTTTCTCATCATGCGGACAGGGGCTTGAACAGAAGATGACAGTTGAGTTATGCGGTGTACAGTGGTAGAAATATGGAAACACCTACAAAGGAAAATTGCTCCGCTATTCTGAGTTACTCCGTTCGGCTGCTAGACATGTGTATGTACTGTCTCATCTACTGTCACAATGACCTTATCAGAAAAACTGTCAGCTTCATAAAGTATGTGAGTGGGCTGGGAGCATAGCTTAGAGGCAGAGGGCCCATCACCAAGGTGTCAACTGGTCAAAACTAGGGTGCCATATGATCTACTGTTTGAGACAGGATACTTTTGATAAAAAATAAATAAATAAATAAATAAATAATGTAAATAGCATATGTAAAGCCATGGGTTTGATTCCTAACAACACACACACACACACACACACACACACACACACACCAAAAGGAAAAAATAGCATCTAAGGCAGATGAGAAGCACCTGTTTTTAAATCATGACTGCCCCTCCTCCGTCCTCCGTGCATTCTGATGATATGTGGCATTTACTGAATATTACTTGTTGAAGACAGAGAAGAAATGGGAAAGGAATCTACTAATTATTTAACACAGAAATCTCCAATTTGGGAGGGTATTAAATGGGAAAAGAAAATAAGATGTTTTTTGAGATTGTGAATGCCACATTTTTCTTGTATTCTAAGCAACTAGTTTGTTTTCTGGGCAATCACATGAACGGCTTTATACTACTCTTTCCAGGAAGAAAAATAAGGTCATGGCCAACCTGATACATCTTATCTGCTGAAGCAAGGTAAAACTCTTCTGTACATTTTTTGCTCAAAAATAAGGGATTATATATTATTGCTGTAGCTATCACAGTGTCTGTGAGTGCAGAATTGTTCATTATTTATATAGGAACATAAGTGCATATGGCAATTTACTATACATAGCACTTGCTGAACAAACAACTCCCCCAAAGAGCTGAGAAGAGGACAATGTAGAACAACACACTGCAAGAAAAACACATCACCCAGACAAATTGGAGGTAGTTTATGGTCTTTATGGCCAGAAAGCTCCATAGAATAGATATTATTCTCTGCTAAAAGTATTCAATGTTGAAATGTTAGATCCCAAATTTTTAAAATATGGATTTGCCTAATCAGATCTATCATTTTAATGTACTTCAGGAAACCAATGAAATAGTTTCAAAATCATCTCTTTGGGGGAATCAAAGAGGAAGCAAGGACAGTGGTTCAGAAGGCAGAGCTGTGAAATGAATAGCAAAAAGTAATGAGTATTACCCCATAACACAGAGACAAAGACAAACTGAGATGTAAAAACAAATGTCAAGGTAGCTGTGCTCTCACGAGCATTTGTATGAAATATCACATGGAGTGGAGCTGTTTGGGAGAGATGTGTTAGTGTGTTGGACAATGGGCTGGCCTAAGGTCTTTTGCAAGTCATTCAGTTTAATGCATGGCCCTAAACTCCAGGGTCTACACAAATAAGCCTAAAGTGTGGCTTATTATCATCAGAGGGAATGACTTGAGACACAAAAGATAGTCCTATTCTAGTGAAATTATTCAATGTTGTGCAATGGAGATGTTGATGAATTAAATCATATACTATTGGAAACTTGTTTTAAATAGATACAACTCAAGCTATAGATATTCTTTAATCAGGAGGTGGTGCCAATGGATCACCAAGTTGTTCATTGATCAAAATTAGGATGCCATGTGATCCATGCTTGGAGCCAGGATGCTTTCCATGACAACTGGTTATCCCAGTACACTACAAGCCAATCATAACTGTACTGGGCAAACTGGTTACATGGTCACCCTAACTATTCATAAGTCATGTATAAAGAAAGAAACTAGACCACTGAGGAAAAAAATCTAGAAAGCTCAATCCTCCTTGTTCATCCTCAGCACTCCAGGATATCACAACTCCCCAGGAAGCAGGCTAAACCCAAGGTGCATTCATCACAGCCTACTGGAGAGCAAGCAAAACTCATGCGAGTTTTCAAGGTGTTTCTTCACAAATTTTACTGACTTTAAAGAAGCTTGGAAGAAAATGAAGAACCATGGAAAGGTACATTTTTGCCATGAAAAAGGCACATTAGGCAGGATTTTTTTATTTTTTTTATTTTTTTTTATTTTTTTTGCCTTCTCGCCTAGGAAACTTCTACCTGGTGAATGTGAGCCAGCTTGTTTAGCCATCCAAAATTCTCTTCACTTCTCAACAGAAGAAAATAACACACTTCCTAAGAATAGACCAGGGTTTCTGAATCTCAGCACTATAAACATTTTCATCTGCACAGCTCTTTGTAGTAGAGACTGTTCTTTACCTTCCAGAGCAAAGTAGACCCAGGTATCTGCTGATGTGGTGCCAACAGCATCCTCCCACAGAGTGACAACCAAAAAGCCTCTAGTTACTGGCAAGTATTCTCTGGAAGCAGAGTCTGCAGTCAAGAACTATTGGCACAGGCTATGACACATTTGCCACTCCAACCACTATGAATTATTTTGTACTCTGAATTTGACAAAGTTCTTGCAAGAGGGTTCAGACCAAAAAAGAAAAAGAAAAGAAAAAAAGCCAGGGGGTGGTGGTGCACACCTTTTTGTTTGTTTGTTTGTTTGTGTTTGTTTTTGTTTTTCAGGACAGGGTTTCTCTGTGTAGCTTTAGAGCTTATCCTGGCACTCCCTCTGTAGACCAGGCTGGCCCCGAACTCACAGAGATCCTCCTGCCTCTGCCTCCTGAGTGCTGGGATTAAAAGCATGTGCCACCAACGCCCGGCACCTGGTGCACACCTTTAATCCCAGCACTTGGGAGGCAGAGTCAGGTGGATCTCTGTGAGTTCAAGACCAGCCTGGTCTACAAGAGCTAATTCCACGACAGCCTCCAAAGCCACAGAGAAACCCTATCTTGAAAAAACAAAAACAAACAAACAAACAAAAAAACCATTTTCCTTGTACATGGGTATTAAAGAACACACAGTGTCCCTAGGTCATCTAGATTCTGCTTGGCTTCTCCAATGTAAAAGGGCTTACTTCCTCATTTCCTCATGAAGTGTTCTAAGTCGTGGTTTGGCATTTCAAATATGAGAAAGTTTATTAAAGCTGACCTGAATCAGCTCCCATCTGATGGATCACTACGGTCCCAACTTCCCCAAGGGACCTCAATGGAAGGTGTCTATACATAGTCCTTCTAATTTGGAATCTCCTTTCTTTCAAGTTTCCTTCCACAGTATCTCCCATAACTCACCAGTTTATCGCTGTCTCAAGACCTCACCCAAATGAAAATAATGATGTCAGTACGGATGATGATGAGAGTGGTAGTGATGGTGCTGCTACTGCTATTGGCCGATGGTGGTGATATGTATTGATGATAAGGATGCTGATAATGGTGATGATGATGCTTGTCATGATGGTGATGGTAGTGATGATAGTGAGGATGATGAAGGTGGTAATTATAGTCATAATGACGGTGATGATAACTAATTACGGTAGTAATAATGATAGGTAGACTTATGATCGTAATGATGACAATAGCTCTGATGACATTAGCAATGGTGATGAGGCCAAATGTTGTTGTCATGGTAGCAGTGGTGATGGTGCTAGGCACCATTTATTATGACGCTAGGCACCATTTACAGCATCCCTTCCATGTGCTATATGTTCTTTATCCAGTGTATCAAACACGCCCATCCTTCCCCACATAAAACTGGTAAATTTTTATATCTAAAATATCATTTCCACCAGTAATTGTGGCTCACGCCTTTAATTTAGCACTTGACAAGCATAGGCTCCCATATCACTGAGAGTTCAAGGCCAGACAAGGACTGAAACCAATCTCTGCTCACTTCATGAATCTATTCAATCTCTCCACGGACTTCCTCTCCCAGCCTTTTAGAGCCCTTCTGAAGCTTCCACTCTTAGAAGACAGTAACTGACACCCACTATTAAGCCAAAGTCAAAGAGAAAAATAGATTCTCCACTTTCCATGAGCTTAGAGGCTCTGATTGACATCTTACTAGTTCCTTCATTGTCCCCACCAAGGGCAAATAGACTCATAACTCCACTGTCCTTATCCTTCTTTTGCAGAGTATACTAAAGCTTTGTGTATATCCAATCAAGTCTTGTTCCTGACTGAAAGCCAAGTCCAAGTCCTCCTTCATTCATTACCATCCAACCATATTGTTTTTAGTAACTCTTCATGCCGAATGCCACACACTGAGACACAGACCCTCAGCCAATTCCTCATATAACTGTGACAAACACAGTCTTAGGTTCCAGTGAGTATTTTAAGTTTCTCTTGCATCATTATCCATTAAAGCCACCTGGCATCAGAAGCCTATAAAACAAAGTTAAATGAATGAAGAGCTGGAGAACAGAAACTGTACATGAAAGAGTTAAGAAAAAAACAAACAAGTCAAAACAAAGTGTGGGGCAGGTGTCAAGAAAGATAGGGTTGTTGTTTGAAGGTCTTTACAGCTTTGGCTTACAGGACACTTGTGGAAAGAACATGCCTCTAAAGTGCATTGGTCTAGAGCTTTCAGTTGCACCGTTAATTCTCTAGTGTGACTATTCTCCAGTTTCTTCATGTGGGTATTTAGTGCTATGAACTTTACTCTTAGCACTGCTTTCAAAGTGTCCCATAGGTTTGGGTATGTTGTGTCTTCTTTCTCATTAAATTCTAGGAAGTATTTAATTTCTTTTTTTTTTATTTCTTCCTTGACCCAGGAATGGTTAAATTGCGCATTATTTAATTCCATGGGTTTGTAGGGTTTCTGCAATTTGTGTTGTTGCTGAATTCTAACTTTAAAGCATGGTGGTCTGATAAGATACTAGGGGTTATTCCAAATTTTTTGTATCTGTGGAGGTTTGTTACATTGCCAAGTATGTGGTCAATTTTAGAGAAGGTTTCATGTGGCGCTGAGAAGAAAGTATATTCTTTTGTGTTTGGATGGAATGTTCTATAGATATCTGTTAAACCCAATTGAGTCATAACATCTGTTAGTTCTTTTGTTTCTTCACTAAGTTTCTGTCTGGTGGTCCTATCTAGTGATGAGAGTGGGGTGTTGAAGTCTCCTACTATAAGTGTGTGAGGTTTTATGTGTGATTTGAGCTTTAGTAATGTTTCTTTTACAAATATGGGTGCCTTTGTATTTGGGGCATAGATGTTCAGGATTGAGACTTCATCTTGATGGACTTTTCCTGTGATAAGTTTGAAACGCCCTTCTTCATCTCTTTTGATTGATTTTAGTTTGAAGTCTAATTTGTTAGATATTAAATACATCTTCCCTTTAGCCAGAATACTTTTGAGAATAAAAAAAGCAATTAGCAATGACCATCATGGAATGAGTTACAAACCAGGATTATGCCAGTCAGCAATACACCTGAGTATAATCAGAATAAAACATAGCAACTAAAGAGTTGAAAATGCTAGAACGTTACCAGGTCTAAGAGTCAATGTCTACTTAGAAAGTAGCATATACAGGGGAAGAGAAATTCTAAGGAAAAAAAACTTTTCAACTACTTAAGCCTATAATAAACTTCATTTCTGACTTAAACACCATATTTCACCTGTTTATAGAGTTATGTTTCCATCTTACGTTGTTGACTATTTTTTTCCAAACTGAACAGTTTAAAAATTGGAAAACATCAATCTATTATACCATCAAAAGAAAGAACATCAACTTTTCTATTGTCACCATGCTGGACAGTGTAGGAGACACAAGAAAAAAGAACACAATGAATACACATTGTTTAGCCAATGTCATTCCTCCAGACCAAAGAGGACTGGCACCCATTTTCCAACTACGTGAAATGGCCTTCGAGCAATGCTCAACAGTGAGGCTAATGGTATAATGTCAATACTTCCAAGCCAAAAAAAAAAAAAAAAAGATTTTCACTTTTTTTATTAATGAACAATAAAATGAACTGAAAGCTCATTTCCCAGGCTTTCCCTTATCCCAAAACACCACTTAACAACCCAACACATTCATACACCTACGTTACCAAGTGGCGATAAAGTGCTATTTGTCTCCAGCTTGCAAAGGAAAATGCTCATTTCATTTCACTCCACATCACTTTCTGTCTCCACCTTCAGTCTACTGCTCCAACTTTACAGTAGTTGGCTTGAATAAAGATTTTCCAACACTACCTGGTAACAAGCAGGGTGAATCCAAGAGAAAAATCCTGGCATTGCTTGCTCAGTTAGGTGTACAGAGATGCAGTGTAAGGAGACACCACGCCTCCTAAGGTGTGGTTACAGGTGTGTCCGACCATGCCCATCAGGGTGTGGTCAAGGTGATGTCAAGGTGACTCGGGAGAGGTTTTATTTTTTTTTTTTATTTTTTCAAATTAGGAACAAGCTTGTTTCACATGTCAATCCCTTCTCCCTCTCCCTCCCCTCATCCCCACCCCTCCTCTCCTACCCCCAGCCTACCCTCCACCCCATCCACCCTCCACTCCCCAGGCAGGGTAGGGCCCTCAATGGGGGCTCCCCAAAGTCTACCACATCATCCTGGGCCGGGCCTAGGCTCTTCCCCATGTGCCCAGGCCAAGAGTGCATCCCTTCACATGGGATGGGCTCTCAAAGCACCTTCTTACTCCAGGGAAAAATACTAATCCACTATTAGGGGCCCCCTAGAGTCCAGAGGCCTCCTTACTGACATCCATGTTCAGAGGTCTGGATCAGTCCTGTACTGGCCTCCCAGACAGCAGTCTGGGGTCAATGTGCTCCCCCTTGTTCAGGCCAGCTGTTTCTGAGGGTTTCACCAGCCTGGTACCGACCCCTTCAATCTTCATTCCTCCCTCTCTGCAGTTAAGTTCCAGAGTTCAGTTCAATGTATATCTGTGGATGTCTGTCTCTGCTTCCATCAGCCACTGGATGAGGGCTCTAGGATGGCATAAAAAGTAGTCATCAAGCTCATTTTAGGGGAGGGGCATTTGGGTTATCCTCTCCACCATTGCCTGGATTGTCAGTTCGTGTCATCCTTGTAGGTCTCTGGAAATCTCTCCTCGGACCTAAAATGGCTCCCTCTAATATGGTATCTCTCATCCTGCTCTCCTCTATTCTTCCCCAAACTCAATATTTCTGATCCTCCACTTCCTCCTCTCCTCTTCTCCTCTTCTCCTCTTCTCATTCTGGCAGCTCCCTCTCCCCTACCCTCATGCTCCCAATTAGCTCAGGAGTTCCTGCCCCTTCCCATTCTCTGGGTTCCAGGGGTTTTAAAGGGACAGACAAGGCACATGCGCTCTCTTGCCTTGCTGCTTTTGGCATGCTCTGGTTTGCTGTTGACTGGCATTTATCTATTAAAAGTTATCCTAACCTTATGGGTTTCATATCAGTTATTCTCCTCAATAATGCAGAGTGCCATAGAGTGGGGACCTATCTTTTAACCACAGCTTAGCTGCTCTACTAGTAGCGACCTCATCAGAGGCAAGAATGTTTCTCTGCAAAACTATCCATTTGAGCTACCCAGAGTAGAAAAGTAGTGAAGTATAAGGATGACTCAGATGATGTCATCAATGCTAAGACTCCAGGTGGGAATAGTGTGGGCAGGGAAGGGAGCCTGTGGTGATACAAAATGAGTCCTTTGATGTAGAAATCAAGTTGACCCTAAGTTCCTCTCAGTGAGGACAAGAATATCCTCTCACCCTGCCAACCCCGAGGTGGAGTCTTCATTCCTTGGCTGGCTCCATTATAAAATCGATTCTTGGACACTTTTATAACATATTGCTTGCTATATAGCTTGACTCTCCTAACCTAAACCCATAGTAAAATTTACTCATCATTGCAAGGAATTAAGAGTGGTACCGTGTGGAAACTTCAAGAAATGATTATGACATGAAGTCAGAGCTCTCCCTCTACCTATGAAGCCGTTCATGAATAAGATTATCCCAGTGGGGGTATTATAAATGCCAGTTTGGCTCTGACTCCTTCACATAGCCCTCACAAACTGATGGCTTATGCTGCCTTAGAGCCCTGTAGACAGTCCTCGCTAGAAGCAAGACCCTCATCAGATGAAGTTCCTTAACCTTGGGCCTCCCAGACTCACCAACTGTGAACTGAGTAAGCATATTTTCTCCATTAATTACCCAGCAGTAATATTCAGCTGTAGCAATGGAGAGCTGCAATGAAAATTGTCAGCATGTTTCTGGGATGCTTTTCCTCATAGCTGATGTTTATCCACATACATATTTGTCTAACACAATAGAATGTGAACATCATTGCAAAGAATGGAAGGAAGAAAAGCTGTTTCAACATGACCAGTATCAGTGACAAACTGTTGGATTACACAGAACGGCAGAAACTTGGATAAAACACTGGCCAAGTTATGCCATCTCTGTTTTGTCTCCATTTTAGTCTCTGAGTAATAGAAAAGATCCCAATATGTCAGATCCTTAGAGATTTTTTTTCATGACACCCCCATGCCAGGACTATGTACACGCATGAGTCCAGGTGCTTATAAAGGGCAGAAGTCATGGGATTGCGTGGAGCTGGAGTTACATACACTTGTGAGATGCCAATCGTGAGTGCTGGGAACTTAATTTTGGGCCTTTCAAGAGATTAAGCACTTACCCACTGAGCCAGCTCTCCAGCATCCAGGTCTTACTTTCTGACACCTCTGTTGTTCAATTCTATTTTAAAGGAAGAATAAAACGCATCTTAATAAAACTGTCTTCACATTTCCCCATCAAAACACCTTTGTCACATCACAGGAGAAGACTATAAATACCACAGCAACACTGAATTCATTTCAAGGCAGGTCACAACTAGGAACAACCTACTACAAGTGTTTAGGACTTTGAAATCCTGCTGCTTGGCTTAATGCTAAATGATCAGGGGTGAGGAGGGCAGAAGCTCAAAATTCTGAGAGTCTAAGCAGTAATCTAGCCTTTTGTTTTGCTTCTAATAAATATTTTATTGTTATTTGGACAACATGAAACTAGAAGTAGCAATTTCCTCTCTGTGGCTTTCCTGGTAATGATAGTCACTTCTTCATGAACAGAAATGAGTTTCCTTTTAGTGGCTCACCTGTAAATAAAACCTCCTTTAGCCATGCAGCCAGTATGCTCCAGAAAAAGAAAAAAAACTAAGAGATTATTTCACTTTAGCTCCCCTCCACATCTAAACAAAGAAATATTAGACTGTGGTCAGTCTCTGCTGAATCATTTGCTTCCATAGCTGACTCGTTGTAATTTACAGTCTCTCCTTTCATACTATAAGAGATCTGTTCATAGAGAAAATATTCAAACCAATTTAAGACATTTGTAATTCCTGAAGTGCCTTATCTTTCCAGTGATTGCAGGAGATGCCTGCTTTCCCACAAAGGATAAAAGCCCTCCAAGCACTGCCGTCCAGTACAAGCTTTATTTTCTAAGATACCATCGTGTTTGTGAGAATCCCCCAGAAGTGTGTTATTATGTGCAGATAATCCTGTCTTTGGTTACTGGAAAGGCTACCAAGATTCACTATAGCTAGTTCCAGGAGAATCACTGTAAACAAGTGAGAGGACTATAGGGTTCAGAACTTGAATCCATCTGCTGGGGTCACTCAGACCACCTTAGAGACCAGTTGCTGCTACACAACATGAGATTCAAGCGTGTAAAACCTCTGGAAAGACATTGATTTCACGTCAAATACTCTAGGACCAAACTACTGTCACACAAGCAAGCTCACAAAAACACAAGTAGAGAACTCCAGGCATGGCGGTGCACACAGGTGATCCGGCACTTGACAGGTGGAGGCAGGAGGACCCAGAGTTCAAGGCCACCCTTTGCTATATAACAAATATGAGGCCGGTCTTTCTTTCTCTCTCTCTCTCCTCTCTCTCTCTCTCTCTCTCTCTCTCTCTCTCTCTCTCTCTCTCTCTCTCTCTCTCCCTCCCTCCCTCTCTCCCTCCCTTCCTCCTCCTCCTCTCTCCCCCCCTACACACACACATAGTTATTACTAAGGAAAAACACCTTGCTTATCATAATTGGGTTGAGATAAAATCTCAGGACCCTGGAGGAAGACTGACTAATGTCAGTGATCATATTGCCAGCTTTTCCAGCTTTCTAAGAACGTCTAGAAATGTATGTGTTTGTGTGTCCTGCCCTTGTTATTAAAACACTGCCCACATCCAGCTGAGATCTGTTTCTCCAACAAGCCACAGCTGGACTAAAGGACATCTTTGAACAATGCCTCTTAGCAAAAGACACTAGACTCCAGTTCCTATATGGATACCTCTTAATACACATAAGTGAAATTCTTCCAGGGAATTAAAACAATGTTCAAGCTTCAAAGTTTCCGTTCTGATCTCTGGACCAAGCACCGGTACTAGAAATAACATTGTCCTGCTGATTCAGTCTGCTAATGTATTGGGAATGCATTAATTTCTATGACCACTATCGTTTCTCTCAGCTGTTACCCAAACTATCTTCTGCAAAAAATCTTGCCTCTCTGCTCCCACCCTCCATAACCCTTTTCATTGCTCCTCTGTCCTTGCAGGTTCCTGGCTTTGAAAACCCTTCAATGTCTTTATATGTTCTTAGAATAACCCCAGGCTCTTTAGAGTAGCATATAAAACTGCCTCTGTTACTCCACCTTCACAGGCTAGAGTTATTTTTTTTTAAAGATACACACATAACCTTCTTTTCATCATTATTTCTTCCTGGAACTCTCTTCTCTTCCTCTGTTTGTTTGGCCAATAGTTCCTATTCTCCCTTTAAGTCTCAATATAAGGATCACCTACCTGGGAAAAACATCCCTGTTCCCTATAGTGAGGTGAATTTCATCCCAAAACAATATGCTGAAGTCTAAACTCCAGGTACCTGTGAATAAAACTTTATTTAGAAATAGAATCTTTGCAAATACAATCAAGATGAGACGTTAAGCTAACAAAAGGAAGAGGGAAGGAGAAGAAAGGAAGGAAGGGAGAGAGGAGAAAACTTGTTAAGTTAATGACAGATATAGATACTGTGATAACCTTATAAACCAGAGAATACCAGATACTATCAGCAGCTAGTAACTCAGAGAAAAACAAGAAAGGTATAATGGTTTGAATGAGAAGTGGCCCCCATAGGCTCAGGTATTTGAATACTTGGCCCCAAATGGTACCACTACTTAAGATGCTATGGGACTTTTAGAACATGAAGTTAACTGGAGGAAGTATATTACCTGGGGTACCCACTTCCAGGTCATACTCTCTGCTTTTTATGTGTGATTGAAGGTGTGATCTCTCAGCATCCAGTTCCAGTTGCCTGCTTCCATGTCTCCTCAGCCATTACGGCCTCTCCTTCTGGAGCTATAATGTGAAATAAACTCTGCCATAGGTTGCTTTTGGTCATAGTATTTTATTAGAGCAACGAAAAGCAAACTAAAATGGAAGGATTATTCTCTAAGGCCTTCAGAGGCAGCATGGCCTTGCCAACATGCTAATCCCCAAACTCCAGGCCTCCAGAAATACCTTAGGAAATTTTAGGAAATAAATGCATTTCTTATGTTTTAGGCCACCACATTTGTGGTAAAATTGTTATGGGAAGTCACGGAAGCTGATACAAATCTCTGAGTCTAAAGTAGCTTCCTCCTGTTGGTTCTTCTTAACGCTTTCAGATAGTGTGAGCACCTGTCACTGTCTGTGATTCTTCATTGCTGTGCTTGGCTGTGTCTCTATATGAGACCTTAAGAGTCATGAGATTAGAGCCATGTGTGATCCATTCACTCACTGTCACATGCCCAGAGTGCACCTACCATAAGGGCAACGCTAGCTAAGTAATGGGTAATGGGTGGTTTGGTGCTAGAGATTATGCTTAACTTGTGTTTCTCTGGGGGTATTTATTTATTCATTTCTATTTATTCATTAAATTAATTCATTTGTGTGCATGCACACATCATGTAGAAGGGCACCAATGCCACAGTGTTCATGAGGACAACTTTGCGGTGTTCTCTCTTTGCAACTTTACATGGGTTCAGCTGAGCAACCTCAGATCACCAGGCTTGTGTTGCAAGCACCTTAACTTGCTGAGCTATCTTGTTTGTCCCTCCTCTGAGATCTTGAAGCTCTGTGGAACTCGGTGCATCCTAAAACTAAGTGGTCCCATATTGCTACCCTGATATTGACTAGCTCTTCTGTCCTCCTGGAATCATAAACTTGCAGTGCTGGAGAGATTCTTAGGCTCCACCTAACTCTCTGCTCCCAGCCCCCCCCCATGGCTTTTTAGATGGGAGAATTGTGCCTTCTCCATATGCTAAGCTGTCATTTCTTACAGCTGTCAGTATATCCCTCTTGCAGAGCAGCAGCCCTATATTGGCTACGGCTGCCTAGCCTGAGGGTCCAGAGGCAGCTTTCCCTCCCCTGCAGACAAAAGCACATGACTTTGACAGCTATTCACTGCTGGATGGCATTTTTGCTTAATTAGAATAATGGAATTTTAAGCCTGGAAGGTCCTTAGACATCATCTGAGCAACCTCATCTCCTCGTTTAATTGAGTGAAAAAAGTCTCAAGTTATATACACTTAAACTGTAGCAAGATGGATTGCCAAAATTCACCCAGTTAATCACTTCCAAGGAGACACTCAGATATTTCTGAGCATTTCCTACAGGTTCATGTCCAGTGAGCTGAGGATCCGCCCTTCAGATTTCTCTATTTAATACCTCCCTGGGATGACCAAGCCTAGGATGCTCCATCCAGCCTAGGCCTTGAGCCTCCCTGGTTCCTGTGTTTTGTTGTCTTCTTCATCTCCCATTTAGGGCCTCACTCATCACAGTACAGCTGATCCTGGGCTCTAAACATTGAGAGAGACTCCCCTGAAGATTCAGGAATTACAGAGGGGGAGCAGAGCACAGAAAACAACGCAGATGGTTCTAGATGCAACACAATTGAGAAACCATACTTTAATTTGATGCTTTGGTCTTTTTCAAGGCTAGTAGCAATGGGGTATGCTATCTGTTCAGTGTTGGGCTGGAGTCTTCAGTGCACCCCACAGGAAGTTTAGACCAAGCTGTGGTCACAAACGCTAGTGGACTTCCACCCTACTGGAAGTGCTTTAGGATTCCAGGTGCCTCTGAGTCAGCCTGGGGAAGTCTAATCGTGAAGAAGGCAGGACCCTTCTTCTCTCAGCTCAGCCTAAGACCCACTACCTTTCTACCCCAAGACTGATGTCCTTAGGAAGCCCATTCCCTCTAAGGATGCACCAGCACTACCTCGGCACTGTTATTTTTTTTTTGTCAAGGCTGTCACACCAAACTACTAGAAACTGAGTGGTTAAAAAAACAAAAATGTGTACCCCACAGTTCAGGAGGATAGATGCCATGATTAAGGTTGGCAGGGTTGGTTCGCCGCACAGCCATGAGGGAGGCTGGTCAGGTCCGTATCCTGGTTTCTACGGGTTCTCTAGAAGGCTTTTGCATTAGTGGGCTGTCCATGCCTTTCTCTAACCTTCACCCCATTATCATATGACTGCCTTAAAGTAATATGCCCCCTATGAATATCTGTCTCCATGTCCAAATTCCTTCTTTTAAAATGTTATGTATTTGGGGTGTGTGTGTGTGTGTGTGTGTGTGTGTGTGTGTGTGTGTGTGTGTGTGTGTACATGCATGAATGCAGTCAAACTCAGGTGGGAAGGCTTGGCAGCAAGTGTCTTTACCTGCTGAGCCATCCTGCCAGCCCCCAAACTTCCACCCATTATAAGTCTTATGTCATCAGGCCCATTTTAATGTCCTGTTGTAAACTTTATTGCCCTCTAGCTTCTCTAAAGAGGCTTTTTGGCAGATAGCATCATATGGCAGGGTGCACACGGAGAGAAAGGTCTCGTGACGTGACAAGATAGAGTGAAACAGAATGGGAGGGACCTGGCTTACCTTATATGACAACCTGCTCTTCCTAAAAGTAATTCCTTCTTCCTTTCCTTCCTTCTTTCCTTCCTTTCTTTCTTCTTTTCATCTTTCTTCCTTCCTTCCTTTCTTCCTTTCTTCCTTCCTTCCTTATTTTTAAGGCAGGGTCTGTGCCCAGGCTCTCTCCAAGCTCAGGTGCACAGAAGGTTCTCTATGGGGGATTACAATGTCCTACAGGAGGTTCTTGAAGACACAAAAGCTGTCCATTTCCCAGCATGAGAACTGACCAATAGCACAGTGTCCTAACTCATTTATAAGAGGTACCTCCAAAGACCAAGCTCCAAGAAAGCAATATAGAACTGAGTGGCAGAAAAACCAACAGTGGTTCCTTAAACAGCAAATCACAATGATCTGAAAACAGGAATCTCAGAAGAAAAAGGCCTATTCCCTTCTCCATCCCACACCCACAATGATATCTTCCAATCCAGCGTCGCACTCATCCTGCTCAGCAACTCTCACACAGCAAACATCTTTACATATATGTCAGACAGGGGAAACTGAGGTTTCTGGGTAGTGAGCGGAGCATCTTTTCAAAGTCAATAAATTTGGGAGGGAAGCCATAACTCAGTCCTTTCTCAGGTTGCCTGACTCCAAGCTGTGATCCAGAAGGGGACCATTTCCCCTTTGTTAATGAATGATTCATGATGGCCGGGGATGTATTATTGGTAGGGTCAGATGGTCCCTCCTGCCAGAGCTAGACAGATTAACTTCCAAAAGGGTGTTACCAGGAGCCTCTTTATACCCACAGATGGAAAGGAAGTTTATCTAAAGAGTTTCATAAAAATTGTGCTGGAGCCCAGGCTCACATCAGTGATGGAGAGAGGAGCCAGGAGGCCCTTGTGGTGGCTGTATCACTGCCAGTTGGGTGTTCTTCCCAGCTCCTTCACAAAAGAATTGTTGGCATTTGTGTCGATCCTAACCCCAGTGTCAGGGTGACTGGTCTCGGTGCCTCAGCAGCACAGATTTGAGAAGTTACCACAATTTTCAAAACTACAGTTGGAAAAAAAATTATTTGATAGAAACCTACTTGAAGTGGATGAATCAATTATGTTTGTTTGTTTTTCTTTCTGTTACAGACTAGTTTCTGAGCAGGAAAGTCTACCTAGCAGGCTGTGAATTGGGTTGCTCTTTCTTTCATGTGGGCATAGAGCCTTGGAGAGAGGGTGAAGAGGCCTGTGGTCTCTAGTGACAAATAGTCACACTATGAATGCCATTCTTAAACCTTCTCCAGTAAAAAAAACAAATGCTGGACTTGAACAATTTCCCACTGAGATAAATAAAGAAGGCTTCCTAAAGTTAATAAATTCTCCAGAAAACAGCTAATTAGGTCATTCTGTAGGTAAAATAACGAAGAAAGATGAATGCCAACACCTTCAGGCTCTCCTCTATGCAAACAAAGGGCTGCCAGTGTGGCTTGGGCTCAGCAGTTGCAGTGAGACAGTGGAAAGGCTGAGCTGAGTGAGCTACAGTGAGCTAAAGGTTGAGAGTGGAGACAGCCTGAGATAAGCCTGTATTCGTATTCAAGGGGGAAGTATTTAGAGAGTTAAATAAAGCCAAGAAAAGGACAAAAGACTAAAAGAGAAGCAGTAGTAATCTCTATTTGGAATAGTTTATGTTTTAGCTGTTTTAAAGTATGTAGTGTCTGTCCTTCTCCCTGTCACATAGTCAAGTGGCCATCGTGACCTAGGACAGAGATTTTGGAGGAAACTTTTAAACAAGTTTGCTTGGGCCATGACCGAACTCCAGAATCACCTGGAGTATAACACAGTTCAACAATTTTTAATATTACCCATATCCAAAAGATATTTGAATCTCTGTAAAACTGATCAGAAAGAGGGACTAGAGCCAACAGAGAGTAAAGAAAGCTTAGAGATAAAAGATTTTTGAGAGCAGAGAACAGAGAGAGCTTAGAGATAAGAGTTTGGGGGATCACTTGTTCGTGCAATGGCAGAAGTTGTTAGAAGCCTCAGGAATTTGAAAACTGTGTGTTCATGGTTATGTCACTGAGACTCAGTACTGAGGCTAACTCTTTTTTACCAAGACAGAGACACTTTAATGGAATTGAGTCCAAGGTGGGAAAGAGATCAGAGAAAGTGAGTGAGCAGTCTAGTAAGAGTTCGTGGTTAGGTCAGGCTCCATCTCCATCAGACAAGCAAGAGAGACAGAGCAAGCTCCATGAGAGAGATGACAGCTAGAGCAAGTAGGAGAGATATAGTAGCATCTTATTCCACCAATAGACTTGATGTAATGGCCTTAGGGTGTGGCTTCAGTGCATGAATGTGATCCCTTATAAGGAAGAGGACAGGCCTTGCTCGGGCTCTCTCTTGAGTTGTGGTCTGAGCATCCTGCATTACAGACCCTGTGCCTCCCGGGGCAGGAGACCATGATGGTTATTTACCTTCATTGTGTGAGTGCTCCCCAAATAAATATCTGTTACTCTTTATTTGGACGTTCATGGGTTTCCTTTAACCTGCCTTCAGAGAGAAGACACCTTCAGAGGCAAATCGAAGAGCAATGGGAGAGGCTCGGTGAAAAGTGATTACAAATAGGAACTCTGCCACAAGGAGGAATCCAATAGAGAGAGGGGCAAGTGCCTTAGCAGAGAGATTCCCTGAATCACAGTGGAGAAGCATATAGCAGACTGCAGAGCCAATGAGAAACAGCTTTTCCATGTGGTGGGCACCCAGGAGGCATAGCAGGCTCCAAGAATCAAAGAGAACACTTACATAGAAGGTGAGTAGTTAGAAAAGGTGAAGGAGGAGTGGCTAAAGAGGAGGACTCTGGAATCTGGATTCAAATATGGTGGGTGGCAGAAACCAGCAGAAACAAAGGATCCACTCCCCAGGACAGTCCAATCAACAGGTTGATTTGGCTAGGAGAGACATGGCCCGTGGAAAGGGGTCCATTTGTGATCCTCCTAGCTTTCCACACCAGATGTGTGAAAGGAGATGCAGTAAACAAACTGCTGACATAACCATCATTATTATTTTTATGTGAACAAGACAGAAAATACCCAGAGTCAGCTGGAAGAGTACCAAGCACTGAGAAAGATAAAGAGATTGGACATGGCCAGGGCTATCTGCGAGAGATACAAACTGTCTGAGGACAATACCAAATAACATAACTTAATACCTTTTTACAGGTATTACAGATTGAACTTACAGTGTTCTGATATATAAATATGTTTCTTGGCATTAATTATTGTTCACCATTGTCACCTATGTCCTTTTACATGTTAACTGGGGGCTAATAGAACTTGGCAAATTCTACATTGTCATCTGACTAATTTTTCCAGCCATGCTGTTTGAGTTGCTTTGGGGGAGGGCTTTCAGGTTCCTCCCATGTGCCTTAAGTTGAGGATTGGCTGAGCTGAAGTGGTTGTTCTCTTTTCTCAGAGATTCTGGAGCTGTGCAAATCAGTCAATCCCAATTTGCACTTGTCAAAATGCATAGAATGCACATGGCAAATAAAGTTTAATGTATGCACATTTTTAAAAAAATCATTTAGGAAGTCAAGGACTATCAGCATGGAATTCAGACTGTGACAAGAATCTAATTATACAACAAGTACATGAGATATTACTGAGGGTGTGAGGGGGGAAAGATGCTGACCCAAGCAACTGAATTGAGGGGAGTCTGCAAGACAACAGACAAGAGGAGTGTCTGTAAACACCATCCATCCTCCCATTGAACATTCTTTCCCATGGGCATTCAGGTCAGCGACACCACCACACATCATGGGAGTGAATGATTGGGTGGAGGAGTGGCAGAAAGTGGGTGTCAGTTGTTTCACTGTTGGGAGAGAGGGTGACTAAAACTACGGGGGGGGGGGGTAGAATGATCCCTGTACTGATGAGTAGAGTCAGAGGCATCATATGGACTCAGGTTTAGCTTAATGTAGGTCCAGATGGATGCATAGCAAAGTATTTACTGATCTGTGTACATATACACAATTTCATATAATTTTTGACTGCGTCAGATGGAGAGACTGGAAACAAGACTATCCCTCAACAGCAACAACACACCTACTGTCCAGATTTTGTTTTCCAGGGCCAAGAACAAGAACCAGAGCTTCCTGGAGAAATGGCCCTTTCTAGGGTTGAATGGAACTCTAAAAACCTCTAAAGGGTCCTCCTGGAGAACTGTGCTGTGTCAGAATAAAAGGAAAATGGCCTACAGTTATGGAGTCTGTCATTGGGAGACATAGGTCAGCTGAAAGAGTTCTTTCTCAATGGTCACAGCTGAGACAATATGATAAAGAAAAAAAAGCAATACAGGTTATCATCGAAAAGCAAGTATCAGTCAGTCCATACAGATGTGAAGAGTGAACTGTCATTAATTGTAACGACAATAACAAAAATAAGTAACAAAGAGACAAATAACCTGCCCAGAAGAACTCCCCTCCCCTATTATGTAGTCTCTGCCCAGGACCTTGCTCGATGCTTCTTACTTCCCATTTGTGGAAATAACATCTGAATACAATGACCTCTTTCCAGACAACACAGAATGGAAAGAGAAACAGAGAGTGTCTTTGCAGTGTACCTCGCAGAAGTTCAGGAAGTACCTCACCAGGTGATCAAGATTAAGAGCAACAGATATAAATCGTATCTGAGCTCAGGCTCCAGCTGCCTTACATGGATGGCTTAAACAGTGGAGATTTCTTTCTCACAGTCTTTCCCCTGAGAAATCCAGCATCAAGGCTCCAGCAAGGCTGACTTCATTATGAGATCTATGCTTGTCTCGTGTGTAGTTGTCTCGTCACTGTGTGCCTACCTGACCTCTTCTTTGAGCACACACAGGGACTGAGAGCAAGGGAACGCAAAGGGCCCTAATTCAGTGTAAGACCTGAATCTAAATCTACTAGGATAAAACAGAAGAGAAAATATGCTTGTTGACCTGAACAATCTTGTGTATAATCCCAGAACACAGAAAGCAAAGTAAAAAGACAAATAGAATTGCATTGAATTAGCAAGCTTCTGGACAGCTGTTGAAACACAATGCTTAGAAATGGCCTTCAGAAGGGAGACATTTGCAAAAGGAGTCTGTGTCCAAGCTACTCAAAATTCAATAGGAATCAAACATAACCCAATTCAAACATGGGCAAAGGAACTAGAGAGATTGATCAGTGGTTAAGGGCACCAGTTGCTCTTACAAAGGAGCCTGGTTCAATTCCCAGCACCACATGGAGGCTCACAATCATCTATAAGTCCAATTCCAGTGGATTCAAAACCATCTTCTGGCCTCTGTAGATACCACACACAAATGCCACACAGACATGGATGCAGGCAAAACACCCCTACACATAAAATAAAAACTAAAATGAAGTTTCATGCTTGCTATTCAATTTAAAAACACCATGGGCCAAGACCTGAATAGACAAATCTCAAAAATGTCATATAAGGGGCTTAAGTGGTGACTTGGCAGTTAAGGGGATGCATTGCTCTTCCAGAGGACCTGCGTTTGATTTCCCGCCAATCACATGGTAGCTCATAACCTCCTGCAACTCCCAACTCCAGGAGACCTGACACCTCTGATATCTGTGCGCATCCACACTCACGTGTACATAGACATAATTAAAAATAAAATAAGCTTTTTAAGTGGCTTATAAAGAGCCAAGAAGTCTATGAAGAAATATTTGGCATGTTCGGAAAAGTCCAAATCAGAACTGCAATGAGATGCTACCTCATACATCATTCACTGGACTCTTATCCAAAGCAAACTTGGCCATGCTGACAGGAAAAGTAAGAAATTTAAACCGTTACAATGATTGCTCAACACATGTTTGAGTAACACAGAGGATGGATACGTAAAACTGCAATACGATATGAGCAACACAAGCAGGGAAGCTGATGCAATAGATACTCGTAGCCACTGTGGGGAAAGTGACATGACAAATATTCCTTGGAATTACCCACATAAAAATTTCCATTAAAACCGTGTAGCATATGCTTACCAGAGGCAGAGCCGCTCAGCAGTTTCTAGAAGGTGGCACCAGAAAAGGCAGAGAAGTGACACCCTTCTTCCTGTATACTCTGCCCCCTACCTCAATTCCATATGGTTATTATCTTTCATGGTAAAGAAATAAACATAAAGAAATGTCCCTCCCCTGAGTTCTACAAGCCACTCTTGCAAATTTACCAAAAATCCCAGGAAGGGGATCAGAGTAACCCTCAATGTATTGACAGTTGGTCATAAACACAGTGGCACCTGAAATGAGGACAGTCATGTGGTTGAGCCCTTAACCAGTTGGGTCTGATGCTATCTCCAGGTAGCTAATATGAAAACTGAATTATAGGATGAGCATTTGGGGCTCACTGGAGAATTTTTGGTGGGTAGAGGAAAAAATATCTCACACCTCTGGTCCCAGAAGTTTTGAGTTAAGTGACTCTGTTAGAGTAGAAACAATAATTTGACAATTGTCCAAAGGCAATCAAACATCTCACTTAGGAGGGCTAAATTAACATAGATGAAACTAAAACAGACAGTAATAGTGAATGCTGAGGTTGTGGGGAGAGGTCATATATAAATAAATAGGCGGTATTGTATTGATATTGAAATTATAAACATAATGTAGTGGTTTTATATTAATAGCATTTTTACAAAGAGTGCCCACATACAAAAATGGAGATGTGTACATTTGTGGACTAGGACACCACTGTAACCCCTGAATATTTCTCCACAATACAAAGGATCCACCAGTTACAAAAGAGGAAATAGTGAATCCAAGAGATGTCTTCACAGGTAAAGTGCCCTCTACCAAAACTGACAACCTGAGTTCAGTTAGTTCATTCTCTCCTTCCAAGGAAAGAACGGATTCCCAAATGTCATCCCCTGAGCTCCACACTCGACGGAAAGAGAGGTAGAAAGATGGGATGAGGACAGATACTAACCCAAGCTGTCACCAGTGCTGCAGCCAATCAATGTGATTATAAAAGGTATGGGAAATACAGCTTTGATGGTGGAGGTGATCCTACTATAATTGCATGACCACAGAGTGGTAAAGGGGGAACATTGGCCATTCAGCTTTTTATTAGACCAATCAGGTGCTTTAGGCAGGCAAGGTAAAACAAATACAACACATCTTTACATAATTAAACAAATGCAACAGAAACAAATATAACACATCTTCACATCATTAACAAAGGCAGCAGAAGCAAATGTAACACAGGTTTGCACAGTTAAAGTAATGCTCCACAGCATAGACAAATGTAACACATCTTTACATAGTAAAGTAATAGTACTTTAAAGTAAAGTAAAAAAAAAAGTTTGAAATAGTAAAATATTTCAAAACACCATCTAGGAGCTGGAACACTTTTTTTTTTTTTTTTAGTTAAACCAGTTTCACTACATTGTTGAATTAAATTGCATGTGCTTTTACATCCATGAAATTAATTTATGTGTGAGAAGGGAATTGCTTTTAAACAAATGGTGTAACAAAAAAAAGAAAAGACCCAGAGATAGATATTGGGGTTCAAGCTTCAAGCTGATAATCAGAGAAGCAAAGCAGCCAAACCACTACCTCTTACCTCTGCCTCAGGCTGAAATGGCTAAACCTGTCTCCACTAGCTCTCCACCAAGCCTCCCCTCAGTGTGGCTGGAGAAATCATTCTCCACATGAGAACCTTTTGCTTTTTCTACTTCTCTAGTGCTGGAATTAAAGGGATATGCTCCCAAGTGCGGGGATCATAGGTGTGAGTTCTGTTACTCTTCACTCCTGTGTAGGCCAGGGTGGCCTGGAACTCAGAGAGATCCATCTGCCTGTCTCCTGAGTCCTGAGTTTAAAGGTCTGTACCACTGCCTGGCTTTTATATGGCTAACTAATATGGCTGTTTTGCTATTTTGATCTCCAGTGACCTTAATAAATCATAAACAATATAGCACCACAAAATGGTTTGGGAGGAATTCTCAAATTCTTGGCATTTTTTAGGCTTTTGAGATACTAATTTATGACTAAGTATAAAATGCTTACATGTAAAATATCTGAAAAGTACCCAGGACATGATAGCAATTATTTTATTTTTATTTATTATTTATTTTTATTTATTCTTATCTCATATATTACATCTGACTGCTCTGTGCTCCCAGTCCCTAGCCACCATCCCCAGATCCACTCCTCATCCTTTCTCTTCAAAAAAGGGCAGGCCTCCCATGAATATCAACCAAACATGGCATATCGAGTTACATATAATAAGGTCAGGGACATCACCTCATATGGATGGACAAGGCAACCTAGCATGAGGAAAAGGGTCTCAAAAACAGGCAAAAGAGTCAGAGACAGGCCCTCTCCCACTGTTGGTAGTCCCACAAGATGATCAAGCTACACAACCATAACATACGCAGAGGACCTAGGTCAGTCCCATGTGGGCTCCCTGACTGTCAGTTCAGTCTCTGCGAGACCCTTTGAGCCCTGTTTAGTTGAGTCTGTGGACCGTTTTCTTGTGGTACCCTTGACTCCTCTGGGATCCTACAGTCCTTCCAAATCTTTCACAGATACCCTGAGCTCTGTCTAATGGTTAGCCACAGGTCTCCGAATCTGTTCCCATCAGTTGCTGAATGAAGCCTCTCTGATGACGATTATGCTAGGCTCTGATCTACATGTATAGCAGATTATTGTTAGGAATAATTTTGTTGACTATTTTTTTTTGCCTGTCATGTTTGGTTCTATCATAGGTCTCTGAGCTATCCAGACATCAACACAGACCCTGGAGGCAAGAGGGCGATGGGCCTAGATTTTACCATGGCACGGGGGGACAAGCAGGCTACTTGTCAGTAGTACTACTTGCCAGCCAGTTCCTCCCTGTCTTCTGTGGTTGTCTTCTACTGCCCAAGCCTAGTGGCACCAGGTGGGCCTATGGGTATCCTCCACCCATCTGTGACTAGTCTATCTTCATATATTAACCCTTTGAGAATTTCATATGGTGCATTTTTATCATATCCATCTCCTTTCTCTCTACTCCTCTCAGACCTCATTTCCACACCCACCCAACTTTTGTCTTTGGAAAGAAAGAAAGAAAGTTTCAAAGAAAGAAAGAAAGAAAGAAAGAAAGAAAGAAAGAAAGAAAGAAAGAAAGAAAGAAGGGAGGAAAGGAGAGAAGGAGGAAAGATAGAGGAAGAAGGAAGAGAGGGAGGGAAGGAGGGAAGAAGGAAGGAAGGAAGAAAGGAAGGAAGGAAGGAAGGAAGGAAGGAAGGAAGGAAGGAAGGAAGGGGACCCATCAATTCCTATTAATGCTGCCCTTAGACTTGGGTATGGGATCATCCACTGGAGTGCAATTGACCCACCGAGGGCTTTATTCTTAAGGAGAACTGACTCTCCCTCTGCAGGATAGCAAGTGCAGATAGCTCCACAGATACAGGTGAGATGTCCAGCCCAACTTCCATCTCCCATGGGTTTCCTGTGGCTTGAGCTTGTGCAGGTCTTGTGTGCGCTCTAACAATCGCTGTGAGTTCATATGTACAACTGCCCCGTTGTGTCTGGAAGACACCATTTCCTTGTAGTCATCCACTGCTTCTCTCTCTTACAACCTTCCCACACCCTCTTCCACAATGATCCCTGTGATTTGGGAGGAGGGTATATAATATAGATCTCCCACTTAGGCCTGAACATTCCAGTCTGATATTCTCTGTACCAAATGTGGGTCTCTGTGTTAACTGCCATCTTGATACTAATTTTTGTGATTGTTTGTAATTTGTTTTTTTATTTTCTTTACAGTGCTATTGAACAAAAGTTTTCCATTTATCATACTCAGATTTATCAATATTTTTCAGTTCAGTTTTCAAGTTTATTTAAGACTTAATCTTCATCTAGTTGAATATGGTTGTACATGCCTATATTCTCAGCACTCAGGAAGCTAACACAGAAAAATGGCACATTAAGGACAATTCGAAGCTGCATGGTAAGTTCCAGGACAGCTTGGACTACATATCAAGATCCTGCCTCAAAACAACAAAGCAACAAACAAAAGCCTTTCGTCTTATAAGGTAACTTGTATTTCATAGTTTTGGGATATTTAAGTCCCTATATTAGACTCTTTACATTACTTTAAGAAAACACCAAAGGATGCTTCTTCTTATAAGCAGGGAGGGACTGGCTATGGAACAGGGCACCAGTGGCAGGAGACAGGGAGTGTGTGGGGGATATGTGTACAATGTGTATGCATGTGAACACAGTGTATGTGTATGTTTGTATTGTGTGTGGTGTGCATGTAGTATGCTGTGTGTATGTATATTGCATGTGCATAGAATGTATATGACATGTATGTATCTGTGTGGTATGTGTATAGTGTGTGTACATACAGTGTAGATATAGATATAGATATAGATATAGATATAGATATAGATATAGATATAGATATAGAGTCCTCTGGTCAGTCTCTCTATGAAGCAAGCAGCATTTACTCTTGGGTCACCATGATAATCTTACCAGATCTCGATCTGTTCCCAAAGGCCCCATCTCTAAGCACCATAGTTTCATTATATTACCACTCTCTAAATACCTCATTACAGCGATTAAATTTCAATACATTGAAGGACATACTAATGTTATAAAAACTGTGAGAAAGCCTTTGATCACCTAGAATTTATGTTTTATTTTTATTAATTTGTTTTGAAATAACTTCAAACATTAAAGAAAATAATGCCAGAGAAAAACAGAGAACTCAAGGCCCCTTTCATTTCCCCAGTCTTGACATTTTACTGTGTTTTTAGCAGGCTATTTATTTGCCTGTATTCTAGCTGTTCTTATCTGAATGCTGTGGCCCCCCAATGGCCCAGAAAGCCAGCACCCAAGTACTCCCTTTTCTTTAGTCAGCACACAAGTCTCCACTTGGAAATCAGCACTCACACAACATAGTGTCATTCAAGTATTTAATTGTGCCAGCAATATCTTTGCTCCTTCTGATTTGGGATCACTCTCCCATCTGGTCCAGTGTGGAGAGATGTTCTCACTGTCACACACCCGGCAGATGTCACCATGCAGATGTTCACCTTGACAGACACACAGGAGCTGTGCACAGCCTTGCCTCGTGAATCATTCTCTACATATAATCCACAACAACAATGCTTATTTTTAAGAGGAGAGCATTTACCTCCAAAATCCAAAAGTATACATTAAAACAAAGTTTCCTCTGTCAGCCATATGTTTCAAGCCTAAAGATTTCACCTAATTTTGGAACGTGTCATGACCTGAAGTGGAAAAAGTCACCTTGTCAAGGAGTAAACATGAGGGTAGAAGAGGCCCTCTAATAGGGTCTCTCTCTCTCTCTCTCTCTCTCTCTCTCTCTCTCTCTTTCTCTTTAATTAAAAGTTTTTCTTTCACATACAAGGCAATGGGCTCTATCAGGACATTTTACAGATGTAATCATTGTTCTGTGTTCATATTCATCCACCCCATTATTAATCTCCTTATCCTTATCCACTGATGACTCCCCTTCTTTTTTGCATATAACCCCCTCTGCTTTAATCACACACACACACACACACACACACACACACACACACACACACACACACACACTTACATATGAGAGGCGATTTGTGACATGTGTCATCAACCCCCAACCTGCTTTTCCCCCTTCCCACCTTATATGGAGTTTTATTGGGACTTCAAATGACATAATACTGTACAGTAGTCTAAATATAGTATCGCTATTTCAATGAAAAGAGCTAGCAATATGCATTTACATTCATACTTTGATTAAAGGTTTTAGTTGAAGGTTAAAAACAATGACAGATTGAATTTGAGGGAGATGTATTGCTAGGTCAATCCATTCTAGTACAACACTGGCTTTTTTTTCCGGCCTAGAAAACAGAGATGGAAGCTCCCACTGGCCCTGGCAACTGCTCTTGCAAACAATTTCAAGGGGATGTGTCCTGAGATGGCAGCTTCTGGGAAGTCCATGCATGATGGATTAGTAGAGGAAGCTGGGAAATCAACTCATAAACTTCCCCGCCAAACTAGAGTGGCCCAGCCTGGACTGAGAAAGAACCCGGATGCTTTAACGAGAAGGCGTTTTGTCTGCCTGTCACTTAATCGTACACACCTGCTTTGGGTGTTTTCTGTTCAACCTGCAGTTTCAGACAACAACAAGGAAATGTTTTTCTTCCTCAACTGTATTTGTTTCTGTAACTTTTAGGGAAATTAGTTACCTGAAGAAAAAAAGCTCTGCCCCTGCTGACCTATGACAGGCATTCTTGCATGAATCTTAGGCTTTCTCTTTTGGGGCTTTCTGGCTTCCAGGCATGACCACGCTATTCTAGAAAAGTCCTGGTTCACAAAAAGTCAAAGTTGAAGATCCTTTGAAGATTAAATCCTAGACATACCCTCTTTGTTTTCAGATTAGGAGAATGCAACCCCAAACCTTCTAAGGACAGCCAAGGTCACTTGAAGGCTACCCTCCTACACTGCCATCTTTCACGTTACATACGACATGGATAGGCTTTTCAAATTAATCAAAGAGGAAATGTCCTCCAATCCAGCCCCAACCAAGGATGCTGCCTCTGGGATCTCTGTCCACCCTGTACCTGCATTGCCATCTTGGCTTTTGTTATCCTTCAATTAAGGAAGTAAGAAAAAAAAAAAAAAAAAGCCTGCCTAGGCTTAGACTGCAGAAGGAACTGTGTGATTTAAGAGGTTAGAAATTTCAAAACCAAAAACAAGGTTAGCATCTGCTTTCAATTATTCATTCCCCGGATTATTTATGGACAGTACTTCTGCCAGCCTCTCTCTTCACTTTAGCAAAAGGGGCTAGTGAAAAAAACAAAAAAAAACAAAAACAAAAAGTACCAGCAGGAGACCCAGAGGTGGCTCAGCACAGCCGTGAATCTACCATGGACGCTCACCAGCTTCACTCAGCTTCATTTAGTCTCTCAATTCACACTCAACACCCAAACCCTACAGCTTCAAGTTCCGAGTGAGAAAGGATGTATTGAGTAGGATCCCAAGGCACCCACAGAAAATGTTCTAGAAGGTCCCGATGAGTGAGCAGGAGGAAGGCAAGGATTTAGGGCACGAAATGTAAATATACCCAGTTCCCGGGCTCTGAAACTATGGAGCAGAAAGGGGAAGACTTGGCTCAGAGCCACGGACGGGGGTGGAAGAGGGGAAAGCCGGGCAGCCCCGAGCGAGGAACCCTGAAGGGACCCGCGGATACGGGGGCGGGGGAGGGGGCGGGCTTCCAACCTGGGGTCCCGCCCCTGCCCAGCCCTTTCTCTACCATTGGAGGGCACCGGGGGATGGTCCGAGGGACACCCCCCTCTCGCCACCCATTTTCGCCCCGCCTACTTCCCCGCCCACCTTGTCTGCTTTTTTGGGGAGCCTCTGAACACTGGAACAGGAAACCCCCAGCGCCGCCACTGGGACCCTGAACATCGAGAAAGTGCGCCCCCGCCGCCCCGCCCACCCGCTGGTGACATCACCAGGGGCGGGGGACGTAGCTCCGCCCCCAGAGCCGAGGCGGCCTGCCTAGGGGTCTTCGGTTCTGCTGTACTGCGGGCCTGGGTCCCCTTAGTGCGGGCCTTCTTGTTACACTTTGTGGCAATCGGGACCACCGCGGTTCTCCTCAGTCCCTCCACAGCCAGTCACCTGATTTCAGTTTTCCATCTTTCTCCCCCTTTCTCAGTCTGTGTGCCCAGATGGTTGTGTGGGCTCCGGTGGCAGAGACCTGGAGAGGCAACCACAATCGCCCGACGCGCCACCTCCCTAATCCCTTTGCATTTCTGCTGCTAACTTGATAACCTAACGCGGTAGCCCTGCAGTCTTGCAAAATATGAAGGTTCTTTTACTTTTTCTCCTAATTTGTGTTTATCTCTTCGTTAACTTGAGTAATAAAGTTAGCCAGTGCGGCCTTCAACGTTTGCTTCAAGACGCTACAATTCAAACTGGGGGTGAGGGTGTGGTGCATTACAGAAAAGGGAGAGAAAATCAAAATTTAATTGCGTTTATAAAGTAGTAGTCTTGTTATTTTTCCATCTTCCACGACCCACTATAGGACCTTGCAAAAACGCAGCTGAAGAGACATTTCGTTGCTGTCCAGTACGTGCTGGACCATCAAAAAAACAGCTCAGGTGTGTGTGGGTCCCGGTGACTGTGTGTGTGTGTGTGTGCGCGCGCATGTGTGTACGTGATGGACGTAGGTGCGTTGTGTAAACATGAGTGAGGCCCAACAAATGACCCCAGGAGGATCCCAGAAACAGCCTGCACACCAGAGCTTGCATCGGAAATTTCCTAAAGCGCTAAGAGTTTGTAAATCACAAGATTCCGAAAATCATCGTCTGAGTCAAGGCTCCTTGCCCGGTGCCTTCCCCACCCCCAGAATAGGTGTCTCTGTGTCTGGTGTAGCGGCCCCTCGGGTGGGTGAGAGTCGCAGTGGTGAGATTCACATGAGGGCACGCGGAGTCTATTTCTGGGGCCCAATGTGTGCAGAACGAACCCCCGGGGCCTGGGCGTGTACGCGCGCTCGCGTGCAGTGTGTGAGGGCTGGCTCGGGGGCGCTTTGCTCCGCTCCCGGGCGTGTGTGTGTGTGTGTGTGTGTGTTGTGTGTGTGTGTGTGTGTGTGTGTGTGTGTGTGTGTGTGTGTGTGTGTGTGTGTGTGTGTGTGTGTGTGTGTGTGTGTGTGTGTGTGTGTGTGTGTGTGTGTGTGTGTGTGTGTGTGTGTGTGTGTGTGTGTGTGTGTGTGTGTGTGTGTGTGTGTGTGTGTGCGCGCGCGCGCGCGTGTGTGTGTGCTTGTGTGTGTGTGCGGGTGCTGGGTGCTGGGGGCCGGGTTGTGTGCTCACGCGCCCCAAGCTGCTCCTAGAGCTCAGCTGCAGGGCTAGAGAAAAAGAGGGTAGGCAGGAGCAGGGTCTGCAGGCCGCAGGGGACAGGGGCGGGAGGCTATATGGCTGGGATGAGTTTCCCCCCAGGCCAGAAGCACCTCAAACCTCGTTGCAGGGTTAGAAGTGCCTGGGTTCCTTGTGGCGCCCGTGGAGGAGGGAGCAGGTTGAACAATCGAGTGGGCGCGCCAGGACTCCCCGGCTCCGGGCGGGGAGAGGAGAGGGAGCCCCGATTCTGCGCAGGGAGGGGGCGGGGCTGGGGGCCCCTGGAACGAGGAGGCGGGGGTGGCCACTGGGATGGGAATCGGTCACCCCAGAGAGGCTAGATTTCGTTGAGATTGCACATTAATTGGAGATATCTGATTAATTCCAGAGTCTTATGACTATAAATGGCGATTCTCTACCAAGGTGTCTATATTAAAAAAAAAAAAAATCAATCCGTGTCATCCCCCACGTCAGGCCTGCTCGTGGGCGTGAGGCTGTACTTCCTCCGCCCCCTCCTAATGGAGTGAACCATTCCCAGCTCTCCCCCCCCCCCCAGCCTCTCACTCTCTCGCTCTCTTTCTGTCTCTTCCTTGCTCCCTCTCTTTCTCTCCTCCCTCTGCCTTCCCAGTGCATAAAGTCTCTGTCGCTCCCGGAACTTGTTGGCAATGCCTATTCTTCAGCTTTCCCCCGCGTTCTCTAAACTAACTATTTAAAGGTCTGCGGTCGCAAATGGTTTGACTAAACGTAGGATGGGACTTAAGTTGAACGGCAGATATATTTCACTGATCCTCGCGGTGCAAATAGGTAAGTGGCCGCCCGGTCCGGCATGGTAGGCGACCGGAGATTGCCAGCTCCAGAGGCTCCTAAAGAGGGACTTGCTGGCCAGCGTCCGCCGCTGGATGCAGAAAACCCTGCAGACACCCGGGGTCGGGGCTTTAGCTGTTTGGGACTCAGGAGTCCTGGTTCGGTTTTCCTAAAGTAAGGCGCTTGAAAGTGTGTGGCAGGCTGTTTTCTAAAGGAATTTCTCCTTTCTCTCTAAAGCGCAATTCCGTTTTGCTACCCTCTCCCGGGTTAAAGCGGGGTCGGAGCGCTGCGGCCCCGGTTGTACTGCAAAGTACTATTTTGAGGGGTCGTAAGGTGAATGCAGAAATAAGAAGGCTAGGCAGCTAGGTCTAAAAAGTTTATGTACAGAAAGCAAAGATATTCCAAGGCTGCCCTCAAACTGCAGCATTTAGAACTTTGTCCTTCCCCCGCCCCTCCCCCACCCCCCATATCCTAGCTGCAGCTTTTGCTCCGGGCACCGCAGACTCCGACAAGGAGGATAAATCAGCCAAATATGCACCGATATACTTTTTCAGGCGCTTGTATGTCTGTGACTTTACATATTAGCGTCTTTATTATTTGTATACTGGAAAGGTTCTTACGTGATTGTAATATGTGTTTCATGTTATTTTTGTTTGCGGCAGTTTATGGAAGGATTGATTTAATCCCCATTTTATGTTAAGGAATGTTAAGTCTCAGTAGCACAGTCAGAAAGCTTTTTTTAAAAGTTCATATTTCTCCAACCAAAATGCAAATGTCATAATTGCTGGAGAATCCACTCATCTGATGTCGGATGGGAACATTAATTAATGAAGCAGAGAAGTGAAAGTAAAGCAGCTTATTAATAGAATGGACAAGAGGAAAAAATAGAAACTCTCCAGTGGGTTTTCTGGAGATGAACTGCTATCATGTCAGGCTATAGAATTCTGTATAGACAAACCTTGCAGTATCTCAGGGGTGCGTTAGGGAATTTGTGTGGGACAAGAGAAGAAATGCTTAATATTTTTCTCCCTAAGAAATGTACATTAAAATTGACTCTTTCCATTGGGGTCTATCTGTATGCATTTGACATGATTTTTGAGAATTTGATTTGGGGGCATTGTTGTCGTTTTGCAGAAACTGGGATTTTGCAAAACAAGGACCATGCAAAGGGATGCTGGCTTTTCCTTTAATTTCAGGAAATGACTTAATGCTTTGCATCTGGTGGTTTTGTGCCTTTGACATTAGTTCAAAGAGCTGCAACAATCCTAGGACATAGGTCCCAAGGGCAGCAAAATTTCTTTAAGTGTTGGAAATAAGTGACTGTAGCATTTTGCAGTTAGCCTGCAAACGTTTACAGATCAGGAGAGAGAGATGGTTTTAAGACATGGATTTCACCCGACGATATTTGGAAGCTCAGTTTTCCTTGTGGGTGAGAATGGAAAATAATGGAACAGCGATCGCAGGAGCGATGCATTTGATTAACCCCCACCTGAGAATGACCAAAATATTGGCAGTGGAATTAAAATGTATATGTTCCCAAATACCTACCCTTTTTTGCATCAGAGCCTCGGTCTTTATTAATTCATGGATGGAAGCTGTCCCAAATCACTGGCATTTGGCAAGAAAAGTGGGGGTTGGGGAGGGGCGGGGAAGTAGAGGATGGTGAACGAATGAAGAAGCGCCTGGAGGAAGTTTGGGATGAATGAAAGAGGTCCAACGAATGAATGAGCAAATGAAAACCGCACTGGACAGGGATGTTAGAGAGAACAGAGGAGCTGGGGTCGACTGCCTGGGGGTTACAAAAATCGGGTTCAGAAAGAACTGAGAACCGACTTGCGCAGAGGCTTGTGCCTGCAACCTCTGTCCCGCGCATTGCTTCCGGCTTTTCAGTGAAAGCTAGATCTCTAGAAGCCACAATTGCGAAACACAGAAATGTTCCCGAATTCGTATTTTACACACGCTCACACACATGCGCGCTGCAGTATCTGCTCCAGCAACGCCTGGGAAAATAAGGTGACCGGAGCGCTTCCTACCCCCAGAAAGCCCCAATACCTTTTTAAAAAATCGTTATGGCATCTTTTCGGACACCGAATTTTGGGGGTGAGGAAGGTCCTGATGCCAGAGAGGCTAGGTTGCATTTTGTTTCCTTCCTGCAAAGGCATGTTTGTAGCAAAATTATAGAGGAAGCTGTGTAGGGTTTCTTTCATCATATCGGAGCTACATTAGAACAAAGATTCATTTATTCATAAGACGCAATGTCAGTGTTTAAATTTTGCTTTTATTATAGTGCCGAGGGATTTAAAAAAAATAGGTGTGAAGGAAGCTAGGTTTTTGGAAGGTTATGTGTCTGCCCCAGCTGAGGTGGAAGTTAACCTCCGTCCTTTCTGCAGAGCTTCCCGTTCCGGATTAGAAAGCACTAGTCCCGCCTAGCTCTTCCTGCGGCAATCTGCCGGCGCGCAGCTCGCAGAGGCTGAGTCTGACTGGGTCACCTTCCCCCGGGTCTGCAGTAGCCTGGCATTCAGGAACAGGTAGCTTCATAAGAAAGGATGCCCAGTGTTCCACCCTTCCTGGAGGCTTTCAACAGGAATAGCAGCAGAGGAGGCCTGTTCCCAGATCGCCCCTAGAGCCGAGGGCCAATTTCCTTCTCCGCCCCCACCGCGGAGATTTGATCCTCTCTGTAGTCCTTCGGGTAACTCCGGGTGTTTAGGGCCTTTTTACCGGTTGTTTCCCAAGCCCCCAACCCAGTTCTTTTTTTGCCACTGGATGGGAAGAAATGGCTATTGCACGTTAGTCGGCCTGGAAGCTAGTAGCTCTTAAATCCAGCTCTTCCAGATTTGGTTGGCTTGAGTTGGGGAGCTAGGACCCCAGTGCGGCCTGGAATTTTTCCCTACTCCCTCCTTCTGCCTTCTGCCAGTTCCTACCTCCTTCAACCCCACACCCTCATAGGAGCCAGAGACCTTGGCGGCAGCCTACCTGGCGCCTAGCAGGCTGGCTGCAACCTTGAGAGGAAAGGTCTGACCCCCTGGTTGTTTCCAGAGACATTAAGGGGGGGGGGGTGCAGAGGTGAGAGATGCAAAGAAGGAAAGGGACACACACACACACACACACACACACACACACACACACACACACACACACCAGGCTCCTGGCATTGACTGGGGTCACTGGCACAGATTCTCTCTCTCTCTCTCTCTCTCTCTCTCTCTCTCTCTCTCTCTCTCTGTCTCTCTCTGTCTGTCTCTCTGTCTCTCTCTGTCTGTCTCTGTCTCTCTCTCTCTGTCTCTCTCTCTCTCACACACACACACACACACACACACACACACACACACACACACACACACACAGACACACACACACCAGGCTCCTGGCATTGACTGGGGTCACTGGCACACATCTCTCTCTCTCTCTCTCTCTCTCTCTCTCTCTCTCTCTCTCTCTCACACACACACACACACACACACACACACACACACACAAAAAGTGCTGAGACCAATCGTCACCCCAGATAGGTCCCTGAACATTTAAACTGCCCTGATTTAGGCCGGCAGGAAATATGCACCTAAGGGTCTCACAAACAACAGACTTCATGCTGGGCCATCGGTTTCGTAATAAAAGCATCCCGTCTCCGTTTTGGCTCTTTCAAAGACTTTATTCGTTCGTTCATTCATTAGCAATATTTGCTGAGCACCTGACAAAGACCCAGGCGCCTGCTGCCAACTCGTGGGGTGTGGTGCTCGGTTCAGCGGCGCAACCGGGGCACCACACCTCTCTGGCCGTTTTCGCCCCCCAGCACTCCGCTTCTCAGACCCCCTCTGTCACCGCAAAAATGGAAGATTGCACCGCGAGACGTGACAGGGTTTTGGTGGAGGAAGTGTTGAGAGACAAGGAGGGAGTGAGGAAAAAAAGAGTAATAAAGGAGATGAGGGAGGTGAGAAGAGGGGGCGATGAAAACAGAAAAAGAAGTAGAGCTCAGTTGGGAGCGAGCTGGAGAAAATAAATGGACTCACCTCCCTGCCACCCATCTGTACCCACCCACGCTCAGATCCCTCCATCTGCACCAGAGGTGGGCCGAATGCAAATGGGTCATTTTTGGGCCACTGCGCTGAATTTTAAGAGACCATCCCAAGGGGTCATAGGGTCAGTAGTGGGGCAGGGTGGTGGCCATGCTGACTGGTGTCCATCCTCCCCACAGCTTACCTGGTGCAGGCCGTGAGAGCAGCAGGCAAGTGCGATGCAGTCTTTAAGGGCTTTTCAGACTGTTTGCTCAAGCTGGGAGACAGCATGGCCAACTACCCGCAGGGCCTGGACGACAAGACGAACATCAAGACCGTGTGCACGTAAGTGTCCTCTCTGACCCTGGGTTTCCCTTCTGAGGGCGTTGCTGGGGTCAGAGTTCCATGCTACCCCCTCCCCTCCTGCATTATAATAGCGGTAATATGTGCCTTTCTGCCTTGCAGCCAAAGCTGCTGACAGGCCCTCTGGCCCTGAGGCCCAGGTCCCTGGGTTAGAATCTGCACTGTCTAAGGGGACTCTGTGGCCTGAGGTCTGCTAAGGAAGAGGATTCTCCCACTAGCCTAAGTTTTCCAGTCTTAAGGACCTGCACCCAACAGGCACGAACCCAGGGCAAGTGACAGAATGCCATTTTAGCAGTTTCCCATCCCACACAAATCTCTGCTTTGAGGTAATCTCCAGTCTTTTTTCTTGTGAGTAGGTAGCCTGCCTACTACTCTGAATAGTTGACTTTGGTTTGAGAAGAGTTGGGGGTAACATAAATTTACCTAAAAGTGAAGCCCCCCCCCAGCACACTGAGAAAATCCAAGTGCAGGAAAGGACTAGGGTCTCCCTGTTTTTTAGAGAAAGCCTGAAACAATGTTACATGTCAATGACTTTGGAGCTTGGTAGGTTTTGCTAAGGTTGTGGTCCATTCCCAGGTTTGGGGTAGTCACCCAACTTGCTCCTATTACCCTTTCCCCTTCCCATATCTGTATGATCTCCCCAGATGGGGGCAGCTGCAAGTCCAGGAGAAAGGAGGCTTTCACTACCAAGTTCAGTGGTTGACTAGAAAGGTCGCCTCTGGCAGTAAAGAAGGCATCCTGCAGAGACCTTACATCTTACTGTGGCAGTCCTTAGAAATACCCTCATCTTCTGCACCATACATGTTCTTTTCTTTTGAAAATCAGCTGTGTTGGACCATTCCCACAAAATGGCCTTGCTATAAAGCTAAGGAAGGCAAGAAGCATTCTTTGTTCCCAGAGGTCAAAGTGCCCATTTTCCACATCATATACGTGGTTCTTCTCCTCCTAAATAAAGGAGAATGGGATTCATTTAAGCAATAATCAATTGGGGGGGTCTATCTTGCTATAAACTTTACTAAATGCCTCAGCACCCACTAGGAACTCCAACAAGTAAAAGGCTGGTATCTTTATCATAAAATGGAAAAATGTATTTAATTCCAAACATCTGATAAGAATGAACCTGCAACCAGGGCAGGTTTACATATTCCAGAACCTCCAGCATTTGCTAAAATCATGGTATATTCCTAGCTACTTTTAATTTTTTTTTTTTTTTGAAGCAGGACTAAGGTCCTGGGAAACATGGACAAGAAAAGGGCTGCCCCTGAGGTAGCAGACAGCTGGATTCTGAACCCACTATGTTAATAGTCCCCATTGCTCAGTAAGTGAGTGAAGCTCACCTCTCCCAGCCCCAGGTGTACTTTCCAGAAGTGCTCTGCCCCCATCTGGGATACAAAAAAAAAAAAAGAAAAAAAAAGGAGCCGTTTGTGTGTCCTTTGCTTTCCAGGTGTAATTGCTTTAGAGCTGTGCAGGAGAGTTGTCCCTTGCGCCTTGCAGTATCTGTAAATCTTGGTATTTATTACAAATTGTGGAACCTGAAAGTCCTGTGCTCAGGTCCAGGAGCCCTAATAACTCAGAGAAGGTAAAGAGTCCCTAGAAGGCAGCCTAATTCCAAAAACTCCAACAAGCATTCATAACTCGCCATCAGCCAAGAGGACAGATTTGAAGTGGAAGCAAAGGTTAAGCTTGCCTTCATCAAGCTTACAGTCTCCGACTAGCGAGCAAAAAGGAAAGAGCTGAGAAAAAAAAATGCACCCACACTGCTAAGAGGGGCTGCTGACCCTGAGCTCAGGGTCTGGGAGCAGTGGGAGCTAGACGCGCAAATCGACCCACCTCCGAAAGGAGACAGAGCCTTAGGAATCGATCACAGCTTGGGATTATATTTAGTTTCGGGATCTATTTTGAGTTTCCAGAAGAAAGGGGGACAATTATAAAAAAAAAAAAAAAAAAAGAGGTAGGATGAAGGTTGTGGGGGCGGGGCTGAAGCTGAGCAGAGGAAGAAGCTGAGGTACATGAGTTGATTTGGGAACTGACCGGAGGTGGTGGATCCCGAGCCCTGTCGGGGAGCAACAGCATAGGCAGCCCTCATGCCCACTCTAGAAGTGGGGGATACAACCTGGGGGTGGTAGAAGCTCCTGGTATCCAACCTATGCAAAAGGCTAGATTAGAGGAAGCACGCAGCTGACGGACCTAGAGCATAGGAGTTTGCAAGAGCTGGAGAAGGCTCCAGAGCCTGCTCAGGTGCTCAGGCACTTAACACTCACCCACCCGGGAATGGAGAGGAGAGCCGGCGGGGTCCCCAGACGCCTTTGGAGCTCCCCGACTGTGGAAAGGCGGGATGACCTCGGAGGACCGGAGCAAGCGGGGAGAGTGGAAAGGAAGAGACGGGGAAAAGAAAGAAAGGGGAAATGAGGAGAAACTGGAAACAAAAGGAAGGTGTGGGGGCTGGGTGGAGGGAGAGAAGGAGGGCGAAGGCGAGAGGACCGCGGCTTGGAGAGGATGGAAACAGAAGGGGCGAGGGGGAGGAGAATGTGAGAAGCCAGGAGGGGAGGGCCTGGCTCAGAGCAAGTCACCCATCTTGCGAGCTAAGAGGCATTAATGGGCCGCAGCTTGCAAGGCTTAGTGCTGTTTTCTTAGCTTTCCCGGAGGAGGGTGAGCAATCTGTTTGCGCAGGCCATGGTGCCAGCGCCAGGCAGCGGGTGCGACCCCGCTCCTGGCTGTCAGGTCTCCTCTTGGCACCGGACTAGAGAAATCAGACTGGGAAAGGGAAGGCCCACACTCTGAGACCGGGTTTCTGGGATAAGCCAAAGATCTGTCGGGTCTTTACCCAGTGCAGAACAGGTCCAGGAAAGGGAGGCCCGCGGGAAAGAGGCGCCCTGGGAGGTTGGCAAGGGCGCAGTCACCCGGGGCGCGGATCGGGGTCCTCCCACGCTCTAAGTGAACCTGCTTCTTCTGTTTTGTTCTGCTCCTCGCCAGATACTGGGAGGATTTCCACAGCTGCACGGTCACAGCTCTTACGGATTGCCAGGAAGGGGCGAAAGATATGTGGGATAAACTGAGAAAAGAATCGAAAAACCTCAACATCCAAGGCAGCTTATTCGAACTCTGCGGCAGCGGCAATGGGGCGGCGGGGTCCCTGCTCCCGGCGCTTTCCGTGCTCCTGGTGTCTCTCTCGGCAGCTTTAGCGACCTGGCTTTCCTTCTGAGCTCGGGACCAGGTCCCCCCACCCCCACCCCGGCTCACCCACCCACACTCACTTCATGCTCCCGGAAATCGAGAGGAAGAGCCATTCGTTCTCTGAGGACGTTGTGATTCTCTGTGATGTTGAAAACACTCATGGGATTGTGGGAAATCCTGTTTCTCTTTTTTATTTCGTTTGATTCCTTGTATTTTATTTGCCAAATGTTACCGATCAGTGAGCGAGCAAGCACAGCCAAAACCGGACCTCAGCTTTAGTCCGTCTTCACACACACAAAAGAAAACGGCAAACTCACCCCCATTTTTATTTTTATTTTTATTTTTTTGGCAAAAGAATCTCAGGAATGGCCCTGGGCCACCTACTATATTAATCATGTTGATAACATGAAAAATGACGGGCTCCTCCTAATAGGAAAGCGAGGAGAGGAGAAGGCCAGGGGAATGAATTCAGGAGTGGTGTCCACGTGGGAAGCATCCGGTGAATACTCACACTCACGTCTTTCTTCCACAGTACCTTGTTTTGATCATTTCCACTGCACATTTCTCCTCCAGGAAAGCGAAAACACACAGTGTGGGCTTTGCATTTTAAGGGTAAGAGACAGACAGATAAAAACAGGTTGTGTGTGGCGGGAAAGGTGGTCAGAGGAAATGCTTTGGTCACTGAGGGGCTGGCTTCACCTGCTATTGTTGAGGCATCGTTCAGGTCCGCTGCCTTTGTTTTCCCTCCTCTCTCTTGTTTTAGCTGTTACACACACAGTAATACCCGAATATCCAACGGTATAGATCACAAGGGGGTAATCAATGTTAAATCTAAAATATAGTTAAAAAGATTTTGACATAAAAGAGCCTTGATTTTAAAAAAAGAGAGAGATGTAATTTAAAAAGTTTATTATAAATTAAATTCAGCAAAAATTTGCTACAAACTATAGAGAAGTATAAAATAAAAGTTATTGTTTGAAATCGGGGTGTCATTGTTTTCCTTCGCCGAGTTCCCAGAATACCTAGAAGAACACACAGCTGCCAGGCAATAAATTCACCTGTTCACCAAATGGCTGGATGACCTGCTGTCTCTATGGGGACCTTCATCAGTTGGACACTTGGCTATGTCTCCCAGATTCGGCTTATATTTGAAAAGAAGAAAAAGAAGTCGTTTTCAAATTAATTAGAGACCAGAGGCCTTTACTAAGTATGCCCTGTGGCTTTCACATGCAGATATAATGTCCGTGGTCAGCCTGCTTCCCAGGCCTCAGGTGGGCCTGAGCCCTAACCTAGGTTCCAGCGGGCCGGGGCCCTCATGGCCACAGGCCTCTTCCTCTGCGGTGGCTAGAGGCAGCTCGCAAAGGAACCGCCATTAAGGGCTCTGCAGAGGGGCAGAGAGGCTGCGTTCCCAGGCGGGGTTCAGACGAATCCTTTCATAATTAATAACACAGCTCAGCTGAAATGGCGAGGAGACGGGGCCCTATTGATCTGCCAGTCCATCTGCTTCCACCTGTCCTATTTATAGGCTCCTCATGGCTTTACAGATTAGTAAACAGCCGCAGTGGAGACCGGGTCCAGGGTCTGCATACATGGTGTAGGTTGGGGGAAGGCGAACTACACATCGGCTCTTGGATTCATTGAAATCAAAATCTGATTTCACTGCGTGTAGGGATGGGAGGGAGTTCGTGGGAGCTCCCTAGGGTACATGGAGGGGCGGGAGAAGGATGAAGGCTGATCCCTGTGCTGAAGCAGGCTCCTACACCCAGCAGCCCTCAGCGGGGAGGGTGAGCCAAAGCTCTGAAATGCAATGTGTAAACAATCGCTAGTGTAACAGTTCATAAATCAAACCCAGTGGGTCGCAGCCCAATCTGCATTCCCCCCATGGAATGAATTCCAGCAACACATGCGTCCTTGCGCCCCGAGCGCTGGAAGCTGCATGGATTCTTAATGGCAGCATACATTACGGGCTCTGGTTCACGCACGCGCCTCGCGGGGCCACTCTGGGAAACAGTTCCACAGGCTCCCCGCCCCCAGCCCCTCCTCCTCCCTCGATCTGGATCTTAGCCCAAACCAAAGGAGATCCTGCTCCCTGGGCAGGGGTGCTGCCTGCGCTGGATCGCTCATTATTTTGGAAAACAGTTGGAATCTGTTCATAATTTCATTTCGATGGTATTTTTCAAAAAGTCTAAGTACACAGATGACCAACCTAAGCACAACCGCTAGAATTTAAACGAAAACATCGAAGCTTGTCGCAAATAGCAATCTATTTAATGGGGTGAGGGTACAAGGAGAAAAAAGAGGGGCTCCTCCAGTACTGCTATTGTTATAATAGCTGGCTGCCCAGGATCTCTTTCCTTTGCGAATTGGGGACGATCTAGTGCCCAGCACACAGCTCCGAGTTTGTGGAAATGAAGCCGGCTCTCTGCGGGCTTTGGGGAAAAGATTGACAGGCAGACTGGAGTCACTCCTGGCGTGGCGAGCTTTCCTCTAGACCCTCCTCCTAGAAGACCACAGCAGGTGAGGCTGTGGGAGGAGACAGAGGGATCAGGGAGCCGGCTGATTTGTTCACTCAACAGGGTTCCTTTCTAGGAACCCCTAGCTTTGAGTGAGGTTCCAGCACTCCCCAGGTGGAGCTGCTCTAGAAGGAAGGCTTCCCAACCCTAAACCCTCTGGCGCACCTACTCCAAGCGGTCCCTGTGAAGACAGGAAACAAGGGCTTACTGTTAGAAGCTATCTTACCTGGTCAGGGGACCATGCTCACGTGCCCATCTCTCCAGGAATTTCGAGTCTTCAAAATCCGTTTCTGGATCTTCAGAGAACGTTTCTTTGTGATTGTTTAGATTATTATTGCACCGTCTCCAGCTATCATGTGCTGTTTAATAACGATGACATCTCCGTATGTTGGTTGGTGTCACTGTTTTTAAGCAGCAATGTAGAAGTTCCGGTTGCCATTTCTAGGAGGTGGTATAATTAGGGTGTGTCTGTCCTACCGCTGGTGAAGTGGGCAGAGTGGTAACCAAGTTTAGCAATCTGCCTTCTCCAGATCTGACCTGCGGGCATCTTCTTAGGCTCTCCACACTGCCCACTGGCGCAGGCTTCCAGCATTTGAAGACCACTCCATCCTAGGCAAAATAGATTCAAGGCATCCTAGTTCACGGTCAGCTCCGTGTGAAAATGTGAGAAAGGCCATTCCAGGAACTTACAGACTGGTGGGAGGGAGAATGAAAGGGAAGGAGACAGGTTGAAGAAAGACACCCACCGGCATAGGAAATGAAACCCCCTAGAAAGGTGGGGAGGGAAGACATCCAGAAAGTGAGGGTAACAGAGAAGAGAGAAGGGAGCGATTTGTAAAACAAGGAAAGAGGACAGGGCTTGGGGGGATGGGGGGGGAAGAGAACAAGAGAGATAGGCCTGCTTCAGAGAAATGGAGGCCAAGGTGAAACCCGCTGCTGCTTTCACTTGGGACTCTAGGTGAAGCGACCTGGAGTGACCACACAGACTTTCTTCCTGCAGCTCCAGAGAGCTTTTCCACTCACTGCGGAATATATATATATATATATATATATATATATATATATATATATATATATATATATATGTAATCTTCCTATGGCTTTGGTATAGGTGCTGGCTGCATCTTTGCCCTGGAGTGCCCATCCCCAGCACCCACAACCTGAACCTGCAGTCTTGGACTCTGGCCTCCTGGAAAGCAGGCAAAGCATCTCCCCTTTCCCAGGGGGGACCTTAAAAACCTACAGAGGCTTCTGAAAAGGTCCTCCAAGATACCCTGCGTCCCTTTGCACCCATTTCACCATTTGCCAGCGTCCCCACTCTGGTAATGCCCACCTGGTCTGGTCTAGGACTGTCTGGTTTCTGGAAGAACCAGCACTCTGGGGGGGGCTCCCAAGGGCCCCCCCTCCCCCGCTCCCCCTGGTTACCAACACCTACCAAAGGGAATCCACCATCCTCAGTGCTGATTTGCCTTTGGGTGGACAAAGTGGTAAGCACAGAGCAGAAGGGAGGGAGTGCTGAGTTCACCAGCTGCACAGACTGAAAATAAAAGGCCCTAAATTTGCCCCCTTTCCTGCATCCCAAGCCTCTTTATGTTCCTAGGACATGGTATCAGGCAATTTGTAATGTCATATGGATCCAGATCCCATCCTACTCCCCAAAATGAACAGCCTGAGTTCGGACTATGGGTCTCTCTCTCTCTCTCTCTCTCTCTCTCTCTCTCTCTCTCTCTCTCTCTCTCTCTGTGTGTGTGTGTGTGTGTGTGTGTGTGTAGTCTCTCAGTGCCCTTTCCCCACACAGAGAAGGCTCTTCTTCCTTCAGCTGGCTGGGGTATTCAATTCACATATGTACAGGGGAGTCACCTGTAGCTTGGCTTTCAGGAACTTGGACTCTAGCAGCCCCCAGAGCACCACCCCCAGTTGTGACAATCTTGGTCACAGTCACACTCTGTCACAGGATTGTACCTTCCTGCAACCTTCCCTAGCACTAGTTCTTAATTTAACTCCTTCATCTTTGGTTTAGGCTTTATCTGCTGGGACTACCAGAATTTTTAAAGTAACCTCCAGGGACAGCCTCATTTGGCATTTTAAAATGTTGGAGAGTTTTTCTCTCAATAGTCTTACAGTTTTAAGTCAGGAAGTGGTGTCCAAGCCTTTAATCCCAGAACTCTGGAGGCAGAGGTAGGTGGAGGTGAATCTCTGTGAGTTCGAGGCTGGCCTGGTCTACAAAGCAAGCAAGTTCCAGGACAGGCTCCAAAGCTACACAGAGAAACCCTGTCTGGAGGGGCAGGGGAGCTCCACTAGTTATAGGTTTACCCAAGCTCTGTCCCTCTGTGACCTTCCCCAAGGATACCCCAGACAAGCTCCTTGAAATAAAGTTGTCAATTTATGGGTGATTTCCCAGAGACCATGCCACCCCACCTGGCTCTGCCCAGATCCTTGGTGTCCCAAACCAAGTGACCAGCTGCATTACTTCTGTCGTGTATAGAAAATTCCTCTTCTAACAGGAAAAAATGTAAAAACAAATTATTCTTGTAGCCAACAAAGTAATTCAAGGGGACATAAAGGAGGAAGTTTAACCTTTCATCTACTCACAGAGATTATGGGGTGATAACTGTGTGTCCTTCATAGTGTGCTTGTAAACCTGTGCTAAGAGATGCCCAGAGGAGGGTGGGTTTAGACTTTTTCTGAGAGATGTGCATTTCATTTCAACCAAATCTTTTTTTTTTTTCTCTTTTCAAGACAGGGTTTCTCAGTGTAGCTTTGGAGCCTATCCTGGCACTCGCTTTGGAGACCAGGCTGGCCTCGAACTCACAGAGATCCACCTGCCTCTGCCTCCCTAGTGCTGGGATTAAAGGCGTGCACCACCAACGCCCCGCAACCAAATCTTTAAATGAACATTTACACACATAATAGCTCCTTTTAACCAGTTGTATGCTATTCCACAAAATCATATTCTAGTTTACTGTTAACTTGTTTCTTTAACCTATATTGATGCACATATGAGGTTTGGTTTGGTTTTGTCTCTGATGCTCTACAACTATTACTGTCACAAATATTCCTGTTCAAATAACATTCTGCACTAGGTTTTTATTTCTTCAATAGCCTAGAGTCATGTCTTCCCTCTCTCCCCCCACCCTGCCTCCTCAGATTGAATTGCTGGGCAGAAATATCTGTGTGCTTTTACTATGAAAAGATGCTAATTAATCATCTGGATAATCCAAGGCTACCAATTTTTCTGCATCCTCGTCATCACTGGGTGTTAACAATGTTTTGCAGCTTTCAGGGAGGCCACCTTTCCTGGCACTTCTGTGCATCTCTTTTGGACCCCGAGGACCAGACATTTCTCCAGGGACAAGGAAGCTCCAGCTAGACTTTGGGTCCCTGCCCCAGACTGTGGCAAATAGTCAAAATGATTTTATTCAAACCTGGGAGTAATTAATCCTGGAAAACCATGGATCCCACCCCTAATTTAATCAACAGGCACAAAGTGTCTAGACCTCCTGAGGGCTTGGTAAGTGATTAGAAGACTCAACCGAGGATCCCCCACTGCACCTTCTGTTGTTACCTGGCACTTACCCGGCAGCATGCCAGCTCCCCATCCCAACTGAGGCTAGAGGTCCCTGGCCTGGCTGCAATGGGTGGCAAACAAAAGAGGAGGCACAGGAAAAGCATGGGGCATGGGGCACAGACAAGGAAGATGAAGGCCACATATCTTCTTTTACTCAACTGCCCCGTGGGTCCTAGAGGCACCTAAAGGCAGGGTCCAAACCACAATGAATATCCAGGAGGACCAAACCATCATCCATCAGGGAGTTCATTGTACAAAACAAACAAACAAAAAACAAAACAAAACAAAACAAAAAAAAAAGCTCTCACTCTTACTCTGTCCTTCTCTATCCTTCCTCCATTTACTCTGGCCTAACTTTGAAAAAAAATTAACTTTCACTGAGTACTTTATATATGTCAGGTATTATTCTAAAAGTTGCATTTCCTTGGTAAGCTCAGTAAATGAATTATGTTATCCCCATTTTGCAGATGAGAAACTGAGGTTTAGAGAGAGACTAATAATTATTCCAAGCTCAGCAGGTATCAAAAGAGGGAGCCGAAATTGAAAGCCCTAATCTAGCATAGGAGTCTGTTTTATGGTATCACTTAACTTTGCTTGGTGTGTTACTGTGCTGAATCAAAAGAGTTAACCTAAGTAAAAAGACAACGACAATGAAGAAATTTAAGTCTCTTGGTAGGCAGAATAAACGGCCTGACAAAGATGTCTATCCATTTCCCAATTAATCTCTGGAACTTGTGAGTTTTGTAGTTGCTGGCAAAAGGGAACTAAGGGTTGTAGATGGGATTCTGTTGCCAGTGGGCTGACTATAAGATGTGGCCATTGTTCTGTATTGTCCTGGGGATCAGTGTAATCACAGGGCTCTTGATTCCCAAGAAGAAGAAGAAGACAGAATAGGACAGAGTTATGGATGGGAGAACTCAACCCACTTTTGCCTTTGAAGTTTAAGGGAAGTCTGTGACAAGGAAGTTGAAATGTCTTCCAGAGAAGAAACCAGCATGTTCCCCAGAGTTTTGAGAAGGAAATGTACCCCCAGTGATTTCAGCCCAAATAGAATCCATGTCAGAATTCCAACCTACAGAACTTAGTGTCAGATAATAAGGTTATAGCTGTGAAGAGAGTGCTATTGCAGTCAGAAATTGCATTATACTGATGTTGTTGAGAAGGTACTTTTTACTTAAAAACAAACAAACAAAAACATGCCCTTCAGGATGTAAGCACGCTAGAGATTTTTCTCAGGGCTTCCCTTCATCCATGTGTGTGTTTGGAGGAGGTGGCCAATTTGTTTCTGTGGTATTTCAGGAGGAAGTCTGTGTATCAAAGAGGGCATCAGAGAATGTGTTTCTATAGGACAGTAAACACACGGTTATGCTACTGCTTACTGGTGTCTCAGCACAAAGACTTCCACATGTTCGTCCCTTTTCTACCCTCCTTCCAGTTACAAGTCCCTCTTGTTCATCTCCTTTCCAGCCAGTAACTCAATGAACATGCTAGGAGGTTCTTTGGCTCTATAATCCTCATGGGCCTGTCCAGACAAGAAAAGTTCATCATTTGGGTCTGTGCATTCATATACCACCAGGTTCTTTTTCTCTTGATAATTCACAGGAACTAATATTAGCCACATACTTCATCATCTGGACAAAAATCGTATGCTGGACTGATTTGCATGGTGGCAGCATTTCCAACTATGTACTTTACCCAGAAGACACAAGGATGTGGGTTCCAGCTCTAATAGAATATCTGGAGTGAATCACTTGCTAACAGCATCCTAAGAAGGAAGAAATATGAAAAAACAAAAAAAGCAAATTTAGACAGGCCTCTAGTTGTTACTATCCTCTACACCAAGAGAAAGCTGTTAAAAAATAGTTCTAACACAGTAACCAGGACAAAGAGAAACAGTTACTGTGCTACAGGACTCTAGGAAAGGATGGCAGACAAGGGTCATTAACTTCAGAGTCACTGAAGATTTGTACTGATTCCTCAGTCCCAGCTTGCTATGTCTTTCTGTGTCCTTGAAGGCTCAGCAAGATTAGGTAAGTGACTGTGAAAAAATGGCTCAGGGACCCTCATGGTCCTTTGGTCAGCACATCACATATAGCACAAGACAGGGATCACACTAGAGATGTAAAGCCAGCCTGGTTTTTACACCAGATCCATTCCTGAGATATATCAGTCCATGATTCCATTAAGAACATGTATCCCTAAGCATCTTTTAAGGGTCCCACATCCTACTATTTTATAACAGGCAACAATATAACTTGAGTTTGAAGGCTACAAGCCATAGCCTTCAAATAACACCTCTCTGCTGACTTGATTCACCCTGCCTCCACTGTCAAGCTCTGTAGAAAGTTATTAGCCTTTTCTCCTCTGCCTCATTTGTGTCTTACCCTTTAAAAACAATGCTATGCATTCTATTTTAATTTTTTTATCAAGAATTCACACACACACACACACACACACACACACACACACACACACACACACACACTGAGAAGGCTGGAAACTGTAGGTGATCTAAAAGGGAAAAATTTAAATAGTCATGATTTCTTCAACCAGAGGTACTCATTTTATTCTTAGTGTCTCTTGGATTACTCTCCTTTTTGGATGGGTGTGATGATGTTGTCTCTCTCTCCTCAAACATTCTCTCTCTTCCCATGGCTAATTCATTGTTGAGTGCTTCCTGTTGTAGAATATTATTTTAAGATGTATTACATTTGTTTATGCTGTGGAATATTTGTTTAATGATGCAAAGATGTATTGAATTCTTTTATGTTGTATTTGTTTAACTCTGTAAAGCTGTGTCACTTTGCCTGCCTAACTCTTTTGATTGATCTAATAAAAAGTTGACTGGCCAATAGCAAGGCAGGAGAGAGAAATAGGCAGGGCTGATGGGGAATGTTCTTCTGTATATGTGTTTCTCTTATTTGTTGATGAATAAAACACTGATTGGCCACTAGCCAGGCAGGAAGTATCAGCAGAGCAACCAGAGGAGGAGAATGCTGGTGAGAGGACTCAGAAAGTGAGCCCCTAGGGAGATGCCATGTAGTAGCTGAAGGAGTAACAGGCCCAGACATTCGCCATTAAGATAAGACGTCTAGAAATACATAGATTAATAGCTATGTGTTAATAATTAAGAGAGAGCTAGCCAGTAAGAAGCCTAAGTCATTGGCCAAACAGTTTATAATTAAGTCTCTGTATGTTTATTTGGGGCTAACCAGCTGAGGTAGCAGGCAGGACAGAACATCTGTCTACACAGAGCTGGCAGGCAGTGAAGAAATAGGAGGGCGATCTAGGGAAGAGAGAAGAGCAAAGAGTGAGAAAGGGAGAAGGAGAGGAGGACACCAGGGGCCAGCCACAGAGCAAGTCATGAAGTAAGAAGGAAAGAAAGATATATAGAATAAAGAAAGGTAAAAAGCCCAGAGACAAAACATAAAGTTAAGTTAGAAAAGCTGGCTAGAAACAAACCAAGCTAAGGCCGGGTATTCATAAGTAAGAATAAGTCTCTTTGTATTTATTTGAGATCTGGGTGGTGGGACCCCATAGAGTTAAAAAATGTAAAACCCTACAGCTTCCAACTCCCTGCAGAGAGCTCAAGACTCAAGATCTGGTCCCTTCTCATCTCAGCAGCCTCTTCTCCACACACAGCTCTCTGTATCCACTGCAGCCATATTGAATCCCCCACCCCTCCTTGAGCTGACATTGTCTCCTTTACACAATGTAGGATTTTTTCATTAACGTATCAGGGCCAATCCTATGTGACCAATACAGTAGAATACAATTGAAGTTAAACTTAGTGGCTTCCAAGACAAGGTCACAAAAGATATATTGCAGCTTCTTTCTCAATCTCTTGGATTGCTTTCTTTAGGGGTAAGCCAGCTGCCTTGCTGTGAGGACACTTAAGCTCTTGGAAGAAATCTACAGAGAAAGGAACTGAGACCTTCTGCCAGCAGCCAGCACTGTCTTGCCAGACACATGAGTGGCTTGAAAGGCAAGATCCTCTATCTCCTATCAGAATTTCAGATGCCTACAAACTTAGCTCACCTCTGATTACAGCTTCATGATTCCTGCGCCAAGCTACCCGGTCAAGCTGCCTTCAAATTCTTTACCCAGAGAAACACTGATAAATAATAAATGATTTTTTTTTGTTTAAACCAGTTTGAAAATGATGTGTGAAGCAAACTACTCAGCAATAGATTAATAAACTGAACCTGGAATATTCCTTCATTTTATTCTTTACTGTTTGTCCATTTGTCTATATATGTTCTGTAAGTCCAAAATACCTTGAGCATGTAAATTTACTAAAGAATAATTTCTGCCAACTATGAAGTCTTTTGGCAATGTACTGCTAAAAATACATACAAGAAAAAAAACAGACTAAATAGCAGGTAAATCTATACAAATGATTAGTTAAAGAAGATAGGAAGGAAGGAAGGAAGGAAGGAAGGAAAGCAATGTTACCCTAATTAGGAAACCATAGCAAGACACTGGTGTGAGAGCAAATGAGGAGAATGACACTTCTCTCACCCATTAGCAATGTCACGCTGAGCTGCTGCAGCTGCTACAGAGCTGGAGACACCCCAGGAGTCAAAGGGAGAAAGCTATTCTCCCTTTCTAATCGCCAGCAAGGCCTCCCATTGGGCAAAACTGTTAGAAAGACATAGACAAAGGAGTCTGGGAAATGTAGTTTGCACAGTTCCTTCTTTGCCAATAAAGAAAGGACATGCCTAGGGAAAGGGAGACTCTGGGAGCTAATAGAGACAATTTGTCATGCAGAACAGTAACAGAGATAATGTAAATATATAAGCACATGTCTGACAGGTCTTTGCTGAAGAAATGAAACAGTCAACACGTGGTGTGATGACTGAAGAAAATCAGATGTTATTATGTTCAGCTCTAACATCTATCCCACAGCTCACCAAAAGACGGGGCCCCACCATGAAGTACATCTAATTTAAAAAAGCTTCTACAGCAAAGCCCTGTTCAGTAAAAACTTGAAGAAGATGATTCCTAATAAGAGATAACACCCTGAGATAATGTAATAGAACAATCTCCTTTTCAACTGTGAATTCGTGTTCCTTCCCTAGCCCTTCCATGGAGTTGGTTTCTCTGTGGTGCATTTTAAGGTGAGCCACCCCAGTTGTAAAGAAATCAAGTCACACAGATGGTAAGTGGCACAATCAGGGTCCTAACACAGTAACTGGGGTCAAAAGAAAATGTATTTAACCACTCGACTATCCTGTGTATTACTCTATTGTCACCTTACCAGAAACATGGGAACTACTGACCACTTGTTGTTCCTGTACCACAAAGATTAAAAAGTCCTAACAATATAAGAAAAGCATGAAGAACAGAACCTGCAGAAACTCAACCCCCAAGCTACAAGAAAACTTCCGATCCCAGCCTATCCAACCAGGAGTCTACTGTAGATCAACTCATATATTCTTGAAAGGCCACAGTAGCTGAATTATCTTGAACATTTTTCCCCTGAGGCTTTGAATTTACTTGGATAAAGTTATTCCAAGATATTTTTGAAGATAATGTTTTCTTGCTTTTTTTTTCCATTTCTTTGTTACTTGTATATAAGAAGGTTACTGGTTTTTGTGTGTTAATTTTGTAACCTGCTGCTTTGATGCAAGTATTTATCATACGTATAAGTTTCCTGGTGGGATCTTTATGATCTATTATGTATAAAATAATATTGTCTTCAAATAAGGATACTTTGACTTCTTTCTATTTGTAGCTCCTTGATGTCCTTCAGTTATCTTACTACTATAGGGAAGACTTCAATTATTATATTTAACAGGTATGGAGAGAGTGGATATCCTTGTCTTGTTCCTGATTTTTGTGGGAATGATGAGTTTCACTACACAAGTCTAGCCAATGAAAACCCAACTTTTCTCTCCTGGAAGGGAAGCCTGAAACATAGAATACTGGTGTGAAAACAAAGAATTATACAGCTGTGGATATATGTATGGTAAGAAGTTGACTTCCATATAATTTATGAAACAATGTTGATTATTTAATAATAATCCATTTATATACTTCATAATAAGACAATATGGTTTTCCTGAACAACATTTTGCCTAGTTCATGGCCAATGGAGAAAAAGAATAAAAAGGGAAACACCTATTGTTCTGATGACTAGGTACCGAGATATGGTTAGGGATAAAGGAAATAATTAAGGCACACAATAGCTTTTCTCAAAATGAATATCTTGCTTTAGAAAATGGGTTTATTTTCTCACAAGTGCAGAGCTACTGTAAACAGTACTCTTTGCTAATATCTTGCATGGCCATTGTGAATAAACTATCTTCTCTTGTTTGGAAGACATGCCACTGTGAGGTCTGCCTACAGATCATCATGTCAATCACCCACTGCAGTGGTGTGGCAACTCCAGATCTCAGTTACATACCTAGAATAGACATTTTGCCCCCACTCCATCTTTCTATCACATGTCTGTCAACATGAAGAGAAGGAAGTCAACACTAATGACTTCCGAGGGCATTCTGATCCAAACAGTAGTCTGAGCAGGTGCAACATGAACCGAGTGAGATCAACCAGCTCAGAAATGTATGTCTGAGGCAGTGCCTTTTCACTTGCTGCCCTGCAACTTTTTAAACTGTAATTTCTGAACTGTTTGCATTGAGATCTACTTGCTTTAGCTCACATCTTCCTTCATTCCAACACTTTCTCTGCCTCACACAGCCCAAGCCTATCTGTCTTGTATCTAAAATCTTTGCACGCAAGCTCCTTCTTGTCATGTAGTTTCAACATCAGTGTCCCCGGTCAGAGTTAGCTTCTCTGGCCCATCCATTGAAAACTGAGAGCCATCATGACTGGTAACTGTTCCCCAGCAGACAGGCACTGCCTGGTTTTGTTCTGTTTGCAGTTCTGACCACTTGACGTTTCATAAAATCACTATGTAATGTTGCTACATCCCCTCGTACACTTAGATGAAGCTGGGCCCAGCTCTTGGATGAACAGACACAGTATGTGTAGTTTTGTCTTCTAAAGCCCCTGAATGGTCCCTGGGCCTCTCCTCTGATCCTTTTTCTGAGATTTTTCTTCTTAAGCTCAACATCCTGATTTTTTCTCCATTACTCATCTCACACCTTGATGTCTCTGGAACTAATGAGCAGATCTGAACATACCAATATTCATTTTCATCCATGGGGGTATGTCTGAAGAACCCCAATAGATGCCTGAAACTCCAGATAGCACCCAATCCAATAATATTATCTTCCTTCATATCCATTGCAATGGTTACTATTGGTTATCAACTTGACAGGCTCTGAAATATCCCTCCAGGCACGACTGCAAGGGGTAATTTAGATTAGGTTAACCTATGGGCCCACCTGTGTGAATGTTCTTGATTAGATTAATTGAAGTGTGAAGACCCATCCTAAAGGAGGGCATCGTTCCCTAGGCTTGGGTCCTGAACTGTTTCAAAATGAGGAACTGTTCATTGTTTCCTGCTTTCTGGCTGTGGCTGCAGAGTGACCAGCAACCCCCAACTCCTGATGCCAGAACTTTCCAGTTGTGATAGACTGTACCCTTAAACCATGAGCAAACATAAACTCCCTATCCCTTGCTCTTGTGGGAATATCTTATCACAGTGACAGGAAATAAACAAAAAGACCCTGCACGGTTTCCACTTAAAGGAGACACTGATAATTGCCAGCATCACTGCTGTGTACTTTGGGGTTATTATTAAGTGAAAGAATGCTATATAACCACAAGGGGTTGATACCAGGGCATATGCACTGATTATGTGAATAGCTAATGAATGGCTAGTGGACTAGTAGCATATGTAGTGAGCACACACTGGAGAAAGGGATGAATCATGTTCCAGGTAGGGATGGAGAAAGCATTCACCAAGTCTCTCCAAATAGAATGTATTTCAATATCGTGAGTTATTTCTGGAATATTTCATTCCGTGTTTCTAAATCGTGTTTGGCCTCAAGCAACTGAAACAATGGAAAACAAAACAAAACATAATGAAAGACCTGAGTCAGAACAAGTAGCAAATGCTGGGTGCCATCCAGAGAATCCAATGTGGACGCTCTTGACCCACATAATCAGCCATCGACAAAGGATGCTGAGGCTCAGTGAACTCAGTGTTGGAGACAAAGGAGTGTCTGCTGACCACGGAGCTCTGCTGAGTACGTCCTAACCACAGTCAACACCCCCAGAAACTGACATCCTACTGCAACAGAGTAGTGCTATAAGACAAAATACCTCTTCATCCCTTATATTGCTTTCGTTAGAATATCTTATTGGAGCAACCAGAAAAATAGTTCAGACACCTGTGATCAGGTAAGGCCTTGTGTGTTTTAAACTTAATGGAGGCACTCTGTGGCATATCCTAATTGCTAAGTTGGTGCTGAGATGAGACAAAGCTCTGTCTAAACCAGTGCCCCCACTTCAGCTGTCAGCCACACAAACCTTTATTAAGTAAAAATGGTTTTAAAATTATTAAGTAAAAAGTCAAGGAGACAGTAGCAATATATATTAACAGTCACTTCATGGGGAAACCTATCAATTTAAAAAGAACTCCTGGGGTCATCTTTAAATAAGTTGTATTCAAATGGTAGGCCTCAGTCCTTTATGGAGGGGTGTACTGCGTGAAGCCAATTTTCTGAATAAAATCAAATGCCGGTCCTTCAGAGTTGGCAATGGAGGGAAAATATTCCCGCGAGGATAGCCCACCTCTTCCCTTATTCTCCCTTTTTTTTATTTCAAAGGCTTGCCACACTACTGAGGATCCCTGGTTACTGTTTGTGCCACTGCCAGGCTGGCATCAAAGGGCACTGCTGCATACTGTCGGCTTCTTCTTGGCCCTGGATCCACCTGTTACAGTTTGGTTCTAAAATGTCCTCTCCAGGCTCCTATTTTTAAACACCGAGTCCTCAATGTGTGATACTATTTCAGGGTGGTAGAGCCTGGCTGGCAGAAGGCACTAGGTTTAGACTTTTGAAGGTTATGCTGACTTCTAGTGTAGAGGAGTCTCCTCCACAGGTCCTTACCTCTATGATTTCCCCATCATGATGGAGCAAAATCTCTCCAAAACCATGAGGTGAATCATGCCTTTCCTCCTTTAAGGTGTTCTGTTGGGAATTAGGTCACAACAAGGCAAAAGGAAATGGTGCCCTCCTCCTTCAATCCTTTTTTGGGGGTGGTGTTTTATTTTGAACTTTCCAAACACCAAAGGTTTGCTCTGGGTTCTGACCAGTCCCACCAAACCCAAAGGTCAAATAGAGGACTTAGAAGCCTACTTTGGAAGACTCCACAGGTGATTTCCCCCCAGAGTCAGTGCTAATGCTAAAATGTAGATGTGTAGACTCTAACCCATCCCCTAAACCACCATTAAGCAGCATATACAATGACAAGAACCATTTCAAAAGATGTCACTGAAGATCTGGGGAGAGAAAATGCATGAAGAGAGTAACACCCAAATAGATGAGTGGCATTACAACTTTCTTCTCTGCAGTCCCTGACTGCATCCACAGGGAAGAAACAGTAAGTAACTTGGAGAAACTTTGTTAACATTCATTCATATACAAGGAAAGTTCCCACAGCCAAGGAATTTTGGGACATGCTCTATACTGCTCCTGGTCTTGACATTCATAGTGTATGCTGCATTTTGAAATCTTTTACAGGGAAAATCTCACTGAGATCTGTTAATATGTTACCTGAACATACATCACCACAGAAATTCTGCTAAGCAGAGATATCTAAGGCACCTCTAAGTGTTTCCAAGCTTGCCGTCAAAGCGGTCAGGGAGGCACCTCCAGAGTGTCTCTTACTCAAGGACCCTCCTCATCTTCCTGACAATTAATCTCTGACAATAGCTTACATGTAGGCTTGGGGTGTATAACATGGTGGTGGAGTGCTTACCTAGCATGCATGAGTCCCTGAGTTCCACCCTAACCACCAAAAATAGATACCTCTAAACACAGGACTGATTCCAGTCACAGGTCAGCATCTAGTACATTTGGGCCCACTGTATCTACAAGTTCTATTATTGGATTCAACCAACACAGATTGGAATTTTAGCAAAAATATTTGCTTTTAGTCTGAACATTTATTTACATGTTGTATTCTTCTTTTTGGTGATGCCTCAAACTCACCATGTAGTCAAGGATAGTCTTGAACATCTAATCCTCTTGCTTCCATCTCCCAAGTGCTAAGATCAAAAGCATGTACTACCACGCCTGGTTTGTGTGATGTTTGGGATTGCACCCAAGGCTCCATGCATGCTAGGCAAGCACTCTACCAACTGAGCTACACTCCTAGCCTATGCATACTTCTGTTTTGGCATTTTCCTCTACACAATAAGTATAAAACTACTTACCTAGCACATGTCCAGCATTGGTTATTTCAAATCCTCTGCAAATGACTTAAAGTACATGGGGGGTATTATGAGTCCTATACAAACACTGCCAAGAGTAGAAGGGGCATGAGTATGTGAGGATTTTTGTGTGTCTTCAAAGGCTAAACTCTATCCCCATTAGAAAAGGAAGGACATTTATTCACTAACACTTATATTTAAGAGAGACACACAATAAGATAACAAAGAGGACTTTGTTTTAAGTTCAAAAGCATTGCAGGTGATGTCCAACCAGAAGATAGAAAGCACATTGATCTAAACCCAAGTCCTATTCTTTCTAGCCAGCACTGTGCTTCCAGACTCATGGTTGCCCAAGTAAACCATGAGTTTGGACATGACTGAGGGTAGACACGAAGATTCAGGAAAAGTAGAGTAGGAGGCAATTTGTTTAGGGGCAGCAGCTCTTGGTGGTCCCCATTGGTCCCCCTGGAGGCTTGGCATGCAACTTGGAATGCAACTCCTTGAGTTCTCTTTCTTCCCCTGTAGAGTAATATGGAGGGAAAGAAAAGGTGTCCTTACTGCAGGATTGAGATTAGAAGACAAAAGAGAATAAAGTAAGTGTCCAATGGGAATAAAGACATGATTCAGTGGGCAAAGTACTTATTCTGATGGCATGAGAGACAGCCTCCAAAAGCTCTTTGGTCAAGCTAAGTCAAGGACAAAGAATTTTGGAACTTGATCCAATACACATGCTATTCTCATGAGAGAGTGTATTGCTCCTTTTACTTAGTCAGGAAACAGCTGTTCCATGGCTTAACCATAGTAACAACACAAAACCTTGATAATTTCCTTGTCAGCACTAATTATTTAGTATAACAAACCTTTTACTATCATTGTTTAACCCTAACTAGGCTATAAGCTAGTAGAACATTGCCTGATCTAGAGTGGGTACTAAGAACACATTTGCTGAATTAGTGAATTCAAACAGCCAGCAATTGCCCATTGGTTGTAAGCAGAAACCATCTTTCATATTTAGATCTACACACAACTTCTCTGGATCTAGATCTTTGCATCTAGAAAGCACTCACCAGTCCCTGAACACATGAATCGGTGAATGAAAACAGATGAATGAACCAACATGTATGTAACAGGAATTAGTTTCTCTCTGTCCTGCTATGAGAATTATTTAAGTATTTATACTATTGTGCTCTGGTGATAGTTGAGAAAATGTGGTGAGATCAGGGTCCTTTGTTGTTCTACAGTCCACAGTCTCCTTTCTAGAACTTGTTCCTTCACATTTGTGGGGAGGAGATGCATTTAGCCCTCAGTATGTGTGGGCATCTGTAGATTCAAGCCCACATCTGTAGATTTAAGCTTAGACCAATAATGTGCAATACATTTAAAGAAAATTTCATTTGTTCTGAGCCCAGATTTTTGGTTATTTTTCCATTTAAAGCTGGGGGTGATGGTGCATGCCTTTAAATCCAGCACGTGGGAAACAGAGGCAGAGACAGGTGGGTCTCTGTGAGTCTGAGGCTAGTCTGTCTACATAGTGAGTTCCAGGACAGCAAGAGCTACATAGAAAGTCCCTATATTAAAACAAACAAATAAATAAATGGAAAGGAAATAACACCTATCAATGCATTCTATCAAGTATTAGCTTCATCTGAAATTATTTTACCATGTGCTAACACTTTAGGTTAGCACACAAAGTAACAGGTTGCATCATAGCATCCTCATGCATGTTATACGTTGTTCTGCTTCATCCTCTTCCTCCAGCTTTCTCCCCATTCTCCCTCCAGCCAGTTCCCTTCTTTCTCCCACTGGCCTCTGTCTTCTGCTTTCTTACCAATAGAAATGATTTGTAATATATGGGAAGATGCCAATAGGTTCTATGACAATCATTTCGTATATGGGATATTTACATCTGATAATGTGATATACATAGGAATTTCAGGAACCAGTCTCCCATGGATGCTGAAAGATAACTATAGCTTGAGTTCTAGGGACAGTAGTTACTAATCAGATTTTGAGCAAAACTAAAAACATCGTGTCACTACACCTCCCAAATCACTTTCCAAGAATGTTTTCATATCTGCCATCAGAGGGTGAATCCTTCAATCTGGTGACTCAATACTTAGAGGGGGTAAAATAAAACCCAAAAGATTTTGTGTCTTAGACACTTTTCTCCTCCCTGGTCGTTTCCATGAATAACATGTTGGTTTTTACGAGCTATTAGATTTTATAAACTTCCTTTCTAGAGCAATTTATCAGTGTCAACAGTTATTACTATCCTGCAGTCCCCAAATTCCTCTCTTGTGAGCAATAATTTAGCTTAATTTTTTTCTCTGTGATAAACCTTTACGTGATGATCTAGTTTCTAATTAAGGATTATGGTTACCTGGGAGGTCCCAACAAAGAAACAACCAACAACTTCTGAGTAAGAGACCAAACACAAGAGAGGCAGTTTTGCATGTTGTCCCTAAAATGTCTCTCACCTCTCCCCCAACCAGAATCCAATGAAGGATCATGAGCTGCACACACTTGTCTCTTCAGTACTCTGACACACTTTTTTGGTGGTAATGGTGATTGAACCAAGGACCATGAGTTCTAGCATGCACTCTAATTCCCCAATTACATTCGACAGCTCTTCCTTAGGCCCCATTAATTAAAACAGAAGATCTTTTCCAAAGGTATCATAAATTAGATGATGCTTGCACTCTCCAGGCACATCAGTTTGAACAACAGGCAAACTGTTAATCATTATCTTAGGACATAAAATTAAATTTCTGGAAGGAGGGTTCTCAGAGCAGTGTTTTGCTTTCAAAACAATAAACATTTTGGTATCCAAATGTCAACAGAAGTTAAACATATTCAATACACAAGGAGGCTGTTAACGCTGTTACATCTGGAGTGCTTTCCTATATTTGAAAGAGACTTCACACTTGACACTTTAGCCAGGTGGTGTCTTATTCCTATTGTCCATGGTGGTGTGCTGATTCCATAACAGCCTAGCACTCACATGCTTGTTGATCAGACACAAGGGCAGTGCTGTCGGGAATGAGACTGAAATGGGCTAAACAACAGATTTTTGGTTGAGATTGAAGTGTACTGGCTTGAAGGGCCCTCAGCAGTGTTATCCTGTGCATCCCCCATGCCATCCCCACCTTTCAGCCCATTTTGGTCTAGCCTTACAAAATGACCACTTTTATTCAAGCAGTGTAGACAACACTTCCATACACACTAAGTATAGAAGCATGGAAACTTTGACATTCTGTAAGCTATTGTCGATCAAAGGGAACCAAACACGGACATAGCACAGAAGAAAATTTTCCTAGCCTTAAGAAGGATATGCCTATGTAAAGGTACAAGAAACTTACAGAACACCAAATAGATTGGACAAGAAAAGAACCCCTCCCCACCACATAATTACCAAAACATTAAACATATAGAAGAAAGGAAGAATATTAAAACCTGCAAGTAATTTATATAGGCAGACCTATTAGAATTACAGCTGACTTCTCAATGGAGACTCCAAAAGCTAGAAGGGCCTGAACAGATGTCTTGCAGTCTCTAAGAGACCACAGATACCAACCCAGACTACTATACCCAGCAATAGTTTCAATTACCATAGATGGAGAAAACATGATATTCCAATGCAAAGTCAACTTTAAACAATATTCAACTATAAATCCAGCCCTACAGAAGATACTAGATGGAAAACTACAGCTCAGAGAGGTTAATTACACTCATAAAAACACAGAAAATAATCTCACACCAGCAAAACCAAAAGAAGGGTATACGCACGTGCCCACACACCACCACCACCACCACCACCACCACCACCACCAACAACAACAACAACAACAACAACAACAATAAAATAATAGCAATTGACAAGCATTGGTGATCAATATCTCTCAATATCAATGGATTCAATTTCTCAACAAAAATACACAGGCTAACAGAATGGATGCAAAATCAGGATCCATCCTTTTGCTACATACAAGAAACATGCCTCAACATCAAAGATAGACATTACCTCAGAGTAAATGGGTTGGAAAAGATTTTCCAAGCAAATGGACCTAAGAAGAAAACTGGTTTAGTTGTTCTATTATCTAGCAAAATAGACTTTAAATCAAAATTAATCAAAAGAGATGTGAAAGGATACTTCATACCTTTCCAAAGGATTTTCAAAGGAAAAATCCACCAGGGAATAGGAGTCCTTGGGTGGGGAGGGTGGAGGGAAAGAGTACTAGGAAAGAGGACTGGAAATGGGGGCATTTGGGAGGTGAGATAGAAACCCAGTGCAATGGGAACTCCCTGGAATCAACAAGAGTGACCCTAGAAATGGGGGATACAGAGCCTGAACATGTACTCTTCTGTAACTGTCAAGGCTCCCAGTGGAGGGATCGAGACACCAACCCAGCCACAAAACCTTTGACCCATAATTTGTTCTGCCTGCAAGATGTCCTGGGGTAAAGGTAGTGCAGAACTTGTAGGAGCAGACAGGCAATGACTGATCCAACTTGAGACCCATGCAGAGTGAGTGAGTGAGTGAGAGAGAGAGAGAGAGAGAGAGAGAGAGAGAGAGAGAGAGAGAGAGAGAGAGAGAGAGAACATGCCTAACACTGCCTGAAAGGCCAGGAACCAGAGGCAGAACAGACCAGGAACCTAGGATAGAACCAGACATGATGGCCAAAAATAGTAAATGAAATGATTCCTAATGATATGCCATTCTTGTAGAACAGAACCTAGCACGATCATCCTGTAACTGAAAGAAGCAGATGCAGAGACCCACGGCCAAACACTAGGCAGAGCTCAGAGAATCCTGCAGAAGGACAGGAAGGATTGTGGGAGTCAGAGAGGTCAAGGACACCACAAAAGCATGGCCCACAGAATCAACTAACCAGGGCTCATAGGGTCTCACAAAGACTGAACCAACAAACAGAGAGCCTTATGGGACTAACCTAGGTCCCCTGCCTATACATTATGGCTGTGTATCTTGGTGTTCTTGTTGGACTACCAACAGTGGGAATAGACTCCTAACTCTGATTCTTCTACCTACATTTGGAATCCTTTCTCTCCTACTGGTTGCTTCATCCAGCTTGATATGAGGCATGTGCCTAACCTTAATGTAACTTGTTATGCCATATCTTGGTTGACATCCCTGGGAGACCCAGTCTTTTCTGAAGAGAAACAGAGGAGGAGTAGATCTGGGGGAGATGGGAAGGTGTGGGAGCAGCAAATGGGAAGAGAGGAAAGAGGGGAAACTGGTCTGGGTGTAATATATGAGAGAAGAATCGATTAAGAAAGAAAACAAAACAAAATACAGAAGACGTGGGGCCCTCACCCAATGCTCACTTATCCCACCATGGACAGTCTAAGAAGGAGGTGGGGCAGATAGTTGAGGAAACTAAAGGAAGTTTCCATCTTAGGAAAAGTGCCACTGGTTTAGTGGAAGTGATTTGTCTAAATAAAACAGCTTATTTTCCTTTGCCTCTGCAGAGCTGGGGATGGAATTCAAAGCCTCATATACTCAGTGCAAGCCCTCTGACACCACGCTATACTCCCAGCCCACCCCAATTTCTAAACAGTAATATTGCCTTTTGAGAAAGCCTCATAGAAAGGGATTTCTTTTGCATTGCTACGTATTCCCTATATTATTCTAGACTCACCTTTCTTTCTCAGATCTGATTATCATCACTAAACATTACACAGTATGTTCAATTAAGAATACAAAAAAACACTCTTATAGTCATCAAACCCATCCCCAGAATTACACGTTCATGTGTGTACCTCCAAATGTGTTTGCTTTTGACTTTATGGCTTAAGATGAACTCTAGCCCTATTTTTAAAAGGGACAAGGGGAAAAGGGAAGGAAAAGCAAAAAAGAAGGGATATAAAAAGAGAAAAGAAAATAAAAACAAATGAAAGCTTAGCTGATGAAACTGGTCACATACTTTACAGGGCGAGACAAGTGGTGCAAGATCAGGATGTTGTACTCACAGCCCATTGGTGGTGAAAGCCGTCAGTGAACCTCCTTTCTGGGCAGAGCTCTTTCCACTTATGCCGTCTGGTTGTCTGGATGGGGTCTGCTATTTTCTCAGGTCCAGCTTTCCCACCTTCCAGGCTCCTGAACTAGGTCTTATCTCTAGGAGAAGGAGAAGACTTCCTCCAAGTTGTACTTCTTAGAGTTTACCAGAACCAAACATAGTGCTGCCCACACAATCCAGTAGACCTGAGAATGATGACAGCTAGTCCATTCTGTCTCATGCAGTTCAGTGTTAATCACTGGGACATTGCCCACAGCCCCTCCCTTCTCCTTTCCAGAGTTCTCTCTGAGTTCGGAATCTCTCTGGATTGGCTCTTCTGTCGAGTGCTTGGGGCTGTAATTTTCTGTGCATGTGTATTATCTGTCTCATCCCACTCATTTTCTGTCTTCTTTCTAAGAATTTCTCAGTATTCCTGGTCTTCTGATGATGGCTTCATTTCACATTTTCTTTGATTGTAAATTTATTCCTTTTAAAACATAGTGTTTTTATGTTAATAGACTTACAATTAGAGGGAAGGTGACAGATTGTGTTCAGTTTGCCATCTTGCTCCAGTGTCATTCATACGTGCATATTACAAGGCATACATACATCTGCTTTATACTTTAAATTTGCTTTACAGTATAGAAAATCACGCTGTGGAATAAATAATCATGGTGTATATATTTCTTGTAGTCTCTTTTTCAATTCCAATCAGAATTATATTTGAAATAATTCTTTATGGAACAATCTTTCTCAAATGTAAAGGACAACAGCATTTATCACTTACAGAAATATATAGGACACCAAATTCGAGATCTGCTAATTAATAAAAGACATTCTTTTTAAATTAATATTTGTTGTTAAAATATCTGGACCTTATCAAACCCAAAGCAGAACAGATTATCAGTATATTCATTCAGACGGTTGTTTGCACACCCCATTGTGTCAATGTAGCTTGTATCTTGTGATATAAAACAAGACAATTGTCCTAGTTGGGTATTATCTTTTTATTTATTTATTTATGTTGGTCTTTCAAGGAAGGGTTTCTCTGTGTAGCTTTGGAGGCTGTCCTGGAACTAGCTCTTGTACACCAGGCTAGTCTCGAACTCACAGAGATTGGCCTGCCTCTGCCTCCCAAGTGCTGGGATTAAAGGCATGAGCCACCACCGCCCATCTTGAATGGGTATTTTCAAATCTGTAGCTATACCCATAGCACAATTTGAGATACAATGAAGCCCCACAACACAACTATTTTAAAACTTCCTTATGGGAAAATCAGGATGCAAGGACCACACACAAATCTAAAAGTTTAGAGAAATGAAATTTAAGGTGAGTGAAAACACTTTCTCTTCTTTAGATGCCTCAGGCCCTGAAAAGTGAACATTGACGATATGAACCCTCTACAAAGGACCCGCCTTACAGAAAGGAAACACACATATTCAAGATGGAAGAGAAACCTGAACTATACTTGGTGACTGGTAAAAAAGGAAAACAAAGAGTGTAAGAGATTAAAATAGTATTGATGTTCTTTGCAATGCTCACTGGAGACTGATGATGGTGTTCTCTGAGAGTTTACTAAAGTATAGAGTTCTCCAAGAAATGCCACTAGATAAAGTGTTCAGTAACAGAAGTATATGGCAGAGAGTTTGTGAGAACATAGATTTGGTTCACAGAAGTGCTTCCTCATCATTCCAAGGAAAATCTCACAGGTATCTCTCCTATATCAAATTATCATTTTCAGGGTAGTCACAGAAATGGACTTCAAAGATGTCTACCACTGAACCCTGGAATATGATGGTTTCCATGGTAAAAAAGGACTTTGCAGCTATGATGAGGTGGAAGAACTGCAAGAGAAAGATTGTTTTGAATTGTTCATATATACCAGGTCTCCTCACATGAGTCCGTAAGGATAATGAATATTTCCAGTCATAGCCAAGGAGCTTTCTCTACACAAGGAGACTGCATCCAATATTATAGTCTTTAAAGATGGAGAGAGGAGACCATGAATCAAGGATTGCAGTGGCCACCTAGAACTGGGAATGGACCTCAGCTCACAGCTACAAAGAAATAAATTCTACCAGCAATGCCCCAAAGTCAGAAAATAGATCCCCACCCTATGCTCCAAAACCTTTAAAAGGAATGCAACCCCCACCATCTTGGTTTGAGCCCAGGGAGATTCACATTGGTCTTTTGACATGCAGAACTGTGCTGTGCTGATCCTACAAAAGCCACCAAGCCCAGATAAAAGCAAATGTATGACACTTGGCATCTCCACAGGCAAATGCAGATGTTTGCAAGAACAGAATCATTTCAAACCTCAGAATTTTAATTGTGGGCCAGTCGGTGCTGTTGCCACTTTGACAAGGTCAAGATTGAAAGGCAGAGATAAGGGTGATGTCGGTCCTACCTCTGCTCCAACTGCATCACAAGCAAGGACTTGTCTGTGTCCTCCTAGTAGTCCTGCATCATCATGCTCCTCCACCGAACCGTTCTCTTTCTTGTCTTCTGCCCAAGCAAAGGTTATATTCTACTTCTCTCTTGAAGAGAAACCAAAGTCTTTAATGAAATAGAATTCCATGTGCTCTGTATCTGGGCACATGGTACTTCCCCAGGACTCACTACTTGAGGGCAGTTGTGTTACGGTTCTAGAGAAAATAAACAACCCCATCCACAAAGCTTAATTGTCTTGACTATTGGTTGTTTCTTGTGTTATTGAGTATTTTATCTGTCCCAAACCACACACACACACACACAAGGACACACACACACACAAGGACACACACATGCATGTGCACATGCAAGATGTATATAGAGAGATTATAGAGATAATAGATAGAAAGGCTTAAGTGTTTGGGTTTTGTTTTTAATGTAGCCCAAGCTGGCCTCAAATCCATAAACCTCCTGCCTCAGCCTCCCAAGTGCTGGGTACACAGGTGTATTCCATCACACCTGGCTGAAATACTTTGATTACCTTACTAATTAGACATTGTCAGTCTAGACATAATCTCCAAACATATGTTTCCTTTTTATGTAAATTAGTAAAATTCATAAATTATGCAGATGCTTTGTGTGTTGATCACATTTTCATTTTCAGATACCAGTGAATTGAGTATTATTGCAACTCGAACTTAGGATAATAGCTAACAAAATATCCCCACATCCCAGAAGACTAAACAGGGCAGCAGAACTTGGTTTAGATTATTACTCACCTCATTCACCTTGTTTTATTGAAAAGATCCTGATACATAGCCCAGGCTGCTCTTGAAGTTATTATCTTTCCCGCTTTCGATTTCAGGTGCTGAGATTACAAGTGTGCATCACCACACCTCACTCCCTCCCTCCTCTCTTATTCTAACTTTGTTTCATTACTTTCCATTATTTATTCAGTCTTCACTGTGTTATAGACTGTGTAGGTGCCATACATTCAATGATTAGCAAAACACATGGTTCTTGTCCACGTAGGGCTTAGCAGGTAACATGCTAGTGTCATATTAAATAACAGCACCAGTGTATATGAACACCCTGAAATCAAAGTGTTTAAGTAAGGGCACAGTAGAAGGATTAGAATTCCCCAGGCTGGTCAAAGGCAGCTCCCTGAAGATGAAACAAGCCTGCACTGTGAAGACTACATGGAAGAGAGACTCCTGAGTGAGGACAGCTAATGCAAAATTCTTGAGGACAGGGTAAGATAGAGTTCTTGAAACTCTAATAGAGTCATGGTTAGCAGGGATTAGGAGGAGAGGCTGCTGAGTGGTTAAGGCCCAGGTCCACATGTCCTCCAGGAAACCTCCTGGGCTTCATAGTGAACCAAAATGCAAATAGAAGAAAGGCACTGAATTGTTTTAAATATAGAAGAAAATAGACTCAGATTTTAGGTTTTGAAAAAATCTCAGTGACTGTAGAGAATAGACTAGAAAGGGCAGAATAGATTGGGTGAGAAATGGTGGCTTATTGAGGTGGGACTAGTAAAAGAGTGACAGGTACGTGCCAAAACTCCCTTCTAGGTTTCAGCACTGACATTCACATAAGAGCACCAATGTGAAAGAGGTATGGGGTCACATTGGCCACAGTGATTTGGAGACATGAAAGGTCATCTGAATACGAGTCCTAAATATCGGGGGAGACATCTAGATTTTAAGTATCATAAGCAAAGAATGTCCGTGAATGCATGGCTGCATTCTAGCGTGGCTTGGATCCTAGGACACTGACTCGGGCATGGAGGGAGCGAAAAAAAGACAAACACAAGGATACGTGGAAGATCCGGAATCAGGTGGACTGGGCTCTCTGATGGCAAAGCCACAGAACACTGGAAACTCATCATGTTTATTATATAGAGTTGAGCAGGGATGCAGGGTTGCTGCATATGGCTGAACCAGGAGGTGGGTTTAGTTAATCTCAGTAGGAGCAGTCTGTGTAGAGAGCAGTCTTCAGGTTGTAAACATCATGGGGAGAAAGCTATGGTGGGCATTTTCTGCACACACACTGCCAACATTCACATCAGAAAGAAAGGCCTTGCCATTTCCTCAAGCCTACCCTGGGGAAAACATTGCCATTTTCTCTGTGGATCTGATGCTTTGGTCCATGACATAGCCATGACAAGGTCAACAACAAACATTCAGTCAGGACCTCATACACTCAGGGAGTCCTCTGCTTCCCAAAGATGCAGAAGAAACCAGCTGAAAAGCAAGGGGAGCTCCAGTGTGGTCTGTGAATAAAACCACCTAGAGACAGTGAGAGGAGGATGCACTGTGAAAGATGCTGGGAAGGAGCAGCTGGAGGAGGGAGGAGAGAGCTAGGGAAGCAGTGACTCACAAGCCAATGACAAGAGTGTTTCCATGACAGTGGACCACACATTGAATACCAGAAAGAGGACTAGGACTTCTAAGGAAACAACTGAGATTTGGCCAATTATTGCTAATATAGCTTATTAGGATGGTGTGAAATACTTCACCCGAAGGTTGCTGGTGACTTGGATAGAGACTGGTTTTCTTCATTATGGAGAAGTCACATTCCAACGGGTCAAGACATTTAACAGAAATGTGGAAATGGAGGCCTTGTACCCACTCAACCCCAAGACCACAATAGGTGCTAAATAATTATACTCACAAGTATATTAAAATCATTCTTACAAGTGGGGCCTAGTGTGAAAGTCTGCAATCCCAGCTACTTGGGTTGGCAGAAAGATTGCCAGTTCAGGAACTGTCTGGACTACAGAATGAGTTCAAGAAGCCTAGGCAACTGAGACCGTATCTCAAAATAAAACATAAAAAGAGGGCTGGAGATGTCATTCAGCTGTCAAGTTATTGCCCACTATATGTGAGGCCTTGGCCATACCACACACCCACATACAAAACAAACAAGCAAGAAACAAAAACAAAAGCCCCACAATCTCTTCAATATATGTATGTGTGTGTGTGTGTGTGTGTGTGTGTATGTGTACAATTAGATACATGTATATAATTGTACATACATATACACACATACGTATATGTGTATAATATATATTTGTATGTGTACATATAATTGTACACCTCAAATTTACATGCATTTATAAAAAGATTGCTTGAGCTACTTTATGGAGAACAGGGCAGAAGACATTAGGCCTGTCTGCTTCAAGCTGATAGAAGGTAGAGATAGGTGGCCCAATTCAGTTTCTCATACCTTGCATTGACTAGAACTCAACCAAATAGCTACAGATAGCCAAAACCACAGCTGGAGATCAGAGGCCAGATGCATACCCTGGGAGCTGAGAAAACAAGTTCTGTGGACCACTTATCTGTCTCCACCCTAGAAGACCAAGATGTGGCAAGACACTGAGTGGTAATGATGGGAGAATTAAGAAGAGGTAAGATTTGGAGATATTCTGATGACAGAGTAGGGATTTATGAAAGGCTGGATATGGATCATATGAGAAAATAAGACCAGTGTGTAGACTTCCAAGCTTGAGTGACTATTAAGTATGGGGCCATCAACTAAGATTCAAAAGGGACAAGTGGAAAACCATAGGCTCATTAAATATAAGCTCTGCCAATTCCTAACCCCTGAAACCCTCACTCTGTCTTCCATCTCTATATATCTAACTGCTCTTAGGATTTCATATACCTAGAATCACATTGTGTGTGCCCATTTGTGGCTCTCTTTCTAAATTTAACATAAGACTCCTCTGTGTCATATCATGTGCCCGAGTTTTTAAGTTGAGTATGGTGTATAGAGATGACATTTTGCTTGTCCATTCATCTCTTCGTAGACTCATAGAGCTCTTCTTCTATGTCTTAGCCAGTTTTGAATCATGCTGGTAAACCACAGGGAAGTAAATATGTCTTTGAGACCCTGCTGTCCATCTTGTTTTGTATATACTTGGAAGTGGAATTGCTGGATTGTATTGCATTTTCAATTTCTTAGAGAACTGCTGTACCATTTTCCACACTGGCCATACCATCACTCTATCCATGGACATTGTACAAGGAGTCCAATTTCTCCCAGTCACCAGCTTCTGTTTTGTTACAGTAGTCATTCTGGCGGATGTGAGTGGATATCTTGTGACTTTGTCATAAATTTCCCTGATGATCAATGATGCTGTGCACTGGTTGGAGCTCTTGTTGGGCCATTTGTAACACTTTTTCTGAAAAGATGTTCATTTTAAATTACAAAATTTTTATTTTATGTGTATGGATGTTTGGCCTGCATGTACATATGTACACCATGTGTGTGTCTGGTTCCTGTGGAGGGCAGAAGATGACATCAGACCTCTTGGAACTGGAGTTACAGATGATTGTGAGAGACCATGTGGATGCAGGGAATCAAACACAGTCCTATGGAAGAGCAGCCAGTGTTCATTTTTTAACTTTGGTGTTCTGGATATTAGTTCCTTATCAAACATATGATCTGAAAATATTTTCTTCCATTCTATAGAGAACCTTTTTACTATGTTTATAGTATATTTTGATGTTTTAAATACTTTTTGTTTTTATTCTTTAATTACTACTCATATTTACATATCCATCCCCCCATTCCCTCACCCTCCCATCCTCCCATGTTCCCACCAATCCCCCCCAACTCACTCCCCACTCATCCCCAGGGATAGTGAGGCCTCCCACCAGGGACCTTCAAAGTCTGTCATGTCATTTGGGGTAGGGCCTAGGCTCTCCTTGCTGTATCTGGACTACAATACTATCCCTCCATAGGGAATGGGCTCCCAAAGCCCATTGTGCTCTAGGGATAAAGACTGACTCCACTGTTAGAGGTGCCATAGACTGTCTTGGCCTCCTAGCTGGCACCCACATTCAGAGGGCTTGGTTTGGTCCAATGCTGTTTCCCCAGCTTTATGACAAGCGTTTCCATGCTATCCATAGGTCAGGTCCACTGTTTCTGCAGGTCTCTCCACCCCGTCTTGGCTCCTTTGCTCATCCCTCCTCCCTCTCCACAACTGCATTCCAGTAGTGTGGTTCAGTGCTTAGCTGTGGGTGTCTGTTTCTGCTTCGAACAGAAAAAGTATGAAGGCTCTCCTTCCTCTCCCTGCCCCTGGGCTACCACTTTGGTCAAGGGTTCTTGTTCTCATCCCCTTTGTCGAGGGACTATGCAATATTCTCTTGGGGTCCTCCTTGTTTCCTGGCTCCTCTGGTAGTGTGGATTGTAGACTAGGGATCCTTTGCTCTATGTCTAAAAATCAAAAATAAGTGAGTACATGCCATGTTTATCTTTTTGTGATTGGGATACCTCACTCAGGATGGTTTCTTCTAGTTCCATCCATTTGCCTGCGAATTTCAAGATTCCAATGAATAGTACTCCGTTGTGTAAATGTACCACATTTTCTCTATCCATTCTTCAGTTGAGGGGCATCTAGGTTGCTTCCAGGTTCTTGATATTACAAATAATGCTGCTATGAAAATAGTTGAACATATGTACTTATTGTATGAGTGTGCATACTTCAGGTATATGCCCAAGAGAGGAATTGCTGGTTCTTGAGGTAGAATGATTCCCATTTTCCTGAGAAATCACCATACTAATTTCCAAAGTGGTTATACAAGTTTGCACTACCACCAGCAATGGAGGAGTGTTCCTCTTTCTCCACATCCCCTGCAGCATAGATTCTCATTGGTGTTATTAATTTTAGCCATTCTGACAGTAGTAAGATGGTATCTCAGAGTGGTTTTGAGTTGCATTTCCCTGATAGCTAAGGATGTTGAACACTTTCTCAATTGTCTTTCAGCCATTTTAGATTTATCTGTTGAAATTTTCTATTTAGTTTTGCACTCCAAGTTTTAATTGCATTGTTTGGTGTTTGGGTGGCTAGCTTCTTGAGTTCAATGGTGATCAGCCCTCTGTCTAATGTGGGGTTGGTGAATATCTCTTCCCAGTCTGTGGGCTGACGTTTTGTCTTGCTGACTGTGTCCTTTGCTTTACAGAAGCTTCTCAGTTTCAGGAGGGCCCATTCATTAATTGGTGATCTCAATGTTTGTGCTACTGGTGTTGTGTTCAGAAAGTGGTCTCCTGTACCAATTTGTTCCAGGGTACCACCTACCTTCTCTTCTAGGAAGTTCAGTGTGGCTGAATTTATGTTGAGGTCTTTGATACATTTGGATTTAAGTTTTGTTCATGGCAATAGATATGGATCTGACTGAAATTTTCTACATATCCAAATCCAGTTATGCCAACATCATTTGTTGAAGATGCTTTCTTCCTCCCATTGTATAACTTCAGCTTCTTTGTCAAAAGTCAGGTGTTCATAGGTGTGTGGGTTAAAATCAGGGTTTTCAATTTGATTCCATTGGTCAACCTGTCTATTTTTGTGCCAGTATCAAGCTGTTTTCAGGACTATGGCTCTATAATAGAGCTTGAAGTCAGGGATGGTGATGTCTCTGGAAGTTCCCCTATTGTACAGGGTTGTTTTGGGTATCCTGGGTTTTTTGTTTTTCCATATGAAGTTGAGTATTATTCTTTCAAGATCTGTAAAGTATTGTGTTGGGATTTTGATGGGAATTGCATTGAATCTGTAGATTGCTTTTGTCAAGATTGCCATTTTTACTATGTTGATCCTACCTATCCAAGAGCATGGGAGATTCGTCCATTTTCTGGTATATTCTTCAATTTCTTTCTTTAAAGACTCAAAATTCTTACTATACAGGTCTTTCTCATTTTTGGTTAGTGTTACCCCAAGACATTTTATGTTGTTAGTTGCTATTGTAAAGGGTGATGTTTCTCTGACTTCTTTCTCAGCACATTTATCTTCTATATATAGTAGGGCTACTGATTTTTTTAGTTAATCTTGTATCCTGCCACTTTGCTGAAGGTGTTTATCAACTGTAGTAGTTCCCTGGTAGAGTTTTTCGGGTCACTTATTTAAATTACCATATCATCTGCAAACAGTGAAAGTTTGACTTCTTCCTTTCCAATTTGTATCCCCTTGATCTCCTTTTGTTGTCTTATTGCTCTAGCTAGGACTTCAAGTACAATATTAAAGAGATATGGAGAGAGTGGACAGCCTTGTCTTGTTCCTGATTTTAGAGAAGTCACCTTGAGTTTCTCTCCATTTAGTTTGATGTTGACTGTTGGTTTGCTATATATTGCTTTTATCATGTTTAGGTATGTTCCAGTTATTCCTGATCTCTCCAAGACCTTTATCATGAAGGAATGTTGGATTTTGTCAAAGGCTTTTTCAGCATCTAGTGAAATGATCATGTGGTTTTTCTTTTTCAGTTTGTTTATATGATGGATTACACTAATGGATTTTCGTATGTTGAACTATCCCTGCATTCCTGGGATAAAGCCAACCTAATCATGGTGGATGATTTCTCTGATGTGTTTTTAGATTCGATTTGCCAGTATTTTGTTGAATATTTTTGCATCGATGTTCATGAGGGATATTGGTCTGTAATTCTCTTTTTTCATTGTGTCTTTGTGTGGCTTGGGTACAAAGGTAATTGTAGCTTCATAGAAGGAGCTTGGCAATGTCCCTTCTGCTGCTATTGTGTGGAACATTTTGAGGAGTACTGGTATTAGATCTTCTTTGAATTTCTGGTAGAATTCTGCACTGAAACCATCTGGTCCTGGGCTTTATTTGGTTGGGAGACTTTTGATGACTGCTTCTATGTCATTAGGGGTTATAGGTCTCTTTAAATTGCTTATCTGTTCTTGATTTAATTTTGGTAAGTGATATCTATCCAGAAAATTGTCCATTTCCTTTAGATTTTCATATTTTGTGGAGTTCAGATTTTCAAAGAATGACCTAATGATTCTCTGGATTTCCTCAGTGTCCATTGTTATGTCCCCCTTTTCATTTCTGATTTTGTTAATTAGCATGCTCTCTCTCTCTGACATTTGGTTAGTTTAGATAAAGGTTTGTCTATCTTGTTGACTTTCTCGAAGAACCAACTCTTTCATTGAGTCTTTGTAGTATTTTTCTAGTTTCTACTTTATTGATTTCAGCCCTCAGTTTGATTATTTCCTGTCATCTACTCCTCCAGGGAGAGTTTGCTTCCTTTTGTTCTAGAGCTGTCAGTTGCACTGTTAATTCTCTAGTGTAACTATTCTCCAGTTTCTTCATGTGGGCATGTAGTGCTATGAACTTTTCTCTTAGCACTGTTTTCAGAGTGTCCTGTAGGTTTGGGTATGTTGTGTCTTCATTCTTATTAAATTCTAGGTAGTCTTTCATTTCTTTTTTTATTTCTTCCTTGACCCAGGTGCAATTGTGCATTATTCAATTTCCATGAGTTTATAGGGTTTCTGCAATTTGTGTTTTTTTTTTTCTAACTTTAAAGCATGGTGGTCTGATAAGATACAGGGGGTTATTCTAATTTTTTTTGTATCTGTGTAGGTTTACTACATTGCTGAGTATGTGGTCAATTTTAGAGAAGGTTTCATGTGGCGCTGAGAAGAAGGTATATTCTTTTGTGCTTGGACGGAATGTTCTATAGATATCTGTTAAACCAAGTGGGGTCATAACATCTGTTACTTCTATTGTTTCTTTGTTTAGTTTCTGTCTGGTGGTCCTATCTAGTGGTGAGAGTGGGGTGTTGAAGTCTCCTGCTATCACTATGTGAGATTTTATGTGTGATTTGAGCTTTAGTAATGTTTCTTTTACAAATGTGGATGCCTATGTATTTGGGGCATAGCTGTTCAGGATTGAGACTTCATCTTGATGGACTTTTCCTGTGATAAGTATGAAATGCCCTTCTTCACCTCTCTTTTTTTTTCAATTAACAACCCTTTATTATTCAACTTAAGTAAACAATCCAAAATCAGTCCATGTAGATGAGAAAGCAGAGTAAAATAGAAAAAGTACAGTTTTCCTTAGCAGATGCTCTCACACTATGCAGAGGAACCCCCAGGTTCCACATCACCTTGGCAAAGAAGGCAAAAGTCACTGCCATAGCCTAACACCCGTTGAGCCCCATCACTAAGGAATGTTGTTGGGACACAAACAGGGACCTTCACTATCCAACCTTCCAGTTCATTTGTCAATAAACAAGTGAGGAGAATATCAGTTTTCTCTCACAAGCAATAAAATCATAAAAACAGCTGAGGTATGAAGTTTAGGATAAGCTAGTATAATTTCCTGCTTTTAATGTATAGATATTTTAGACCTGACAGTCTTCCACATACAGTCAGATAGGTTTATAGAAGATTTCACATAATAGCAAATACAGAAGCTGTTCGTGCATTTTATGATTCAGTTAATCTTCAAATGTTTAGACTTCTGAGCTGCTAATGACACCAAATTCAATGCTTTGTTGGTTGAGTTTGTCAGTCAACTTTGTTCTGGAGAAAGCGGCTCCAGGTGTAAAGACACCACCCCCTTTAGGGAGATCAGAGGTATCATTCAGAAGAGTCATGGCAGCCTGAACCATGGCTATTGGAGTAGTCATGTAGCCAGCCTCTGGTCCTTTCACTTGGGTACAGATTCTGATATTTGGTTTGTTCTTCTCAGTACAAAAACCATGGCTGTATCCTTGACCAAAGAATGTCATTGTAAATGATGAGCCATCCATCTGTTTTTGTGTTGGACCTTGTTTTGAAAAATAACCAAAGGAAAAGAGCCATGGGAATTTTATGAGAAGGTGTCTTCCAATGCTAAACTTCACAAAGAATAAAAAGAAAAGTCCTGCAAACATCAGCTTAATAACAGAGGTGATGCCTCCCACCATTACTTGAGCAGCATACTGAACTGGGGACTCCTGTAAATTTTCATGTTCAGTAACCATGAGTCCTACTCACAACAGACATATCAGATCCCAAAAAAGGAATGGAATATGAGTTCAGCTCTCTACAATAGGTAACTGGCCACCTTCTTTTCAACTTTGAACCAACAATTAGGACAGCTTTCAGACATAATGTACTCCGTAGTTTTCTTAAAGTACCCTTATCTCCAAAACCGTAAATCACTGACTTCCAGGTACCATCATGAATACACAACCCCTCAGGTCCTGAGTGGATTGTTAGGAAGCTTTCCACAGCAGTCAAAGTACCGTTCATTTGCTTTCTGGTGTATAACACTCCTAGATCTGCTGGGATGGAGTCAAAGCCACTGCTTCCAGTGATATAAACCCCTTTCTCTGCAGCTTTCTCATGATACTTCGCATGTATTAGTTCCAGAAACTGAGGTTCCCCACAGATGTCAATACAAATTGTTCCATTTTCAATACATGCTTTTACTACAGATTCTCCATAAAATCGATAAGGTCTTACGAAGTTGAGGACAAGCACTGCCTTTTTAGCCGTTTCATCAAGCGAGGCTGGATTGCTGACATCACATATTATTCCAACTTCAGATGACAGTGATGGTCTTCCCAGCTTCAGGGCCGCCTTCTCTAGCACTCACTGCAGCTTCTCCTTGGAACGGCCCCCCACGGCCCACGGCAGGTGGGAGCCCTGCTCAGTGGCCACCTGCTCCCGGGCCACCTCCTCCGTCACTGGTGAAGCCAGAGGCGCTGAACACCACCAGATGGAAAGGCGCCATGACGAGCCCACAGCAAGCCGCAGCCAGTCCACCCTTCTTCATCTCTTTTGATGAATTTTAGTTTGAAGTCTAATTTGGTAGATATTAGGATTGCTACACCAGCTTGTTTCTTGGGTCCATTTGATTGGAAATATTTCCCCAACCCTTTACTCTGATGTACCATCTGTCTTTGAAGTTGAGATGTGTTTCTTGTATGCATCAGAAGGATAGATTCTGTCTTTGTATCTATTCTGTTAGCCTGTGTCTTTTCATAGGCAAGTTAAGACCATTGACATTGAGGGATATTAATGACCATTGATTGTTGATTCTTGTTTGTTTTGGATTTGTTGTTGGTGGTGTTATTGTATGTGGATTTCCCCCCTTTTTTTTGGTGTTTGGTAAAGTGGGATTATCTATTGTCTATAGTTTTTTGAGCATAGTTATCTTCATTGCATTGGAGTTTTCCTTCCAGTAACTTCTATAGGGCTGGATTTGTGGATATGTATTGCTTAAATTTGGTTTTGTCATGGAATATCTTGTTTTTTCCATCTATAGTGATTGAAAGCTTTGGTGGAAACAGTAGTCTGGGCTGGCATTCATGTCCCCTTAGCATTTGTAGGACATCTATCCATGATCTTCTGGCTTTCGAAGTTTCCATTGAGAAGTCGTGTGTAATTCCAATAGGTCTGCCTTTATATGTTACTTGGCCTTTTTCTTTTGCTGCTCTTAATATTTTTTCTTTATTCTGTAAGTTTGGTGTTTTGATTATTATCTGTCAAGGGGAGTTCTTTTTGTGGTCCAATCTTTTTGGTGCTCTGTAAGCTTCTTGTACTTTTTCGGAGGCATATCCTTCTTTAGGTTGGTGAGGTTTTCTTCTATGATTTTGTTGAATATGTTTTATGTTCCTTTGAGCTGAATTTCTTCACCTTCTTCTATACCTATTATTCATAGGTTTGGTCTTTTCACAGTGTCCCATATTTCCTGGATATTTTGTGTTAGGGATTTGTTGGATTTGAGATTTTCTTTGGTGGATGACTGTATATCCTCTAATGAGTCTTCAACACCTGAGATTCTCTCTTCCATCTCTTGTATTTTATTGGTTATGCTTACATCAGAGGTTCCTGATCATTTACCCAGCTTTTCTATTTCCAGCATCCCCTCATTCTGTGTTTTCTTTATTGTTTCTAATTCTGCTTTCAAACCGTGAACTGTTTGAATTGTTTCCTTCACTTGTTTGGTTTTTTCTTGGCTTTCTTTAGATTCTTTAAGAGATTTGTTCAGTTCTTTGACTTTTTGGTTTGTCTTTTCCTCCATTTCATGTAATTTTTTGCTTGTTTTTTCTTCTATTTCTTTAAGGGATTTTCTTGTTTCCTCTTTAATGGTCTCTATCATCTTCATAAGATAATTTTTCTTCTTCATCCTCTGTGTTGGGCTTTTCAGTTCTTGCTGGTGTGGAGTCTCTAGATTCTGGTGGTGTCATATTGGTCTTTCCGTTGTTGAGTGTGTTCTTATTCTGTCTGCTTCCCATCTCTTCTTCCAGTGGTTGCAGGTGGGGTCTCTCCCTCTCTCAGGCTTCAGGCAGACGGCTCAGGCTCAGACTCAGACTCAGGGAGCAGGCAGAGGACAGAGGGGGTGACAAGGTTGAGGTATGTCTGAACTCAGGATGGGCCTTCCGTTCTGGGCAGGTCCACTCTTGTCGGGGGGGGGGAGGCTCAACAAGAACCAGGCAGGAGGTGATGGGGGACGTTGAGGGTGGAACAGTGCCCAGACTCATCCCAGGCTCAGGCAGCAGGTTCTTAAATTCTTATGGAAGTATATGAGCTAGTTTTTTTTTTTCTCTTGCTGTCTGCACCTTTGCTCTCACATCCAAGCATATGTTGTCAAATCCAATGCTTCCTCTTTAACCATCAGGAAAATTAAAATTACATCAAGATTCCATCTCACCCCCAGTCAGAATGGCTATCATCAAGAATGCAAAAAAAAAAAATACTAGTGAAGATGCAGGGGTGATAGGACCACTTATGCACTATTAAGGGTGTAAATCAGTGCAATCACCAAACAAATGTATGGAGGTTCTCCCTCTCAAACTAAGCATGGTGATGCCATGATCTGCTATATCATCCCTGGGAGTGTCCATGAGAGAATCAAAGTCAGCATACAAGAGACATGTGCACATGTGTAGTTATTGCAGCACTGTGTCAATTAATAAGCAGCAGCCCCAGCCTAGGTGCTTTTTACCAGAGAAGTGGATAAAGAAAAATGAGATACATATATGTGTATACAAATAGACACACAATTGAGCATTAGCCAGTTACAAAGAACCAAATTATACCATTTCCAGGAAAATGGCTGGAACTAGGGTTCAGCATGTTAATCAAAACAGGCCAGGTTCATGGAGATACCCTTGAACAAATTGGCACAGGAAACCACTTCCTGAACATAACTCCAGTAGCACAGACACTGAGATTGACAATTAATAAATGGGACCTCCTGAAACTGAGAAGCTTCTGTCAGGCAAAGGACACAGTCAACAAGACAAAACAGCAGCCCACAGAATGGGAAAAGATCTTCACCAACCCCGTATTAGACAGAGGGCTGATCTCCAAAATATAAAAAGAACACAAGAAGCTAGTCTCCAAAACACCAAATAATTCAATGAAAAAGTGGGGTACAGAACTAAACAGAGAATTCTCAACAGAGGAATCTAAATTGACTGAGAGACACTTAAGAAATTGTTGAACATCCTTAGCCTTCAGGGAAATACAAATTAAAACAACTTAGGTATCATCTTACACCTGTCAGAATGGCTAAAATCAAAAACACCAAAAACAGTCTATGTTGGAGAGGATGTGGAGAAAGGGGAACACTTCTCCATTGCTGGTGGGAGTGCAAACTTTGGAAATCAGTATGTTGGTTTCTCCAGAGAATGGGAACCAATCTAAGTCAAGATCCAGCAATTCCACTCTTAGGCATATACCCAAAGGATGCACATTCATACAACAAGGACATCTGTTCAACAATGTTCATAGCAGCATTATTTGTAATAAACAGAACCTGGAAGCAGCCTAGATGCCCCTCAACAGAAGAATGGATGGAGAAAATGTGGTACATTTTCATAACGGAGTACTACTCATTGGGGAAAAAACAATGGAATCTTGAAATTTGCAGGCAAATGAATGGAACTAGAAGAAACCATCCTAAGTGAGGTAACCCAGTCACAGAAAGACAAACATAGTAGGTACTCACTCATATATGGTTATTAGACATAGAGAAAAGGACTACCAGCCTACAATCCACACCACCAGAGAAAGGAAATAAATATGAAACTAAGAAAAAAATACATGGTCCCCAGGAGAGGGGGAAAGGGATAAGAGCCGCTGAACAAGTTGGGAGCATGGGGGCAGGGGGAAGCAGGTAGGAGAAAGAGGAGGGGAGAAGTGGAAGGGGAGGAGAACATGAGGGAATCAGGAAGATTGAGTGAGGAGAGGAAGAGAGGAGAGCAAGAAAAGAGACACATCAATAGAGGGAACCACTACAGGTTTAAAGAGAAATCTGGCACTAGGGAATTGTACAGAGATCCACAAGGATGACCCCAACTGGGAACCTAAGCAATAATGGAGAGGCTACCTTAAATGCCCTTCCCTGATAATGAGAATGATGACTTAAATGCCATCCTAGAGCCTTCATCCAGTAGTTGATGGAAGCAGAAGCAGAGGTCCACAGCCAAGCACTGAGCCAAACTCCTGGAATCCAGTTTCAGAGAGGGAGGAGTGACGAACAAAGGGGTCAAGACCATGCTGGGAAAACCCACAGAAATAGCTAACCTGAGCAAGTGGGAACTCATGGACAGCTGGGGAACCAACACAGGACCAAACCAGGCCTCCTGAGTGTGGGTGTCAGCTAGGAGCACTGGGCAGTCTATGGGGCTCTGACAGTGGAACCAGGATGTATCCCTAATGTATGAATGGACTTCCAGAGCCCATTTCCCATGGAGGGATACTCTCTTAGCCTAGATACACAGGGGAGGGCCTAGGCCCTGCCCCGGATGACTTGACAGATTTCAATGATCCCTCATGGAAGGCCTCACCCTCCCTGGGGAGTGATGGGAGATGGGATGGGGGCGCAGTGCAAGGCATGGGAGGATGAGAGGGAGAGGGAACTGGGGTTAATATGTATAATAAGATTGTTTCTAATTTAAATCAAATTTATTTAAAAAAAAAAACCAGGTCAGATTCAGAATGACATTTATCACATCTCCTCCTGTATGTATAATCTCAGTTTCATAAAGGGTGTGAAATGGGACAGTTTGGGGAAGCAACTGTAGGGGAGATGGGGACCTGAGAGGGCAACAGAGGATGAATGAATATGATCAACACATGTGTCAAAATGTCATAATAAAACCCATTATTTTGTACAATTAATAAACACTCAAAAATCCAGCATGTGAAACTTTATAGTATGTTTGCTTCTAAGAGTTCCATGGGTTTAGATTTTACATGTAAGGAATATACACAGTTGTTCTCAACCTGTGTGTCACAACTCCCAAAAGGCCATCGAAAACCAGAGGCATTTACATTACCATTCATAACAGTAGCTGTGGTGGTTTGAAATAAAATGACCCCCAAAGGGAGTGGCACTATTAGGAGGTTTGACTTTGTTGGAGTAAGTGTGGTCTTGCTGGAAGAAGTGTGCCACTGTAGAGACAGGCTTTGAGGGTTCATATATGCTCAAGTCATGCCCACTGAGTCAGACCACTTCCTGTTGCCTGCAAGATGTGGGAATCTCAGCTGCTTCTCCAGCACCACGTCTGCCTGCACACCGCCATGTCCCACCATGATGACAACGGACTGAAATTCTGAAATGTAAGCGAGCCAGTAAGCAGCTCCCCTCCATGACCTCTGCATCCACTCCTGCCTTCGGGACCCTGCCCTGTTTCAGTTCCTGTCCTGCCCTCCTTCAATTGTAAACAGAAACGTGGAAGTGTAAACCAAATAAACACTTTCCTCCCCAACTTGCTTTTTTGGTCATGGTGTTTTATCACTAAGGTAGAAATCCTAACTAAGACAGTAACAAAATTACAGTAATGAAGTAGCAACAAAAATAATTTTATGGTTGGGGGCCACCACAGCATGAGGAAGTGTATTAAAGGGTCACAGCACTAGGAAGGTTGAGAACCACTGTAAATACATCAATTAATTATTGCATATATCTTTAAGTAAGCATTCAACTTCATTCTTTTGCATTTTTCCATTTAGCTTTTCCAGAACTATTCGATGAAATTTTTCTTTTGTTGTTTTTGTTTTTTGTTTTGTTTCGTTTTGAGACAGGGTTTCTCTGTGTGGCCTTGGCTGTCCTGGAACTCACCATGTAGACCAGGCTGGCCTCGAACTTGCAGAGATCCACCTACCTCTGCCTCCCGAGTGGTGGGACAAAAGTTGTATGCCACCACCACCTGGTTGAAAAGTCCTTTTATTATTGCTTAGATAGTCAAAAATCACCAGCCCCTATGTACAAGTGTTCACTTCTGGGTTATCCACCCCATTCTTTTGGTCTGAATGTTTGTATGCCAGCACCACACTGTTTTGATGACAGCAGCTTTGAATAATTCTGAAATCAGGATAGATTGTTTTAACTGTTTGGGGGTTCCTTAAGGTCCATACAAATTTTAGGAAGGATTTTTCAGTCTCTAAAACTATCAGTTGGATTTGTATTGATCTGCTTGGCAGTGACTCCTTAACAATATTGCCTCCTAGTCCGTGGACATTTTTGTCTTTCCATTTATTCTTTACTTTCTTCAGAAACAGTAGTCCCCATTGAACCAGTTTGCATTTCCTTAGCTAAATTAGTTTCTAAAATTTTTATGCTATTGTAAATACAATTGTTTTTTTTTTAATTTCCTTTTCAGAGTGTTTTTTTTTTGTTGTTGTTGTTGTTGTTGTTGTTACCTTGTTGGAAACTTGACATTTGAATGTGAACATTCTCTCCTCCTACTTTATTGAATTATTAATTAGTTTTTAAAAAGATGTGCTTGCGAGCACATGCGCTCGAGCGGGTGTGTTAACACTTTTGTATGAAGGGTGAGCCCATGCCAAATTCAGAAGAGACCAGTGGTATCATTGCTCTATAAGACAAGACACAAGGCCTCTCATTGAACATGGAGCTACGCTGCTGACCAGCCAGCCACAGCAATCCTCCTGTCTCCACTCCTTCTCTAACCCCCACAAGCACCGGGGTTACAGGCACTTCTTTCTTATCTTCCAGCCTCAACCTCCTGAGTGCTGGGATTGCAACATAGACCCTGCCATGCCCATCTGACCTTTCTATTAGTTTTGGAAGATGATTTTGTGGAATATGTATGTTTTTATATATGTGTTATCATACCGTTTGCAAACACAAATGATTTTTTAAAGATTTAATTTTAAAATTAAGTGTGTAGAGGAATGGCAACATTCCTATGAGTGCAGGGGCCTCCTGAAGTCAGAGGTGTTAGATCGCCTGTATCTAGAGTTACAGGCAGTTAAAATCTATCGAACATAGGTGTTAGGAACCACACTCAGGCTGCCTGCAGAATTGGTGTGTGCTATTAGCCACTGACCCATTTCTACATCTCAACAGTGATACTTTTACATCTCCCTTTTGATTTGGGTCCTGCTTGTTTCATTTTGTAGACCAACCTTCTAATTGGAACTTCCAGTACCGTGTCAGACACAAATGATGACAATAGTCATCATTGTCTCATTTGTAAGGCTCTCTGTTTCCCTGAGTGTAAAGTCACTGCAGGTTTTTCATCCAAGACTTTGCTTACACTGAGCCACTTCCCTTCTCTTCCTCTTTGCTGGCATCTTTTCCTTTTAAATAATGCAGAATACTGAATTTTAGCAAAAGCATTTTCTTCATCAATTCAGATGGCTGTATGAGAGTCTTAAATTTTATTTTACTAATATAGCATACTATTTTCATCAACTTTCCAATGTTATATCATCTTTGCAGCCTAAAAATTAGTTTCACTTGGCTTTGGTGTATAATCTCTTAACTATGTGACTGAATATGGCTGCTAGTAATTTTGACAATTTTGCAACTATGTTTGTAATAAAGACTGATCTGTTGTTTCCATTTCTCTTACTATCTTTGGTTTTGACACCAGAATGATACTGGACCTCCCAGGATAAGTTAAAGGCTTTCTGGAGAAGTTTGAAGAGTGGTGGACATTTTTTCAATGTTTATTGGGATTCACCGACAAAGCCATCAGATGTAGGGCTTTTCTTAGTTGAGAGAATTTTCATCATTGGTTTCATTTCCATGCTACTTACAGGTCTAGTCAGTCTTTCTAGGAATGTCTCTGTTTTGTGGAGGTTCTCCAGTGTGTGGGCATATGATTGACCACACTACACTCTGATAATGCTTCCTATTTCTGTGAATTATTAATAAAGTTTCCACTTTCATTCTGACTTTCTTCATTTGTGTCTCTTCTCTCTTCATCTGTTGTAATCCAGCCAGGCAAAAGTCTGTCAATTTTGTTGATACTTTAAAGAACCAACTTTTGTTTTCATTGATTTTATTTATCTATTTATTACCTATCTCACTGATTTCTGCTCTAGTCTTAAACATTATATTTAGTTACATGTATGTATGTGAGTGCATGTGTGCTTTAGTGTGCACACAGAAGTCAGAGGATAATTTTCAGAAGTTGGTTCTTCCCTTCTATCACATGGATTCCCAGGGATCAGACTCAGGCCATCAGGTTTAGTGCCAAGCACCTTTACTTGAAGAGCCTTCTTGCTGGCCCTATTCTAGTCTATATTAAAGAAATATTTACTTGGGAACATAGGCTGAGACTAGGTCTCAGTATGTACCTTAGGTTGGCCTAAATATACTAAATACAGCCAAGGTTTGCCTGAGCTCACTGTATAGCCTAGGCTAGCCTCAAACTCACTATTGTTTATCACCACTTCATTATGCTGGGATTATAGATATTTTAAATGTGAGTGAAAAAGAAACAAAACAATGTTTTCTTCTGATCATAATAAACCATGCCAATGTAACAGAGAATTTCTGGAAGAATCATTTCATTTGTTAATAATGTGGGAATTACCAATAAGGAGTCAGGTAAAAATATAAGGGTATTAATTAGAGAGAAGCCTTACTTACAGAACTACCTAGCCAGCAATCTGAAAGACTGTTTTTTCACAATACCATTACAAGAAAATGATAGAGAAAAATTTGCATTTACTGTACCAACTCTTAATAATTCACAGCCAGTTAGGAGGTATCAGTGGAGGGTTTTGCCACAAGGAATGCTAAATAGTCCTACTTTGTGTCAGCACTTTGTACATCAACCTTTGGAAATAATTCAAAAGAAATTTTCACCATCTCTTGTTTATCATTACATGAATGATATTCTTTTATCATATTCTAATAAGAAAACTCTGGAAAGTATGTTTGAAATAGTGAAGGAAGTTCTGCCTTGTTGGGGGTTGCAGATTGCCCCAGAAAAGATACAAGGAGGAGATTCTACTATTTAGGTTACAAGATAGACTTACAAAGAATCATGCCACAGAACGTACAAATTAGGAGAGATCATTATCAAACTCTTAATTCTTTTCAGAAATTATTAGGGGAAATTTCTCAATTACAAACGATCATTGGAGTAGAAGGTCATGACTTAAAGCATTTAAAAATGGCTCTTAAAGGTGATAAGGACCTAAACAGTCTGAGAATATTATCCAATGAGGCAGAAAATAATTGCAATGGGTAGAAAACAGAATATTGGATGCGCATGTAGATCGAATAAACCTTAATTTAGACTGTATTCTGGTTATCTTGCCATCCAGAGAATACCCTTCTGGGATTCTGATGCAGAGGATTCTGAAACATCCATGGAGTGGATGTTTCTGCCACATAAACAGAATAAAAAGTTAAAGACATATATAGAAAAGATTTCTGATTTGATTCTAAAGGGAAAATTAAGACTCTGACAACTGACTGGAAAAGATCCAGCAGAAATCATAGTACCTTTAACTAATGAGGAAATTTCCTTTTTATGGAAGGATAATGAATATTGGCAAATAGCTCTTACTGATTTTTGGGGAATGATTAGCAACAATTATCCCAAAACTGACAGAATTAAATTCATAAAAAAAGACAGTCTGGATTCTTCCACGTATTGTAAGACAAATTCCCATTTCCAGAGTTCTTACCTTCTACACTGATGCCAACAAATCAGGTAAGGCAGGTTATAAAGCAGGTGAGGTAAGTAAAGTAGTTCAAAGTCCGTATACATCTGTACAGAAGGCAGAATTATATGCAATCTTCATGGTACTTATGGATTTTACAGAGCATTTTAATATAGTTACTGATTCTCAATATGCAGAGGGAGTCGTGTTACAGGTTGAGACTGCAGAATTCGTTCCTGATAATACAGAATTATCTTCACTGTTTATACAATTGCTGGAAATATATGTGATATATATATCACATATCAGATCCCACATCTGACACCAATAATGAGGGAATTACCAATATGGAGTCAGGTAAAAATATAAGGGTATTTTTTAGGGAGAAGCCTTACTTACAGAGCGACCTAGCCAGCAGGGCAGGAATGAGTACAGCAAGCTGAAAATGAAAAGGAAGAAGGGGCCTTCCACGTGTGTGCTCCTCACTCTTAAACCTTCCCTACGTCTTGCAGGTGTGGTCAGGCACACCTGTAGCCACTCCTTAGGAGGCATGGTTATGGTGTCTCCCTACAAGACAGCATGCCATTCAGTATGAAATGATGAGAGCCTTTCATAAAAGCATTCCAGGTCATATGTAATAAGACTGACAGTAGTTGGTTGAAGGTGGGTCACTCATTGCGAAAGTCATTGTTGATGTAGGAAACTCATTTCTCCTCTGCTGCCTAGCTCTCAAACAGAATTTGAATTCAGAGACTCGTTTTATTTTTCCGTGGCTGAGATAATTCATGAGATACACCTAGTAATCTATAAGGGGCTCTAGGTTAAAGTGGTAGGATAGTGCACACATGGGGTCATTCTACCATTGAGATACCCTGTCATGAAAAAAATTAAAAATAAAACAGATACTCTCACATGTGGATGTTTGTTAAATAAATTAAAAACCTAAATATAGATGTGACCAAAGTGTATATTTACAATTTGGCTTTCTCTTCTTTTTGCTAAGTGGCCACAAACAGCCGAACTTTCTCATCCTCTCACTCTCTAAAATCCACTCACATGAGATGCAGCCTTGATTGTCTTTTCCATACTGAATTATACTGAACCATGATAGAAGCTGAACCAATTCCTCACCGATTTGTTACAACGGTCCTAGAGGATTGTCAGAGGAGAAGCCAGAACCCAAGTTCCCAGTCCAAATGCTCCATTCTCTCTCTCCCTTTTATTTAAATTAGAAACAAGCTTCTTTTACATGTCAATCCCAGTTCCCTCTCCCTCCCCCATCCCTTGCCCCCCACTGGCCCCCTATCACATCCCCTTTCTGCTCCCCAGGGAGGGTTAAGCCTTCCATGGGGGATCTTCAAAGTCTGTCATATCATTTGGAGCAGGGCCTAGTCCCTTCCCCATGTCTAGGCTGAAAGACTATCCCCTCTATGTGGAATGGGCTCCCAAAGTCCATTCATGTACTAGGGATAAATACTGATTCACTACCAGAGGCCCCATAGATTAACCAGATCTCCAAACTGGCATCCTTTTTCAGGGGGTCTGGAACAGTCCTATGCTGGTTTCCTCACTATCAGTCTGGGGTCCATGAGCAAGCCCTTGTTGAGGTCAGCTGTTTCTGTGCTCCATTCTCTTATATCAGTGAGAGAAGATGAATTGCTGCCATTTAACCTTCTCCCCATACCTTCCTGGATCTGACGCTAGGTTAGATTCAGGCTCTGTCTAAGCTAAGGTTTCTATTGCTATGAAGAGACTCCATGACCAAGGCAGCTCTTATAAAGGAAAACATTTCATTAGGGCTGGCTTACATTTCAGAGGTTTAGTCCCTTTTCCTCATGGCAGGAAACATGTCAGCGTGCAGGCAGACATGGCAGTGGACAGGAAGCTGAGAGATCTACATCTTGATGCATAGGCAGCAGCAGGAGACTGTGTTCCATACTTGGTGTGGCTTGAGCATATGAAACCGAAAGCCCACCTCCACAGTGACATTCTTCCTCCAACAAGGCCACACCTCCTAATAGTGACTCTCCTTGTGAGCCAAGCATTGAACCACACAAGTCTATGGAAACCATTCCTATTCAAACCACCGCTCCCTCTATCCGGATGACTCTACTCCTTGTGTAGTGTGTCATATTTCAGCATAGCATGTGGACTAGTCCACCTGCAGAATGCTAAGTTTAGTTTCAAAAGTACCTCTTTCTAAGCAAGATCTCTGTGTGCTTTCATTCTATAGCTTTACTGCTGATGGCCAATGACCAAGTATGTTATTTTAATAAGTATTGTAAATAAGTCATTTTCTAACAGTCCTCCTCCCTCAATTTATGTTTTTTTTTATATTTTTATATAAGACTTCTTCTCATTGACTATTTGGTTGTCTAATAAAGTGAGCCCAAGTAAGGAGGGGTAAACGCTTTATTCTTTACTCTTATTTTTGCATATCCAGAATAATGAGTTGGTGCCTGGTAACTTCCAAAGGTAGCTAACCAATGAACTGTGAAGGGTTGTATTGTCTTGTTTTGTTTTACTGAGGAAAAATTTTAGACTTTTGTATGCTTGATGTTTCCATACATTTTAGTCATTATTCTTCCTTCAAGTTGTCTCACCCTTTATAAGTACCTATTCAGACTGACATTTAGTCTTTTTTTATTTTAACTACAGCAGTCTGGTCTTTGTTTCTTTCCTTCTTGTCTCAATTTGTACATCTTATTTTTTTGGCCCTGGGTCTGGAAATGGCCACTTCCCTAAGAAAACCTGGTTCGTTTTGATTATAAAGGATGCCTAGAGTGCACAGTCCATAGATTTCAGAGCCTTTCAGCTTTTTCTCTAGAGTCAGCTTGTTCCCTCACAGATCCAAGGTTGGGCATCACCAGATTTCTCCTGAAATGTGTATGTTGTCTAATGGTTAACATTTTCCAACAAGCTTGACTACAGTGAGGACACAGCCTTCCATGAGGGCCTGGAGCCCAAGGACTCCTTCATCATGCTCTGCTCTACTCTCAACACAGCTCTGCAGGGACTCCAGGAATACAAGAGGTAGTCCCAGCTCTTGGAGAATTTCATGGGTACTGGCCTTAGTCATCACTGGAATTGAGCCAGAAGCTCTGCCAGAGAGCGTGAGTGGTCAGACACACAGGCACCAGGGTTGGTCCTTATCTGCCCTTTACCAAGCCCTGTGATCCAACACATCACCTCCACTAATAGCCACAGGCTTCCCATGTACCAAAGGGGATGATGACTGCAGCTTCATGGGGTCTTGGGAAGGGAAAAGAGGTTAACCCACAGCACCCAACCAAGGACACTAAAAGATGACAAATGATGGTTCCTTGCCCTTCCCTGGATCATTCACGCTCTATTACATAATCAGATGGGCCAGATCTAAACATTCTGGGCTCTTCCTAAAGTACTGATGCTATATTTACCTGTCCTTTCTCAAAAAGGTTACAGCCCTGTCCTGTTGTCGGGGAGAGGGCAGCCCTGAGTCACTTCCTCCCTTCCTGGGCTGGTCCTTCTGTGCTAAGCTGGCCCGGGGCCAGGCTGCTCCCCGAGAGATGTACAAGCCACTGGGGCTTGTGCTCAGTGACATTCACAAAGATTTAAAAAAAAAAAACTACCAGCTTTGTGGGGGACTGGGCTGACCTCCCACTTCCTGAATTGATCACGATTTTCGCTTTCCAGACATCCTCTTCCTGAAATGGATGAGTGTTCCACCCCACAGCAGCAAACATTAGCAGGTGGCTGATATTCAAACTTAAGGCTGACAACTTCAAACTCTACACAAATGGCATGATTCTCTTTTCTTTTAAAATGGTGATGAATTTCTATTTTGCAGTATCGGGAGTACTGGGGGTAGAACCCAGAGACTTGAACACACTCAGTCATCAAGCAGCACTTCATTTAAAGACAAGAGTGAGTTGAAGCTGTTATTTGTAACCTCAGCCATGCCTCAGAACGATGAGAAGAATCAGAAGTGCTGACAGCTTGGGATGCAAGCTAGTATTGGAAGAGTTTATAAATGGTAACATTGAACATCCAGTGGCAGGTGAGTAGCATTGGCAGATGCCAAGGGGAGTAAGTGCAGGAATCTGTCCCCAGGTAGGAGGCTCGTTGGCTGCCTTTCTCAAGCATTAAGACTCTCTAGTGATAGTGTACTGTGAGTGCCACTCACTGAAGTCCTATATCCATACAAGGAGGCCAAACAAGAACCCTGTTGAAGGCTTTCCAGCAAATTGGCATCTTGGCCAGATTGACATAACAAGACATGTCACCCAACAGCACTTGGGAATAGGAACTGGAGTCATGATGGGCAGGAAAGGCCAACAGATCCCAAGGTAGGATTCTGGGAGCTGGGGAGCCATCAGAAGTGATGCAGATGGCTAGAGCATGGAGGCCAAGGAGAGGGCTTCACTGCCTCCTATGGTACCTAGGCTAGGATTCTCAGTCTGTATACTGAACCCCTTGACATTGGCTCTTGGCTTGTTGGAGATTTTACATACAGGCCTCCATCTTCTTAATCATAGCAATGGCTTCTATTTGTTATGAGTGTCCTATGCCCCAGGCACGTGTCTAAGATTCTCACCTTTCCTAAAAAAAACTGAAGCTCAGAAAGGTTAAGAAAGCTGTCTAAAGCCACACAGCCAGTAGGAAGTGGAGCTAATAAAACCTTTAAATGATCCCATCTCCCATTTCTAACCGTAGTATAACTATGTGGGAAACCTGTACACCATCTGGATGAGCGCTCCCTCTGCTTTGGATTTAGTGGGGGACACTGGGTTAGTCTTCTCTCCAGCCTCAGTTTCCTGCTTTCAAATATAAGATGTATGAAGTTCTGGGCTACTGTGCTTTTTTTGACCAGGGGTTGGAGATTCATCGGTGACTCTGAAGAATCATTTGGTCCAATGGTTTTGTAGCTTCATTGCCAGATCTAATAACCCCCTTTGAGGGCAGGACCCCATCTCTACTCTGCAAACCTTTCCCCAGTCTATGGTGTCAATGAGCATCAAGTTTTCATTAATAAAAAACAGAAGAAACCATCAACTCTATCAGAGGTTGCTGAAGAAAAGGTGACATTCAGTGTAAGCAGCATTGAGAATCTGAACACTGGGCTATTCCTGTCACCCTGGGGAGCCAGGCAACCTCCAGGTACCAAATGTTCTCTTTTGGGGACTCCCATTCATCAGATGGATTTGCCAGAGCCATGTGTTGGCAAAGCTATTTTTTGAGGTAGTCAATAGTATCTTTAACCCTGGAAATTCCAATCCTATTTCATGTTTGAAAAGACTTTTTGGTAATTATTTTAATGAATGCTCAGAACTACTTGATGATGTGGACACATTCCTCAATTGCTTTGGGGGAAATTTCATGTAACCTGGTGCTTGAGTGTAGCAGTTCTATACTTCTGTCAATAGAATGATGTGGCCTCTCTGTGGGCACTCTTCACCATGCTTAGCTTGATGAACACATGAGTAATAAGCCAATGCTTACATTCCAGGACCCAAAGAGATTTGAATTCAAAATGCAAAGCTTTTACCTTAAAGAAATGATTGATTTGCCTGAGACTCTCCATATCTGTTTCTCTCATTCTGTGCATTTGTAGGTGTGTGTGTGTGTGTGTGCGCGAGTGTGTTTGTGATTTGGCTTTCAAACATACTCTGCACTTCATAGATTCTTCTAATACTCAGGACGGCATGCTAGAAATAGTTATACGTGGTCACTGATGATTTCCAGTAGGATTTATGAAAAGACAACTTGTAAAATGGTATGTGAATAGAGGCAGGCCATCGTAAAGGAGTAAAATGGATCATAAAAATTTTCTTACTTCATTTACATAAAACTGAAAGAAGATTCTTTTCTGGTTTTATCATAATGAAGAGACGTGTAAAAGGCTCAGTGTGGTATTCTTCTGGGTTCATTGAAATATTATACTCCGGCACATTTTATAACATCGAATAAAAGAATCTCTTCACTGCGGATGTGAATACATTCATGCCATCTGTACCAGCATGCAGACATTCCGAGACGTGCTTGCTTAAGCAATTTTATTCACATATGAACATTACACTGCATCTTGCAGACCTAGGTCCTCTAGGTCAGTCGCTCAATGTGGTTTCATGATAAGGTCTAGAGATGTGTTTCAAGTGAAATGGATGAGGGTGCCACTGGTGGTATCACAGGGCAGGCCACCTAATAGTCTATGGTAAGAGAAAAGATAGCAAATGTATAAAACAGGGACATAGCCATTACCACTGTCAAGTCACTACATATTTCACATAATTATGTTCTCTTTATACAATGGCTGAGACAATTCACTTATAACATCAGCATCATCGCTAATCCATGAACGATGTAGAAATGTGACCTTATGCAGGCTACAATGTCACTAGCAAACCGGAACTTCTCAGCTCTGTGATAATGTGACACCACCATCCTGTGCATGGTTTATCATTGGCCAGGCTGTCATTCTGTGGTGCAAGATTATGTGGAAATGGCTCTCTGAAGCTCAGCAAGTTCATGAATTAACACAATTGCCCAGATGATCTTTTGGGAGTCAGCCCTGTTTTGTGCAGGATGGACTCAAAGCAGTCTGTGTTTTCCCCTGGGGTGCCCAGAAAAAGTACATTTTCAGAATCAATCTGTCAGACAGAGCATGGTTTGGTAGTAGTTTGAAAGTTTAAATAGGAGAAGGGATACAATACTGTTTGCCCTGACATGCCCCAACCCCTTCTGCATGGTGTTGCATGTTGCTGAAGAAAACTCTGCAATGTTCTTTGCAGGATTGTTAGAGCTTCTCAATAAAGAGCAGAAAAATCTAATGGCATCAGACAGTTGAGAAAATTTGCTGCTGCGTTTGGGGAGTATACAAAATGATGAGGGTAGCTGTTTGTTGAAGGCTGCCCATGGCTTTGAGAAGCTCTTATGAAGGTCCTGTGTTTTGGGTCTCTAAGACAGCTGGAATCCAAGTGGGATTTCCCCAAATTTCCAGCTTTTGTAGATTTTGTGAAAGTCAGTTCTCTGACCTTGACTTTCCCCACCCTACTCAGTCATCATACCCTTTTTGGATTAAATTCTTCCTGCTTGAAATGCTGAGTGTCTTATTTCCCCCAGAATGAACCCTCATTGTTCACCATTATCAGCAACTTCAATTGCAGATGATCCCAAGTCCAGGGTTCCAGCTGGCTTGGAACACAGAGTGGAGAGGGAACTCTCTGGTCTCTGAGCAGAATTCCTACCGTGGACAGCACCAGCACACCAACCTCAAGGCAATGGAAGAGAGGGAAAATAGAGCTGAGGTGGGGTTGACCCCAAGAATCAGGATCAACATACGGAAACCAGGCCCAGGAGTTATTAGTGCAATGACAAAAGAGACAGACCCTTTAGGGAGCTTTTGAGTGGGAAGGGTGGCTGTGGGGCTGTGGGTCAGTGCTCAAGGACACTTCTTTGACCATTAGAGGGCATGAATTATGGAGAAGACCCAAAATCAAGTACATACATTGTCCCTTTGGAGAAACAGCACTGAGTCAGGACTATACTCTTTACACAACTAAAATACTCTATTGTATGGGTAAGGGATGTTAAATTGCCATGTCTCTCCCTTATTGGTAGCAGAGGTTGACAGTCGCATATAGCCAGGGTATCATGCCATGAGAAATGTGCTTCCATGGTCCTTGATTTGGAGTGTAGTAATGTGACCTCTTTTGGCTAAAGGGACAGGAAATATTAATGAGAAAAGAATTTCAAGGTGTACTTCCAAGGTCAGGTTCATTCTATCACTATGGAAGACTATACCTTAGATACCAGATGCCTTGTTAGTCTTACATCAGAACAATGCCACTGACCCACAGGCATCGTGTTTCCTTCCCATTTCAATTTCCAGGTGTTTGTTATGCAGTAGATTTATGAGAATAGCTGACTGACACATCACAAATACCTTTCTTTTTGAAGGGTAGCACCAGAGCTAGTGAGAGCTCACGGCCTATGGACTGACAGCTGGAAAACCTGTACAGGAAACTAGACCCTCTGATTGTGGGTGACTTGATCTGTTGGGGGTTGGGGCTGGCAGTGGGATCAGGACCTATTCCAGGGTCATGAACTGGTTATTTGGAGCCCATTCTCTGTGGTGGGATACCTTGCTCAGCCTTGATAGGGGCAGGGGGAGTTTGGTTGTACCTCAACTTGCTATGCCAGACTTTGTTGACTCTCCAAGGAAGGCCTTACCCCTAAGAGGAGTGGATGGGCACGGGAAGGGGAAGAGGCAGGGGAAGGGAGAAGGAGGAGGGAGAGCTGGGGTTGGTATGTAAAATGAAAAATACATTTTTTAAATAAAAAATTGAATGTAGCATTGATTGTGTTCCTTTTATAATCGACACACTAGCATCTGCCTCACACTCCAATGTAGGATGGGATTTTAGCCTGCTTTCAATAACTTGATTTTATTCTTGGCTCACAAATGAAAATTCTGCTACTTTGTTGTAGCTGTGACTCTGGATGGTTTCTGTGTCTATGTGATGAACAGTTAGGTTTTGAATGGATTTGGGCCCACACCTCTACAGCTGCATGTCTAGAGAAAGTCTTCCTTTTCAGCACCTGACACCTACATTTCCAGACAAGTTTAGATAAGAGTGTTTTCATTTTCCACTTTGCATCTCAGTGAAATTTACACGGCAGACACATGTCCTTAGGAACGAACCAACTTTTTTAAAAAGGCATGCACAAACTGAGAAATACACATGATCATTCATTTGGCACCATATTCTTGAATTTCACACATCAGGAATAAGCAAAATTAGTATAATTTGCTTCTTAAATTGCTTGCTGACAATACGAGTGAGGCAGAAGAGAATCGTTTTCCAAGGGAATGTGACAAGGCAATCTTCCCAGGGTCTTTTGGAGTGGAGTGACTCTGATCCCAGCTCTAAGACTCTTACTCAGGAAGTCAAACCTACCCGACCCATGCTCCTCTATGTCTGCAAATGCTGAGATTCTGGATGGTCAAGGGGCAATAGTATCTCAGTCATGGAGTTTCTTCACTTGCTTTCTGCTATCTAAATTAAATGTCAATGGTCAGTTACCATTTGGGGAGTAGTTTTCATGATAAAGCATTCTTTTTATGAGGTTAGAGATTAGAGAACATCATGGTTGTCATGGTTACATATGCCTTCTTGATCTCAAGTGGTACCTACTGGTACTGCAAACTTTCCATCAGAGAGAGTGAAGAAGTTTCCCTAGCCAGTTCTTCACTGTCTAGGTCAAAGCATCTCTAAGAAGGCTCCCATACATTCTCTTGTGTCACCCAGCCCTGCTTGGTTTTGCTTGTCACTGATCATCACTTCATGCTCAGATTTTTCATGGACACTATTTAATGTGGCAGAAAAAGCGGGACAGGGCAGTGTGGTCTGAATTCATGCCTCAATACTCATTGGTTGAGTGTACCAGTCACTCTTGTGTTAGTATGGCAAAATACCCAAGGTCTATTCATATATTCATGTAAGAATATAGAGTTCACACATGCACACATATATGTATAGGTATGGATATAGATATTCCAGAGGTACTTAGACACATCACCAACGTCAGTTTCTTATAAAGATCCCATGGCAGAGAGGGTACATACTGAGAGATCAGGCAGGAGATGGAACCAAGACATGCAAGCTGGATTTAGGACCATCTCTCTCCCAGAAGAAAAGCACTAATCTCTTTCAAGGCTGATCTCCCATTACCTCCACACTGGCAACTAAATTCCTTACAGCATGGACCTTAGGGGAGACAAACCACATCACAAAAGACATGTGCAGGATAGTCCCTGGGTTTAAATGTATCATCTCATTTGTGGAAAGGAGACAGACAATTGTAGCACCTACTTTATTGGAATATTGTGAGAACTGAGTCTTAGAATAATGAGTCGGGATATGTTATCAGTTTGTGATCCCTGCTATTTCAGCATAAATGATCATTGCTATCAAAAGAGAGGATACATGGAGGCTCAACAACACAAACTCCCTCAGCTCACCTCGTATCAGCCTTTAGAAGCTGCAGCAAGGATAGCCATGTGGTTGGACCCTGGGAGTCCAGTACCCCCACTCTTCCTAGGCACTTGTGGGTTCTTTTACTCTTATCAGAACTAGCAAGTCCAAGCTCTGTGGTGGACAAGGTCACCGGCCAGCACATGTTACATGCTTCTAGCCAATGCCCCATTCTGCTGGGATGAGACATGAGGAGGATGGCATACTCAGCCCAGAGAGACTGATTTGTGATTTGACATCTTATTTCAAATTTTCTGTAGTTTCCCTGTGCTCTCACAGGCCACTGTCTCCAGTAGTTTGACATGCCCATCTGTCATCACGTACATACCATTTGGGCTTCCGTGACAGGCAGGGCCATGTCAGTCATGAGCCACACAATGACACTGCCTTTGGCAAGCATCACATACAGAAATGTGTGTGACAACTCTCCCATTTCTGTGCTGCATCCTGCAGCTTCCCTCACATTTCAACACATGACTTCGGGTTTGGAATAGACATACCTACTTTACCACTCTGCTCCCAATTGCACTGTCTTAAGGGTTCTTGTTTCCTTGAAAAGTGCTTTCAAAGGTCTCCAGGTCACATGATGTGCAGACAAAGGTCCAGCATCTGAGCAGGGGCATTACACCAGCTGCCTCACTTGACTTGGTTTCCTCACCCCAGTACTCACTTTCTCAAACTGGCCTGTGAGTGTATTCATTAGTTCTTTCATCCAAAGTGGAAGGTAGGTACAGGAGTCCCTTTATACTGCCCATGGATTTACTTCAGACTCCTGCAGATGCTAACCTCCAGATGCTCAAATCCCTTAGATAAAGTGTGGTCATATTTTCGGAGTCTGTTTCCATCCTCCCTTAACTCTAAATGACTTATAATGAATACAATGTGCATTCTGTATAACAGCTGTTACACAGTATTTTAGAGAATGACAAGGACAACCATTCATGTATGTTCTAATTAAAAAAAATATTTTCAATCGTTGGTTAGCTGAATTCACTAATGTATAACCCACAAATACAAAGGGTAATGATACTGTGACAAACGCTAGTGCACACAGCCCTGCCATGGAGACACTGAGGATGTGTGCAGGACTCACAGGATCAGATCAGGGAGCTGTAATGCTGGATAGGAGCTCTGGTGACAAGGTGATAGACCAGGAACGGAAAGCAACAACCAGGAAGTGCCTGAGGTCAGACACATGGTGGACAAGCAGCCACGTGGCTTCAAGGGGAGCTTTAAAGAAATGGTAAGGAAGCCCCAAGTACCTTCTTAGGATCTGGTTGCCACCCAGCAGGACCTCATGGCAGCTTATAAGAAGCTGCTTAGACCAAGCTCTAGAAGAAAAAGAAATAGAAGGAAGGAAGGTTGGGGAAGATGAAGCCCAAAAAGCTGTGGTGAGGAAGGAACGTGACACTCCAGGAAAGACTGCCTGTCCCCGCTCTCAACAACACACATAGCTTTCTGTATGTCAGCTCCATGCTCGCTGTATATCAGTGTCATGTTTGCTGTATGTCAGCAGTCAGCACCATGCTTAGTGTACGTCAGCACCATGCGTGGTGTATGTCGGCACCACGCTTGCTGTATGTCGGCAACAACTTGCCTCTGTGGTGACTAATCCAAGACCTCCAGATGCAGCTGACTCTCTGATCTAGTCTCCAGAAAAAGGCACTTATACTCGTAAGATGGAGTCCTCCTAACCACATGGTCTCTTAAAGGCTGAGAATTAAATCATACTGGACATTTTGGTGGGAGCAAGGCACATCACAGCCAGAGCACACATACCCTTGATGAAGTTCTGGGAAGTGAGAGGTTGGAAGGGAAGGGTCCCAGTCACTTTAGAGATGGGCATTCCTGAGGGTCCTCCAGGTTTGGGGCACCTGGTAGGCAACTTCATTAGGATGTGCAGGGGTGAAGCCACACAGCTTTGCCTCACTTCTATAACATCAACTCCACTCTATACTGCAACATTCAAGCTTTCTCATTTTGGCCATGGACTCTGATGACCCTCATGGACTGAGATAGGCTTATTTACCTGTTTAGAAGAAATGCACTTTTTTTTTTTTAATTTCTCTCCAGTGGTGTCAATGAAAGTTGTCATTTGCTCATGCACCAAGTATCTTGGGACATAGTTTGTGCTTAATAATACTTATCATGCCATTATTTAGTGGCCAGCAATTATGAAAATTCAAACCGGGAAGGGCACTAAATTTACAGAGTTTCACTGGGGAGCACTCTGAGTTTTGTTGATTATGAGGCAGACGGTGGAGGGAGGTGAGAAGGATGCCTTCCACCATGCTGATGTCCTCAAGTGCCCCCAGGCCAGTCATGTTCCTGCATCTTTGGGGAGGACCTGGCTTTGCACATGGCTGCTTCTCATTCACAGATCTATGTCAGAGAAAAGTAAAATCCCAAGAAAGCATCGTATAGAAATTTTATCACAATCATGGACACTTTTTAAAAAACACACAAAGTGACTGAGAGCACAGAAATATCTTTTGGAAATAACTGGGCTTGTGTCATGTGATTTTAGCCTCAATCTTAAAAGGATTGCCTTTCCCATTTAATAATTAACCTGTGCTTCCTTATTTAAATGAATTACATAATTCTTGGTTAACAAACTACAAAGTAGTCTGCCTGCTGTGTGGTTTCAGATGGATTGTGTAATCACAGACATTTGGGATTTAACTACTCATTATGGTACTAAAGTAGGTAAAATGGAGTTATTTATATGATTTTGTTGTTTTGTTTCCAAATGGCCAGGAAAGAGACAGGGCTATAGATCTTCATCATAAATAATGCACTGTGAGGTAAACTGAAGACATAGAAACAAAGATGGTGTTTACAGATTTGTCTGCCAGTCTGTCACATAAAAACAGATACCTAGTGTCACCAAGAACACTGGGTATGTTTGGGACAACGTGACAAAATAATGGCTTCATGGCATGGACTAAATTCCATTTGGACATTTAGGAAGCACTGTGGAGACAAGCAGGTATTCTCCTAACCAGCAGAAACAGGCCAATTAGAGGAACCTGTGACCAGCCATAAGAAGTAGCATATTATATGTTATTAGAATGGACTGAATGGAAAAATTGAAATGAAGTGATTTCACAGATAAATCCCAAATCAAAAATCAATGGGACAGATGCACCCTGACGCTGAAGCTAATTTGCAGAGGGGGCTGTTTCTCACCTCAGGATGCAGAGCTGTCTACTGGGTGGCCAGCAGAGTGATTTATTGATTTCATGATTAATCAGGTTCTGCAGTTAGCATGAAGAAGCCCAGCCAGACCCAATGAGTAAAAGGCAGACTGGTTAGGAACATCGCTATATAGCTCCTGTCTAATTTTATGTGTTTTCACATGCTGTAAAGAATTTGGATCAGGAGGATATGATGTCAGATCTCGTGGAAGATCTCTTGAGGTGCATGTGTAGTACAGGTGAAAAGTTTAAGTTCCTCATTATCGTGTTCTCCATTATTTCTTATGCTTCTGACTAATTGGTGCCTGTTGTGCGAGTCACTGAACAATCTCTGACTCAGGCTGATAAGCCAGTGAAATCCCACAGCAATCACATACCTCTAGGCAGTTCAGCCTAGCAGAAATCAGGGAGGGGTCGCAAGAAAGTGTCTCTGAACTTGAGCAAGCACAGTGTGTCCCATGAGATGTGATCTTCTTCTATGGTCTGAAGACTTGTTTTTATTATTGTTGCTGTTATTTTGGTTTATGGGCCTGTATACGTGTCTGGGTTGAGTTTATATGCTGTGTACAGCATGCGCATGTAAACGCCTGTGAAGGCCAAAGAGGGCGTTGAATCCCCTGGAACTGGAGTTATAGGAGGTTATGAACTGCCTGATGTGAGTGCTGGGAACCAAACCAGGGTCCTCTTCAAGAGCAATAAGAGCACTTAGCCACCGATCCATCTCTCCAGCTTCTCTTCTGTGGTCTTAGTAACTTGTTAATTTACTTGTTTGTGTAAGGAATTTATTTCACATATCCCAAACACTGAAAAGCAAAGCCACATTGTAAAAATTTTGCTTCTCACCGTGTCACTTAGCGCCCCTTCCACCACCAGCTGTGACAATCGTGTGGGCTCCAGCAAGAGATTTATTATATACATTTAAACAAAAATTACTTGTGATTCCTTTGTTTGTTGCATTTAACACATTGTGAAGATCAATTTGCATCAGTACACAAAGAGATGATTCAGTCTTCTTAAGGTCTGCCATTCAATTTGTTCAGGACACCATGCATAGAGAGGTATCCCATGCCTGTTACTGGAATTTTCATGTAACAGCCCACCATTTCTGAAAGCAGGCATTCATGTAGGGCATTATCCAAGTAGTGTAATTCTGCTTAAATTCCACTTTTTTCTTTTTCTTTTTTGTTAGTTAGCTTACCCACCATCAAGTTTCCTTCTGACTTTTTCATATATTTTTAGCTTTTGTTCATCTCCTTCATCATCTTCTGCTCTCAATCATTTCCAGGCCCACCCTCCCCATTTAACATTCTCCTGCCCCTGCAAGATCCAAGAGAACACAAGACTGGTCCAAGGTGATCAAGTCCAAGGATACCTTGGAATAATAACCACAGCTAACATGTGTGATGAATTCCTTGAGCCACGCAATGCTCAAGCATCTTTATTGTACTGATCATTTAATCTTTAATAGCATTCGAAGACCTAGAACATATTATTTTCCTGCTTTTATAGGTGGGGAACTGAAGCTCAGTAAGAATGCTCAAATGTTGAGTGGAGTAACTGAGATTTAATTCCAAAAATCTGCCAGTCAGAAATAACCAAGAGAGCCACAGAATTGAGACAAAATGTTCCATGTCTGTGAAGCCTTCCAAGCGTTCCTTGCTTGAGCAGGGACTTATGGGCTTCTAGACAGTAGATGGCCATGACTTGATGAAGGTAAGAGTGATTCAGTCAACAAGTGGATTTCGGTACAGTCTGTCCTTGGTTTACATGAGACTCATCCCCAAACTGTGGGTGAGGGACCTGGCCTTGTGCTCTGATAATTTTATATTGATGTAATTCCAAATATGCATGGGAAAAGTCTCTTGTTCTTTTTGTCTGTGTTAACCTGACAGGGAAGAAGCTGTACGTCATTCTTCCAGTCAGAATTACCTGTGGCCACCCACTGTAAGGGCTGCTGAAGCAGCCTGTGTCCCTGCCACAGAGCCTTGGACACTGAATAACCCTACCCACTCTTGCACTACCACCACCCTTGTATAAAAACACAACAAACCCAGGTTTGCCTTAAACCTGATATTTAGTCAAGGATGATCTTGAAGTCCTAATCCCACTTTGTCTACATCACAAATGTGGAGATTACAGGTAATACACCGCCATATCCAGTTTACATGGTACTGGGGAATGAACCCAGGGCCCCATGGATGCTAGGCAAGCACTCCACAACCTGAAGTATTTCCCTAGGACCTAGACTTTAAAAAGTGTTTGCCTACAGTGCAGACAACATCAAAATCTTATCTTCTTTCCTATAACACCCCCCAATCTTTAAGATACAGACAGAAAGGAAATGAGTAACCAAAGTATTGTAGAATTCTTTGCCACAATCACAACTGTCTTACTAATAACCAGATAATTCTCATAATAGTGCAATTAAGATAGGAAGTAAATTCTTTCTGAGTTTTAAAACAGAATTTGTGCCTTCTTAGTTTTTTTCATTAGTTTACTCTTCAGCCTTTTCATACGTGTATGTAATACATCCTGGTTACATGCGTTTCTCTACTCTCTCACCCCACGCCAACACCTACCACCTCTTACCCTTCCTCCCAAGACTTTATCCAACCACCACATCTTTTTTTTTCTTTTTTTTCCTTTTGCTATGACCCACTTATTTTAAATACTTCTGAGGTCACAGGTATGGAGTTTCCCACTGAAGCATGAGAAGATCACTAGCAACTACATCACTGAAGGCCATGACTTCTTCTCCAGCCTCGTCAACTACCAATAAATCCCATGAGAGGGCAGGGCTCCATTACTCTCTTACACATCTATGAAAGTTTATTAGCTCAGTCTTGTGGATGCCTTATTGTTGGAAGCCAATGATCTCAGGACTTGGCATGAGATCCTAGGCCTTTCTTGGCCAGCCACATAGTTGTATATTAACCTTTACATAGCAGCTCCTTACAACCTCAGCTCAAGAAAAGAAACAACTTGACCCAGTCCTCCACCCAAAGGCTCAGTCACCTAGGCAACCCTTCCTGGACCTCTTACTCATGAACGCTTTACCCTGCCAAACATCCTCTTTGTGGCTTCCTAATATCCTGCCTACACTAACCTGGCTCACAAACAACCCATTCTGCCCCTCCCCATATCCTGCTCTACTGACTATATAAGCTAGCCTGAGAAAAATAAAGTTTGCCACTTGATCAGAATCCTGTCTTGTGGTCGTTCTTTCTGTGTCTCTTGTCCCCATTCCCTATCCCTGACTCTATTGCCCCAGGTTGACATCCTGCGGGTCAGGACACCTTATAGAGAAAACTTCAGCTGTTTTGAATTCATGGATATTTTAACTGTGTCATGACTATATAAGACAGTATTTCACAATCCTTTCTCCTATTCTCTGGCCCTTACATTCTTTTTATCCTTCTTTCACAATGTTCCCTGACATTTGGAGGGGGAAACATGGGTGTTCTATTTAATGCATAACACTCATCACTTGTTCTCAGTACCTTAACCAGTCATGAGTCTCTGCATTAACAGATGCATTTTGACTAAAGCTGAGGACAGTACTAGCATATGGTTATAAATGCTTAAGAGACAGTTTGACAAATATCCACTTAGCAAAACAACAGTAGCAGGTTCACCCCCAGTGCCCATATCTCCTCAATTTATGGGCCTCTGACCAGGTCCACAGTACAAAGCATGGACCCCTCCTGGAGAGCAGGTCTCTGATCTAATACAAAATTAGTTGATTACCCACATATCAGCTATGCCACTACTGCACCAGCAAGCATCTCTTGTTTAGCAAGTTAGTATTTATAGCATGTAAGGTATAAAGCTACAGGAGACTACAGTTGACTTTGCACCCTTGACTACCTACATAACAACTTGTAGCACTATGAAAACTAGCCAGCAGGCAGGAAGCTTCCAGCTTAGTTCTAGCATGGTTGTATTCTACAACCAAGGAAGGTCTGTTTCTCAGCAATTAGGTCTTAATATTCAGTACTTGTAGGTGATTGATGGGGCAATGACCATGATCTCTGTAGTTTGGGAGCCTCTATGGACTTTCTAGCCAACAATTCTAGGAAGGCACCCCACATCTGGCACTGAGATTTTCACATAATAATCCATGGCTTCTGGGATTGGCAGGCCCCATCCATGTTGGCCCCTCTGCTCTGGATCATTTTTTTGTCCTATGCTGTGCTTATTCCTATAATTTTGTAGTATAACCAGAAATTAGATGCAGGGATGCCTCTTGCAGGATTCTTTTTGTTCAGGATTGCTTTGGCTATCCTTGGGCTTTTGTGTTTCCACATACATCTTAGAATTGTTTTTGTTCAATATCTAAAAAGAATAACCTTTTTATTGAGATTGCATTGAATTTGTAGAGTGTTCTTTGTGGAATGGTTTCTTCTTCTTCTTCTTCTTCTTCTTCTTCTTCTTCTTCTTCTTCTTCTTATCATTATCATCATCATCTAGTGTCTTTTGCAATTTATTTCTTCAGCATCTTTTAGTTTTCATTGTAGAGGTCTTTCATTTCTTTGGTTAGGTTTATTCCCAAGTATTTTATTGTATTTCTGTGGATATTGTGTATTTGATTTTATAAGTACATTTATTGTAAATGGATGTAGAAAAGCTATAGTAGTTTTTACTTAATTAAAATATAAATACATGACTCCATCCTCCTCCCTCTTCAATGCATGCTCCCTCCCAAATTCACAGCCTCCTTTAACCATTGTTGTTACAAATATATATGGACATATATCAATAAACATATGAATATAACCTGCTGATTATTATTCAGCATTTCCTGCACATATATATTTCTAGAGCTGACCACTTTGTTCCCTCTGAAATGTCACAAGCTTGGGCCCTATTGTCTGCATTTCCTTCAGCATTCTGATCTTCCAGGCCACCACAACAATAGCTTACTAAGCTATGAGCATTCAACAGCTTTTCCAGCTCCAAGTTCCAATGGCTTATACAATCTTCCTCCCAAACAACATGGTCAGGCTCATTACAGCAACAACATCCATCCTCTGTACCAATTTCTTTATCAGTTACTTCTCTAAGTAATAAAATACCCTGTCAGAAGCAACTTCAGGAAGAAAGTTTATTCTGGTTCATACTTCCAGAGGGATAGAGTTCAGCACAGTGGGGAAGACGTGGCAACAGTCAGCAAAAGTATGGTGGTAGAAGTAGGAAGCTGGCTGGTCATATTTCCATCCACACATAGGAAGTAGAGAGAAAGAACAAGAAACACAGTGAGACTGTGCACCCTTAAACCTGCCCCCGGTGACACACTTTCTCCAGCAAGACTTCCCCTCCTCAAGTGTCCATAACCTCCTCAAACAGCTCTAGCAACTGAGAACCAAGTATTCATATGCTTGATCCAATGGAAGACAGTTACCATTCACACCACCAGCAAGCAGCCCATCTGACAGTTAGGACAATTGCTTCAATGAGATAATCTGACTATTGTTTAGTTCTTCGACATTGAAGTATCTACCTCTCACAGTTCTGAGTGGACTGCTCAAAGCCCAGCTAAGCAAGAGACTTGCAGGTTTTAATTCCTTACAAGGAGGGTTGTATCAATGAGCTGGTGCCACAATAATCCAAGATTTGAAAAAATAAAAGCTCTTTTGTGAACATATGTAATATATATTAATTTATTCATACACACACACACACACACACACACACACACACACACACACACTTACAACTTACTCACATTTGGAGGTCCAAAGCCCAGATCAGGCAGACACAGTAGTTTAGACTCAGATGGTTGTAAAATAGAATATGATGGAAAATCATTGTAATAGCACATATAGGAACACAATGGTCACAACTTGAACTGAATGAGAGAGATGCAGAGAGAAACACACACACACACACACACAGAGAGAGAGAGAGAGAGAGAGAGAGAGAGAGAGAGAGAGAGAGAGAGAGAGAGAGAACTAGGGCCCAATAATTCCTTTCCAGGGCATGCTCTCAACGACCCACAGACCTCCCACTAGGCTCAACTAGGAAGTTGGTTCATGGCATCTTTCAACCCTTTATACCTGTGCCTTTGGGGTCACTAACTCAAACTATTGCACTCAGAATGCAGTTTCTTGAAAGTATATTTATTCTCCTGCAATTTAATAGGGCAGAATGTCTACACCAGGATCCAACTGTGGGTATGGTACAGCTCAATTTAACTGAGTAGCTCTGCTCCAAGTGTATTCAATCAGAACCAAAGAAGTAGGTGTCACTTAGAAAAAGGTCATTACATGGAAATGGCAGAACCAGAACAATTTCAACCACACACGTGATTCTTAGCTAGGATAACTTGTCATCAGTGTCATTATATTGCCTAAAGCAAATCTCATGGCCAAGCCCAAAGCCAAGAATAAGGAAGTATGTTTTTCCCATGATGGAGAAGACCAAATGGAAAATATTTGTGGATACTTTTCTTTCCCTTGTGTTTTCCTATAGGACACATTATTATGGGCTGTGAAGTCAGTGAGAGGAACCAAACATTGCTTAAATCCCAATTTTTCTGAGGTCAAGCACTACTCAAACTCAATATAATATGGAATAAATTTAATCCCACTGAAAACCCTCATCAATAAGTTAGAGGTTGCAAAAATTTCCCCGAGGGCTTATTCTATCTTTCTATCTGCTATATACTAGTCTCCTTAGCTGCTACCAGGTAAGCAGTGTAGACCAAATGGTTAATTGTGAAAATTATAGAAAGGTCAACCATAAAACACATAATTCATTCATTTATGAATTTTCTACCAAAGCGTAACTCTGATTCAGTTAGCAATATAAATATTTAACTTCTTGCTATGCAGAAGTAATTCTGTATCTGGTTTCATCTGTTATTAATAACTATTTAATATAACTCTGGTTTTAACTTCCAGATTGGAGATTAAGACCTTTTGAGATATATTTCTGACTCTTAGAGTTGGTGCTAGCATTAGGGCTATGGTAGTTTCATAAGAGTGGCTCCCATAGGCTCCGATCTTTGAATGCTGGGTCCTCAGTTGGTGGAACTTTTGGGGAAGGATTGGGAGGTGTTGCTTTATTGGAGGAGGTGTATCAATGGGGAATGTGCTTTGAGGTTTTCTTGTGTCATTCCCATTCTCTGTCTACTACATGTGGGTCAAGATTGGAGCTCTTCTGTGTTCCTTCCATTGTACCTTTACTTCACCACAATGGCCACTAACCCTGTGAAACCATAAACCCAATTAAATGATTTCTTTTCTAAGTCACCTTGGGCATGATGTTTTGTCACAGCAAGAGAAAAGTAAGACCCTTAAAAGCATCTCACCCACAGCCCTCGCCAGTTCCTTGCTTTACAATCCCTTCCATCTGTGATAATAACACCATTCCTAGCTGGGCGTGCAGTTCACACCTGAAATCCCAGCACTCAGGAAGGTGAGGCAGGAGGTTTTGTCATGTGTTTGAGTCACACTTACTGAGGATACACGCAGAGTTCCATGCTAGCCTGAGGTAGAGTATGAGATGATCTCGCTTGAAAACTAGCCAGTACCAACTTCCCCCATTGCCTCATGAAAGTTTCCGTACAGTTACAATTTGCCAGTTTCAGGGATGGTCTGGTTCTTTTTACCATCTCTGTGAGCAAACTACCCAGAAAACAATTTAAGGAGGAGAGACTCACATTGGTTCCCAGTTTAAGAAGGCTCTGTTCATGGTTGTTTGGTCCCATACTCTTGGGCAGAGCATCGTGTCAAAGAGAGCATGTGTGGAAACGGAGGGTCGTCAAGTCACAGAGGACAGGAAGCAGAGAGAGATGCAGGACCAGCAACAAGGGGCAGGGTTCATAAGCCTCACTTCTAAAGTTTTCAGACCTTCCCCAAACAGTGCCACCACCAGAAGACTAAATATTCATCACACAAGGGAACATTTCATATAGAACAGTGGTTCTCAAACTTCCTAGTGCTGTGACCCTTTAATCCATTTCCTCATGTTATGGTGACCCCCATAACCATAATATTATTTTCATTGATACTCCATAATTGTAATTTTGCTACTATTTGTAGACCAAGGCTTTTCTGTCCCTCCCAGTTCCATAGCCACTTTAAAAATAATCACTCAGAAGCTTAAGATTGATTATAAACTGTTTGGTCTATAGGTCAGGCTTATTACTAACTAGCTCTTACATTTAAATTAACCCATTTCTATTAATCTATTTATTGCCACATGGCTGTATCAATACTGGTCTGCTGGCATCTGCCTACTCCAGCAGCTTGCTTGCATCTTCCTAATTCTGCCCTTCTTTTCCCTGTATTTCTGCTTGGATTTCCCACCTGGGTGTATCCTGCCTTGTTATAGGCCAAAACAGGTTCTTTATTAACCAATGGTAATAAATCACATTCCCAAAAGCATACAAAAGTGTTGCCCCACAACAACTGTTATGACTAGTAATGTAAATATCTGTTACACTGGATATCAGGTTGAAAACCACTGATACAGAAACTATAGCGATGCCCTCACAACATTTATGAGACCTTACGTATGCTATCAATCTTTTAAATAAATGAGATTTTAAATGAAATTTCAGTTTTCTGGCTAATCCTGATCTATATTTGTAGATTTGTGATGTCTATTTGGGACCTAGCAGTGCCTTGGGGAAATCTGGGCACACTCTATAGTTCAGACCCTGGATCTCCACCTCGATAGCTGGCCTAGCCCTGCAGAGCACTTTAGCCTCTTCATCTTTGACCATATTTGTGTGATTAATGGGCTTTCCTTAGGACCTGTGATTCTTCTCTGTTCATAGCTTCCTCTCTGCCAAGAGAAGTGAAATTGATCTACCTCACTCCTCCTCCATCTCTTCCAGGACTGGCCACATCTATCCTCATAGATGAGAATGCTGTTCTCTGTGTCAGCACAAAAAGCCAACAGGGGCTGTTTTGTAACCTAAAAAACATCTCCCGGCCTGTCCACCCATCTCACCACCCAACATTTTCTGTGGCCTCTGAAATGCAAGTGCATATCAGATGAGATACCCACATGTCTGAAGATGGCCATCTACCCATCTCCAGTTTATATTATATTAAATAGTTACATAGTTAATATATTAATTAAGCATTAGTATTGTATATTAAATAATTCCGAAATGAGACTCATTTCTTTAAAGAAAAATTATACAGCCATTCCTATCTATGTCATAAGCTGTTTTCTGCCTTCTGAAGTTATCCATACTCAGATGACCCTACTGAGCATGTGTGGGGGTGGGGTGGCTATGATCCCTCTCTGGTAACCCTTTGTGGTTTCTTCAAGTTGCAGAAAAATTTAAGCCTTCTTTTAATTAGTTTTCTAAAATGTTACAACTCAGTACCCATAGATTTCAAGGTGGATTCAAGAACAATGACAGACATAGGAACATGTACCTTGGCTGCTAACTGAATCCCTTTTAATCACAAAGTGAAAGACCAGTTCTTTAACTGTTTTAACGAAGGATAAAAGCAAACAGGTAAAGATTAGTATTCTGCTTTGTTGGAAATGGAGGCATTCATTTTTATTCTATGAAAAAAGTATCTGTGTGTCTTAGGCTTTCCTTGTGAAGAAACCACGAGCAATTCCAGCAACACTGAACCACATAGATAATGGAAAGCCCAGACTCCTCCCAGATGAGACGCACTTCTAGTAGAATAGTCCTTTTGTTTTAAAATAGTCTTAATCTAGTTGTTTAGATACATCTCCTGTTCCTGAGGAATCTACTACGGCTGGCCCTCAGTTTCATTATAGATATCAGGACATGATATAATTGTGATTGTCAAAGCACTTTTATCACAAGTCCCTCTTCTTAGACACTTGGAGTTTGTTTTATTCTGTTTGTTTTTTAATAAATTGCCCTTTGGGAATGAGATTTCTCCTTAGCCTATATGTGTAATGGTAGGGAAAGCTAAAACCCAGGTTGCCTTATTTTAAAACCTAGCAGGTTTCCATTGCCAAAGTCAGGGTAGGACCTGACTTGTGTAATCTCAGTATTCATAGTCTCATTTCTGAGTTTGTTATTAATCTAATTTAAAAAAAAGCAAATGGATCCATGAGGAAGAGGGAGGAGAGAATTCTGCCTTTGTTATTATAGCATGCAAAGAGCCCCTGACTTCTCTTCGTCTATCCACCCCCCCACACACACACTGACACATTTATAACCTAATTGGACACTCCAGCTAGAAGTAGAACAGTGAAGGTAGAAAGATGTGTTCTCATGGGGAAGGGCCCAGGACCAGCACAGGAAGATTTGGTGGACTTTGCAGAGCCCCCATTGAGGGCCCTACCCTGCCTGGGGAGTGGAGGGTGGATGGAGTGGGGGGGGGACTGGAGGGGGAGGAGGGATAGGGGTGAGGGGAGGGAGAGGGAGAGGGAGAAGGGACTTGAAACAAGCTTGTTCCCTAATTAGAACTAATAAATAAATTTTAAAAAATGTTGTGTTCTTCATGATCAAAGCCAAAAGAGAGAATCGTTTACATTTACAGGTAACAGGGGATGTCCATGGATGTCCATTAGCAAGAGAGGTGGAGAAAAGAGGGATGCAAAGAGAGACGGGGGAGATGGAGGAAGAGGGAGGGGGAGAGGAGGAAGGGATGGAGGGAGAGAGAGAGAGAGAGAGAGAGAGAGAGAGAGAGAGAGAGAGAGAGAGAGAGAGAGAGAGAGAACATTCAGGATGCAAAGCTGAATAAAAATACCAATTCCAGGGAGATGCAGACACTGCCAATAGCAGGAGTCTGGAGTCAGGAGCGTAATTTGGGGAAACGAAACTGGAACAGAATTCAGACCTGTGAGGTGCTGGTTGTAGAAGGGCTGCCACAGACCACCACCTGAAATTGCCATGTATGTAAAATTTGAGGACGTTTCTCAAAGAGTCACCAGCAAAGAGAAGAATTTAAGACCCTAAAGAGCTGACTCCAGACATCAGTGTCCATGATCCTGGCATGTCGGCTGAAATGCATGGGCTGGCATGTCGGTGTCATTAGCAGAACCTAGGTATCTCACCTGTCCTGAGTCCAAGCTCCTGGTGAGTGTTTGGAGACAAGTGACCTCCTATGGCATTGCCTAGTTATTCAACCATCTTTTTGCTTTGGGACAGAAAATTTGAAATCCCCTACAAGACAGGATTCAGACAATTAGTGGCTGACTGTCCCCTATAAAGTGTGTGGGGTTGCTGAGTGCTTTGAACTGGGATGATTTTTGGTTAAAAACAGGGATGTCTGAGCAGCCAGGATGCTCCTTATTCCCCTCAATGAGTGGGTGTCGCAAGTGAGGCTGCAGTGGTTCTTGCCTCGCATTACCCCAGTTGCTGTGTGCAGACCTCCTTACTGCCAGGAGAGAAAATAAACTTCCTTTTGCCCTGGAGGCTCTACTTTCTTCTATATTCTGTCTCCTGCCTTCTCTGCATGTGTGGCTGAATGGTAAATGCCTTTGACATGTTCGAAAAGACCCGTGTTAGGAACCAGTCTCCAAGGCTTTTCAAAACCACCCACGAAACAAGTAAAGTTGTCTTTCTCACCCCAATAGAAAATCCCAACTTTTTAATAAGCTATAAATCAAGAAAATGGTGGCTACTTTGGACTTCACTAGTAATAAATACCCAAGGACTTATTTCCCAAGGACTTATCACACATAGACTTTCAGGGTCCCTAAACATTCTGTACAAGATGACTTACTGGGTCTTTGGGGTTCTCACAGGACATGAAGGATCTCAGTTAGAAGGTTCCATAGCCAAACTAATTTCTTCAAAGATCAGAGTCCTAGGGGGAAAATATAAGGAATAGGTTAGCTGGCCACATATCGCAGTCCTTGTTTGTTGGGAGCCAAATCTCAGGGTTTGGCATGAGATCCTAGGCCATGCTTGGCAGGCGACATAGTTAACCTTCACATAGCAGCTCCTTAGAACCTCAGCTCAAGAAAAGAAACAAATTGACCCAGTCCTCCACCCACAGGCTCAGTCACCTAAGCAACCCTTCCTGGACCTCTTACTCATGAACTCTTTACCCTGTCAAACATCCTCTTTGTGGCTTCCTAATATCCTGCCTACACTAACACCTGGCTCACAAACAACCCATTCTGCGCCCCCCCCCATATCCTGCTCTGCCAACTATAAAAGCTAGCCTGAGAGAAAAGTAAAGTTTGCCACTTGATCAGAATCCTGTCTTGTGGTATTTCTTTCTGTGTCTCTTGTCCCCATTCCCTATCCCTGACTCTCTTGCCCCAGGTTGACGTCCTGCAGGATGGGACACTTGTTAAAACAAGGACGACTTAGAAGGTGTTTGCCTTAGTTAAGGTTTCTGTGGCTGTGACAAACACCATGAATAAAAGCAAGTTGGGGAGGACAGGGTTTATTTGGCTCACACTCAGCATTAATATTCATCACTGAAGGAAGTCAGGACAGGAACTCAAACGGCAGGATCCCAGAAGCAGAAGCTGATGCAGAGGCCATTGAGGAGGGCTGCTTACTGACTTGCTTCCTGTGGCTTGCTCAGCCTGCTTTCTTATAGAACCCAGGACCAGCAGCCCAGGAATGGCACCACCCACCAGGGGCTGGTCCCTCCTTGATTGATCACCAAATGAGAAAATGCCTTACAGCTGGATCTCAAGGAGGCATTTCCTTAGCTGGGGCTCCTCCCTCTGATGACTCCAGCTTGTGTCAACTTGACACACAACCAACCAGTACAGTGTTCTTGTGAGAAAAGGCAAGTGAGATTGATGGAAATATTTAGATTCTTTTTATATTAAAGTTCCTTCTAGAGCAATCCAAGGAAGAAAGTCATTTTTTCTTATGTTTGCAAGTGAGATTTATGGCACTTTATGCTTTGGCATGACATTGCCAAAGACTTCCATAGCTATACTAGCCTGTTCCAGGGAGCTCAGGTGACATCACTTGCTGGACCAAAGCTATGTATCTTCAAAACTTTTCCTAGTTGCCAGCCAGTGTTCAAGCCACAGGCAGGGGCTCATTCAAAGACTAAGATCCTTTTAGCTCCCCTTGCAAAACTGATCCAATTAGCAGCAAGTATTAATAATTCCATGCCAAAGGTATGACTCCCTGGCAGAATAGCTTCTCTTGTCATTCTGGTATCACCGTGGTCCACATATCAGGCTCTTTGACCAAACAAGACTCGCTTCACGAAGCATTTGTGCTTCTGCCAATGGCCCAATTCACCTTAGAGAACCCAATTCACTCTGTCTTCATATCTCCATTGTCCCCACTCTTCTCTGACATTCTCTACTTATCATTGTTTATTATAATTTGTTTTTCTAAAGTCCCTGGAATGGCTAATCTTGGTTGTCAACTTGACACACCTGTCAAAAATGAACCTCAACAAAGAAACTGCCTCAATTAAATTGGCCTGTGGGCATGGTCTGTGTGACATTTTATTGATTGTTAATTGATCTAGGCAGACCAGCCCACTTTGGGTGGAACTATCCCTAGGCAGGTGGGTCTATGCTGTATAAGACTTATTATGAAGAAGGCTAAAGGAAGGAAGCCAGTGAGCAGTTCTCCATTTTCTCTGCTTCAACTCCTGCTTCTAGGTTTCTGTGTCAAGTTCCTGCCTTGGCTTCCCTCAGTGATGGACTGTAATGTGTAAAACAAAATAATCCCTTTCTGGCCTAAGAGGCTTTTGATCAATGTTTTATCATAGTAAAAGAAAATACACTAGAACCTCACCCCAGAACAACCTGGAAGAGAAGCCTACATGAAAGTCCAAATTCAAGAATGTGATGGTCAATGTGGAACAGTGAGCACACAGCCATCACTGTTACAATAATGCAAATTTTGCTTCAAGACAAGTGGAGTTCCTTGTCTTGCTGCTGTAGGCTTGTCTTCTCCAATTTGGTTGCCTAGTCAAGGATCAGCCTTGTATTCATGTGACAGTAGAAATAGCCACCAACCTCTCTCAAGAGTCATTCTTTGTGACCTTTAGCAAGACAAGGGCATCAGGAGACAAATCACCACAGATACCAAAAACTACAAAACACAAACATCTCAAACTTTATTGTTCATACCCAGTGACTCTGTGCAAGGACAGGGCACTTCTACCGCACAGCACAACAAACTCTTACAGGTGGTTGGATTCAACCTTGAAGAGAAAATTGAGGATGATAAGACAGAATGGAGGGAGGGAGAGGGTTGAGTTCTGTAGGCATTCTCCAGTAAATTTGGAACCAACAGTGATGGGGACACTAGACTGGCCAATTTCCTTCTTCATGAGCATGTCTGATCAACTGTGGCACACATTACGAACAGATGAAGGTGGTAAGTGGAGTCCCCATTTAGAATGAAGATCAAGAGAGCGACACTAAAATAGTAGATCCTGTGTGTAATGCTGGAGTGCTGGATGAGTGGATCCTTGAATGCCATTAGAAGCATCATTCCAAATTACCTAGGCTTCTTTGGGTTCTTGGCCCCATTCTTCAATTTAGAGGTAATTTTCTGGCTGTCTATGGCTGATTCATGTCCTCAGGAGCTGAGATTTTCTGAATTATAAGATGGGAGAAATGGAATTTGCCGAGCTGGTGAGGATTTAAACAGAATCTCACATGTGGTTTGCAGTGGTTTGAAAGAAAATGACCCCATAGGCTCATAGGGAGTGGCACTATTAGGAAATGTGGCCTTGTTGGAGTAGGTGTGGCCTTGTTGAAGGAAATGTGTCACTGGAAGCTGGCTCAAGCTTGTTTGTATTTTGGGTATGGACTTGGCTCTTTATCTTACATGAGGAGATTAATGTAGATAAGGGTTTTGCGGGCAAACCAAGACATGACTTGAGATCCTTTGGATATTTGGATACCCATAATGCGGTGTGCTGTCACCTTCTGTATTCAGGAGTATGCATCTGTTGATCCCAATACACTCCCCTAACATTCTAAAACCTGCTGATATCCACATCTTTTATAGAACTTACATAGAATGGTGCAATGCTTGCATAAAACCTAAATACATCATCACATATTCTTTAAATCATCTCTCAATCATTCACAATTCTTTTTTAAAAGATTTATTTATTTATTTATTATGTATATAGTGTTCAGCCTGCACACCAGTAGAGGGCACCAGATCTCATTATAGATGGTTGTGAGCTACCACGTGGATGCTGGGAATTGAACTCAGAACCTCTGGAAGAGCAGCCAGTGCTCTTAACCTCTGAGCCATCTCTCAGGCCCCACTCACAATTCTTAATAAAATAGAAGTGTACTGCTTAGACATTAAAGACAGCAAATTACTTACCTACTCAGTGCAGTCAAGGACATCTCAGCATCATATCATTGAGAACACCTTTAAAAATGCACAAATAGCACTGGGTGCTGGGAGGCTGCGTGTGCATGTGTGCAGAATAGTCCTCATTGTTTGGCTAAGTTTTGCCTTTTAAAACTTTTAAAGTAGAAAGTTTTAAGTATATTTTTTCTTTTACTAATTAATTGCATCTTCAGATGAAGAAGCCACACATACAGAGGGTCAAGTGAGGTCACTCCTTTCATAGGTCAGAAGGCAATTTGCAAACATCAGATTATTCCAAACAACAGGCCTGGGTGGTGAGGGGTGTAAGGCTTCTACTGCTATTTGTGTCCTAATGCAAATAAAAACAACTCTGACATACCATCTCACACCTATCAGAATAGCTAAATCAAAAACACCAATGTCAGTTAATGCTGGAGAGGATGTGGAGAAAGGGGAACACTCCTCCACTGCTGGTGGGAGTGCCAACTTGTGCAGCCACTGTGGAAATCAGTATGGAGATTCCTCAGGAAAATGGCAATCAGTCTACCACAAGATCCAGCAATTCCACTCTTAGGCATATACTCAAAAGATGCACATTCATACAACAAGGACATCTGTTCAACTATGTTCATAGCAGCATTATTTGTAATAGCTAGAACCTGGAAGCAACCTAGATGCCCCTCAGCTGAAGAATGGCTAGAGAAAATGCGGTACATTTGCACAATGGAGTACTACTCAGCAGAAAAAAGCAATGGAATCTTGAAATTTGCAGGCAAATTGGATGGAACTAAAAGAAACCATCCTGAGTGAGGTAACCCAATCACAAAAAGACAAACTTGGTATGTACTCACTCATATATGAATTTTAGACATGGAGCAGGGGATTGCCAGTCTACAATCCACATGGCCAGAGAGGCTGGGAAATAGGGAGTACCCTAAGAGAGACATACATGGTACCCCGGAAAAGGGGAAGGAGACAGGATCTCCTGAGCAGATTAGGAGCACAGGGGAAGGGGAGAGGGAGCTAGGAGAAAGAGAGGGGGGAAAGAGGTTGGGAGAAGAAGACATGGGGGAGCAGGAAGGTTGAGTTGGGGGAAGAATAAAGGAGAGCGGGATGACAGATGCCATAATAGAGGGAGCCATTATAGGTTTGAGGAGACATCTGGCATTAGGGAGATTTCCAGAGATCTACAAGGATGGCATCAGCTGGCAATATAAGCAGTAGTGGAGAGGCTACCTTAAACACCCTTCCTTGATAATGAGTTGATGACTACCTTATATGCCATCCTAGAGCCTTCATCCAGTTGCTGATGGAAGCAGAGGCAGACACCTATAGCTAAACACTGAACTGAACTCCTGGAACCCATTTGCAGAAAGGGAAGAGTGATGATCAAAGGGGTCAAGACCAGGCTGGTGAAACCCACAGAAACAGTTGACCTGAACAAGGGGGAGCACATGGACCCCAGAGTGATGGCTGAGAGGCCAGTATGGGACTGATCCAGAACCCCTGAATGTGGGTGTGAGGAGGCCCCCACAATCTATGGGGCCTCTGGTAGTAGATCACTATTTATCCCTGGCATACAAATGGACTTTGGGAGCCCATTATATGTGGAGGGATGTTCTTTCAGCCTGGACACATGGGGGAGGGCCTAGGCCCTGACCAGGATGATATGACAGACTTTGGGGATCTCACCCTCCCTGGGTAACGGAGGAGGGATAGGGTGGGAGTTGGTGGGGGGGGAGGAGAGGGAGCTGGGATTGACATGTGAAGCAGTCTTGTTTCTAATTTAAATCTGGGGTCCCACCCACCTTCCTCTTTCATGAACTGTCATTCTAACCAAGACAGAAAGGACCAGGCAGCTCATGGCTGAAGCATTTTCCCCTGAGATGCCCAGGTGGAGAGCAGACAGACTTAGAGTTTGCTCTGCTCCAGGGGATCATGAAGGTAGAAGTCTGCCCCCAGTTAGAGCTGGGGTTTCTTTGCTAACCTTCCTTCTCATTGTGCTCAGAGCTGGCAAGAAGCCAGCAGGGATCCCAGATCCTGCCCAACCCTCTGTGGTATATGTCCGGAAGCTACTGTGTGGGAAAGGCTCACCTGCAGAAACACTGGCTGGATGGCCTTTTTAAGCTTTGCTTGGCTTAGCTGTCTCTGTCTCTGACTCTCTCTGTCTCTGTCTCTCTTTGTGGGTCTGTCTCTCTGTGTCCTATCTCTCTGCCCCACCTCTCTCTCTCTCCCCGTGTGTGTGTGTGTGTGTGTGTGTGTGTGTGTGTGTGTGTGTGTGTGTGTGTGTGTGTGTGTCCCTATGTCCTATATCTGGGACAGGGTTTCAGGTAGCCCAGATTGGCTTCAAATTCCCTATGCAGCTGAAGATAACTTTGAACTTCCAAACCTAGTGCCAAGTTACAAGAGTGTGTTGCCATACCCAGTTAATATGGTGCTGGGTATTGAACTTAGGATTTTATGCACACTAAGCAAACTTTGTACCAATGGGACCACATCTCCAGCCCCTTGAGAAGCATTTCTTTCTTTTTTTTTTCTTTTAAGGTTGATATTAGGATGGGGTGGTTGGTGTCTGTTCTTACAGTCCATCTCACTCAGGACCTCTGACCTTCCTAGACCTTTCCTTAAGGTAGCAACAGAGACACTTACAGATAATCAAGGATGACTGTGCCCAGAGGAGAAGGGGAACCGAACATTGAGGCTTAAGGGGGAGTCGGGTGCTGCATCCCAGGACAGCAGAGTGGTATTGCCAGAGGCTCCTTGCTCAGACTGGAGTTATAACTGCTTCTCAGCAACTGAAGGCTTCTCCTGACCCCTGGTCCTTCAGTACCAACTCACTTCCCAGCTCCACATCTTGGCTATGGTGAAGCTAGAACTCCTCTAGAGCTGTCTGTTTCTAGGATAGCCAAAGGTCATGAGGTCAGCCATAATCAGACTCATCCATTCATCTAAACAAATAGTTCTTTTCTTTTTCTGCAGTGCTGGGGATTGAATTCAGGAACTTCTGCTTGCTAAGCTGCTTTGCTACTGGGCTATGTCTCAAATCCAAACAAGTATCTCTTGAACAATGTCTGCATTCTAGCTCTGTGGGGGAAGCAACAAATAGGATAGAATCTGTCTTACATTGAACTTACTGTCTTCCACACAGTAACTAGATAATCGGACAATTAGGATTTCTTGTAGCTATTTGTGATACAAGGAACTACCAGATTATGGCCCGGCTTGACTCGGGGCACCAGCCCCAAGTTGTTCTTGAGACCCGTTTCACGAAGTCTAAGATGCCATCAGCTGAAACACACACCATCTTAGTATTCGCCTCTAAGAAGGAAAAATGCCCTCCAGCTAAGTATTACATATGGTCTTCTTAGGACTCAGAATATTCCATTTGCTTTATTTGACTTGGTTTTTTTTTTATTAAATATCATTGTATGCACAACTAGGAGAAATCATAGGATGGAAGATCACTTCTTTTTTTTCTTTTATTTAAAATAGTTTTTTTTTTGTTGTTGTTTTTTTTTTTTTTTTGCATGCAGTGTATTCTGAGTATGGTTTCCTGATCCTCAACTCCTCTAACTCCTCCCCCTCCCCTGCCTTTCAATCCATACCCTTTCTGTCTCTCCTTAGAAAATGAACAGGCATCCAAGGAAGAAGAATAAAGTAAAATCAGATAAAACAAAAGAGCAGAATAGGACAAAGTAAACAGAATGAGAAAGAGCCGAAGAAGAAGCACAATAAACACAATAAGTAGAATCACACAATGGAACCTCCCCCCAAATAAAATACCAAATCAGAAGCCATACAACATTATAAAATGCCATTAAATTCATTTTGTCTTGGCCATCTACTGCTGGGAGTGAGGCCTGCTTTTAAGTGTGCTTTGTATATTGAATAAGACTCTAACATTGAAAACTAAATTATCCCTTTGGAAGCAGTCATCAGTTGAAGAGTTTTTGGATTGGGGATCGGGGTGTGTGTTCACTTCTCTCAGCTCTAGAGCCTCTTCTAGTACAGACCCATGCAATCTCTGTCTGCTGTCTCAGTCTCTGTGAGTTAATTATGAGCATCAGTCCTGTTGTCTTTAGAAGGCCTTGTTTTTGTTTGGTTTTGTTTTGATTTTGCTGTCTTCCATCCCCTCTGACTCTTACACTTTCTGCTTCCTCTTCCACAGAGATCCTTAAGCCCTTGGGGAGGAATTTGATGGAGACATCCCTTTTAGAGCTGAGTGTTCTAATGTCTCCTGCTCTCTGCGCATTTTCTGGCTGTCGGTGTCTGTATTTGTCCCCATCTGCTGCAGGAGGAAGCTTCTCTGATGATGGAAGAATATAGCAGAATGTTGTTAGGAGTCATTTTATCGTTGCATTCCTTTATTTGACCAGTAGTAGTTGGTTTTCCCCTAGGTCCATGTCTTATCAAGTCTCAGGTTCTTGACCACTCAAACAGCGTCAAGTATGGATTCCATCTCTTGGACTGTGCCTTAAATCAAATCAGATATTTGTTGCTTACTCCCACAAAATTTGTGCCGCTGTTGCACCAGTGTATCTTGTGGCCAGGTTGCCGTTGCAAAGGCTTGGTAACTAGGTTGGTGTTTACCTTTCTCCTTTGCTAGCATCAAGAATGCTTTTGAGTACCATGAACACCAGTCTTTGTGTTCGATGAGTTGTGCATGTGTTGTCTTCAGTAATAGGGCCTTGCCATAAGTTTGTAGTGAGCAACCAATAGCGTTGGCCATAGCCCGAGTTGTTTGGGGGTTCCCAGTGGACCCCCTTTGGCCAACAACTTAATTAGATGTAACCCATTCCCAGTACTGAAGATTCATTTGGTATCAAGGGATGCCCAGCTGAGGATCTGTCTCCCCCATTTTTTCGGCGATTTCATTTAGATCACCTTCATATATATATATATATATATATATATATATATATATATATATGAGCTTCTATTGTACTAGGATTTCATACAAGCCCTAAAATGGCCCTTAGTTGTAGCTTTTACCCTGTATCCACCTCCCTTATGAACCCTCTTCCCTCCCCTCCCACACTTAATCCTCCCATTCCATTCCCACTCCTCTGCATCCATCCATAACTGCCTATTCTACTTCCCCTTTCTAGGGCGATCTACCCCTCTCCCTTAGAGGCCCACTCTATACCTAACCTGTGTGTTTGCGTGAAGTGCAGATTACTTAACCATGACTTGACAGCTAGCACCCAGATACAAGTGAGCACCTGCCATATTCATCTTTCTGGGTCTGAGTTGTCTCATTCAGGATGGTATTTTCAAGTACCATCCATTTACCTGTAAATTTCGTAATATAATTCATTAAAGACTGAGTAATATTCCATTGTGTAAATGTACCACATTTTCTTTATCCATTCATTTATCTACAGAGATCTAGGTTGTTTCTAGTTTCTGGTTACTATAAAGCAAAATGAACATGGTTAAGTAAGTGTCCCAGTAGTAGGATGAATTGTTCTCTGGATATATGGCCAAGATGTACTTGGCTCTTGAAGTATATTGGTTACCGGCTTCCTGAGGAACCGTCACACTGATTTCCATAGTGGCTGTACAAGTTTTGCTTTCTTCATTTCATACAACTTTTTGTTTATGATTTCATAAATAGATTTAGGATTTATTCATATCCTTTAAAGGACTTTTATATTCATAATAACTATTTTGAAGTGCTTGTGTTTCAGCTATATTACATTTTCCAGGCCTACTGTATAGTAGGGTCGCTAGGAATCTAGGGGGGACAGATTGTCATGGCTGTTACTGATTGTATTTTTATGTTGGCTTCTAGGCATCTGGGTTTGGGTTCTTATAATTCTAGGTGCTGTTACCCAGTCTTGTCTTTGTTGGGTGGGTGTTCCATCCCTTAGTTTCTGTTGCCCTCTCTGGTTCATTGGAGAGTGTGGAGGCTGTGGGTTGCCTGTAGGGAATGCTTCTGAGATCCTGCCAGGTGTGGGCATTGGGGGTCCCAGATAGAATACGTTTTTAGTTGGCATTGGGAGCTGACACTTAGGAATGGGGATGAACTAGAAGAGAAGGGTCTGGATCGGTCCACAGGCAAGGAAGAAAGCAGGGTGTGCCATCAGAATCTGTGTAGACCCTTAGGAATTGGAGCAGAGAGGGAGGAGAGGCCACAGCAGATCTTCTACAGAGCTGAGGAGCCTGGGGGTTGGGTTTGGAGAAAAGGAGAGATAGTGAAGATCACCTATTTGGTTCCCTGGCTGACATGGCTAAGAGTTTCCAGGAATGTCTTTGTGAGCTGGCAGCTGAGGCAAAGGGATGCGGTAGCGGAAGTCTGTAGGAGAAGATTTGGGTGATATGCTGGGAATGGGGTCAGAGAGCGTAGATCGGTTCTTAAGGAATTCCTAGAATCTCTTTATACTGAGTGTATCTACTTACTCTTATCACAGAATGGTTAATGTTGACGCTTTTCCACACAACATCATTTTCTTCACCATTAAGAGCATTGTGATGTGATATTTCCAAAAAGAGTCCATCAAAGAACAGAAAGCTATTGGTACTGTGCTGTAAGCCAAGTGTGCAATTATGCCCTGATAACCTCTTTCTGACTTTGGCTTGGAGGATGCTGCTTAATAGATCTGATCCACCACCCCTTTTCCCCCCACCACAGACATTTAGTTCTCAGGAGTTACAAGAGTGAGCCACGTTGTCTTCAGGATTCACAGCCAAACCACCAGCCCCATTCTGCATGTTGTGATGGATGCTTCCACAGTTGATGTGGGCATAGACACAAATGAACATGAGCATTAGCATCCCAGAAGCTGCCAGCCAACAGCCCACACCAATGGATGCACCCAATCTTAGATACCCCAACTTAACTTAACGTTGTAACCATGTGAATAGCATGTCTGAAAACAATAAAACATGGATGGTAGTTTCTAAGATGCAATCATATATATGAGTAAAAACCAGACAAATGAGGAAAGGAGTGAGAGGGGGTGTTTGGAAGAGAGGGAGAAGTCATTGCACAGGCCTGAGGTGGCAGAGTGTGGTGCCTTCCGGGAGACTTCAAAAATGGCTTTCTACGTGTGTTTATTGATCCACCATTTCCAGTAGCTAAGAAGTGGAACCAATCTAGACATCCATCAATAGATGAGTTAACAAAGAATACTCAGGGCATAAACACAAAGGAGTTTCATTCAGCCATAAAGAAAATTGAAATTATAACATTTGTCAGAGAATTAACAAAACTAGAAATTGTCTTGCTACATGAAATGAGACAGACTGACAGAATGACTACTAATGCTATACATTTTCTGTCAGATGTGGATCATATATATATATATATATATATATATATATATATATATAAGAAATTAGAAAGATAACCATTAAATGGAGAAAGAGATATTAGTAGGAGAAGAGTAATAGAATACACATGAAATGGAAGCAGAAGAGAGGCCACTGGGACCAGGAAATGTATAAGAGGGAGGGGTACAGAAGTAGAAAGAGGTAATGAAGGAGGAGGTACAAGAATAAATGTCAATTAAAAACATTGCGAAATATAAAATTAAAATGTCAATGCTAGCAAAAAGAATAATATGTGGTCTCCATACATAAATGGCAAATATTTGAGGTAATGGTAATCAAAAGATTTAGCACAATTGTTATATGATACACACATATTGAAATATCACACTGTACCCTCTAACATATGCATTGGGTGTCAGTAAAAAGCAACAGCAGGAGTTGGAGAGACAGCTCATCAATTAAAATCATGCAGTGTTCTAAAGGGCCTGGGTTTGATTCCCAGCACCCAAATCAGTGACTTACAACCTCCTGTAACCCAAGCTCCAAGGTCTATGCTGCCCTCTGCTGGCCTCAGTATACCTACACATAAGACATCCACATATATATGAAATTAAAAATAAAATCAAACAACGGTCACTGTATCTGTCAATCAAGAACAGAGGAAAGGAAGCCAGGGATAAGGGTACGAACACCTTAGGTCTCGTGATGATTGTGGAATTTTATCCCTAAAGCTTGGAAAGGGCTTTGAGCAAACAGTAACCAAGAAAGAGTGAAGTACAGGTGCACTGACGGTCAAGTCTGGAGAAAGGCCTGGGCGGGAGTCAAATGGATGACGGAGGGTCAATCAAAGGCTGTGGAAGACACACAAGTAAGCTTTGAAGTGGTAATGCATGGCTGGGCTGGTGACTGAGTCATGGATGAGAGTGAAAGAGAGAGGCACTGAGGACAATTCCCTGGAAGCCTTTTAGATGCAGGCACCATGTCCTGAGTCAGCAAACATTGCAGCAAGACCAGAGGTAGGGATGGGAACAGCAGTGTTTCACTTCAGCCTCGTTTCATCTGAGTTTCTGAGACATCTGATGGAGATGCTTCATGGAAAAAAAAAAAAAGATGGGTAGACATGGAGCTCCCAGCAAAGGTGTGGGATGGAGAAGCCCATTTAAATGACACCAGCGTATACCTGGTAAAGGAAGCCAGGTGTGTACAATTGTGTCACCAGAACATATATGGTAAATGAAGCAAGGTGTATACAGTTGTTCCAGCATCTCCCTGGGAGAGAATCTAGAGGGAGACATACAGAAGCCCTGCTGCATCTTAAACTGCAGCACCAACTGCTAGGTATAGAATGTTAAACCATCACTGGAGCTGGAAGCAGCCACCACAGGAAGCAAGCCAGCCAGAAGAGCATGTGTGGGGGTCAAGGGTTGAACGTTGACTATGTCTCCTCAGTGGCTCCTCTAAAATCACTCCCTGACCCTGCAAGAGCTCCTTACAGAAATGGCTTCCCTTCCACTTCCATGGCACCTTTTGTCTCTGCTATAAGGTGTTCTGTGTCTAACACGATTAATTTCACTCTCCTTCGCAAGGAAGAATAGATGCCCCCCCCAACCTCTCAGTTTGGACAACTTCAACCGTGTTCTTGGCAAGCTCATTGATTACAGACCTATTTATAATACTACTCAATGCTCCTGAGGTAAGAAGGCAAAGAGGAATGGGAGGAATAAAGAAAAAAATGCTGTCTGTGGAGCCACCGGTCCATGGCACTTCTTGTATCTTTCTGTTCCAAGCCATTCAGTGTTTGATAGAAAAGTTGGAGGATCAGAGAGGCTAAATAATTTGGGCAAAGTTACTTAGATAAAGTTTTTACATGCAGAGCTTAGGTCTCCAAACTTTCATCTACCTGATGGACATTATTTTCCTCTGGGCAGTCCCTTGCAGGAAGCTCATAAGTGCCTTTGAGATGCAAGCAAATTCTTTGTGAGAGAAGATTCCAGAATAAACAATAAGCAGCAATGGTTAACAACGGAAGCATAAACATGACCCTGATGGATGACCCCCGTGAATAAATTTGTTCTCTTTTCCTCCCTTAATTATATTGGCAGGTTGGCTCTGGCAGAAATAGCTGTGGTGTGATTGATGTATTGGTGGCAATTACATGTGAGAAGCTTCTCTGATAGGTCCGTTTTAATGGGAACACCAGGCAGTGGTTTTAACAAGGACAGGCCTATTTGTTTCTCTGCCTCACTTGTTAGCTCCTCTCAGATCAGGAGGAAACTGCTGTCCAGTGTGGCCCAGATTCCCTTCAGAACATGCTGGGTCTTCACAATTCTCATTATGGTGCCTCAGGGTAGAGTGTGGTGAAGAAGAGCTGACTGAGGTCACAGAATTGTACCACCCATCTCTGCTACCTGTGGGGAGTCCTGCTCTGTGCTAAACATTCTGGAAATGAATTAGCAACACAGATTCCTAAAGAAGTCTAAGGGAGCCAGTCCCAGGCTGTTTTCCCCACCAGGCTTGGGAGGGTTATGATCAGAGGAAGTGGAAAAGATAGCTGTGGTCTGTGAAGCTGATTTGGAGGGGGATGGGTGGTAACTTGCTCAGGGTGACATGTTCAGGGCAGAAAGGAACAGCAGGCATGACTGCTGGACCAGTTGCTTTTATATAAGGTCATCAATACTGAGACTTATTTGACATCTCCAAAATGAGGTTTTTTTTTTTTGGGTTTTTTTTTTGCAGCACCCTTGGCACAGCATGATAAAGGGTATTGACATGACAAAGTGTGACATACTTATAGGACCCTTTGGATAGAATTTGAGGTGAAGAGAACATATAAAATAAACCTGAGGTGGGCATCGCCTAAATGTATATGCTATCTACATCTGCCTTGGGGTTGTTTTTCTTCTGTGTTTGAGACAGGGTCTCAAACCCAAGGTCTTCCTGCCCTAGCCTGGGATTATAGACATGTACCATCATCCTTATCTTAGAGACCTCCAGGACCTTCTACGTCTTTCTTGCATCCCTGTTCTCCCAACAAATTTAAGCACCAAAACATTTAAGTTAAGAGGAGAAGTTGCTGATGCAGAAGCTGGGTCTTAGCCAAAAGATCCCAACTGTTTGTCACTAGACAATTTGGAAATACTGTGATGGAGAATCTTGATTGTCAGTTTGATAGGATTTAGAGTCATCTAGGGACCAGTGCCTCCAGGCAGGTCTGTCAGAGAAATGCCAGGAAGGATTGATTGAGAGGAAAAGATTCAGTGGCACCTTTTGGTATGGCTCAGTATTGCCTGTCTGCTTTTGGCTGCCCTGTGTGTTTACCCTTGTCTTTGGTGATGGTGGAGATGGTGGTGGTGGTGGTAGTCATAGTGATGCCAACTTTGCTGGCACTAGATTCCAGGTCCTTTGGCCTTTTCACAGAGACTGGGGACCAGCAATTCTCCAGGAATTCTCAGCACCAGAAGGAGACTACTGAGACATCCATCTTTGAGGGCAGTGATTCTTGTTTCCTTTATCCTACAAATGATCATTGTTAGATTACCTAGCCCTTAGTGTATCACAAGCCATTTTAGTGATTTCCCTTTCATTATATACACATGCACACCATTGGCTCTTCTTCTCTAGAGAACCTGAAAGTACAGGTACTGGGGTATAGACTTAAAGTGTGTACTGAACCAGTTTCTCTCCTGGATGCACAATCTGTCTTGGAGTTAGACACAACCATTGAGAAATTCTTACCAATGGAAAGTGAGAAGGTGCTCTGTACACCTACCAATCTGAAGCAGGTGGCTAAGACTACGAGATTATCCTGAGATGATCCACCATGTCACCATGGGTCCTTACATGCAGAAAAGGATTCAGAAGAGCCAGAGTGATGTCATGTGAAAAACACCAACACTGTTGGCTATGGGTGAGAGGACATCCCAGGAGCCAAGCCGTGTGCACAGCCTCCAGAGCCTAGAGGAGACCAGAAAACAGATTCACTCTCAAGCTTCCAGAAGGACTGCAGCCCTGCTGACACTCTGTCCCCCTTTGGGCTCCTGAACTCCGGACCCTTTAAGAAGACAGTGATTCTGTGCTGTTTGAGGTACTGGGTCTACATTAATTTGCTATAGCAGTCATATTGGAAAATCATGTGCTTTAGATAGTATATAAAATAGAGAATAAAGGCTATAGACACAGTATACAATTTGCCATAAGAAAGGATAGAAAAAGAACCATTTATTTGTTTCTCTTATTTTTTTTCTTGCATCTAGTTTTTATACACAACCATCCTCCCTGGTAGAGCCTGGGGCTCCTGTTTCTTCAACACAAAGGGATAGATACTACATGCAGTAGGTGCCTGATAAACAAGAGGTTAAAATTCATGGTGGATGATAACAAATATGCCCTTGTATGTGTGGTAGAATCAAGCTATACCAGGTGCTAGCCTGGAAAAGTTGGGGGATAAGTTGAGGGGAATACTAACAACTTGAAATGAAGTGCTTATATAAACAATGCTCTCTTGTTACCTAGTGACTTGGGGTTACTGGATCTCAATGGCAGCATCAAGACTTCTGTGGCAGAAGGGACAGACCTAGTACAGAAAATGCCCAATGACAAGCCTCCTATTAGTCACTGACTCTCACCTTCCTGGTCTGCCATGGAGCTGGTATCAGGTAACCAAACCTGACAGCTTTGAGTTTCTGCTCATCTTCCCTTTGTTTGCAAGGGACATAGCTATGAAGAGAGGAACACCAAGGGGTGGGCAGGAGAAAGGGGAAAGAGACAGTGACACTAGGCTATTTTAAACTTGTAGTAATTGGTTCCAGAATAGTCAAGAATAGACATGTAGTTTATATAATACCCACATGTAAAGAGGATTGTTTTCCAAAGAGGAAAAATTATTAGCAAGTGCGAGGTGTTAAGATAACTTAAGAAAGAATCTTTCTTTGTCTTTTCCATGCATGACTTCACTAGTGCAGACATTTTTTTTCTTCAATGTAGAGTGCACGAAACTCAAACTCACTTGAAGGCATTTGCCTGCTGATAACTTTTACAAAAGTTACCAGGTGAAGTCATTATAAGAATTAATGGCATCAGGGCTTAAGTGTTTAGAATGGCGCCAACCCCATAGAAAGCAACACTCAGGAGACAGTGGTCATTGTGGTTCAGTCATGATTAACCATCTCACTCAGAACTCCAGCAAGAAAAAAGGAAGGCAAGTCTCACCACGGGGCTTAATTATTGGAGGGCATGATCAAAGTTAGGTTTTCACAGCGTCTCAGCAAAGACAGAAGAAGCTGTGAGTAAGTTGTGTCCCTCAGAGCATCAGGGTGGGACACAGTCTGGTTCCCTGTCCAGATGGTTCTACCAAGCAGCCAGTTCAGTACCTAGTGATGTTAAAGCAGAAAGCCACACAGCTGTGGGGTAACTGTCCTGGACTTGTCAGAACAAATTACACAGCTTACAGAGGATGTCCTGATAAGCATTTCTTGATTAAATGAATGAGCTCATGCCCCCCCTTTCTACACACACACACACACTCACTCACACACACACACACACACACACACACACCAGAGTGAGATTCCACTTCCCATTCTGTAAAGTAAAAGCAATGAGTTTCAATTATCCATAAAGAATATCTCAGGACTACTTACTATGTGGGGGAGAATCCTCGGAAAATTATTGAAAAATAACACAGAGTCAAGCGTGTTGGTACCTACCTGCAGTGCCAGGGCTCAGCATGCTGAGGCAGGAGAATTCTGTGTTCAAGGTCAGCTTTGTATATATGGATAATTCTAAGCTAGCCTGGACAATACAGTAAGACTGCCAGAAGGAAGAGATGGGAAGAGAAATGGAGGGAGAGGGAGGAAGAGGAGAGGAAGGAAGGTATTTATAAAGCAAATTAAAACAAGGACAAGCAAAGAAAGGCCCAGCCACCCACACACAAACCACAGTCCTTGCGAGAGTTGTCACATGTTCCCATAGTGTTCTTAGCAGTTTGTGTATTTACTATCTCCCAGTGTCTAGGGGTTAGCAGCCTGGGCCTGGCCCCGAGTTCCTGTCTGTGATGGTGAGTTCACCATCACATGCTCACCATGCCAGGAGAACCAGCTCCTCTTTCAAGGATGTTTACCTCATTAATTCGGCCTTACCCTGTTTATAATGTCACAGTCTATAGACTAAATTCAGACTTAAATAATGTGTGCAAAACACAGACATCCTAACTGGGTTCCTCAAAGTGAAAAGAGGCAATTAAAAACACCACAACAATAAAGGACAATGCTACCTAAACCTGTAGCTACTAATAGAACATCATCCAAGCTGCATCAACAGTTGGATTCTTCTTATTGTTGAGCAGGAGTCTATGGTCTTGGGGCTCCACAGGTTGTTTAATCATCTATCTATTGACTAATAACTGGGTTGCTTCCCATTTAGGGTTACAAGTAATATAGAACCACACCCATTTATAAAAAAGTTTCTGTGTGCATGTGCATAGGTGCTAAGAATTGTAGATGATGAGTTAGTCTTTGCATGCTTATTTTAAGGGAAATTCTAAACTGTTTCCTAAAATAGTTGGTGCCTACTTTTTACTAAGACCAATGATAAAACTTGGTGTGCCCTACTCCGAAACCCTGGTGTTTTCACTTCTGTGCATTGTATTTTTGCATATATATCTTGGGATCTGGGCCCAACATCTGGGCCCAAATATAATACTTATCTCCCAAGTACTCTTTTGTGAATTCCATCTCAATATTCCGGGCTTTAAGATTTTTCATATCTAATTCTCTCACTCAATATACTGGCATGCTTCTGACTTCATTTTGTCTGTGCACTATATCTACATTTAGTAAAGATTCCTTCATTTGAAGGCCAAGAACAAAACAGGACAAAACCCCAAAGCATTGGAGACAAACTCATCAACTGTAACAGCGGTCATGCATCTTCCTTCCTGACTATGTTAGCAGTATTTCCAACAGCTTTCTGGAGTCCGGGACCTCTTCACACAGAATTTCCATCTAAACCCTTCATTTAAAAAGGGAGAACTTTAGGTTCTTCAATCCCTCTGCTTCACTGTGAGCACACTTTACTTCTTAGTGACAAATGTTTTCTTCTCTCTGTTAAAAGAGACAGACCAGGATACTAACAAAACCACTTTATCGAAGTATCTAATAGGATGGATGTAGGGCACCAAGAGTTTTAAAACATAGAAATTACAGGGGGATGGGTGTGATGATGGTAGTGGTGGTGGTGGTGATGATAGTGCGGTGATAACAGTGATGGTGGTGATGATGGTGATAATGATGTTATTGCTGCTGATTATGTGATTAACGATGGCGACGGTAGTGATGATGGTAGTGGCGGTGATGGTGGCAATGGGGATGATGGTGTTATTGGGAGTTATTGGGAATGATTATGGTAGTGATGGTGCTGTTATTGCTGGTGATGGTGGTAGGGGCGGTGGTGGTGGTGATTTCAACCAACATCCGCAGTACACTTACTGTATGTCAAATAATGCTGGGAAACATAAGGTTGTTTTATTTTTATAATTATATCAGTTTGTCCAATGTTCATTCATATTGTTTATATGAACTGGGAACATACATGTCCTTTTTTGATACTGTGTGTAGCTGCCAGACACTTTAATGTCAATATCGAGTTTGGATTGTATCTGAACTCTTAATGGAAGGAGAAATCGGATGTTATAAAAAAATCAAAGTCAAAGAAAATTTTTGATCAGTTTTATAATTCATGGGGCATCATAAGGCTTGAGAAGTCTGATTAGCTCGTTTTCATTTACTGTATATTATATTCTTAGGCCATGTTTATCTATGCCCTTTCCCATTTCAGCTAACAAAGTATTATAATTTAAAACAAGAGAATTTATATCCAAAATTCAATAAATAAATATTTTTGTTTCATAGGGAATTGCCTTAGTTTTCTTCTGATTCTCAAGAAATATTGGATTTATGCTGCACTGTGCAAGAAGGAAATATGCAATGCAGAGGCATAACTGAATGCTTAGAGAAGAGAGGGTCTGACAAGATTGACAATGCTAAGAGGATGGTGCATGCTGGGAACAGAATTCAGGTAGGCGAATGCAAATCCTGAGTTTGGATCCTCGATACCTATGTAACAAGACAGATGTAGCCGTGCACACAGGAGGCAGACAGGAGGATCCCTGGAGGTCACTCACTAGTCACTCCAGCAAATCAGTCAACTCCAGCTTCAGCCAGACCTTGACTCAAAAAATAATGTTGAAAATGAAAGAGGAGAATCTTTGGTCTCCATATGTGCATGCCAGAATGCAAGCAGCTACGTATATATAGGTGCACACATAACCCCCACATACATGTGCACACACACACACACACACACACACACACACACACACACACACACACACGTGTACACACACACAGTGGGAGAAACAACATCTACATCATAAAGGCTCACGATAATAATTTCATAGTTTAATTTTTATCAGCAAAAAGTTTTTTAAAAAGATAGCAAAGCCTTTTTAAAATGTTGGAATCCAGCCTAACTTTTGGCACCCATTTAAGTAGCCATGGAAGGTAACCTGCATAGTATTAGAAGATGGATGCAATAAAGTGCCAGACATTCCACTCACGTGGAAGAAATAACCTCAGCTATAAGCAAGTGTTCATTCTGCCTCACACTGTAATGATATTCCAGAGTCAGATTGAGATGTCAGCCCCCAAATGGGATTTCTTAAAAAACAAATCAGTTGTTGGAGGAAGTCATGGTTGAAACATCCATCTACTTCATTAAATATGAAGAGCACTGTGCTGCCACTATGGAGCCCAAACCAATCGTCACCAGGGAAACACTGTGCTATTTTTGATAGGTAACTTCAAAGCAATTGAAGCCAGTAAGTCAGTTTCAGCACAGAGAACAACTGTGAGACAAGGGGATAGTCATTCTTGAGAACTTAAATGCTCTTGTTCTTGATTTACCATCACTCTGAAGAATAGTTACTGGTCACGTGATCTTGGGTGAGTTTCACTAAGCATCTCTGAGACTCATTACCTGGAAACATGACTGTAAAATAGCTGTCTCAGAGAATGTGCGGAGGAAAATGTCCAGCGCAGGAGGCACAGTGGCTTTTGGCAACTTTTTGTATTATAATTGATGACTATTCCATATTGAGCATTTATGATGTGGTGCGGATAATTTGTATCCTCCCTGTGTTAGCTTTCCATCACTGTGACAAAATGCTTGAGAAAATCAGCCCATAAAAATAAAATCGCTTATTTTTTTTTTTTTGGTCTGGGTGCTTTGGCAATTTAATCCAGTCATTTTGTCATGGTGCTTTGGGCCTGAGGTAGCATAGTACAGCATAGATGGAGCATATAATGATGGGAGCTATGTACCTGATGGTGAAGTGTAAGGCCACATCCCTGGTTTTCTAACATCATCTCACCAGGCACCATCTCCTAAAGGCTCCTCTACCTCCCAATCGCACCATCAGAGAAGACAGTCTGGACACAACAATTGCAACCAGCAGTGAATGCACTGGGTCTGCGCAGCAGTCAGGCATAGATGGGGAAGGGCCTGGGGGTGGTCTACCCACCCCTCACTGAGCAGTTGGATGTAGATTATAGGAGAAAAAGAGAATTTATTGTTATTATGTGTCTTAACAACCAGTGAGGTCATCAGACTCTAGTAATAACTCCTAACCAATGGTTGCACAGATGACCTTGGTAAAACTGTGAGGGTCACAAAATAAATTTAAAAACATAAAGGCAAGAAAGGTATTTGTTGCTTAAGGGATGTGGTGGTGTAAAGAAAATTACCCTAATAGGCTCAGAGAAAGTGGCATTATTAAGTGGTGTGGCCTTCTTGGAGTAGGTGTGGCCTCATTGGAAGAAGTGTGTCACTGAGGGTAGGCTTTGGGGTTTCAGATGCCCAAGCCAGGCCCAGTGTCATGCTCTCTTCCTGCTGCCTGCAGATCCAGTTGTAGAACCCTCGGCTACCTCTCCAGCACCATGTCTACCTGCATGCCACCTTGCTTCCAATCATGATGATGGTAGACTAAGCCTCTGAACTGCAAGCCAGCCCCAATTAAATGTTTTCCTTTATAAGAGTTGTCATGGTCATGGTGTCTCCTCATAGCATTAAAACCCTAACGAAGACAGGGAGCTTGGCAGGAATGAGAGGTAGATAAGAAAGGGTAGTGGGGAGAATAATCCAAATGCACTATATACTGTATAAAATCGCCAAAGGAAAAGTTTAATTAATAAAAAATTAGTAAACAAAATAAAGGAAAGAAAGGAGTGTAGGGGACGTAGAATGAGAGAGGCAGAAAATAAAAAATGGAGTAGCACAGGTTTAAAGTATTTATATGGAGCCAGGAGGCACTGTTTGATCAGGTCTTGTCTGTACACATTTTGAATTGGATACATTTCCAGATGAACACTGATCTTTGACCTATGTCAAAGTATAGATTTCCCCAACATTATTTATTACCCTCTACTTGTCTTCTGTTCAATGAATCCTTTTCACAAACAGAGACCAGGACTTCATCCAATCTTTTACACAACAGTTTAGCTCTCACCAGCACCAATCAATACACCCAACAACAAGCCGATGTGATGCCTAACTACATTGTGGTTTAAAGCTGTGACTATAACTGCCATTTCATGAAACCTCAGGTCACTTATTCTGCACAAACTAATGTCTTTTTCAAGTGGTTCAAATCAAACCCCTGTGTTTACATCCAGTGCGCTCCGACTTGCCTCTTTAGCCAGCATACATTTATGCACAAGGGTTTTGGGTGGTGTGAGGGTGAGGCAATGTGTTTTTCTCATCTTTGAAATGGAATTTCTGAAAGTAAAATTGTTATTAGGAATTCTACAATGGTAATTCACTGTTTGGCATTTTAGGGAACAGCTATACCATCTCCCAAAATGGCTGCACCCTTTTCAGTCCCACTGGTGATATCTGAGGGCTGCTGGTTCTCTGTGTTGTTGACAGCACTTGTTGCTGTAGGTCTTTTGACAGCCACCATTCAGCAAAGTGATTCAGTGTTGAATTGTGGCTTTGATGCTTTGATTTTTATTTCTCAATGTCTGTTCATCTGGGGGCAACTTTCTCTTACCCTTGTTTGCCATGTATAGACCTTCTTTGAAAAAAATACCTCTTCAAATATTTTGGCCCTTCTAAAACTGGATTATTTTCTCAAAAAATGCTCTTTATGAACTATTATTGTTTGAATTAAGAAGAGTCCCCAAAGGTTTGTGTGTGTGAGCATTAGGTACCCAGCTGCTGGTACTGTTTTAGCGAAACCAGCTAATGGTTGTCCGCAATAGAGGTGAGTGTATCACAAGCTCCTGCTGCCACAGACTAACCAGCTTTCCCACCACAATGGACTGCAGCCCTCCAAACTGTGAGCCCAAATGAAGCTCTCCTCCCCTATGTCACTTCTGTCGGGTATTTTGTCACCATGATGAGAAAGGCAATGAGTACATGTGTACATTTGAGTCCTTTGTCAGAAACATAATTTGCAATCATTTGTTCTAGGAATACAAACAGTTTGTGCTTTAAAACTGGTTTTGAAAGATTTTATGGACTTACTACTACTCATAAATTACAGTAAATGCATTCAATATGAAATGTATTATTTTAAACATTTTCAAGTGGTTCAGTAGTACTAAGTACATTCACATGATTGCATAACTACCTTCCTTCTACCATCCATCTCCAGAATGTTCTCATTCCAAAACTTAAGCCATGTAAATACTCGATAATAACTTCTCCATCTCCTTCATCTTCCAGCCCCATGAAGCCACCATTCTAAAGTCTATCTCTATGAATCTATTTTACATACTTCATGTGAGAATAATCATATAGCCTTTGTCCTTTTATGACTGGCCTATTTCACTTAGCACATCATGGTTCTATTTAACTGTAGCATATACCAGAACATTTCTCCTTTCTACAATAATATACCATCATATGGATTTGCCAACCTTTCTTTAACTCATTTATCCTCTGACGACATTTTTAAATTTTGATAAAGATAGCTCAGAGTTTGGGTGGTATAGCTAAGAAATCACTGCCCAGCCCAACATAAGGAAAACTTACTAAGTTATTTTTCCCAAGAGCTTTGCAGTTCTGTGATTTACCAAGTTCTGTTTGTTAGTTCACATCAGTGCTGAGGATTGAAATTCAGAACCTGTTTTTCGAGCTGCAGTATATCTCAACCTGGATTTGTTATATTTGTTTAATTTTTAGATTGCTGTGATTTGCAGATACTTTTATATATTTATGTAGCACAATGTGTTTTATTCATGTATGCATTAGATAGAGACCAATTCAAAGTAATTCACATATCCATTGCCTGAAACTTTTGTAGGCAAACTCCTCTCTCCTGTGCTGAGATAGATGAGTGCTGTATTTGCCCTGCTGTACCATTTATCTTTAATAACCTATTTAATCTAGGTCAGTTACCACCTGTTTTGATGATCAGAATCATGTTTGATACTTTTTAAAACAGAAATTCTCAGATCTGTCTCCTGGTGACTCCATTTCAAGGGGTGTTGAGATGGGGTTACAGTCTGTTCCTCCTCCAATCTTCCCCAGCTTAGTGGACACAAGCATATTTTACACAGCTACTTGGGACTCAAAGAGGAGTTATACTGCTACAAATCAGAGGTGTCCTTCCTAGATACTCTACTCCAGGCTCTGACCATCGCAGAGGGAGCAGGGACTGAGAAGCTGAGAAAGAAGGGTGTATACTTCCTGCTGTTTTCCTGTGGGGTAGAAGGGTGCATTTCCTACTGTTTTCCCTGTGGCTTCCTGAGTGCTGTTATTCTGTGATTATTGATTACTGTAGCATCCTCAGCAGCAGGCACATAGTTCCACCACCAGCAATTAAATCCAATTTTCCATTTTAAATCTATTCTTGGTAACACCTTTGTTAAATTCCCAAATGAAGACATACAGGCCTACCAGCCAGCACCTCTTTTTGGATATCTGGGCTCCCAGCCCTTGAAGCACTCCTCCAAATTTGGAAATGTGGCACCAACTGGAAGAAGCAAGCAAGGCCTCATCATACATCTAGGTCTTAGCGCCACAGGGCTGCTTCCCTAAGTTTCTATGTTTTTAATCATCCCAGTCTCTTCCCTGTGCTCAACAAACCTTCAGAATTGTATCTGCTTCTTGAAGTTGCCTCTTTCATTAGACTTTAGAATTTTATTTTTAGCCATTAGTTTCTTACACAGTAACTAGTTGGTAATTTTATGTAATAAGTTCTTTCTTTGAGGGCACCCATTACAGGATGGAGTAACTTGTTTGGGAATTTCTCATTGGTCAATAAAATTATGGACCCCTAGAGAAGAAAAAAAGCATAGGGGGTGAGCAGACAGAACAACTCCATAATTGTTCTTATTCTCTACCTGTGCGTAATTTCCACTCCATAAAACAGAGAGGGTAATTCAAGTTAAATCCAATGTTTTCACAAAGTTGAGGAAGAAGTATCAGATACTTATAGATCCTGAAGAATTTGCAAAGTACCTGAAAGGGGGTCTGCAAAGCTCCAGAAACCCAAGTAATCCCCTGGGTCTACTCCTCTGACCATGTATAAGGTGAAATCCACAAACCCAGTCAAGGAGCACACAAGGCACTGACCTGCAAATGAGAAACTGTTAGGGCAAGGACTGTCCAGGTTCTAATCAACCTAAATGGAGAAAAGAAGTTGAATATCTGTGGCTTTTGCAGAAGGGGAAACTTAACAACAGAGTTACATGTCCCTCTAAGGCCCCTCTAGATACATGATTATGAGTGTAAAAGCAAGATTATCAGCAAGTAACTAGCTATCAAAAAAAGGTACTTTTCAAAGAAGGTATTTTAGGAAGGAAAATTAGTCATTAGAAACAGTGTGATTGAGACTATTCAAAAGCTAGCACCAAAATAATATTGAATGTGTAAAGATATTTTTAGAAGTGTGTGTGTGTGTGTGTGTGTGTGTGTGTGTGTATGTGTGTTTGAGAGAGAGTGTGTGTTTAGAGTACTCTAGTAACCCATGAAACAGCATCAATTGTCCAAGTGTTTCTAAGACATGCATAATTGGTACCTCAAAAGATTATACAATGGAGCATCAAGAACAAATGTATGAAGAAATGGTGGCTATGTTTTTTTTTATATTTTTCTATAAACCACAAAGCCAAGAAGACCAACAAACTCCAATCAACACACCACAATGAAAGCTATATCAAAACCCATCAGAGTCAAATCAATTAAAAATAAAATCAAGAATCATCCAGAGCAAAGGAACATTATACACAGGAGAACAAAGAAAAAGACTAAAACTGTGGGTTGTTTGTTTGTCAGAGAATATGCAAACCAGAAGGAAAGGGGTGATCCCATTAAAACATTGAAATAAAAGTCATTCAAACTGGAACTCTAGAGTGAAAATAGTTTTCAAAAATAAACACAGAAGTTGGTATTATAACAACAACAAAAAATTGGCAGAGCGGCTGTCACCAGCAGACCTATGGTACAGGAAATGCTAAAGAAAATGTCACTCTAAGAAGGAGTTTCTTTTCCTTTATTTTCTCTTATTAGATCTTGGGGAGAGTTTCGAACAATGTGTCTTGATGATATTCACCCTTCACCCAGCTCTTCCCAGATTCACTCCCCTGCCATGACTTCTCCACCCTTTTGTGTGCTTTTAAAAAAGAAAAGAAAACTTTCAAGATCAATTTGCCCACATATTTTTGGTCTGGTAAGAAGGAACCATCTACAGGAAATTCCTTTAAAAGCTGAGGAACTTTCATAGTGTCAGAGGGTGATACACAAGTTATGGAACAATCATTTGTCAGAAATGCTATCCAGATGCAGACCCTGAGTGCCACTGTACTGGCCAGCAAGACAAGAAGTGCCCACTGGTGTAGCAGCAGCAAATCAGTAACAGAAGTAGCCAAGTATTCTCTGATTATATTTGAGGTTCCCACCCTCCACAAGGAAGCCATATCTAGTAATATAAACCTGATCAAAAGCCTACTTTCCATTGGGGAAAGTACTGATACTGTTTTGCTAATTGCATAGGTTATACCTGTTAATTTCCTTTCCAAATAACACTGCTTATAGGCATATATTAGTGTCACTGCTTTGGTCAGAGATGCTCCTTTGTCAGTGAAAACTGCAGAGCCTTCACACCCGGAAGAAGTAAGGCAGCACAGAGTGCTCAGCCTTAAGTGAGAACCCTACAGCACCCTACCCAAGGCTCAGAAAGCACAGAAGACCACAGACCATGAAGACTCGGAGTCAGAGGAAGGAGTGAGATGAGGAAAAATGCTATCTCCAGAACATGTCACTGTGACTGACTGCATTCTTGATCCCACAGCAGCAGTAATTGACTGGCATAAACCTGTGCAAGATTGGGCTGCTAACAACTGTCACAGGGCTTAGAAAGCCCCATGTCCCCTCCCCACAACCTGTGGACAGATAATGGTAGCTGGGGGAGGGTCCATGAGTCTTACAGATCCTTGAGGATACATACATATGCTGTTAAAGGTCCCTAGAGGAGTGAACATCTATAAGCAACCCTAATGAAATTTACTGGCTTACCAATAAATGAATAAATATATATGAATATGCCATAAAAGTAGAACACAGACTAGGTGGGAAGAGGAAAGGGAATCAGGGAGTGTAATGATAAATCTTTCTGCCGAAGACACTGAGCCCTGCCACCACGTGGGCACTTTCCGCCAAGCTGCCTGAGTTCCACCCACTGCGGTAGGGCCCCAAATAATACACAGAGACTTATATTAGTTTACAATGCTGCTGGCCAATTGACTAGGATTTCTTATATGCTAGCTCAGTCTTAATTATCCTAAGTCTATATATTTTATAAGACTTATCAAGGATGCCTTCTGCTGGTGTCCTCTTCCCAGGATCACATGGCAGCTCCGTAGAGAAGAGAGAGCAGGTGGAAGAGGAAGAGCAAGAGAGTGACTTCCTGCTTATATTCTGAGTCCACCTGCAATGTCACTTCCTGCCTGGATCTCTTATTACATTTCCCAGAATCCTCCTTGACTCCTAGCCCCACCTATCTTGCTTTCCTATTGGCCAGCAGTACTTTATTTATCAACTAATAAGACAAAGATATACAAAGAAGGACATTCCCTATCAAGGGAGAGATGGGAACAGGAGAGGATAATTGGGGCGAATATGTTTTTTTTTTTAAATAATAAATGAAAAGTCCAGGTGGTGGTGGCACATGCCTTTAATCCCAGCACTAGGAAGGCAGAGGCTGGTAAATCTCTGAGTTCAAGGCCATCCTGGTCCAGAAAGTTAGTCCCAGGACAGCCAGGACTACACAGAAAAACCCTGTCTCAAAAAAACTAATAATAATAATAAGAAGAAAAAAAATAAGAAGAATAAGAAGAATAAGAAGAATAAGAATATGAAGAAGAAGAAGAAGAAGAAGAAGAAGAAGAAGAAGAAGAAGAAGAAGAAGAAGAAGAAGAAGAAGACAATGCTCCCAAGAAGACTAAATGGACACTTAGCTCTGCATAAGGAAAGAAAGAAAGAAAGATGCAAAAATGGACAATACAGTTACGGTGGTTGGAAAGAATATGGCCCCCAAAGGGAGTGGCACTGTTAGGAGGTGTGACCTTGTTAGAGGAAGTGTGTCACTGTGGGAGTGGGCTTTGAGATCTCCTATGCTGAAGCTATACCCAGTGAAACAGACCACTTCCTGTGGCCTGCAGGTCAAGATGTAGGATTCTCAGCTCCTTCTCCAGTACCATGTTGTAGGGGAAGCTGTAGCCACGCCTTCTTAGGGGCTGGCTACAAGAGTACCTGAGGGCTTGTGAGGGCGTGGTCAGAGTGAGTAGGGGGACTGCGTTTTCGGTTTCGGTTTCTCTTTGCTTCTTGCTGTACAGACTACCACCGGCTGGCTGGTTCGCTCTGTAAGTAAGGCTTTTCCCTATTAAATACCCTTATATTTCTACCTGACTCCGTATTGGTAATTTCTTACTATACCATGTCTGCCTCCATGCCACCATATTGTACCATGATGATAATGGACTAAACCTCTGAAACCGTAAGCCCACCGTTAAATGTTTTTCCTTTATAAGAGTAGCTGTGGTTATGGTGTCTCTTCACAGCAATAGAAACCCTAACTAAGACAACAGGTATATAAAATAAACTCCTTTTTTCTTGTTCTTAAATTTCTTTAAACTCTGCTCAAATGGCTGTCATGGTGCCTGTCTCTGGTTTTGTGAGTCAAGCCACACCACTTCCTGGTCTCCTGGCATTCGTTGAGTGTGAAGGCTTTTTTATTACTATTTCAGTACCCTTGTTTGTTATGGGTCTGTTTAGGTTGTTGAGCTCTTCTTGGCTTAATTTTGGTGGTTTGGTAGAATCTAGAAATTCATACATTTCTATTAGGTTTTCCAAGTTAACAGAGAAGAGCTTTTTAAAGTATTCCCTTATAATATTCTGAATTGTTCTGGTGTCTGTTGTAATATTTCCCTGTTCCATTTTTACATTTTTATTGCTTATTTGGGTCCTATTATTATTATTATTATTATTATTATTATTATTATTATTATTTTGGGTTATTTGGGCAAAGTGTCTGTCAATATTGCTTATTTTCTCAAAGAACTAGTTCTTAGATTCATTGATTCTTTGTATTGTTTCCTTTGTTTCTGTTGCATTAATTTCTGCCCAGTATTCTTTTTAAAACCATAAAAGAAAAATAAGATTACTTTTTATTGACTGCCTCCTACAAGTTAGCAACTGCTTTTCTCCCAGATTTACCCTTGAAATCCAATCTCCTCCCTTCTCTGACTTGGCCCCTATTGTCTTCTCCTTCAGCCCCTGAGCTTGTCTCCTTGCTTTCTTCACAATCATATCAGACTTTTTGGTTCTTCAAATATTTTCAGTTTTTCCCACCTTTGGATCCCATTCAGTCCTTCCATGGAAGCTCTCTCCCCTTGGATGTTTGCATGCCTCGCTCCTTTGTACTATTGGATCTATGCTTGAGTATTGTTCTGCTGAGAGATGGTTTCAGCCTCTATCTCAAAGTGAGCATCCTCCTTGTGTCTTGTTTCTCTATGCCATCATCAACCACTATTCAGTTACTCTGTCCACTTTTCTTCAAAGTTCCACTATTGGTCAATTAAATATTCATTTGAGCCAGGCATGGTGGCTTGTTCCTGTAATTCTAGCACTCAGGAAGCAGAAGGAAAATCTGTGTGAATTTGAGGCCATCCCAGCCTATACAATAAGTCCCAGGGGACCTGGGACTATGTATTGAAACCCTGTCTCAAAAAACAAACAAAACAAAAAAGAGTGTTTATTTGTTTCCCCATTAGGTCTTTAGGTCTTTGGGATCTCTGGAACATCAAGTAATGGTTTCCTGAAGATGTTCACATTCTAATCCTAAATCTGTCATTTGTGAATGTTACCTTATATGGCCAGTGATTATTAAGTACTTTGCCCAGGCATAGCAGTGTGCGCCTGTTATTCTAGCACTTGGGGTCAGAGGCAGGAGGATTGCCATACTTCAAAGCCAGCCTGGATTACACATTAGTCCTTGTTCCAAAAAAGGTAAAAGTGAAACAACAAATGATTTATGAATCTTGAGGTGATGCAATTATCTTCGATCTTTCAGGTGACCCAATGCTATCATCAGCATCCTTATGAAAGGGATCCAGGAGGGACACATATTTGGATGGATGAAAGAAGAGGCACTGAAAGGAGATGTGCTACTGGAGTCAGGAGCTGAAGTGATACCCTCTGAAGTCAGAGGAAGATCCACAAGCCAAGTGATACCGGTAGCTTGTAGAGCTAGAGAAAGCAGAACGATTAACTGCCCCTTGCTGGGCCAGAGGCCACACCAGCCGACAGAACTCCAGATAGGCTGCCTGTCCACAGATCTCCCCCACTCTCTCAGTGCCCACCCCAGGACTCGATTCCAAATCCCCCCTTATCTCCTTAATTCCTACTCAGGTAGAGACCCTCATTGCTTGACAAGAGACCACAGTGGCCACCGGAAGTTTAGCCTCCAACTTGGGTAAAGACTCCTTGCTCAACCAAAGGCCATAGTGGCCAGATGACCAGAAAAGAAACAGAAACCAAGGAACAAGACAAAGACAGACCAGAAAATCAGCACCTAGACCTGTAATCACCCCAATTGCTTAGACTCCAGAGTAAGAACACAGTCAACAACAACAAGGGAAATATGTCACCACCAAAACCCAGCTATCCTATGACAGCAAGCCCCAAATATTCCAACACAGCTGAAGCACAGGTAAAGAACTTGAAACCAACTATATAAAGATGATAGAAGTCCTTAAAGAGGAAGTCAATAGACTCTTTTTAAAAAGTGAGGAAAAGACAAATAAAAAATTTGAAGAAAATGAATAAATTCCTTAAAGAAACCCAAGGAAAAAAAACAGTTGGAGGACATGAATAAAACTGATCAAGACCTGAAAATGTAAATAGAAGCAATAAAGAAAATACAAACTGAAGGAATTTGGGAAATGAAAAATCTAGGTAAGCAAACAGAAGCAAGCTTCACCAAAAGAACACAAGAGATAGAAGAGAGACTCTTGGGCATTGAAGATACATTAAAACAGATACATTGGTCAAAGAAAATGATAAATCTTAAAACACTCTTGACACAAAACATCCAGGAAATCTAAGACACTATAAAAGACCAGACCTAAGGATAATAGGAACAAAAGAAGGAGAAAAACCCCAGCTTAAAGACCCAGAAAATATTTTCAACAAAATCATAGATGAAAATTTTCCTAACATAGAGAAGGAAATGCCTATAAAGGTACAAGAAGCATACAGAACACCACATAAATTGGACCCAAAAAGAAAGTACCACATAATAATCAAAACACTTAACATACAAAATAAAGAAAGAATATTAAAAGCTGCAAGAAAAAACAAACAAGAAATATATCAAGAATTACACCCAACTTCTCAGTGGAGACTCTAAAAGCCAGAAGGTCCTAGACAGATGTCCTGTAGACTATAAGAGACCACAGATGCCAGCCCAGACTACTATACCCAGCAAAACTTTCAATCCCATAGATGGAGAAAACAAGATAGTTCATGATAAAGTCAAATTTAAACAATATATATCTACAAATCCATCCTTATAGAAGATACTAGAAGGAAAACCCCAACTCAAGGAGATTGATTACACACATGAAAACACAGGAAATAAATAATCTCACAGCAGCAAAATCTAAAGGGAAACACATACAACAACAACAGCAGCAACAACAACAATAGCAAAAATAACAGGAATAGCCATCACTGGTCATTAATAGCTCTCAAAATTAATAGACTCAATTCCCCAATAAAAAGACACAGGCTAACTGAATGGATGCAAAACCAGAATCCCATCCTACTGCTTTATACAAGAAATAAACCTCAACATCAAAGATAAACATTAACCCAGAGGAAATGAGTTGGACAAAGATTTTCCATGCAAATGGATCTAAGAAGAAATCTGGTGTAGCCATTCTAATATCTAACAAAATAGACTTCAAACCAAAATTAATCAAAAGAGATGGGGAAGGACACTTCATACTCATCAATGAAAAAATGCACCAGTGACCAGGAGGGACCAGGCTGGGGGAAGAGTGGAGGAAAAGACTACTGGAAGAGAGAACTAGAATTGGGGGTCATTTTGGAGGCAAGGTAGAAACCTAGTGCAATGGAAATGCCCTGGAATCTATGAGGGTGACCCTGGCAAACACTCCTAGTAATAAGAGACACAGAGCCCGAACCAACCATCTTAACTGTAACTTAGCCAGGATCCCAGTGGAAGGATTGGGACACCAACCCTGCCACAAAACGTTTGACCTATAATTTGTCCTGCCTGAAAAATGTGCTGATGTAAAGGTTGTGCATAACTTGCAGGAATGGCCAACCAATGACTGATACAACTTGAGACCCATGCTATTAGAGAGAGCCCATTTCTGACACTGCTTGAAGGGCCAAGAACCAGAGGCAGAACAGCCCAGAGACCTAGGATAGAGCCAAACATGACTGACATCATGTGTGGAAACACATGAATGAGTTTAACTTGGGAACAGCTAAGAGAAGAAAGATTAATTCACATCCTCCCTGCCAGTCTCAACTGAGCAGCTCTTTGGGCAGCTAGATTAATTAAGCAGCATTATTATGGGGAAAGCCATATAGTCAGAGGAAAATTATCATGACATCAGTTATCTGCCGAGTGACTGAGAGGACACTAAATGAAGTTTGAAGATTGTTGATATCTCAAAGCACAGGTTGAGGCTGATCTGGTGGCAGATGTGTGTCAGCTGAGACCAACACAAGCACAGGCTTGATCAACTGGTATGAACAAGGTTTGTTTTGGGGTTTTTTTGGGGGGGGATAATGTAAATGACCATCCAGTATAGTTTTCTTTTAATGTCCATAAGAGATTGGTTCCAAGATACTGTGGGTATTGTGGTGGTTTGAATGACAAGGACCCTCATAGGTTCATATAAAGTGCCATTATTTGAAAGGATTAGGACATGTGGCCTTGTTGGAGGCCTTGTGTCACCGGGGATGGGCTTTCAGAAGCTCCCCCCATGCCCGGTGGCTCACCCTCTCTTTTGCAGCCTGCGATTCAGATGAAGAATCTTTCTCCATCCCATGTCTGCCTGTGTACCACCATGCTTCCTGCTATGACAATAATGGACTAAACTTGTAAACCTGTGAGCCAGCCCCAGTTGAATGTTTTCATTTATAACTTTCTGTGGTCCATGGTATCTCTTCACAGCAATAGAAACCCTAACTAAAACAGGTACCAAATTTTGAAGATGCTTGGATTCCTTGCATATCATTTGTGCATAGCCCATAGGTAGTGTTCTATATCCTTGGCTTCAACTCTGTATTATTTATTATAAAGTGGTGGTCAGTCTGTATTGTCAACTTGATGGGATTTAGAATGATCTAAGAGACACACCTCTGGGTATGTCTATAGGGGGTGTCAGAAAGGTTTAACAGAGCAGACATGACCCATGTGAAATGTGAGCAGCAACCATCCCGTGGGCTGAGTCCCAGTCGGAACAAGAAAGGGAAGTAGGCTAAGAATCATTATTCCTCTCTCTCTCTCTCTCTCTCTCTCTCTCTCTCTCTCTCTCTCTGCTTCCCAACTCAGAGCATAATGTGACCAACCACCTCATGCTGCCCCAGCCATGACTTCTCCACCATGCTAGACTCTATCCTCCAACTGAGAGGCAAAATACATCATTCCTGGGCCTGGAGAGATGGATTAATGGTTTAAATGGATTAAAAGTACACACAGCTCTTGAAGGGGACCCTGGTTCAATTCCCAGTGACCACTTTGGGAGACATAACCACCTATAAATTTAGCTCTAAAATATCAAAGGCCTCTGGCCTTCAGGGTACTCCACACATAGGTGAAATATAAACAGTTACTGACACAAATATAAACATAATTAAAATAATTTTTAAAACTTTTTAAATAAGTAAAAAAATTTTTTTTGAAAGTTCTTTTTCAGGTATTGTAGTTTGGGGTATTTCTGTTGTTGTTGCTATTTTATTTGTTTGTTTGTTTTTCCTCTTTGGGGCATGCCACCCAGCTCCCAAATAAATACACAGAGACTTATTCTTACTTATGAATGCCAGGCTTTAGCTTGACTTGTTTCCAGCTAGCTTTTCTTACTTAAATTATCCCATTTCTCTTTAACTACATTTTGACTCTGGGCTTTTTACCTTTCTTTATTCTGTATGTCTTTCTTTCCTTCTTATTCTGTGTTGGTCATATGGTTGGGTGTCTGGGTGGCTAGCCTCTGGCACCCTCCTCTCCTCCTTTTCTCATTCCTTCTCTGTTCCCTAAATGTCTCCTCCTATTTATTCTCTCTGCCCACCAGTCCTGCCTATTTCTCTCTCCTGTCTATCTATTGGCCAGTCAGCTCTTTATTAGACCAATCAGGTGCAAAGCAACACAGCTTTACAGAGTTAAACAAATGCACCATAAAAGAATGCAATGCATCTCTGCATCATTAAACAAATATTCCACAGCACAAACGAATGCAACACATCTTAAACTAATATTTCACAACAGGTATTTTGTCCCAGCAGTGAGAAAAGTAACTAATACAGATCCACAACACAGTGTAGATGCTGTCTGAGTAGCTGTATTGTATTACGCAGGGAAAGAAGGCAAGACAAAGTCTGCATTGCATTCATCACAACTGCAATTCTTTTCAATCTTGGGATGGTTGGATCTTCATAGAACACATATACAGAAAGCTGACCCTATCTGGGGCTCAAGTACATAGACCGTGGAGTCCGGCTGATCCAACTTCAAAGTCCAGAGCCATCAACCAGCCACATCACCTTAAGCACACCCTTGACTGCACTTCCTAACAGCCCTACTCCATTAAGTGCCCGTGAGAATTATGTTGAAATTGAAATGTCTGCAGAGTATTTGTTGCTGACATGTAAGAGGCACTCCATAAACAATCATTCTGGAAATCATCTTCCTTCTTCAAAAATGGCTTACTCAGCTTTGCTCCCAAAAAGAGTTGTTGGGACCTACAACACAGACCCCATACAGAATTGACCCACAGACTGAAACCCTGGCCAGACTGCTGATATCTGAAAGTGCTCCAGCCAGCCACCCAGATGAGTACCTAGCATCTGTACTCAGGGCTCACAGGTAAGGGATACCCACCCTGTCACTGACTGTCATGCTTAGTGACAGAGCATGGAATGTATTCAAGAAAGACATACTGAATGGATTCACAGACAAAAACCCTTGAATTTCAGGAATGAAATCACATGGTATGCCAGCTAGAATTTCAACAGTGGCATTTTGGTTCACAAGGGAAGCTGTGTCTGCAGGTGGCTCCATCAGTGTTTTGCTGTCATCCCTCCATGGCCAAGACTGTAATATTTAACATAGAGTAGGAGTCAGTTTTGTCAATGCAAAGCCTAGGCAAAATTGTGTCTTTATTGAGGTTTTTCAATGACTAGTAAACACACATACCCTGCTATCATAACACTTAGGCTGGTATGAGCAGAAGAGGTTGGCAGCGCAAGCCCCGTTGCCCTCTACTCACTGGTCTTGTCTTTACATGATGCTACTATGCTTCATCTGGAGCTAGAGACTCTTGACACTGAGTTATCAGCTACTAACTGGTTGTATAAATCTATGTTATAGAGAAACCCAAGACCTCACAAGCCTTTTAGTGACTGTCATCCTCGCAAGGAAGGATCACGAAGATATGATCTTCTGAGGTGTCTCAGCATGGCACAGTATTAAGATGATGGACTGTGAGCTTGGGGAGAGGATTAAGAGTGGAAGGATGGAGATGTTGACTAAGAACTAGACGTGGCTGGATAAGAAAACAAACCTAAAGCTCTACAGTATGGTAGAGTGGCTGTGTTTGAAACAGTTAATTGAATATCCCAAAATAGCTGATGGAGAGGATTTTGAATGATATATTTTGGAAGTATCAATCATCCTGGTCACTAAACACTATATACATATGAGACAATATATATATATATATATATGTATACATATCATGTATACTTATAACAAATATATACATATAATCACTCTATACTCCACAAATATGGACGATCGCCACGCATCAATCTAAAGGAAAAATGTACAAACTTCTATCTACATGTGAGGAGGCCCCTGTGAGCCAGGAACTAGATGCCTAAAACATTCATCTTGTGAGCACCTCAGACTCGAACTTTTGGTGTCCGGGACTCTGAGCAATAAATGTCCGAGGCTTACAAGCTACAGGAAAGCTGAGGGTATGATATATAGCTCTACTTTTCATTCTCTGTATGAACAGGGTCACAAAACTCAATTTCTCAGCACCCTGGTGTCATCATCTGTCATATTTGATGAATGAACCTAATGTGCTTCCATTCTGCTCAGGCACATTGGCATCGTCACCTAGAGGCTGAGGCTTGTCTGGAGAGTCATGGTCCAGTTTCTGGACTAGTTTTGGAGAGAAATACCACTGCCGCTTTTAAGGAAAATTAATGTGAGACAGCTGTCCCTCAGTGTCCATGGGGGAACCTGTGAGCATCAAAACCCACAGTGCTCAAATGTAGCATTTGCATATGACCTAACGTATTCTGCCATAGGAAAGCATCTCTATGTTCTTGTGATGTTGAACACAATGTAAATAAAATACTACATTAACAGTTGATACGTTGTTTACTTGATAATGGCAAGGGAAGTCCAGGCATATTCCACTCATATGCAAGTGTTCAAACTAATTTAGATCTATAGTCGCACAGACACACACTCAAGAGCCCCTTGCAGAAGATCCACTAACTTCTACCTTAGTTGAGCCTTTTCTTCTCACATTTTTGGGAGAAACGGTTGTCTCATCTTGAGGACATTCTAGTGACCCTGCAACGAAGCCCACACTGTGAGGAGCAGACCCTCCTACCACCAACCACATAGGTGAACGTCAAAGCAAGCTCTGCAGCTGAGGGCTGACCCAGCCTCCAGGGAGACCCCTCAGCTATGGAAGATCTTCAGAACAGAGCGAGAATCCATGTTTGCTTCAGGAAGCAACTGGACCATGAAGGTGGTTGTTTGTTAGCGGCCGTTGTTTCTTAGCAGTAGGTGAGAGCTGCAGCCTCTGACTAGAGTGGGGAGGATGCGGTGTAGTGCTTAGCTTTCCAGCTCCAGAGTGCAGAGAAGCATTTGAGAGGCTGATCATGTCGAATGGTCCCATCCACAGAACACACCCCTGTGTATGTGCAGGACACCAGTGGGACTGTTCTCCAGTAGCAAGGAGTGTGACCATCATGTACAAGGAAAGTGAAGATGGAAAGGCCCACCACTGTCAAACCCTTCTTCCTGTGTCTGTTGTCATCTACCAACCATAACCGTTTTTCCTTTGCTTATATACAGACAGGATGGAATTCTTCCTACGTCACATGGAGAATGTCCCAGGATTCCTCACAAGTGGAACCCCATTCCTCTGGGGGCTTAGAAAGAAGCATAGACACCATACACATAAGAAGCATAGACACTAAGCAACACAAATAAACCTGTGCACACCCACAGGTTGAGAAGGTCTGTGCGGAGACCAGGAGCAGATGCTGGTGTGGATCAACGCTGGTGAGTGTTGATAGTTTGAACTACCCTCTGCCATTTAAATACATGGCAGGGCTTCTGTGTGGGAGGCTGGGGAGGGGCTGTGTTTAGAAGAAGGCCATTAAGTCTTAGCAGATAACAGGGGAGTATGCAGACAATGGTGACATACCTCAGTGTGGGGGAGGGGGACAAGGGGGACATTGGCTCCAGGATACTCATGGAAAGGAAAGCTGCAGAGGATCAAGTCGTCAAGTCTGTCAGGTAACATAGTGTTTACAGAGTCCACATACACCATGCTTGCACTTTAAATCACCCCTAGATGATAGAATAATGTTATATGTTGTATAAATAATTGTTATACTGTATTATTTGGGGAATAAAGACAAGGAAAAAAAAAACGTGTAGTGTGTATGTTCAGTGCAGATTCAATTCCCCCTACCACCAGGATCTTCCATTTATGGTAGGATCTACAATTGTGAGCCTTGCAGACATTGAGGCTGACTGAAACACTTTTACCTGCTCTATTTTTTTTTTTAAGATCTACTTATTTCTATTTTATGTGTATGATGTCTTTGGAGGCCAGAAGCGGTCAACAGGTCTCTTGGAGTTGGAGTTACAGACAGTTGTTAGCAGGCCATATGGGTGCGGGGATCAAACCTGGGTCCCCTAGGAGAGCAGTGTTGCTGGCCACTGAGCATCTCTTCAGCCACCTAGCTGAGATATTTTCCAAGGTCTAAACAGAGTGGGCAGGAGACTGTGACAAGACACTGGGTAGCTGCTGTTCATAAATTAGAGTCTTGGGCAACAAATTACTGACTACTTCTGGTTTTGTTTTTTGAGATTAAATCTTGGTATGTAGCCTAGGTTGGCCTTGAGTTTACAGTGATCCTCCTGCCTCAGCCTTCTAAGTGCTGAGATTATAGGCATGCATCACTCTACCTGGTTTCAATGCAATTTTTGAGAGTGAAACAGGAAATAGATTTGAGACAGGCCTCTGTCTGACCATAGCCCTGACCCTGGGCGTGGTTCCTGGGGGATTAATGCTGCCTGGTTTCCCTGCTGTGAGCTAGCTATCAACTAAGGGCTTCCAGGCTGCCACCAACTCCACAGGGGCTTCACGAGAGGAGAGGATGGGAAGGGGAGAGCTGCCCCAATCGATAGACTGAGTGGTTCAATAACTCATTTTGCTGCTGATGCAGTGAAATAAATAAATAAATACCTGGTTGGAAGCTGAAACTGTCCCTGCTCAGTGCTTCTCGAAGGCTGACTTGATAGGCTTTAATAGCTTTGCTCTGCACAGAACATGGGCTGACTGTCCCAGCAGTGTGCCCTCTGTTTCCTAGGTAACCAAACTTGAAATCAGATGATGGCTGGAACTGAAGACCAAATCCATTTGTCGGAGGTACAGATGCAAGACTGCGCAGACTTCACATAGCCTGAAGACAGTGGCCTCATTTAGTGTCCCTTCAGCTCCTGCGTGTCTGCTAGTCTGTGACTTCCCATGCAGCACTGCTAGCCCCTTCGTCTCGACCCCAGAGCCCAGAAGAAAATGCCGGAGTTCCAATTGTGCTGTCGGAATCAATATGAGTATGCTTCATTCCAGGTTGCCTGTCAGGAGAGGATCGGATGAAAAGAGCGGGTGATGCGCCTGGGCAAAGCTCTTTTGTGTGAGCAGCGGGCTGCTGCCTGAAACCGGCATCTTGGACCTGCTGTTCAAACCTGGCCCTTGAAATGATTGTTCCAGGACTTTCCCCGAGGGAGGAAGAGTACCAAGTGCTGTATGTAGTAGGTCAATCAGCAATTCTTCACCTGTGCCTGGTTTCAGTGGAGAGTTACAGTAGTTAGCGCTCTTGACTCCAAACAGCTAAGTTTGGAAGACAGGAGCACCCTTTCCAACACCTTGCATCAGTAGGATCCTAGTTGAAACTACCTAATCATACCCTGTGCTGGCTCTCCTTTTATGGATAGCATAGACATGGATGAATGAATTTGAATAAATGGATGAGTTTCAATGGAACTAGTGGTGAAAATCTCTCTGCAGTGAAGAATGACTCTTTCCCACATTGAATCTCTACTTTCCAAAGTTACAAGAGAGAGAAGCATTTTCTCCAATCTTGGAACTCCTTGGACCCGGAAGGAGAAGTTATCACCCCCAAGTCTGACATAAAACTGACAGTAAATGCTCTCCAGAAGAGCAGTGATATTATCATACAACCCATTTTTGGTATTATTTTAGAAACAGCTTTGGATTTCTACCTTTTCTATTGTCAATGTGGTAATTCAAAAAGCTTTCATTAATTTTATCATTCAGGAGAGGCAGGTATGCAACCCTTTTCTCTACAGAACCAAATAGTATAAAATGTTGTGTTTTCCAGTACACTTGTTGCCTGTTAAAACTATTCATTGCTATTACTGCAGTGTGAAAACTGTTCTACACAGCATTTGAGCTGACAAGGCTGTAGTATGGATAAAACTTTATTTACAAAAACAGGTGGCAGACTGTAAAACATAGTTTTCCAGCTCATAATCTAGATGAGTCTATTGTGTCAGACAGAAGAAATAGCAGCCAGCTATTACCAGCTATTTACCAACACTGTAAAGTTATTTATTCTTTTTGTAGATGGGGGTCCTGTGCTGTACAAAGTTTCTCTGCCCCACTTAATGACATCACCATTTCTAAGCAAGGCTTCAAGTGTTTCTGCAGAGCGAAAAGAGAGGACCAACAATTAAGACACATCACCTGACAAATCACAGATAATCACCTGACCACATACCTCTATAATCAAGACTGAGGTGAATTGTAATCTACAGTCAGACCAGAAGTTAGGAAGAGTGAGCCACAGTAATGTGTTCTTCACGAAGCTTCATTTAGACCTGAGTCCTCTTCACAAGACAGCTGTTAAAAGGGCCACTGCTCAACCCTACAGCTGAGACCTTTTCAGAGACAGCTGGGAAAAGGCCACCAGTAAGATTGTCCTTGGCCCTGAACTCTGTTTGAAGCATAGCTATAAACATAAAACACAATGTACAACCAGAGAGATGGGCAGGAATCCCAACCTGTCCCATATTTAATGGGCAATGGAAATTCAGATGGTTGTGGCATAGCCAACTATTCTCGAGGCCCAGATGGGTCTCCAGACAATTCTTCAAAGAGAAGAATGTGGGCCTTTTGAGGATAGGGTGGGAAGCAGCAAACATAGCCTCCCAGTGAGCAAAAGGACAGTGTGCATTTGAAATGTAATCAATTGCTTAGATGGTCTGCTTAGACAGATGCTGACTTAGCATCATGTCTGCTTTATCACATGGTCCACCACTTCAGCAACAGGCACTGGTTGTCCTCAGTTGAACTTCCTGATAACTCTAGGAGGAAAATTCATGTACTAAAGAGGGGAAATTTGGAATTTTAAAAACCTAGAGTAAAACTGGCAGCAGTTGGTAAGGGAAGAGGTGGGTGCCCGTGACCAACTGTGCCCTGTGCAATCCTGCCACCACACCCTGGAGGGATGTAGAAGCCCCGGGCCAGCCTGGTGCAGAGAGAACTCCTGGAGCTGGTGCTGCATGGGGCTTGGGGACTGGGGACCTACTTAATGAAACAATCCATTTTGTCAGTTCTTAGGAATACTTACCTTCTCCCCTGAGACTTCCAAGAATTAATTAATACTAACTGCTTGTCAGGCCCTTTGCCAATGTAAAGGATTTGTTTAACCTGAAAGGCCAGAGTAAGCACAATAGAGAACTTTGTCTTTATTTTAAAAACACCCTACGTGGTGGTACAAAATGGCCTTGGCATGTGGTGTGGGAATGACCCCTTTCTGCAAAAGGAATAGCAAGACACACACTTGCCTCCTCTTGTCCAGATGCTTAATCTGTCTGGAACCACATGCTGATGTGAGGAGCCTCAGCATCCAGCTAAAGGCAAGAACTGTCTCCTTCAAGAATCAACCTTAGTATCTGCAGCAGACCTTATGATGTCAGGGAAACACCCCAATCCAGGGGACAGTTTAAACTCGTGTATTGTCTGTGTGAGACAGACAACCAGAAGCAGAGCACATCTGGAGTTTGTCAAATGACCCTTCTTGAAGGACAGTTCCAAGGCTACCCTTGTTTCGGCAGAACCAGGGAACTCCAGTCCCACTTCCTTGAACTCATTGAAAGTGGCTGCACTCACAGGAAGAGCATTGGGACAAGACAAAAGTGTGTCTACACAGAACGCATCACAGAAGAGGATTCCAAGCCCACACATGGTACAGCTGTCCCTCTGGGGGCATCCCAGTGTTCCAGCATTCACAAGCGAGAATGCACAGCAAAGCTGATGTCTAGAGTGTTACATGACCGGTTGGTTGATTGGCTGCCTGGATGACCTTGACCAGGGCCAGCCATCCCATTAACATAAACTTTCCGGGATGGAGGAGGGAGTTCTCCATGAAAGACAGACTTTCTGGTTACTGACACCCAGGGAAGTCTAAAGGTTTAAAGATCAGATCACATCTGAGAGCAAGGGACAAAAACCCCATCTGTCTTTGAATAAAACCAAATTCCTTATTATATAGGCTCTGGAGGAGAAGAAACCCCCACTGGATTTCCTTGGAGAGTTTACTGAGGATGAAGGGATCTAAGCCATGTTGGGCAAAGTGATTTGCTTATCTCCAAAGGATAAGGCAGTGGCCCTATCCTCTCAGAATGTGTATTCTCCCAGAACATGACTCCAGGCCTAGACTCTCTTCTCCCTCCTTTCCACCTATGAATCTTACTCATCCATAGCCCTGGATCTCTTTCAAGCTTTGAACACGTTATAATGTGTCACACACACACACACACACACACACACACACACACACACACAGCTGCAAGGGAAGTTGCTAAGGTTAAACAAGCTGCCACTTTGGAAGACAGCTTGCTTGGTCTCTTTAAACTAAACATTCTATAAACATTCTATTAGCATATAATCCAGCAATCAATACTGTCCAGCAGTGATGAAACTTATACCACAGGAAAACCTGTACACATGGGTGCTCACTGCAGTTTTATTCACAGTAGCCAAAGCTCGGAAGTAGCCGGGATATGCTTCAACAGGTGTTATGACAGATAACCAACTACCATTCATGCCTTAAAAGATTAGAGCTTTTAAGCCATGGAGGAACCTTAAGTGTATATTACTACATAAAGAAACCAATATAAAAGGTCTGAGGGCTGCCTGATCCCAACTATATGGCACTCTGGGAGAGAAAACTGTGGTGACTGAATAGATTCTAGGTGGTAGGGGGAGGAAGAGCCGAACTAATGGAATTCAAAGAATATGAAGACAGTGAAATGACTGCATGAGATAATGTTGAAGACACCGCAGTTTGTGTAAACTCATACAACATACCGTGCCAAGAGCAAGCCCCAGGTGCAAACTGCAGACTTGGAGTGACTGATAAGGAGGAGGAGGCAATGAAGGCTTGTCATGGGGGAACAAATGGGCCACTGAGATGCAGGATGTTGTTGATGGGGATACACCCAGGTGTGGGGTGAGGGGTATGTGGGAAATGTCTGCAGATTCTATTCAGTTTTGCTGAGAATCTAAAAATTTTCTTAAGTAAAAATAGCTGTAACATCCTTGACATCCTCCTTCCTGAGAGGCAGACAGTCAGCACATCCTTCCTACTAAATCTGGTAGGCTTGAGCATGCCCGCCTTTGGGGGATAGGTCATGAAAGAAATGCTGCATCCTCTTGGTCTCCTGAGGTACTTGCATTGATGGCCTTAAGCTGCCAAGTAAGTAATGGCACCACCCTGAGACTCTCGGTCTTGCAGAAGCCTAGGTCGCCTGGAGAACCATTATGAGTATTACAACCCCAGCCCAAGTTAAGTCCTAACCGACATCCAGCAACATTCTCTGGACATTGAGTGTGGATGTTTCTAGATGGTTCCAGACAAATCCAGTCAACCCAACCATTCACTCTTCCTGCTGAGGTCCCATCCATGGTAGAGCAAATATAAGTTGACCTTGGTGTGTTAAGGCCAAATTCTTGGTTCAGTGAATCTTTTTACCCACAATGTCAAGGGGCCACATGTTGTATATTCTGACACGTCACTGTTTGGATAGGGACGACACATGTGCAAAAATCCCTGGCATTGCTCAAGGTTAGTATGTGGGGAGCAGTTGCTGTCTTATCCTGCTGCTGTCAGAATATCTGGATGTAAGGATTTGGGGAAGCAAATTGGCAAGACATACTGGAAGTCTTAAAAATACATGCCATGTGCTGAGAATTTGTTCTAAACCATCAGTTGTGTATCATCCAAAGGTTTTTTTTTTTCTTTTTTTTTTTTTTGAGAGTGGGAGATCCCCACACGATCTAATAGAATGAGGAAAAAGTAGATATAAGCAGATGGCCAACAAAATATCCCATGTTCGACTTAGATGTGGCTTCAGTGCTTCAGCCAAACAACGTCAATCAAGAGTTTGCTGTGTGCCAGGTGCTGCTCCAGATGAGAGAAGAAAGCGAAGCACTGAAGAGAAAGATGTCCTTCCCTTGCCAAGCTCAAGCACATGAGCAATAGACAACCCATGTTCCACACAAGTGTGGTGTATGGTCCTTGAAGAATGGTCTTGGGCTGCAGAGAAACATAAACCAGGGCAGAAAGACAGATCATACTGGGATCAAGGAAGTATTAGACAGGGTAGTTAGGTAAGAGCTGCCAAGCTAATGTGATTCAATGCCTTGGACAAGATTGAGAAGAAGTAGAAGACGTCTATCTATGTTGGTAAAGAAAAAGCCAATGGGATTTGTCACTGTGCTGGGTACAGGGCATGATGAGAAGACAGAAGTCAGAAGAATTAACTACTCAGAATGATGTGCAAGAGAAAGTGCAGTGGCCTGAGAAAATATTTAGGAAATGTTTCTAAGTGTAAAAGCAGGTTATGAAACACCATGGCCAAAATGATTTTAATTTTGGAAAGGAAAATACATATGTGGGTAGACACAGAGAATGTGTTAAAGGTTCTCAACTCAACAGTGGTTTCTTCTCAAGCAGGATTTCAGTGGCTTTTATTTTCTTGTTTGCCTATATAGTCACATCCCACACCCTACATCCCCATTTTAGTCAATAACAGACCCCTAAGATCCTGCCCCCCATGGCACCATGGTTATTTTGTATAAGCACAATGACAAAAGCACTTTCTAATGTGTTTTCAGAGGATAATTAGGCAATGCCTGACTTGATATTGTTTCTATTTTCCCAGCATTGCTTCAAGAAGTAGGCTCACTGTACTGCCTGCTGGCCTTGAATTGATAAGCCTGGTGTCAGCTCAGGTGATTCTCCTGCTTCAGTCTCCCAGCCAACATGAACTGCAAACACATGTGGCCACAACCCGAGGCGTTGATTTTTAACTAAGAAAAGTAAACTATTTGTATTTGATGCCCCTCCCTATCCTCCCAACTCAAATCTGTCCAACTAGGGCTTTCTAGGATTTCCTTCCTTGAGGTTGTCTCTGTTTTTCTAGTGGTAATTATGGCTTTATAACTCCCATTTTTTTGTTCTGTTCCAGCTTTAATGGGGACAGAAGACAGTAAACATTTAATAATCCTTGTTTCTAGACTCAACCCAGGGAGAAATGGGGCTGTGACTCAGAAACTTGAGGTAAGCAGTAAATGAGTTTTAGTAGGGGCAAACTGAAATTTCAATTCACACCAAATGACTAACCGTAAGTGTAGTGTCCAGCCTGGCATCCAGACTGAGGGTGGACTCCACTTGGAAGCACTACACTTTTGCTGCAATTGATGACTTGTCCTTTGCTTCCTTAGAGAAGGCCCTCATGGAGACAAACAAGGAAGCAGATTGTGTACTTTGCACCATTGAGGTAACAGATGAATGGTAAAAGAGTAAGAAGGTGTGGCTGTTTGAATAAGAAATGCCCCCCTCCCCCATGTATTCGAACATTTGATCCCAAGTGGTGGCACTATTTGGAGAGGTTGTGGAGCTTTGCTAAAAGAAATACTTTACTGTGAGTGAGATTTGAGAGTCTATGTCCTCACCCCAACTTCCAGTTCTCAATATCTCTGCTTCATGTTTCTGGTCAAGATGTGATGATCGGGTGATATAACTCAGTCTAAATCTCAAAATCTTCAGGCCTGACTACTAGTAGATCCAATGGTCTGGGGACTGGTGTCAAAGGCCTGATGATGGAAGGAAGGTACTTTAAGTAGCAGAGTCCAATAGACCAAGGATCAGAAGCTCTAATGAAATATAGGAGATTGACATCCTCACTTACCAAGAGAGAGAAAAGATTTATCAGACATCTACACTTTTGTTCTATTGAGGCCTTTAATGGACTGGGTGATAGCAACCCACATGGGTAAAGATATGTCTCATCTACCCAATTTAGCAGTTCAAATGCCAGCCTCATGCAGAAACATCCTCAGAGATAGACTGAAAATAATAATTTATCAACTACATGGGAATGCCTTAGCCCAGCCAAATAGACACAAAGAACCATTATGTCATCTGTTTTAATTAAAATTTGATGTGTTATCTTGCTTAATGTCCATCTTTCTCCATGACATGCATGCCCCATGAGGGCAGGAGTTTGTCTGTTTTGTGCAGTGCACTTCACCAAGTACACTTTCACTCAATAAACATTCAGTAAGGAATAAATGAACACTGTAATGCTGTACCTATACAGTCAGCTACAGCATAGTAGGTATGCCCATGGCCCTTCCTGCCTGACAGCCCTTTAAACACAAACCTTGTAATGTTTAAATTACCATATATCAATTGAGCAAGGTAATGAGTTTCATTACATTTTCATTCAAGTACAAAAGGTGCTTTGACCACACTTGCCCCCTTATTTCCCCTTTACCTCCCCCTCCTACCATTCCTTTCTACTCTTCAAATATCCCCCTTGCTGTTTCCATGGTGAGTCTGAGTGGTGTTATGCAAGTGCTGTAAATGAAGCTTTGAATATTTTGTCTCATGTAAAAATCACACATGATAGGAATGCCCCAGCTTTAAAGTAAATGGATGTGAACAGAATGAAAAAAGCCTAGAAAGTTAATGCCATCTAATATAACATAATTATGCCAGGCTAAACAGAACTGTTTAATGTGGAATTTGGAAAGAGATCCATTGAGAATGCATAGATTTATTGATACCTGCATGTACATTTAATTACAGCTTGTAAACACGAATGATCCAGGAAGAAAAATGCCTGGGACCTAGTCTAGGTTCTCTTTTGTATTTGCCTGTTTGTTCTCAAATACTTCTGCAACATCAAAATATATTTAATAATTATTTAGTGAGCCTCAATGATGTGTCAAAGTTTGATGCATCAAGATACATCATTGAACAAAAATTGTCCTGTGCTCCCAGGGTCTATAATCTTACAGGGGAAAGATACAATAAACAAAAGGGAAAAGTGCACCACATGTTGTATTAGAAGCATGCTGTGTGAGGGAGGGAGCTGAGAAAGGTGAGGGACACAAGAGTACCAGGAGGAGGAAATGGAGAAGAGCTCTAGGCTGAAGGATTACCCAGAGCCAAGATCTAAGTGTGCCAGTCATGTTTAAGAGTGGCAGGAGACCCATGTGGCTTACCAAGGAGTGACCAAAGGACAGAAGTAAGAGACAGTCTGTAACATGAAAGTGCCCCCAAAGGCCCCTGTTGGATTATTCACTAGCTGATTGGTGCAAGGTGGTAAAACTTTTAAGGGGTGTGGCGTAAGGGAGCTACGTCATTGAGAATGTGGTCTCTTGAAGAGGATGCTGAGAGCACCGATGGTTCCCATCTGATCTGCCCCAGGATAAAGCCAAAGTTCTCATTCACAAGGTTGACAGACACAACAATGCTGTAAGATTGTGTCTTCCTTTCCTGACAGTGATGTGTCATCCCCCCCAACCCCCAACCCCCGCTGCCACCACCCCTGTCACTGTGACAAAACATTCAACACAGTCAACTTAAAGGAGGGAAGGCTTGTTTTGACTCCTTGTTTCAAGGGCCACAACCATGGTCAAATGGCATCTTTGCTTTTGCGCCTTCGGTGACATAGCGCATCATGGTGAGAGCACTTGGCAAAGGAGGTGGCTCATCTCTTAGAAACCGAGGAGTAAAAGCAAGTGAAGGGGTCTAAGTTGTGAGTCTAAAACAAGCCTACTGAGACCCTGCCTCAAAAAAAAAAGAAGAAAGAAAATGTAAAAATGGATTATCTATATAGATACCACAGACCCTGAACACTCTCGTAGAATTAGGTATCCTTGCTGCTGAGTTTGAGAACCTTGAACAAGAGCAGCATCTCCTTCCTTGAAAGAGAAACTCAGCCTTCTGCTACTTGCATACCACTGAAAGTATTCACCAAACAACCAGACAACCCTGTCCTTCACGAGATCCACCTTCCCCTGCTCCTGCTGTCCCCACACCACAAGAGTTCATTCTCAGAAGAGCCTTAGGGAGAAGAATTCAGTAAAATTACAGTGATGAAAACAATTCATCCAAGCTTTTGAATCCGTGAGAACCAGAGAAACTATAGGAGTGAACCTTGAGAAGACTGGGCCAGTGGGTAGCTTATAAGAGTGACTGGGAAACACTCACTGACTCATCTGTAACTTAGTGTTTTACAAGGACAAACTTGCCACCTCTAATATGCTGATTATGGATCACTTCAAGCTTGATGATAAGGACAACATATTCGGGGAAAGGCCCCGTTTATAGTTTAGTATGGCATTGAGAAAAGAGTCAGAGGTCTAAGAAAGTCCAGGGATTGCTTATACACAAGACCAGAGACCTTGAACTGTTCTAGGAAACCAGGAGAACACATCCTTTATGGGATAGAAACCTCTCAGGTGAAAGGTCATACATATGGGGCACTGTCAGTAAAGAGGGGAACACTGCGGAATGACCCAGGCCAGGGAGCAGAGTCCAAGTCTCAGAGGCAGGTGAATAAAGTGACCTTAATGAGCAGCAAGGCCAGAGTGTCCCAAGGCTCTGGACAGAGGTGTAATAGGTGGCCCTTTTTCTAGAGGAGATGCAGATGAGCTGACAATAAGGCTCTTTCTCCATTCCTGTAATCAGAAAACCATTATGGAGAGAAGGTGCACAGAGATCTGATGTCACCTGCCAAAAGGAGTTGTTATCCCTCATCATGTGTGGTTAAGGAACTGAAGGGAGGCAAGGTTTGCTTGAGAAAAGACTGCACAATATCCCAAACCTTCCCAAGGCACTGTGTAACTTTACTCTAGGAAAAATGAAAAAACACAAGTTTTCAAGCATACAGGATCTACCAATAAAGCCCAAAGTGCCATGACGCCTGTCACCAGGAAGAGGAGTGAGAAAGTCACACAACGAATGGGCTTCTTGCCACAGGAGGCTCCCAGTGGACTTGAAGCTCTACGGATCACCCTGTGACTATCTCCTCAGTCCTGGATGCATCGTTGATATGGGTAAGCTCAGGCGCTCCCCTGACCTGTGTGGTAAGAATGAAGAAGGCTGGAAGGAACAAGTGGACAGTCCACAAAGTGCCTTTCTTAGCTGAGATGAGAATCAGGCAGTACTCCATTCCAAGAGTGGAATGGCTGATCCCATCACCACTCTTGGGAAGAAGAAAATTTGGGGGTAGATGCTGGCAGCCTCCCCAAAGGGTTCACACCTCCCACCACACAAATGGGTCACTCTATTGGATGAACAACCTAGATCAGTTACCACACTACCAAGAATGGAGGAAATATAAACGGAATGAATGATGGATAGAGGTTTTGAGAGCTAGGAATATAGAGCTGCAAACACTTTCAAGACCATGCAAGGTTGTCCTGTTTATCTGGAGTTTCACTTTATACAGCTTTATTTATCCAGAATCTATATCAAGACCCAAAATCATTAAACAGAAAATTTCAGAAATAAATGACTTATGAATTTTAAAATGCATGATATTCTGATAAAAAATGATGAAAATCTTTGCCCAGAGTATCTATGTTGTATATGCTCCCCTCCTCTAAGTTACTGAGTAGCTGTCCTGGTTACCAGATAACCAGTCAAGCATCCCTGTACATGTGTCCAGGTAGCCCTGACACAGTAGCATAGTTCTGTCATCATGCCAATCACTGTACCACATCCCATCACATAACATCATATCAAACCTCTGTGAAGGCAAGTGCAGTACCATAGGATACTGAAAGAGTTTATCATACTTTTATCATTTTTATTTATATTTACTATATTGTTATAATTGTTTTATTGCTGGCTATTCTTACTAATATCTTCCTCCCTGATTAATCTTTCCCTTGGGGGTCTATGTACTGAGAAAAACAGCACATACATGGCTCACTACCATCTAGGGTTTCAGGAATTCATTGGTTCAAAGGTCGTTTGTCCCATGGACAGTGGAGGATTGAATCATACTTTGAAAATTTGAAATAAGCCAATCCCCTTTTCCAGAAACTTCTCCACTCAATCATCTCTAGCAGATAGGGCCCCTCCTTTTTTCTATAATACCCTGGGGAGGCGGGATCACCAGTACATAAGACCCTGTGAGGTGTTGTGATGCTGTGCCACTTGACACGTTGCTGTTAATGTTTTTCCAGCTGAAAACCATACCTAATCTCAGCAGAAATGGTAAAAAGTCGAGTTCTTAAGTTAGATCAGGCTCTCAATGAATAGGAATTAAAGGAACCAAGGGGCTGACGTGTGTGCCTCATCCTCCAAAAAGATGAAGACGGTAGGGGCTGTCCTTCTGAATGCTGTGAATATGTTTCCCTTATGCCTGTCCATTGTTTCAGCCAATGGACAGGCAGGATGTAGCCAGGCAGGAAGTATAGGCAGGGCTACCAGATTAGAAGAATTCTGGGAAGAGGAACAGAGAGAGTGAGTTGCCAGAGAAATGCCATGTAGCTGCTGAGGAAGAAAGGGACCTGATCATCACTGGTAAGCCAAGACCATGTGGAGACACTCAGATTAATAGAAGTGGGTTAATAATCAAGAGAGAGCTAGCCAATAAGAAGCCTCAGCCATTGACCAAACAGTTTATAATTAATATAAGCACATAGGTGTTTATTTGGAACTAAACAGTATGTGTTTGAGAGAGTATTTTGATTAGACTAACTGAGATAGGGAGCTACATCCTAAGAGTGGGCCATGCCATTTCCAAGGTTTAGGTCCTGAACTGCACAGCAAGGGAGAAGCATTTATTGTTCTTACTTTTTGACCATAGATCAGACACGACCAGATACCATCAGGACTTCCTTATCATGGTAGACTGCATCCTTGAACTGTAAGTCAAAATAACACCTCTCTCCCGTAAGTAACTTTTGCCAGGGTATTTTATCATAGAAACAGGAAAAGTACTAAGACAGTGTCCTTACAAAAGGACAGTGTTTGTAAACAGAGACACACACATGGGGGAATTGCCAAGTGACTGCATAAGCAGAGATCCAGAAAACAGACCAGAAGATTTAGGGGTCAAGGGAATCCCTGCAGCTTCTGGAGAGGGCCAAGCCCTGCCAAGACCGTGGTCTTGAACATCAGGCCTACACAACTGTCCATGTTGTTTTAAGGCACCCTGTTTGTGGTACTTCTGTTACAGCAGCCAAAGAAACAAATGCATTCGTGTGAATGGTTCATCTTTGATGAAATACCTAAGATATATCGATCAGAATAAAAATGTGTCACTGATTTTCACCCATTTCTTCCCTTTTGTTGGGCTGTGGAAGTCTCTGAGTTGAGACTGGTAGGGAATGAAGATGACTAGTTCCATCTTGGATGTAGTTAGTTACAATTAATTATAAAGGGGTAGCACTTCTTTTCTTTTTTATTTAAATTAGAAACAAGCTTCTTTTACATGTCAATCTCAGTTCCCTCTCCCTCCCCTCCTCCCCTGCCCCCCACTGACACCCTGTCCCAACACCTTTCTGCTCCCTAGGGAGGGGAGGCCTTCCATGGGGGATCATCAGAGTCTGTCATATCATTTGGAGCAGGGCCTAGAACCTCACCAGTGAGTCTAGGCTGACAGAGTACCCCTCTATGTGGAGAGGGCTCCCAAAGTCCATTTGTGTACTAGGCGTAAATACTGATCCACTACCAGTGACCCTATAGATTGTCAAGACATCCAAACTGACCTCCTCCATCAGGGGGTCTGGAACAGTCTATGCTGGCTTCCCAGCTATCAGGCTGAGATCCATTAGCAACCCCTTGTTCAGGTCAGCTGTTTCTGTGGGTTTCTCCAGCCTGGTCTTGAACCCTTTGCTCATCACTCCTCCCTCTCTGTAACTGGATTCCAGAGTTCAGCTCAGTGTTTAGCTATGTGTGTCTGCTTCTGCTTCCATCAGCTACTGGATGAAGGCTTTAGGGTGGCATATAAAGTAGTCATCAATCTCATCAGAGAAGGGCATTTAAGGTAGCCTCTCCACTATTGCTGAGATTGTTAGTTGGGGTCAACCTTGTAGATCTCTGGACCTTTCCCTAGTGCCAGAATTCTCTTTAAACCTATAATGGCTCCCTCTATTATGGTATCTCTTATCTTGCTCTCCTCTGTTGTTCCACTGACTCAACCTTCCTGCTCCCTCATGCCCTCCTTTCCCCTACTTTCCTCCCCTTCTCTTTCTTCTAACTCCTTCTCCCCTCCCCCCATGCTCCCAATTTGCTCAGGAGATCTTGTCCCTTTCCCCTTCTCCGGGGACCATGTGTGTCTCGCTTAGGGTCCTCTTTGTTTCCCAGCTTCTCTAGCATTGTGGATTGTAGGCTGCTACTTCATTGCTCTAGATCTAAAATCCATATATGAGTGAGTGCATACCATTTTTGTCTTTTTGTGACTGGGTCACCTCACTCAGGATGGTTCGTCTAGTTCCATCCATTTGCCTGCGAATTTCAAGATTCCATTTTTTTTTTCTGCTGAGTAATACAAAGAGTAGCACTTCTTACAAATGATTCATCCTATCCACCTGGAACTCAAAGGCCACCAAACTGAAACAGCCCCTCCCTCTGCAGGGCTCAATAGATACCCAATTTTCTCCAAGAATAGGAAAGCATTATTCTAAAATTAAAATAATCACTAGAGCTGGGTGACAGAATACCTTTATGCGTGGCCTCTGCAGGCTCAGCTATGCCAAATTTAATTAAGGGGCTTTATCTGCATCAATAAATTATTATCCAAGGTAAAATAAAAGTTATTCGATTTGCTCACACTCAATTTCATTTAGGTGTACAATTAGTGGTTTATATCTGTTGCAAAATAATTCAGCCAAGAAATCAATTTTAGCACCTACAAAAAGCTCAGCCAGGCTATAATTACAATCTTCCAAATGCTAATTACATACAGTTTTGGATAGAAAAAATATATGTATGTGTGTACGTAATCTCACTGTTTACCACCAAAAAGGTCTACTTGCATAAAACATGGGGAAATTATTTACATTATTTATGACTCTCAAAAGATTAAGATATTCCTCTTAGCATCCTTTTTGGATCAGGCCACATTCATAATTAATTGTTCTCCCTGGCCATATTTGTTTGTGTACTCATCCTGTGCAGTCAGGAGAAAATAGGCTAAGGCAGAGAACTCCACATCGAGTCAGTGAGAATGGGAGATAAAAGTGGGAATGCCAGAAGAGCTCAGGACCCAGGGCTCCTGTTGTCCACAGCATCAGCTTTCTTGGGTGGTTACTTCCCAGTGCCACCATGTTTTTCTTGTTCCTGGTCCCTTCCCAAAGTCATGTTGACACCATTAGGTTAAAAGGAACTAATGCCTGTCTTATGGTAGTTGGTTAATTTAGGCAATAGTGAGCTGTCCTTCATGGGACTGGCTAAAGTTCATGTATTGTCTCTGCCACTAGCCTCCTGCTAGTGAGACTGCAGTCCACACTGGGAGCCCAGGGGATACAGCAGCTTGTTACTGGGCTTCCAGCCTCTGAACTATGAACTAAACAAAAGTCTTTCCTTTAAAATTTACCCAGACTCAGTTATTCTGTAATTCCTAAGACAGATTAGTGACCGATGGACTGGCTGATGAAAACCATATTTGGTTCCAGATAGGAAATTATGTATGCATTCCAGGGAGGCCATGAATCCACCAGATTTGATGAGGAACCATGAGAACCATATTGCACAGGTTGTCTGAGAGTCTTAATAGCTTCTAGATCATTCTGGGTAAATCATTTGGAGAGACTTAAGAATACAAAGTCGGTATACACTGAGTTTTGCTATTCCAGCTATATTATTTGCCAAAATCACTTTCACTATGACAACCCTTACTTGCATTGGGGTAGCAGGTCACGGTTTAAGATCCAGGTAAATTTGCAGGTGGTTATTCCTTCCATGCTCATTTCAGGGTGGGGATGATGGAATGCAAAAAACGAGACTGGAGAAGTGAAGTACGTCCTCCAAGTCCCACAGCTACTCCAGTTGGGCACAAGATCCCACTAAGTTGACGTTTACACTTCACAATAGGGTGACTACTCAGCAAGCACAGTGTGGTATTGCTGTAGACTTGTACACTGAACCTCTTTTTCCTGGGCTCTAGAAGCCCCCACTTCTGTCTTCCTATGGTACTGAAAAGAGAGTCCAAGCCCTACACCATCTTTGATCTACATCAACACCCTGAAAAAAACTTTTGAATCTCTTACAGGGAACCACTGCCTTGAACATTGGGGCAGTTACCAAGTCACACCTATTTTAATTTTAGAATTTCAGGATTTGGATACTTAACTCCATGAAAATACTAGGTGAGTATTTAAAGTGAACAGTAACAAATGTTGTACTTAGGTACTGGACACTGGTCTAAGCATCTGCAAGTCTCCCAAAACATCCTGTGAAGCTCTCCACACTACAAAAGATGAAATTCAGGCTCAGGCTGTGGAGGAAGCTGACCCAACTTCAGAATGGCCTGCCAGGGTATCTGAACAAGGTCTATTCCACAATAGTGACAGAGTGAACAGTGATTTGATCAGACAGGAAATTTAAACCTCAGCTTAATTGATCATAAATAAGTCAAGTAATAAAAATGGAGTAAATAAGCAAAGATTTATAACCACTAAACAACTACTTTTGTAATCTGGCCAATGGATGTGCTTTGGCTGTCACAGTTCTCTGGCTAAAGAAAGCACTAACCAAATGTCCTACATTGCTTTCTTAGTTTCTTACAGATTCACAAGTTCACCTGATGTAGCCACTTCTCAAAAAAAAATAATAAAATAAAATGAAAACCAACCCAACTTTGGTCACCTCCCTATGAATTATTTGTCAGGGAGAACCCAAAGTCCCCTAAACAATGCAAATAATTGCCATTGCTCTTGGTCATCCACTAGAACTAGATGGTAAGACCCTACTGATTAAGACACTACACCACAATGGTTATAGCACATGGAGGAAGTAAGTTAGAACTAACTAGAAACGTTCTTCCTGTTGGCTAGCTTTCATATTGCTGGAAAGTGCTGTGTAGCTTACTGAGGACAAAAGTCATCAACAGTGTTACGCAGTGATGGACCCTCATTGCTACAATACTGACCTGCCAAGCAAGATGGCTCACAGGGCAATAGTGATATGAAGGTGATGGGAGCAAGCAACCACTTCCTGATTTGACTTGAAGCTTGCCCCACAAGAGCAAATGTGATGAGAGCATGAAGTCCTAAGTGAATGTGTAGTGTTGACATGGACAAAGCCATAGCAACAACCCCGATGCCTCAGACTCATGGGAATTGGTGAAACCTTCCTGAGTGAATTTCAGAGGGTTGGCAAAACCTTCCTCTGGTCCAAGTATGAGTGTTTATCAACAATTGGCCGATGTGCATAACAACAGGTTCCTCCTGACCTATGACTGCAACCTGAACCTGTTCCTCTACAGAGACCTTCTAAAAAGATGAGCAAAACTAGCCTCCTTGTTCAGCTTTATATAATAAACCTAACTCTTTAACTCATATGTATAAAGCAAACACACAGAATTTCCAAGTTGCTATTGTAGTTGGTGGCCTCCATTAGATCTAGGACATCTCACCAGCCCTAGCTTTTCTCTGTCTGTCTGTCTGTCTGTCTGTCTGTCTGTCTGTCTGTCTGTCTGTCTGTCTGTCTTCTCTTTCTTCATTGCCTGGTGGTTCCAGTCAGGTCAATCCCTGAAGCCATGCTGATGGTGTGTGTCAAGAGAATTCATGCTTGTCACTGTAAATGTGGTCAAAAGCCCACAGAGATCATAGGTCCCAGAGGATGAATCCACTACTGCTATTTTGCTAAATGAACACATTGCCAAACTGTCTTCTAAATGTTTATTCTTGGACCCCTAGATGATCAGTACTACTCTCAGCCTTGGCTAAAGAAGCTATTTTTTTTTTTGCAGTGGGCAGCAGTTAATGCAGAGATTTATAAAATTGGTCAAAGTCCTGAGAATAAGTGACAGTATAGTGTTCAGTCCTAAATGGGATCTCTACACCATGCCTCCTTGCTCAACATGGCTCAAGGGAATATCACAAAAAAGGGGAATGGAAAGAATATAAGATGAGGGGAGGAGGAGTGCAGTGAAATGCTTTATGAATGTGGCATGGCCATTGAGTTCATGAACTCACTGTAGCTGTGGATACTTGCACAAGACCTATCTATATAAGACCAAGCCAGCAAGATTAGTCAACGTTTCAGGCTGCACTAACTGGTTACCACCTCCCCACCAAAAAGAATTGGGCATTAAAGTAGGAAATCACTATGTTGAGGGGGTGTTTTGGAGGAGTGGAAGAGGCGTTTTAGAGTAGATATGACCAAAATGCACCAACTACTTCCAGAAATCGAGGAACGCCTCTCTTCTGTTCCCTTGTGTTCTGTTTGTGGTAATATCATTTACTATGAAATTGGTCTTTATTACAAATGTAAAGTACATGATACAGCTTGGTTGACTCCAGGCTCAATGCTATGGGTTAGATCTCTCTAACAAGTCTTCCTGGCATAATTGAAAGTTCATAACATTAACAGCTTCCTATTACCTTCGCCAGGCTCCTATTAGCTACCACTCTGCTGTCTCCTCTGAGGCTGTTCACGGCACCTCACATGGTTGGATCTTGCAGTCCTTACAGCACTTGCTCTGTGCTGAGCTTCTTTTACTCAGCCTATTTGCCTCAGGTTCATCCATCTAGTCTCAATGGTGGTATTTCTTACTTTTTATTTGTACTTATTTTTATAATTGCTTGTTTGTTTTCGTGTGTGTGTGTCTCTTTGACTCTATTGTACCATATCTGTGTAATTCCCTTGGAACTGGAGTCACAGATGGTGAACCTCCCTAACCGAATATGGGCGCTGGGAACCAAATCTAGGTTCTCTGTAAGAACAGCAAGTGCTCCGAACCACTGAACCATCATTCCCTCCTGATTTCTTCCTTTTCAAAAGTCAGAAAACAGTCCATTTTGCTAATGAGCTATCCAATCATCTGTGGTTTCTTTCTATAGTGAACACCGTTGCTGTGAGCTCAATAAGAGTGCAGAGGCTTCAGCACTGTGATTTCAATTCTTTTGGGTATATACCCCAGAGTAGATTGCTGAACCATGTGGTACTTCTCTTTTTACCTCGTGAGGGGAGGCTTCAATGCTGTTTCCATGGCAACTGCACCACTTTATCTGCCCACCAGCAGGACAGAGGGGTTCTCACTATGGAATATTCTCCTCAGCAATGTTGTTCTCAACACAACACAGGCCACCTCCATCAGCACCAGCCAGTCTTCAGTCAGTTTAGTGTCTGGGAGCTGTTTATCCTCTCAAAGCTCAAGAGCCCCATTCTAAGGGAGCCTACATCAAGCATCTCACAGCTGTTCTTTCCTGTCTGATATTCATTTCTATAATCCAGTTATTAGATTAAACACAGTTGATTCACTCAAAACAAATCTAATTTTCTTCACGTATAATTTTGAATAAAAATATACAGCAGCATCAGAACAGGTGTAAATAAGAAAGAAAATAAGTTGATTATGTAGCCAGCTGCAAGGGTTCATCCCAGGGTGCAGAAAAGGTATCTCACATCACAGAAAGTCAAGTGAAGAAGAACAGGCCACGGCCCCCTGCTGCAGTGGTATCTGACCCAGTTAGGCAAACAGCCGCAGCTATTACAACAGAACATAATATATATGCTAAAGGACCAAAATGAATGTTTCCAGGAACAGATGGAAAAAAATGTAGGTTGGGTAGCAGAAGTGTTGGGTGATTCACACATAGCTGTTTGAACAAACATACCCAGCAGGGCCTATTAATGAACAAATGTCAACAGATAGTGAGGTCTCTATCAGTTCTGTCTCCTGGTAGGATGCTCCAGCATTGTGTTAAACGATCTGGGGAGGAAGAGGGATGATATAATTGATCAGTCTGTGATAATGTGAAACCAGGGACCATTATAAGTCACCAAATAACAGAGGAAGAGGCAGGTCCCTACTGCCTGCACAGTCCACAGCATGGCATGTCCAGACAACAGGAAGAGATGTGCGTGGACAATGCTTCCAAACGGGAATTGCAAAGAAGAGCAAATTCTGGGATGAGGGGATCTGTGAATCAACATAGCTAATGAAGCCTCAAGCAGCTTCACCTAGGGAAATCTAGCTAGGTGCTCAGTGTAGATACACCCATGCGTGTGAAGGACATGTGAATTCAGACTTCCGCTGTCTGTGGTCCACCTGTGCATATGCACATGTGGACATAGGCCAATGTCTTCCACTGCTGATCCCACCTGGGGCTCACCAATTGGTTAGGCCATAACAAACCCCAGGTATCCACCTATCTCAGCCTCCTTGGTGCTGACAGTCCAGGTCTGCACCACCATACCACCTGGCTTCCTGTGTGGATGCTTGGATCCACATGCTTGAGGGTCAAACATGACCCTCAACTGAGGTATCTCACCAGCACCTTGATGAATTTGGAATTACCTTGGAAACACACATATGGGGGTATGCATGACAGCATTTTCAGCCAGAAAGCTTTGGCTAAAGAAGAAAAGCCAAACTTGAATGTTCCCAACACCGTCTATATCTTGATCTGCAGGTAGAGAGAGACCGGTCCTGTCATGGGCATTTGAAAACTCAAAGCCCACTCCTAGTGACACACTTCCTCCAACAAGGCCACACCTACTCCAATAAGGCCACCCCACCTAATCCTTATTATCCTATCAAAGAGTTCCACTCCCCAGTGAGTAGGAATTCAAATATACGAGACTATGGGGGCCATTCTTATTCAAACTGCCACAGGCTTAGAACAGCTCCACAGCTACTTCCATATCTGACTGAGATATGTTTCATATATAACAGAATTTGCCCTCTGAAGTGTACAGTTCAGTGGTTTTCCTGATATTAATAGATATGCGCAAACATGTTCACAGTCAATATAGGACAATTTCTTATCACCTCAAAAAGAAGTCCTTTCGTTCTCACTCCTCTATTGCCTCCCCTACCCCCTAGCAACTACTAATAGACTTTCTGTCTCTTTAAATTTACCCGTCCCAGACATTTCATGGGATAGAATCATCATGGTCCTTGATGACAAGCTTATTTCACTGAGTAAAGTGTCCTCAAGTTTTATCCATGTTGTTTCTTCATTTTATGGTTGAATAATATACCCTTGTGTGGGCAGACTATTCACTGCTTAATGGACATTTGGGTTTCTTTGACCTTCTGCTACCATACATAATGCTGTGGTTCTATTAACATGGAAACTCTGACGAGTTCTTTCTGTATCTTGTATAGTAATACAAATAGCTGACACCTTGGCCTTGTCATTAAACACATTTTTTTTTTCCCAGAGCCTCTGGTGTTCTCCCATCCTGACCACAGAGAAGCAAGGGGGTCACAGTCAGGCCAGGACTTCAGAGGCAGACCAAACTTCCTGGCTATTGATGAGCTAAGCCAGACACAAAACCAGCAGCCTCATCTGAGATTTGTGGGAAACAGTGAGGCCTCTTCCATTTTAGATTACTGTATTGGGACACAGAAACAGGGCTCCCCAGAGCTTGCTTCCTTTTGCTTCCAACAGAGATACAACCTAGGCTAAGAGGGCCAGAGCCAGGCCCAACAATGCCTCACCCATCATTGAACACTGGAGAAGGGCCACATCAGCTTTGGAGTCTACTGTGTTTGCTCAGTGGTCACACATATTGTGCCTTTCTCCCTTAGCAGCTACACTGTGGTGACTTTAGACAATTCAGTCAACCTGGACCTTTTCACCTGGATCATAAAAGTGTTTAGCAGAAAACACTCCTGAGAATTGGAACCAGACCAGCCCAAGGGAAGCACCATACCCCTGGCAGCAGTTATTCTTCCCAAAGCAAGCCTCTTGTCTTAGGAGATCCCACTCCACCCTGTGTAGGACCTCTTTACATTCCTGGGATCTTGAGTTTCTGTCTAGAATTGGCTGCTTCCATTCATTTCCTATTGCCACTGTGATAAACGACCACAAATGTAAACTTAGGTATACAGAAATATTCAAGCTACTTACCTCTCAGTTTTAGAGGTCTAGAGATCACAAGTCCCAAAGAATCTCCCTGGGATGGAGTCAAAGCTCTGACAAGGTCATGGTCTAGCCTGGAAGCCCTGGAGGAGACGTTGGTTTCTGGCTTCCTCCAGCCTCTCATGCTGCCCAGGCACGTCCTTGGCTCAGGTTCTATGGGAGATTGTCTCTTTGAGCAAATTCTCACCAGGATCCTCTGGGCATGCTCCATTTGGCCTCCTCTTTGGCCTCTAGAGCTGAGAAAACAATACATAGTTGTGACATCTCAAAGCACCTTGCTAGGATGACCTTAACCCTCTCCTGAGAAAACCCAAAGCTGGCCCATGCCTTCCAGCCTTCCCTGAGAGGAGGACCTGGGTACAACAGGATAAATCCTTCCACCAAGCCACCCAAGCCCCACCGCCACATGGGCAACCAAAATAACACACAGAGTCACATATTAATTACAATGCTGCTGGCAAATGACTAAGATTTCTTGCTTACTAGCTCAGTCTTAAGTATCAACCATAACCATTAATCTATATATTTTATAAAGACTCATTGGACGCCAGCGGCAGGTGTCTTGTCTTGTGGGATCACATGGCGGCTCCACAGAGAAGAGAGCAGGAGGAAGAGATTGATTTCCTGCTTGTTCCTGCTTACATTCTGAGTCTGCCTGCTATGTCACTTCCTGCCTGGATCACAAGACTTTTCTTTACTACATTTCCCAGAATCCTCCTTGACTTCTAGTCCTGCCTAACTTGCTTCCTTATTGGCCAACAGTGCTTTATTTATCAACCAATAAGACAAACATATACACAGAAGGACCTCCCCCATCAGTTTGTGCACAGACTAACCCTTAGTTATTTTGCTTTCCTGGTTCTGTTGAGATTCCACATGCCCCCTTCCTCTGAGTGACCCCCATTCTCCCTTTAAGACACCCATTCACCTCTACACAAATCAGAGATGAGTTCAGCTCCTCGTGGGCTTGTCCCCTTGTTGCAATCGTTACTGCTGATTTACATCTGTCCTAACTGCTCTAATTCGTGTTCAATTCTGTGTCTCTTTCTTAGATAGCTCCCTTCCTTCAAGGCAGCCACAGCCACTCCACTCTTTCTCCTGTCTAATTAGCCTGGCTCTCTGAGACTGCTACCATATCCCTGACTCCCTGCTTGCCTGTTCTACTTACAAGGAAGGACCCTTGGGATCTCATGGTCCCCACCCCTAAGTAATCACCCCTAGATAATTAGTGCTTCCAGTCAAAGTCTGCTGATTAGTAACTTTAAATCCACAGGCAACTAATTGCCCCTTGCTGAGTAATGAGAATCATAGATCCAAGACTAAGCCATGGACACCTTTGGGGATCATTTTTCTTCCCATCACACCAGCCCCCAATTTTATTAAGGTATAGCTGAGGATTAAATATTATCCATAGTTAAAGTGTACACCCCAATGTTTTGCTATATGGGTATCCATGAAATAGTCACAGCACAGCCAGCAAGTATACCCCGCCCCTCATAGTTCCTCTCTTTTTTGGCATCGTGAAAACCAAGGTCTACCTTCTCAGCAAAGTCAAGCTCAAGCATACAGTACAACACTGCTAGCTGTAGTCACAATTGAATTCCAGGATTTACTTTACACAACTGAAACTTATTCAGTAGCTCTTATTCAACATCTCTCCACACCCCTCTCCCTCCTGCATCTGGTAAAATCCCTTCTACTCTGTTTCTATGAGTCTGACACTTTGGGATTCCTCATAGAAGTGAGAAGATGCACTGTTTGTCTTTTTTGGTCCTGGATTATTTCACTTAGCAAAATGCCACCCATGTTCCTTTTACTAAAGACTGCAGGAGTTCCTGCTTCTTAGAGGCTGACTTGGCACACATGAGTGAGTATATTGCAGTGTGTATTCATTTTCTCTATCCATTTGTCAGTGGACAAATGGACACTTGGCTTGCTACTTTTTGTATGGTGTGGCTACAAGGAACAACCCTATGGTGAACACAGTATTGCTTCAAGGTACCAATTTCCTATCTTTTGGACACATACATACACCTAACAGTAATGCTAGGTAGCTGGTTTGGGGGGATTTCCATGTTTCCCATAATGGTCTTTCAGTTGATATATTCTGTCAGTAATGCAAAGAGTTCACTTGTCCTCTCTCTCTGGCAGCCACACAGGCTTGTTTAAGGTGAGGTCTCCCTGGGGTTTGGAATTGGGCTCCGGAGCTCCAGGGACATTCTCTTTTCTCTACACAGACGTTGGCCATTTCTTCATCTTCTTAGGAAAAGTTAACACAAATCTTTTGGCCGCTTTTAAATTCAGGTGTTTTTGTTTGCTTGTTTTCTACTAAGTTGCACATATTCCTCATGTATTTTCAATATTAATGCCTCACTTTGCATATTGTCTGCAGGTGTCTCCTACCAGTTTGCAGGCTGCCCTTTCACTGGCTGATGACTCCTCTGTGATCCAGAATGTGTTCACTTTGGTGTAGCTTCACCTGTTTGTTTGGATTTTTGTTACCTCTGCTTTTAATGTCATATCACAGCTATCAGTATTGGGGAGATAGCTCATTGGGTAAAAGAACTTGCCATGCAAGCATGAGGATCTATCAAATGTCCAGAACCCACACAAAGCTGGGTAAGCACTTATAAATGCTGTGGTGGTCCCGTCAAGATGAGAGGGAGAGGCAGGAACGTCCCTGGGAGGTTGTGCACCAGCTAGCCTGATATGCACAGCAACGGAAGATCACATCTCAAACAAGGCAGAAGATGTGCACCAGCACTTGAGGTTGTCCTTTGACCTCTACACATGCACTCCAGCATTCTCGCCCCCCACACACAAACACACAAAATGCACATTATATACACACTTAAACACACATAGATTTAAAATAATTAATATAAAACTAAATGTATTACCAAGATCAATTTGGGGAAGAGGCTCTCACATGTTTGTTCTAGGAATTATTGTTTTTCAGGCCTTATGATTAAGTCTCTCAGTCATCCTTGTGTATGATCTAGAGTAAGTACCTAGAGGTTAGAGAAGTGGCTCAGCGGTTAAGACCACTAACTCTTCTTCTGGAGCACTCAGAGGGTGTCTCACAACCACCTGTAGCTCCAGTTCCAGGGGATCTGATGCCCTCTTCTGGCTTCCATAGGCACTGGCATGCATATGGTACACAGACTTATGTGTAAGGCAAAACACCCTGTCTTAGCTAGGGTGTCTATTGCTGTGAGGAGACACCATGACCACAGCAACTCTTATAAAGGAAAACATCTAATTGAGGTGACAGCTTACAGTTCCAGAGGTGTAGTCCATTATCATCATGGCAGGGAGCATGGTGGCATGCAGGCAGACAAGGTGCTGGAGAAGGACCAGAGAGTCCCACATCCTGCAGGCAACAGGAAATGATCTCTGTATCACACTGACCAAAGCTTGAGCAAGAGACCTTACAGCCTGCCCCCACAGTGACACACTTCCCCCAGCAAGGCCACAGCTACTTTAACAAGGCCACACCTCCTAATAGTGTCACTCCCTTTGGGGGTCATTTTCTTTCAAACCACCCCACACCCGTGTGTGTAAGATAAATAATATTTTTTAAACTAAGAATGAAATAAGTAACCAATCAAGTTTTGGGATTTTATTGTTTTTGCATTTCAATACCCAGTTTTCCCAGCACTATTTACAGAAGAGACTATTCTTTCTCCACTGTGCATTCTCAGTGCCTGGGCTGAAGATTACTCAACCATCTATAAGTGTTGATTTCTAGCTGTCCATCCTGTTCCATCAGCCTATTTTAGTTAGCATAGCTTTTTAAGGTACTTTGAAATCAAAGAGTATGATGCTTCCAGCACTGTTTGGCCTCAAAGTTGTTTGTGTGAAGTCTTTCATGATTCTATTTGAGTTTTACAATTATTCTACGTTTCTATAAAAAAATACGCTTAGTATTTTAACTGGTGTTGCATTGAGTCTTTTGAGTAGTACTGACACTTTAGTATTAATTCCTTCAATTATCATGGTGTGGTGATGCTTTTCCTCAATTTCTCTTGCTGCGATAAATCACTCTAACCAAAAGCAACTTGGAAAAGAAAGGGTTTATTCCATCTTATAGGACACAGTCCATCAAGGAAGGAAGCCAAGACAGGGACCTGGAGGCAGGAACTGAAGCAGAGGCCACGGAGGAATACTGTTAACTGGCTTGTTCCCAGCTTCAGCTGGGACCTAGGTGCCCAGGTCCACTTGCTTAAGGATGGTACCCCCTACAGTGGGCGGGGCCTTCTCAAATCAAGTAACAATCAAGAAAATGAACTCAGACACACCCAGAGGCCAGTCTGATAGAGGCAATTTCTCATTTGAATTTCCCTCTTCCAAGGTTTATTGACAATGAAATTTAACCATCAAAGATGATTAGTTTTGATGGTTGAGGAAAAACAAGAATCACTTTTACACTCAGCTCTAGTTGTCTCTTGGCCACCGAGTCTTCCTCAAGTGATCCAGTTTTCAGTCCCCAGTTTCTGAATGTCCACTTAGTTTATAATCTGTAACCTTCGTTTCACACATGCCGTATACCAACAATGAGATCTGAAGTCTGCAAAAGTTCAGACCGCATCTCAACCTCTTGGAGGCAGATGATAGTGTGGCTGGTAGAAAGACATGGTGTTAGGGACCCAAATCTGGAAGCCCAGAGCAAGCTCACCAACACCTTCGAGCCTCATTCCTCTTTTACAACAAGGAGACAAGCCATAATTCTGGTCAAAATAACATTATATAACAACCATAAACCAAACAACTCACCTGCAAAAGAAGGAATTGAACACACCTTCTCCAAAGAAGCCTCCTATTAAAAGATACTGACATCACTAGTTATTAGGCGAACATGGTTGCTACCACAGTGCAATAGCACTTCTCAGCAGTTATCACGCCTACGTGCAAACAAAGCTATTATGGTTTGACTGTGAAATGGCCCTCATGTGGCTGGGCAATGGCTCTGTAGGTGAAGGGCTTGCCTTGCAAGTGTGAGAATCTGACCCCAGATTCCATGGAAAACACTGAGTGTGGTGGTGTATTTGTAATCTCAGCACTAAGGAGAAAGAGCTGGAAGGATCCCTAGGGTTTGCTGGCCAGCCAGACCAGTCTAATTGGCAAGTTATAGGCTAACGAGAAACCCTGTATCAAAAGAGTGGAAAGAAAGGAAGAAAGGAAGGAAGGGAGGAAGGAAGGAAGGAAGGAAGGAAGGAAGGAAGGAAGGAAGGAAGGAAAGAAAGAAGGAGGAAGGTAGACAGCATTTGGAGAATGATAAGCAGTAACCAAGGTTACCCTCTGGCCTCCACACACATGTGTATACATGTCCAAGCACATCTACTTGTGCACACATGTACACACACACACACACACACACACACACACACACACACACACACACACACCACATCCCTTATAGGTTTATGTTTGAAGACTTGGTCCCTAGTTGACGGTGCTATTTTGAAGGCTGTAGGATATTAATAAGGTAGAAAGAACCTTGCTGGAGGAAGGATGAAGCAAGTACATGGGGTTGGCATTGAAGTTTTCTGGTCCAGCCCCATTTCCTCTCTGTTTCCTGCTTCCTGACTACTGATACAGTGTGACCAACTGCCTCATGATCCTGGAGTCATGTCTTCACCACCAAGGTAGATTTTATCCCCAAGAACTGTAAGTCAAAATAAACCAAGTTATTTTTTGCCAACAGCAATAAATAAAAATTACTAACATAGAAAACAGTAAATATAGAAGATACTGGAAAAATTGGAGCCTTAACCCATTGATAGTGGGAGTGTGAAGTGGTGACACGGGTCAGCTGCTGTGGGAAAAGCTGTGGCAGGTTCTAAAAGAAAATCATAGTATTCCTGTGTAGCCCGGAAGTCCCACTTCAGGTCAGGAACACAGAAGAACAGGAAGCAGGGGCTCAGACAGACATCTGCACACCCACGTCAATAGCAGTCTTTGTCACAACAGAAAAATCATGGAGGAAACCCAAGTGTCCATCAGTGGATAGCAGATAACCACATGCCCTCTGCACACAAATATTATTCAGCCTCTCAGGGAAGGAAATGCACATGCTACAAGATGGGTCTCACGGAAGACATTATGTTAGGTGAAATAAGCCAGACACAAGAAGACAAATACCGAGCAACTCCACTCACGTGAGGCCCCTAGAATTGTCAAAATTACAGAGATGCAGACAGCATCGTGTTGGCTGAAAGGGGCTGAGAGAGAAATGGGGAGTCTGGATTTATGGATGTAGGGCTCCTGCTGGGAGGAGGAAGGACCCTAAAGCTGGATGGGGTGACAGTTGTACAATCGTGCAGACATTCTCAATGCCCCAGAACTGTACGCTAAGAATGGTTGTGAAGATTCATTTTATGCTATGTATATTTCATCCCAGCAAAAATAACATTTGTACACTACGAGGTGGCATTATTTCTGATGCTGTCACCTCTCCCCCTCACACACCTGCCCCCACCTCCCATCCATATTCCTGCAAGCAACTGCCTCCCTGTGCAACACCCTCCACCCTTATTCTTTCCCCACACATCTGCCAGTGAGTGGAGCTGGCTGTCTGAGCTGAATACACCTTTAAGCCATGCCACTGTGAACATGCTTAGTGAGGCAAAACCTGGGGATGGAGAAAGTCAGGGAGAGAGATGTGTGTGCCTCCCACATTCCTGGGTGTGTATTTATCCCAAGTGATGTTGTTATTTTTAAAGTCTGCTAAAAGCTGTTTCCACCTGCTGGTTTCTTTGGGTGACCCAAATCTGTGTATGCATTTGCCATATGCTTTGGAGTCAGCGAACATGGGCTGTGTTGGTCTCCCGGCTGGTTTGAGACAGGAGAGGGGGACAAACAGAACCTAGGCAGGTAGGACTGGGAGCCCCAATCCCACACAGTGCTGCGAGCTGTGCTCAGGAGCTGAGGGAAGCAATAAGACCTAATAACCTCCCCCGTTCTCCTAATTGCTTCCTTCTCCTCACAAAAGAACCACGCCAGCAGCTCTGGAGGCCCTCAGGGAAATCTCTGCTTGTTATAAGGCCGGTGGGCAATCCTTTCATCTCTGTGAAATACTGGCAGTTTGTGTCAACAAATCCAATTTCAGTCAATCAATAGGCAACTGGGCCTCTCAGCCCCATCCTCCCAGCTGGGCAGAGCTGCAGAGCCCACTGCCTCCCTCTGCTAGAGCCCAGGAGCCCTGGAGCCCTGGAGGAAGAGCCACTAGCTGGGAGAGCCTCCCCACCAAAGGGGGACATCAGAATGGACATGTCAGAGAGCAACTGACAAGGTCAGTCACACCAACAGAGAGTTGCAGCTCACAAGAAAGCCATCTTGGTGTATAAGCAAGGTACAGGGTCTGGCACTGTACTATGTGGCTTTGAATTCCAGCTTCCCACTTACAAAGAAGGATGCTTCTGCTGCCTGTAGATTGTGAGGGATGATAAGTGTGGTGGTGGATGTTGGGCACTCAGTCTTGTCCTCAGGACACACACATACTTGCATGCGCATGTGCACATGAACACCCCCCCCCACACACACACACACACAAGGTGGAGGGCCTTGATGCACTGCTAAGGTGATCATTATTGCCATCATCATGTTCTGTTTGCACAGAAAACACCTCAGGACTGTGCCTTATGGTAGGGAACAGCATGGTGCCTCTGCGGAGGCAGGCTGAGAACCTTCAGCCTCTAACTCATGAAGGTCAAAGGGCTTGTTGGCTGTCATTAGTGTGTAACAGAACTTTGCAGACTGCAGCAACCTGATCAGAGGGCCATGGCCACTGGATGAAGGTCCCTTCCAAGGAGCAGCACTAAGGACTGCACAGCCAAATGAGCAGGGGAAAGGCACTTGGCAGATTCCCTGCAATTTCTGCACCCCCTTAGGAAGCAATAAATAAATAAATAAATAAATAAATAAATAAATAAATAAATAAATAACCACCTCAGTAAGCAGCTCACTGGCTTCTTAGGGAGATCATAGCTTCATGGGAAGACAGCTATTCCCCCTTGGATGCTAGAGATCCCTACCAGGCAATCAAGAGTTACAGCCAAATCTAGTTCTTGCCTGCAGCTGGCATGCCTAATAGATGGAGGTAAGACACAGCATAAGCCTGAGTTCCCAAGATGAAGGCAGCAACATAGCCTTTGAGAACCTGACAGGGAAGGACAGAAACAATGCCATCACTTGATCCAGGGACTCCTGGTGTGGGAGGGGCATGACATTCACAAGCACTGGGGTTGCCAATGCTCCTCCAGCCGACAGGGTTTGAAAGTATTTCAGGGCAGGTTTTGTGGCTGCAGCTCTGCTTTATTTAATTGGGAAGGGACAGAGAGCAATTCAAGGCCGTTTTCAGGAGCAGAAACCCCTGGTGTTACTGGCTGGGAAGCCCTTCCTTATTTGTTATTTCTCTCGATTCATCACCGTAGCCCTGCAAGGTGAGTGTATGAGTCCCTTCTGCCCACTGATGCCAAGGCTCAGAGAAAACCAGAGGCTCAAGGAGCTGGCAGCAAGCACTGGCCAGTGGCAGGAGACTGGCAAAGATTTGTGTGGGGCCTAGAGGGGGACTAGAGAGGCTGGAGAGATGGCTCAGCTCTTAAGAGCAAGGACTACTCTTGCAGAGGACCTGAGTTCAGTTCCCAACACCTACATCAGGTGACTAACAACCACTTGGACTCCAGTTACAGGAGTATCAGACATGTCTGACCTCTGTGGTCACTTGCACATACTCACACAGAGATACACATAAACACGTATTTTAAAATGATACAAATAAATCATATTTTAAAAGAAGAAGATTTGAGACCAAGTTGTTCCTAAATCCCCCTGCTTGCTCCATGCCTATATGTTAAGAGCAGACCAGGAGGGAAAGTTCTAAATGAGGAGAGAACAACAGCCACACTGGTACACATCTTAGACAGATCATTCTAAACATTCACTCCCATCTCAGATATCTGGGGCAGACATCCAAAGATTCTGAATTTCAAAGCAAAAATATAAACCCCAAGCCAACAGACTACAAATCGTGTTGACTGTGAATGGCAACTGGGCCTTCATCACATGGTACGGTCCTCAACAGGGCCTGAGGTCTTCCTCAAATTTATCCTGATATAATGGCAGTGATAAGAAGGAAAGAGAGAAATCAAGGAAACAAACAAGAGACAAGAGGGTGGTGAGATGGCTCAGCGGGTAAAGGTACTTGCCGCCAGACCTGGTATCTTGACGTCCAAATCTAGGATGGACATGGTAGAAGGAAAGAACCAGTTCTCTCTCTCTCTCTCTCTCTCTCTCTCTCTCTCTCTCCCTCTCTCTCTCTCTAGGAGGGGGGAAGGAGTGAGGATGGATGGAAATTTGGACCAAGATTGCAAGTGTGGTGGGAAGATCCCTGGCTCCTAATTCCGGATGAATAGGGATAGGGAAATCTTTGCTTCCTAACCCAACTTGAATTTGACACTAACATGGCAAATGGCCCTAGCATGATCCCTCTGGGATGTTCCAAAGAAGGTAGAATTAAACATAAATGTATAGAACAAATACATTGTTTGACCTGTACCCATGCTGCCCACAAAAGACCAGTTAGTCACTTTATTTTGGTTGGCAGTGTGGTCACAGAAGTGTTACTATGCTGGATCCTCTTAACACCACCAGGGCTCCATGACAGTTTGGTCCTTCAGACAACCTCACTCTCTTTCATAGACCACTGCTTTGAAAGACAGCTTTCTAAAAGCCAGATTTGACCTTCACAGCACACCACGGAGATATCTGTGCACCAGGGTCACTGTAGCACCATTCATAATCAGTCTGGATGATGGTCAACAGATGAATGGATAAAGCTGTGATGCAATATACACAGGGAGTTTTATTCAGTCACAAAGATGAATGAAAATGTATCATTTGCAAGAAAGTTGATGAAACTGGATTTCAAGAAGAGCCCAGCTCAGACAGTTTCTCTCATAAGCCAAATCTAGAATATATATATATACTATGCACTCATATATATATATATATATATATATATATATATATATATATATATACAACTGTCTGCCTTCTTATAGAATACTAACCATTTGGGGAACAATTCTCCAACCTGGGGAATCAATGAGTTTTTTGGGCTAAGAGCACAGGTAGAGAGTTCCTTACAGGAGTGTGAGGGACCCCAAGATGCTACACTTCCAGAAGATCTCAGCCAAACATGGATGATGACGTCTTTGCAGCTGCCCAGATGGAATCATAGATGAAACCTTTCACAGGGTGTGTGTTCTACACCCCCCCACCTCCACCTCCCTACCCTACCCTCATCCCCCCACCCAAGACCACAAGGCTGCATGCAATTATGGCAGAATTACATGCAAATGGCCTGGAGGTGCAGGAGGGAGAGTCTGGAATCTCAGGCAAGGGTCCAATGACCTTCCCTCATCACCCCTGCAATAGTACTCCCCTACAGGTACACACACACACACACACACACACACACACACACACACACACACACAGTCCCACACCATATGGATAGATCTTAAGTCCAAACCTTTTGCATAGCTTGAAAACCTATACATTTCCCAAAGATGGACAAACGGCTCCTGTTAAGCAGTCTAGACATGAACACCATTGCAATGAGTGAATTTGTGTCAGCATTGTTTTCCAGGGCCACCATACAAAGTGTCACAGGCTAGCCGTGGCTTGGATAACAGAAATCGTTTCCTTCCAGTTGCAGAGGACTAGAAAAGCAGGGCAGGTTGGTTTCTCAGGGGCCTCTCTCCTGGGTTTGCTGCCTCTGGCCAGGCACCCTCCCCAGTACCAATGTGTGTCTATGGGTCTTCTTCAAAGTATGGTGGATCAGATCTGGGTGCGCCCTACAGCTTTGTTGCACTCACTCCCCACTTTGAAGGCCCTCATTTGAAATAGTCACATTCTGGGATACTGAGGGCCAGAGGCGAACAAGATTCAGCTCACAACAGCTGTGACATTTCCCCCCAATTCAATTTAGATACTTCTGCAGTGTTTCCCCCTCCACAGTGTGGGTGGGCCTAGTGTAATCAGGGAATCTCAGGACTGGCGAAAGCCTGCCTGAACACTCCTGAGAAGCCTCGTTAACTCTTCCCTGAGATTTCAGATTTCAGACGTGCCAGTCCCATTATTATATAAGCTAGCTCCCTTTGGGGGGGGAGGAAGAGAGAGAGAGAGAGAGAGAGAGAGAGAGAGAGAGAGAGAAGAGAGAGAGAGAGAGAGAGAGAGAGAGAGAGAGAGAGAGAGAGAGACAGAGAGAGAGACAGAGAGAGAGAGAGTTTTCTCCTGCTTTTATTTTTATTGTGATTTGTTGCGGGAGGGGGCAAGATCTCATTTTTGCTGTCTTGAACTCACAACAATCCTCCTGACTCAGCCTCCAAAGCTCTGGGATTACAGCAGACGTCAGCCGGAATGCCCCGTTTACACCGGATTGACCACAACTTTGTCATATCTAGTTACAAGGAACTGGGAATGCAGTCTTCATTCCAGAAACAATATACTCAGTTCAACTCAGAGATGGTGGTTGAGGTAACGCTAAAAAGGGGAAGGAAAAGCACCGTGCCACAACACAGCTCTTGAAGCAGGTCCCCCAGCAATGGGAGCAGGGACTAAGTGCCTAGGAAGTCCCAGGCTCTGCAGTCCAGTTCCCTAGGGCAGAGGCCCAGCGCCACACGTCCCCGCAGCCACCACTGGGGAGCGCGGGCTCCGCTGCCATCCTGCGGCTGCCCAAGGCTCGCTAGTCCGCTCGCAAAGCCCCGGACTCCCAGAGCTCCGGGCTGCCGGCCAAGGGCACGCGCCGGGCATCTCGGGGTGCGCACACAGCGCTGCCAGCGCGGACTGCGCACCGCGGGGAGGGGAGGGGAGACACATCTCCTCAGGGCAGGTCGGCCAATGGGCAGCCTCGCTGATGCTGTAATGCTCCAGCTCGGCCTTTCATTGGCGAGCTCCGCTCTGGCCTAAAACTAGTTAGTTATTTTTTTGGTTTTTGTTTTTCTGTTTTTTGGGTTTTTTTTTTGTTTTGTTTTTTTTTGTTTTTGTTTTTTTGTTTTTTCTCTCCAGGAATTCAAATAAGAGGAAACAAAATCCAAAACAAAAGCGGGGGTCCCTGAGCCCAGATCTCGGGGAGACAAGGAGCCGATGCCTCTGCAGCGCCTTCTCTGCCCTGCAAGGCCCAGGTACCTGCCAGACTTTAAGGTCAGAAGACACAGTAGTTGTTGTTCAGTTTTATTACTGTGGGGTCGTTCAGAGCCAAGGGTACTGGGACAAACTGGCAAGAGAGACACAGATTTGCAGGGAACTGTGCGTGACAAACTTGGAGATCTCTGAATCGTTTATTCCCGGAGTGTATCTCAGACCCAGAGTCCCATGGATCACTGAGAATGCTCTTGGAAGGATAAGGCACCACAGTCCTCAGCTGGCTGGCCAAGCCCTGAAAGCCTTCACACTCGGCTTTCCAGGCAATACCATGCCAGGATGCAGCCTTGTGGCATAACCAGGCTGCTACTTGTTACCCACTCCCCAAACTGTAACTGGGGGTGGGAGGTGGTGGTTGAACAGTTCAGCGTTGCCTCCCATCCCCCCATTTTGCACCATGTTTCTGTCTCAGGTGGTCAGATTCCAGCCAGCGTAGTTTTCAGGACAGAGTCTTCTCAGCACCGGAGATGACAGGTCCTGGACACAGTTCTGTCCAAAGTGACCCCTGGGAGAACCAGGAGACAGAAAAATAAGCCAGTGTGCTGGGTATGAGAGTCAACTGATACCAGGTACGGTGACATCTCTTAAAAAGGGAAATGACAGTCTGTTGAGAGGATCAAAGTAAAGGAGAAGAAATGACAGCAGGGAGGAAGGGTCAGAAGTTCAAAGACAGGTCAGTGTGGGCCTGTTAAAGGAGCTCATTCCCAGTGAGGGGCCTGGGAAGGATTCTCAACCCAAGTCACGATTATTCCCTTGGGAAGAAAATGAGTGCCTTCAGCCTTGGCCAGCACACCCCCCCTGGCTGCAGCCAGTTCTTGGCCCTCAGATGCTACTCCCATATTCTGCCTGCTACCACTCAGGGAGCTTTGTTTGGGCAAGTGCCACATGACCAGAGGCCAGCAAGACCTTCAGGCCCAAGTAGGAAGAAGCAGTTTGTATGGTTGTGGGGCAGGGGTGTCCTTGAAGCTGGGGCCTGGGGCTGAAATGATAAGAAGAGTCTGGAGGGCAAGATGAAGCAGAGATAAGATGAAAGGGGTGGGGGTGGGGCATACCTTGATGCAGTCCCAGTACCTACGGGCATTAGGAGCCCTTCACTCTGGTCCCAACTCCCCCAATCTTTGCCAGGGTGACCTTGGGCCAGTCATCTCAGCTGTGGCCTAGTTTCCTTACTTATGAAACAGTCGGGGAGTAGCTTTGGTTGTTGAAGTCCCCTCCTCTTCAGACTCAGTAAGCATCCTCTGTTTTGGGGAGGCCCCTCTTACCTACTGCAGCTGGTGCCATGGTAGAGAGGCTGGGCAGATGGCTGCAGATGGCACAGTCGTGCTCACGGGTGGGGTGGGGGTGCTGACACTCAGGGATGACTCAAAAATGGTGCAGCACGAAGCCCTCTCTGCCTTCATCTATCTACACCGTGCTTGCTGAGACCCCAGGACCCAGTGACTAATGTGAATGTCTCCTCGAATGGCACAAGATGGTCCTGTGACTGCCTCTGCAGGCTCCACCTCTCTCTGCTGGCAGCAGGCAGCAGAATCTAGTAGGAAAAAAACTCTTGCTTTCAGGAAGGTGAAGTCAGACTCCGGAGTGAGGAGGCCAGGAGGCCAGAGAGAAAGAGAAGTAATTTTCCCAGAAGCGGGAAAAGGGGGTTGGGCCACGGAAGCCCTGCTGTTCCTTCACCCGACAGACTCCAAGTGGGAGCAGCAGTCCTTGGCCCTCATTTGATGGCATACCCTATCTTACAGCTGTTTTCTTTGCTTAGCTAAGAATCCTTTCTTTAAAAAGAAATCCGATGTAAAAGGAAAAACAAGACATTGTTCAATAATTATTTCTTGAACAAACGAGGTTTGTCAAATGCAGTGTTAGGAACTGGGTGCAGGTTGGTGGCCCAGACAGACAGACCCGGCCTCTGCTTAATAGACTTTGATTCAGTGGGGGCGGGGATGGAGGTGGGGGTTGGACTTTTGTAAGATAGTAAACATTTAATGAACCGTTATGATCAAGGTAATGAAGAAGATGCCTTTGAAGATGGCCTTTGGTTTGCATGGTCGGGAAGGAGTTTTCTGGTCAGATAGGGATATTCCTGCTTCTAGATGGTTCCCTTTAATGTGAAAACTAGGTACATGGATCCCCGGAAAGCCGAAAGCACCTAGGAGAAATGAGCAACTGGTACAGGTAGATGAGTCAGTGATAGAGTGTTTGTTTACCATGTGTGAGGCCCTGGATTCAATCCCCAGGACCCACCCCTCCCCACAAAGTACATAGGATAGCGAGCTGCCTTCATGGTCCTGTGATTGGCATCCCTCCCCATGCAACTGAAGCAATGGCTTTTTCTCCCTTCCCATAGGCTTGCTAAAGCACAATTGTGATTTCATATGAAGACCAAATGCAGAGATTTACACACAATGTTCAAGTCTGACACCAAAACAGGTACCAACAGACTCAACAAAAGAATGAACTTATGACTATGGAAGCAGCTAATATTCTAATCAGAGCATAAACGCTTAAATCCACTTATTTGATATCTCAGAGAAATAGGGGGGACATCCATACATCAAACTGTCATGAATAAAAAAAAAATAAACACCTAAGTATGAAAAAAACAATAACAGATTTTAGAAGTGGAAAACTTAATTATTCAAAAGTCATTCCAGCCACAGTGTAGAGAATGAGCTGGCAAGAGGCCAGGAGCCATGGTGGCCTAAGAAAGACATAGCTGTAGCTCTGGGTGGGATGGAGGCAGAGCTTGGAAGAGAACAGGCACAACTAGATGCAGTCTGCAGGGCTTGCTAACTGTCTGTGAGACTGTGTGTCAGGGGAGGGGTGGGGAGCGCTCAGGGAAGTCATCTGCTCTGGGGCCAGAGCTTTCCAGCTCCCTGCTTAGATAGCTCTGTGTGCATCAGAATGATGTGGCCCTGGCCATCACCCTATCCTCAGTCTGCGCCTTGGAGGCCTTGCCCTCTCCCTGTCATTGGAGAAGCATTTCCCCCAGAGAGCTTGAAAGCAAGAGGAGAGCTGAGTCCACACTGACTGTGGCTGTGTCCTCTGTTACCTTCAGGAGTCCTGGCTATGGAGAAAGGGAAGTGTGACTATTGCAGATGGGGTATCTTAGAAGTAGACTCCTAAATGGAGTGCTCCCTGTATCATGCTAAGGAATCACCCCCACATAAGTGAAGAGGAAATGCAGATGAAGATGGAACCAAAGCCACCCTTGTTCAACCCCACTGTGGTGGACCGTGACAGCCCTGATGGCTCTCAGGATTGTTGCAAGTTGGATTGCAATGCTAGATCTTTCTGCACATATAGCAATCACTAAACTGTGACCTCAAAGACCCTTTCTCCATAGCATTCCGTGCCATCCCTGTACTTCCCACTGAAGTACATATCTGCATGGTACTATGACTAAGGGCACAGTTGCCCTGCAAGAGGCTTAAGGCTCAGCCTAGTACATACCTCACTGTGTCTTAAATGGCTGCTTTGGAGTCATTATGGAATCTATTTCCATTCTTTGGAAGAAATTTGAAGATCCCAGACCAGGCCTAAGCAAAACCAAAGAGACCTATATTGGGATAAAAGAGAAAGGAACGGCTTTCTACATGGTCAGCATACAGCTGGCAGCAGCTCACCTGGGGTAGGCTGTGTCATCTCAGCAAGAATCTTTGGAAACTCATCTTCTACAGTCCAAATTCTACGAGTTCACAATGTGCATCTCCCATCGAGAGAAACACGTCTGGCTCAGTTGACAGAAATGACCCTCTGAGGAGATGTAAATCCAGTTTTCCTATGACCTGTCTGGTCGTGGCTGAACCCAGTCTCTCAGAACACTTTGATGCATAAGATGTGGGCTGATGAGCTGCTAGAGGACATCTTTGTGTCCCCATGCCACTCAGGGGCCCCATATCACAGCAAAGTCTCCCTTTGTGATCTTTTGATGCTTTTCATGGAACAACTAGGGTGGTAGGGAAATAAGAATGGGACCAAAGATGCCACTCTTCTCTGTGGCCCAACAGGTACTGGAAACTTCAAAAACTCTGATTCTGTTTTGAGGTTGGTTCCCCAGAATCTGGCTCTGAGTGGGAACTCATGAGAAGTGGCTCTCTGGGCAGAAGTAGTGCATTAAGCAGTGACCCCCCCCCCCAGTGGAGAGTACAGAAGAGAAACAGGTAGAGAAGGAGGATAAGCAAGGTGGTTGAGCCAGCCAAGGCCTCATACTTTCAGAGTGACTGGCTTGTCCCATGAGGAGGACTGGAGACCTAGAGCCACTCTACCTATCACTTACGGGTTTCTATGGTTTGGCTATGGCTTGAGTATGGCTCCTAACAGCTCATGCATTGAAGGCTTGCTTCTCAGTGTGGCAAAGCTGTGAGGTGAAAACTTTGAGAGGTTGTGTCTATCATAAGTTCCTTTGGTGTCACTGTGACCAACATACCTGATGGGAGTGACTTAAGGGAGAAGGGGCTATTTTGGACACAATTTTTGGGGAGTTTCAGCCCATCATGGTAATGAAGGCATAAGGGAGTTGATGTCAGTAGGCCTGTGTCACGTGGTAGAACACCAAGACACAGAACATTCCAGTTAGGACTGAAGTTAGCGTAACTTTCATGGGTCTTCTCAAAGTGACCTATTTCTACCAGCCAGGCCCAACCTCCTAAAGTGTTCACAGCTTCCAAAAATAGCACGGCAAGTTAGAGACCAGTGTGAGGAGTGCATTTCAGATTCAAGCTGTAGCAGGACAGTTACACTGTGCTCTCAGAATGAACAGGATCCCCAAGCCCCTGCAAAATCTCACCCACCCCACCTCCTCTCTCCCTCCCTCCCTCCCCACCCTCTCTCCCTTCCTTCTCCCCTCCTCTCTCTCTCTCTCTCACACACACCCTTGATCTGGACATATTTGATTAGGTCCTGCCTCACAACCATGAGGCTCTAAGCTAAGGTAGTATGACCATCCTTCAGAAACTTCAGAGATTGTGCAGTTTTTGTTTGTTTTACTTTTTATTTTTTTGGTTTTTTGAGACAGGGTTTCTCTGTGTAGCTTTGGAGCCTATCCTGGTACTCACTCTAGAGACCAGGCTGGCCTCGAACTCACAGAGATCCACCTGCCTCTGCCTCCCAAGTGCTGGGATTAAAGGCGTGCACCACCAACGCCCGTCTTTTGTTTGTTTTAAAGACTTACTTTACTTTTAAACTGTGTGTGTGTGTGTGTGTGTGTGTGTGTGTGTGTGTGTGTTGTGTGTACACATGTTATGTGAACATGAGTGTGGCTACTCACAAACTCCAGAGAAGGGTGGAGGATACCCCTGAGCTAGGATCCAAACTCTGGTCTTCTGCAAGAGCACTACATACTCTTAATCTTTCCAGCCCTAAGACTATATATTGTGGGCAATGGTGCCACAAGATAGAAGGTAGGATCTTTGAGTCATTGGAGAGCCACCCAATCAGAATCATCCATGCTGGGACTCAGTATTAGTGATAAGCAAACATTTATTATTAAGCTACTAAGATTTCAAAGTTGTCAGAGATTACCTTGTCCTAATATATATAAGAACAATGACCATAGTAATAAAGACCCATTATCAGTGTCCTCCTTTGGATTTGAGGAAACTGAGGCTTAATGTAGTTGGAAGATGGAGGCAGAGCTGAGGTTTTGTGTCTGCTGCTTTTTAATCCCTCGTGTGTGCTCACTGGTCTTGCAAACTTAACACAAATTATTTGATGTTTTGGTAGAGCAGAGGGGATAAGCACATCCTCGGTGTGATGATAAATCTTGATTGTCAACTCGACTGGCTCTGTCATCTTCTTGGAAACACACATCTAGACTTGTCTTTAAAGATGTTCATGGAGATTTAACCAAGGAGGGGAGACTCCCCTGACTGTGGGCAGCACCAGCCCATGAGCTGGAGCCCTGGACTGAATAAAAAGGAGAAAGCAGGCTGAGCACCAGCATCCAACGTTCTCTGGCTTCCAGCCTGTGTGTGAAACAGAAAGGGGTGGCTCCCTATAACAATGGCCAAGTTTAGATACCCTGCAATTTTTCTAAAAGCATTCCTACATGTTTATGTGCTCTGTCCCCCAAAGGTCTGAGTGTCATCAAGTGTTTACTACATTGTGATCATTTTCTGAAATGATTCTGTTTGCTAGCAAGACAAATGAGATGACCAAAGGGTCAGTCTCCAATTCTCAAGACCGTGCCTCTTTAACCTGATATGGATGGTTTGAAAGCAAATGGCCCCCAAAGGGAATGGTGCTATTAGGAGGTGTGGCCTTGTTGGAGTAGATGTGGTCTTGTGGGAGGAAGTGTGCTGCTGTGGTAGCTGGCTTTGAGGTCTCATATGTGCTCAAGATACCTGTGTCTCAGACTACTTCCTGTTGCCTGCAAAATGTAGGACTCTCAGCTACAGCTCTAGCACCACGTCTGCCTGCACTCCACCATGTCCCACCATGATGATTATGGACTGAATCTCTGGAACTGTAAGCATGCCACCCAATTAAATATTTTCCTTTATAAGAATTGCTGTGGCCATGGCATCTCTCCACAGCAATAGGCATCTTAAGTAGGACACCTGGGCAGAGGAAGCAGATAGCTCTGCGAAGCTTGAAGAGTTGGCCTTCATGTTTTCTCCATTTATTTTTTACTGCAACTAGAACTCTCTGTACCTTTGTTCATCCTATCTATGTTATCAAGTTCTTCATGGAAAGCTAGGCTGTCCACTTACCTGGGGCTGAGACGTCATGGTCAGATGATGTGGAATTATCTCCTCAGTAAATGACTGGTTTGGGGGCATACACAATGGTGTGCAGCTGTCTGAGTCAATGAAACTAAAAGAGATCTGCATGGGAGGATCCTGCAGAGATTTTCATTGCTAAATAAATAAGTAAAGAAATAAATAACTAGTAACTTGAAAGTAAGAATTATGCATTTCTGCTTTTGTACCTGAGACCGCTGTGCTATTCCTGAAACCCCAGCATCCATCTATTAGCAGAACAGCCATTAGCATAAGCCAAGCATTTAGGATGTCAGAGCAAAAAGATGGAAACAGCCTGGATCTCAAGCCATCAGGGAGGTGGTGGATTAAGCAGTTCTGGAATTGCATCCTGCCAGACTTGTTACCATGTGAGAGAGCAAAGCAGCTGCTTCTTCTGATCGAAGTGAGTATGGGATTCTATTCCTTGCAGCCAAATGCCTCCCAACTGATTAGAGTGATGCTTTGTCAGACACTCTCAAGAAGAGGACAGGCTTTTCTATTTTAGAGCCTGTCTCTGTTGTGACAGAACACCAGATAAGACCAACTTGAGAGAAGGGTTTGTCTTGGCTCACAGTTCAAGGACACAGCCCATCATTGTCATGGAAAGTCATAGCAGCAGGAGCCTGAGGCAGCTGGTCACTGTAGGTGGACTTTTCTTTCCCACCAACCAGTCCCCAAATAATCAGCATGGAGACTCAATATTGAAGGGACCAGCTCCCCATTTCGGCAGCCATAATAGCCGAACACATGCTTGTCTGACCTTGACTTGGTCACTAGGAGGTTAGGTGCCTGCCTCATGGCAAGGAACCAATCAGAAGTTAGCTGGTGGTGCTATGCTTTACAGCTCTGGGTGTGCTTTACGGACAAGTGCACAGCAATGACGCTCAGAGCATAGCAACCACGCTGGGAGGGCCTATGGGCCATAACAACCAGTTGACCAATCAACAGAGGGCAAGCTCTCCAAGCCTGGAGGCACACCAATCCTGAGCCTGTGCGTACCCCTAGACACTCCCCTTATGCTGCCCTATAAGAACGCTTTGCAGATGCTTCGAACTGTCTTTCCTAGCCATCTGCCATGGTGGGTGGATGAAAGACCTGAGCCAACACGGGGTTAGCTCCTTAAACAACTTTAATAAAGCCTCATGCTGTTTGTATCAAACTTTCGACTCTACCTGGTGATTGGGGTGACCGAGGTCCTGGGCTGAGATCCTGGAGGCCTAAGCTTCCGGGGGTCTTACAATATCAATTATAAATGCTCAGTCTTGTTACCAACTAGTTCTTACAACTTAAACTAACCCATTTCTATTAATCTGCATTCTGCCATGTGGCATTACCTCTCTATCATCTTGTACCTCTTGCTTCCTCTGTGTCTGCTGGTCACTCCTCTGACTCCACCATTCTTCCCAGCATGCTATCTGCCCTGAAAATCCTGCCTATCTATTGGCTAATCAGATTTTAATTAGCAATGAGAACAACACATTTTCACAGTGTACCAAAGGATTATTCCATAGCAGGTCACACTGTATTTACAGTCAGGAAGCAATGAAGGCTAACCTCTGCTTTCCCAGCTTTCCATTCTTCTGGTTTTCAGCATAGACATTGAAAGCCATGAACCCAGTTGCTTTGAGAGCTGTTCTCTTAGGTTTCCATAGGTGAGGAACCATGAAGAAAAGCTTGTTTTCATTAGCCTTAATTAACCCACACAAGGTCATTTGTGAATTTTACATTTTAATTAACTTTTATTGAGCTCATGTTCAAAATGAGAAGCAAAAAAATGTTCATTAATGTAAATCACAAGGCTCTTTGTATAACAGTGTGGCTATTTCAATGAGACAGGAAATTGGAAATCTTTCCCTTCTGCTCAATACACGGTAGGGTCTTGTAATTCCTAATTTTCCCCAAACACATCCATCCCTCCTTCAAAGGATAAATAGAAAAAACACTGAAGTCATTAACTGTCTCAAAATTCCTTTCCCTTTGAAAAGGACCACCTACAAGAACCTCACTCTCTGTTATTCCACTGTGTGACAACCACCGTATCATCTTCAAGTTGACAGTCTTCTCCATTATTTCTCCCACAGTATTGTGAGCCCCTTGAAGGTAAAACCACGTGTTGTTTATATTTTGTCATTTACGATGTTACAATTTACAATGCATAGCATACAGCTTCCTATTCAGCATAGATGTAGTCAATAGATGAGAGTCCAGAATGTTTGTTTGGTCTTCATTTAAGTTACACTGAGAAAGGATATGCCAGGTTGGTGAGGTGGCTCAGAGATTAAAGGCACTGGCCGCAGAGCATGACAACTTAAATTCCACCCCTGGGCCCTATATGGTGGAAGATGAAAACCAACTCCTACAAGTTGTCCTCTGACTTCTGAATGTGAAGTGTAGCATGTGTGTGCCCACCACATACACACACACACACACACACACACACACACACACACACACACACACACACATATGTATATGTATATACATGCATATGTACATAAATAATGTAATCTAAAAATATGTCTATATTGCTGTAGTTCAGTGTATAAAAGGGAGGGAAATGTAGTACCATCCTTTTGTAGTACCATCCACAGACAGCAAGATCTGCTTTCATTCTGGATTTAAAGGGCAGCTGGTGAAGAACAGACAATGGCTGGACCACTACTTGAGGTTTAAACTTAAGGCAAACCCATGTCCTCTGCAGCTAGGATAAGAGAGATCTCAGAGTCTTGAGGCATGCCTCCTGAGTGGTTTCCAGAGGCACTCTAATTGCAAATTTTAGCTTTTCAGATTCTCCTCAAAGCAAGTAAAAGTATTTTTTAGCAGAGCTCTCATAGATTCTGCAAACACTTGCCCATCTTAATCATAAGTTTCTTAACACCTGTTATATCTTGACCAGCCCCGATGAAATAAAATCCCATCCCACTAGCCCTTATTTGTAAGCCCCTCAAGGATCCTGAGTGGCCAGGCCCAGCAGCTGAGGACCTCCAACTGCTAGGCTCCACCCACAGAATACTCTAACCTCACTGCCAGACCCACCGGCTCTAGAAGCCGGTGGCCAAATTCTGGGCTTGAAAACCCACCAATCCCCACCCTGGAAAGCTCTGCCCCTTGAAGAAGTCCTATATAAACCCTGTCTTCTATCCAGTGCTCTGCTGCTACTTGTCTGAACAGAGGGTAGCCACCCTCCTGGGATTTTCCCTCCCAATAAATCTCTTATAGGAGGTTTTGTGTGTGTGTATGTGTGTGTGTGTGTGTGGTGACTTTGTGATATTCTTTGGCTCCAGACTGCCAGGGTAACTTTCCCTTCAGAGCTGCAGCACTTGCTCTGGGAAATGCTCCCCACCCCTAGCAAAGCTGTAGCATTGCAGTGGGAAAACCTATCTACTCAGAAATGTAACACTCACACTGTTGATCACATTGATATGTCCAGTGATGTAGCAAGCCCTTACAATACCCTACTCTCAACCTGCCTCATTGCCTGCAAGGGTTTAAGAAGGAGGGAGGCGCGCACTCAGCTCTCTCTTTTTTTGCCTTGCTGAGCAGACTGGGAAGCATTTCTGGGTCCCTCCTTCTCAGGTGCAAACCTGGTCACTGGCTCCCTTGCATGAGTACTTTTCCCCAATAAACTACCGTTTATCAACCTATCTCTGACTCCACTTTGTAATCTTCAATAGGACTTTACAGGGTGGCTAAAGAGGACAGGAAGAAACTCAGGAGGAGTTTGGGGTGGATTTTCCAGTACTGGAGGTCCCTGAGAACGTGGAAAGAAGGTTGGCCAGTTACTCGGGTTTTATCTCAATATCTGACTCCCGAGTTTTTATTATACTAGAACAAATTAGATAATCTTTTCATCTGGCAGCTACACAACACAAATGTTTTCAGTCCTCAAGAGAAGCAGAGCATCTATCTCAGCTCAGAGGGATCAGCTAATAAAACGTCACCTTCCAGTCAATCTTTCACAAGAGTCAGTGCCTGCCCTCCAAACTCTGCAGCCATCACAGCACCTTACTCATGGGATAACATCTGCCCTTGTTAGTTTTTCTTTTTTTGTCATCTTAACACAAGCTGGAGTTATCTGGGAAGAAAACCCTCAACTGAGAAAACGCCTAGTCAGTGTTCTGCTGCTGAAAAGAAAAGAAACAAATGGCCAAGGCAACTCTCATAAAGGAAAGCATTTAATTTGGGGCTCCCTTACAGTTTCAGAGGGTGAGTCCATATTCATCATGGTGGGGAGCAGACAGACATTGACTGGAGCAGTATGAGTGCTTTACATTGTGATCCACAGGCAGCAGGCAGAAAAAGAACTACTGGGCCTGGTGTGGGCTTTTGAAACCTCAAAGTCTACCCCTAGTGACACACTTCCTCCAACAAGCCCAAGCCTCCTAATCCTTCCCAAACAGTTCTACTAACTGGGAACTAAGCCTTTAAACCTGTGAGCCTATGGGGGCCATTCTCAAAAACAAACAAACAAACAAACAAACAAAAAAACCCACCACAGATTGGCTGTAGGCAAGTCCAAAGGACATTTTATTTAATGATTGACATGAGAAAGCCCATCCCACTGTGGGCAGAACCATGCCTGGGTAGGTGGTCCTGGGGTATATAAGAAAGCAAACTGAACACTTTGGGGAGCAAGTCACTAAGCTGCATACTTCTGTGGTCCCCAGTTCTTACCTCCCCTTGATGGCAAGCTATGACCTATAGACTGAAATAAACCCTTTTGGTTATGGATGTTTTCATAGCAACACAACACAAACTAAGAGAGCCTGACATGTAGGATCCAATCCACTCGTAAATCACAACTGGTTTTCTGTTTTTCTTTCCTAAGTCAGGGTCTGACTCTGTAGTTGGAGCTGGCCCAGAGCTCTCTATAATCCAGGCTGGACTTGAGCTTGACACAATTCCCCAGTCTAGGCCTCCCAAGTGCTGTAATTACAGACAAGTGTGACCCATTATGCCTGGCAAACGTTTGTACCTGAATGGTCCTCTAACATTTCAGTAAATGGATAAGGAAGCAGGGGAGAATGTGCAAGTGTGTGTGTGTGTGTGTGTGTGTGTGTGTGTGTGTGTGTGTGTGTGTGTGTGGTCCCAGAGCTAGTAAGCAGCCTGGAGCCTCCTGACCCTAGTTCAAGAGGCAGGGATTATACAGGCTGGAGCTAAATACCATTCTGTGGGGCACGAGTTGCCCTGTCACTTGCAACCTCCTCACTGTCTCAGGGGGTGGAGACCAGGCTCTGGGCTTGCAATACTCACAGCCTGACGTGACCTGTGGCTCCTCACTTGCATGTCACCTGAATCCTCACATCATCTTAAAGAGACCTCATCATCTAGCTGCACATCTCACAGCATACTGTCCTCAGCTGTTTCTGAAGCACTCCGTGCTTGGATCAGGGTTTCAGCCATTTTCTCCTTGATTTGGCCCCTTCTGGGGCAGATGTTCTCATGATGCTGACTGGTGTTTGGCATTCATTTCAATAGTCACTTAACAGCAATTGGCTGGGAAACATCCCCTTTCCCCATTAGCCTCCTCAGAGGCGAAACTCTTTGCCTGCCCCTCCCTGCCTTTCCCCAACTCTCTCAGACATGTCCTTGTAACCTGGACATTATTTTTCACTTGAAATCGTTCCATGAGTACAGAAAGGTCTCTGTTCACCCTCTAGACAACAAATGGCCATGGGCAGCTGCCTGGGAGGAAATCTCTCTAGGGCATAAGGGTTGGTTCTTTTTAGAAGCCATGAGCAGGGAACTAACTTGTTGGGAGCTTCGTGAACACTTTGCACTCTGAGCTGGAGACATTTTCAGAACAGGGGACACCAATACCTAGTAGTCTCTCCTCTGGCATGAGCTGCAACCAAGGTATGGAAATAGCATGTGATAACACAGATAGGCCTAGGGCCACCGTGTTAGTGAAATATGACAGGCACAGGAAGGCACATACTACATGATCCCACTTACATGTAAAACAATGGGTCTCGTGCAAGTTAAGAGCAGAATGGTGGCGTCCAGGCTGGAAGGGTTGGGGAGATGGAAAGGGGTTGGACGATGAGTTCTAAGTCATAGTGAGGGAAGACAGATCAAATCCAGATTGTGACTTACACAGCTGGGCAATGACTACAGATAATGACATCAAAAAGCTGGGAGAGAAAACTCCTAATATTTTCATCAGTAAAAATAAGTGTTTTGGGAAGTATATTTACTGTGATTTCCTTTGTTTTTTCCCCCTGTGAGATAGGGAATCTATATGTATCCTAGGCTGTTGTCAGGCTCAATATAGCCTATGCCTGCCTTGAACTTGCCATGTGGCCAGGCTGGCCTCAAACAGACCATCTTCCTGTATCAGCCTCATGCATGTTAGAACTACAGGCGTGCCCCACCACACATGGCTTTGCACCTGTACTGAAGCATTGCATTGCCTCCCGTCATATGTACAATTTCAAAAACACTAACAGGTTTGTTTCTAGTCTTCAGGTGTCAGGGTAAAGGCACCTGTCTGAGGAGGCTGCAGTCAGGGACAGAGCCAGACAGAATGGGTTCATTGAGTTGGAAAGTAGACTGTGCATTTTGTACTCCTGACTGGAGAGAGGATTCCTGGCCATCTCTCTACCTCCAAGATTCAGTCCTCACTGGAGCAGTAGAAAAGGGGTCTTAGGCCTGGCCCCTTCTGGAGTCTCCCTGGCTTCCAGGCCCTCTCCTGTTTGAAGGGCCTGGCTCTCTGGGACTGACATCTGAGCTCCCTTCAGTGAATATTCATGAGATTCTCCTCCAGGCTGCTCTCACTTGAGCAGATTCCAATTATTATTATTACAAAGAAGGACTGCCAGGTAGGGAACAGCCTCCCTGAATGACTCCTGTCCCCCCACCCCACCCCAGGGCGGGTGTTATTCCCACTACCAGTCACTTTTATAACAGGAGGCCCCACAGCACCCCTCAGGTCACTCAGCCCAAAAGACTCAGGAAATCCCCATCCAACAGAGGAGTTCAGAGCCCTGCCTGTGAAGAAAACTCTGTGGCCAGGAGCCCACCCTGCAGCTTGTGGGTCATTTCACAGCTGCTGGATCCTGGACCCAGTTCCAAGTCTGAATAATAAAGGAGCCCAGGAACTGTCCAGGGAACCCCACTCCCTTGGCACAAGTGGGAAGACCTCCTCCTGGGTGGAGCTATAAAGTGATGGCCACAGAGACACAGCACTGTGTGACATGAAGAAGTCCAGTCAGTAGCTGGTGTGTCTCCTGCCCCCCCCCCAATGCCTGTGGGTTAGCTATGGGGGTAGAAGTCTGAATGGTGACGTTGGATGGCATGGACAAAGCTTCCTAAGCTCCCCAGCTCTGGGACACATGCAGATAGCATTGCACTCGGAAGCATGTGTACAGACAGCATGGTGATTCCATCTTCTCTGAGCTCTCTTCCCTCCTCTCCGACAGCTAAGCCTCTGAATATGTGCATGGCCTTTCATCAGTAGTGCAGAGATGGAGGAAGGCACCATCACTTCCTGTCTGTGCTCAAGTGCCAGAGACTAGCATGCTTCGGTGGATAGCAGTCTACACAGCCAGGCAACCACAGTAGCATGTAACCTTAGTTATTTTTCCTATTGCTGTAATTAAATATCTCAACAAAGTGTTTATTTTCACTCACAGCTCTGGACTACAGTATATCATAGGAAAAGACATGGTGGCAGGAGTCATAGGCAGCTGGTCACACTGTCAGGAAGCAAAGATCCGTGGATACTCACTTTTTCCTTTTTATATAGTCCCAGATCCTAACCTAAGGGAGTATGCCACCCACAGAGGGCAACTCTTCCCACCTCAGGTAATCTGATCAAGACAATCCCTCCACGGGCAAGCCCAGAGGTTCCTCTCCCAGGCAATTCTACATCTCATCAAGTTGACAATTGAGGTGACACCAGCACACCTGTCCATCGAATACAACTCCCTTTTAGCCCTAGAGCAGTGGTTCTCACCCAGTGGGTCATGATCCCTTTGGGGGTTGAATGACCCTTTCACAGGGGTCGCATATCAGACATTTACAGTGTGATCCATAACCATAGCAAAAATGACAGTTATGAAGCAGCAGCAAAACTAACTTTATGGTTGGGGGGTCACCCCAGCACGAGGAACTGTGTCAAAGGGTCACAACGATAGCAAGTTGAGAACCACTGCCCTGGAGGAAAGGGATTTAATGGTGGGGACAGGGAGCAATAGCCTTCAGGAGAAGGAGGGTTACATCACTTCTCAAGGAGGTGCATCCCAGTCTCCTGCAACCCCAGCCACTGTGCACAATATCCCTCTCCAGAGGGTTTCAACTGCAAAGCACCAGATGCTACTGCAGCTACAGCAGGCACTTTGCTTACCAGCCTGTCTCTGCCCTACTGCAAGTGTGGATTGCAAAACCAAGGGGCTGGGGGCAACAGTATGCCCCGCCAGTACGCATGCTTTCTAGCTGTCCCCTCCAGACCTCTGTCCCTTCCCTTCCTCCCTCATTCCCTCCCTGCCAGAAGAGCAAATGCTCACAGAGGCGTGGATGTCCTCAGAGCAGCTAAGCTCACAGTTGCATAATCTAACTTTCCCCAGGCCCCGCCTGTCGGTCTCCACTCCAGCCGCTGAGCCGTGAGGACAGGATAAATTCATTTGCAAAGGACAAGCATAAAACCTCCGGTGAAATGCAATGTACCACAGTAAGTGGGAGCAGCTTAAAAAAAAAAAAAAAAAGCACAAAATCCATTGGGGACCCCGTTGCCATAGGAACCAGTGTTACAGCTTGCTTCTGATAATTAATGGAGGGTTTTGCTATCACAGGCTTCTTGAAACTTCGCTTTCCCCTGCGCTGGCTGCAGAATGCGGCATCCACTCCCCATTCATAAATATTTCATGACCACCGGCTGCTGTGTTTCATCACTGTGGATAAGACTGGGCCTAAGCCACCCCTTGCCAAATTCCTGCTGTCCTGCCAGGGAGCAGCTTCAATTTCTTCATTTCTTCAACAGTCTTCATGCATCCGCATGCAAGTTCGTCATCGTCCCAAAGAAGTGTGACTTCCATGGTGGCTTTGCTCTAGGAGGCTGCACATTTGTTTCCTGGGCCTGTCTTGTTCTACAGGCAGAGCTGCCCTTCTCCAGGGGTGTGGCTCTGCCCAGACCCCTTGGGTACACTGACTTTGAAGCCCAGTTCTGCAAAGTACTGCCTCAGCCTTGGGTCACCAGTAAATGGAGATGCCACAGGCCTGCAGGGCTAGAGAGAAGCTATGGGCCACAGCACACTAAGGCCATGTCCTCAGGATATGACTCCATTTCTGGTGGTTAAAACTCATGATGCATTGTTCCCACAGATATCTTGTTTTGGTCTAAGTGAGATAACACCACGGTTTTTGTTTTAATTTATTTTTTACATTCCAATCCCAGTTTCCCCTCCCTCCTCTCCTCCTGGTCCCCCCTCCCCCCATCTCCCATCTGCTCCTCAGAGAGGGTAAGGCCTTCCGTAGGAAGTCTTCTAAGTCTGTCCCGTCATCTCATTGAGGCAGGACCAGGGCACCTCTCCACCCCTCACACCCCTGTGTCTAGGCTGGGCAATGTATCTCTCCATATAGAATGGGCTCCAGTAAGTCAGTTTGTGCATTAGTGATAGATCTTGGATCCATTGCCAGTGGCCTCATGTATTGTCCCAGTCACACTATCGTCACCTATGTTAAGGGAATCTACTTCCGGTCTTATTCAGGTTCCCCATTTGTCAGACCCAAGTCAGTGATCTCTCACTAGCTTGGGTCAGCTGATTCTGTGGGTTTCCCCATCATGGTGTTGACTCCTTGGTTCATATTATCGCTCCTTCCTCACTTCAATTGTACTCCAGGAGCTTGGCCCATTGGTTAGTTGTGGATTTCTGCATCTGCTTCCATCAACACCCACAGTTTTTTAAGTTAAAAAATTGCGTATATTTGGCATACAACATAATGCTCAGCTACATCTACGCATGGAATGAGTAAATCAGGTTAACGTAGAGCCTGGGTGGTGGAATAGGAATGCCCCATAGACTCATGCGTGTGAGTGCTTGGCCTATAGGGAGTGGTACTACTACAAGGTGTGGCCTTTTGGAGTGGGTGTGACCTTGTGGGAAGAGGTGTGTCACTGCCGGGTGGGCTTTGAGGTCTCTCAAGCCCAGTGTGATCATTGTCTTGTTCTGTGTCTTGATCAAGATTTAGAACTTTCATCTCCTTCTCCAGAGTCGTGTCTGCCTGCGTGCTGCCATGCTTCCCACCATGATGACAATGGACTGAACCTCTGAAACTATAAGCTGCCACCTCAGTTAAATGTTTTTCCTTTTTAAGAGTTGTCTCTGCACAGCAGAAGAAACCCTAAGACAGACTCTTACCTCATATAGTTCATTTTTGTCATAGTTCATTTTGTCTTGGCTAATTTCAAGCCCACCATTTACCATCACTGACTATGCTCCCTTTGTGGTCCACCAGGACTCTTGAACTTCCTTTCTAACTGAAAACTTTTATCTTTGAGGCAGAGGCAGTATCTCCCCCTTCCTTTCCATGTTCCCTGGGGGGAAAGGCACACCATTCTGAGTCCAATATCTGTGAGTTCAACCTTGTAGAATACACACGTGGTCATCATATGGTATTTGTTTTTCTTTACCCGAAATATTTCACTCAGCACCACACCCTTTACATTCACTTACATTGTCACAAATGACAATTTTTCTTTTTGAAGGCTGCCTAATATTCGCCCTATCTCCCCCTTTCTCTCTCTGTGTGTGTGTGTTTGTGTGTATGTGTAAAACATTTTCTTTATCTAACCATCCATTGGTAATTCCATATATCTTGACTATTGTGAAGAATCCTATAATAAACATACATGTACAAGATCTTCTTCTATGAACTGATTTCAATTACTTTGGTTACACATGTACAAAGAGAGAGAGAGAGAGAGAGAGAGAGAGAGAGAGAGAGAGAGAGAGAGAGAGAAGAGGAGGGGAAGGGAGGGGAGGGGAGGGGAGAGACAGAGAGAGACAGACTTGAAGAGTGAGCTGTTTCTGACAGAAGCTACAAGGGAGATCCTCAAGGGCATTATAATAGTGACATCACATGGTCACAGAAGGACCAACATAGCAGGAGGCCACACACATGAGGTTCTTGGTTTTGTTAAATTTGCAGACAGAAAACAGGACAGGGGTCCAGAAGGCCAGGGAGAAGGAAGCTGCTGTTGGAGAGATGCAGTTTTGTAGTGAAGAATGGAGACAGTCGTGTATGTGGAGGAGATGATTGCCCAGCCACATGAATGTCCTCAATGCCAGGTCCAGGAAAACTATCCAGACAGTCAGAAAAGTGACAGGGATGGGGCAGAAAGCAGGAGGGATAGGAGGAGGATCTAAGAGCATCTCCTTTTCTATGGATACTTCATCTGCCATCTGTGTCACTCCAGGAGGCGTCCATCCTACGATCATTGTGTTGAGAAGTTGCCTGCTTGGCCACCCTGGCACCTACTTCTCTTTTGGGTCTGAATTTTGTAGAGCCAAGCTTCCCCAGAGCAGAGGAAGCTGGTGAGCCTGTATGCCCTAGGCCTAACCTCCAAAGATATCATCCTTGGCCCAAGACGTTACATGTGCTTACAGATTAATTCTACCATCTGAGATGCATCTATCCTTCTGAGCTAACCTGGAAGCTACTAAGATGGCTGCCACTAGGTAAATAGATAAATAAACTGTGGTATGTCTATGTCTATAAATAATGTAATATTATTCTGCACTAAAGGGAAATTAAATTTATATAACTAAGTGAAAGAAGCCAATCTAAAAGACCTACATACTGTAGATGACAATATGAAAGGTGAAAAGTCATGGAGAGAATTCAGATATCAGGTTCCCAGAGGTTGGGGAGGAGGCACAGAAGAATAGATGAAGCCTAGAGGACTTTTAGGGCATGGGACTGCTTTGTATGATGCTTTAACAGTGTATCAGTGTTATCTCTTTGCTCAAACCACCAAGGTTGAACCCTAATATAAGCTATGGACTCCTGGTGATGAGGATGTCTCTATGTAGCTTTACCAGCTATATTAGTTACTTTGTTCATTGATGTAACAAGAAGCAACTTTAAGAGAGGAAGGGTTTATCTTGGCTCACAGCTTGAGGGTATATATAGTTCATCAATATGGCGCAGTATGCTGGCAGGAGTGTAGGTTGCTGTAGTATAGAAGCAGATAGAGATGAATGTTGACACTCAGCTTACTTTCTTCTTTGTATTCAGTCCAGGTCCCCAGCCCATGGCATGATGCTGTCTGCATTCAAGATGGGTCTTTCTTCTTCAGTTGAGCCTCTCTGGAAATGCCTCGCAGGCATGTTTCCATGGTCATCCTAAATTCAGTCCAATTGACAATGAAGACTAACTATCAAATCAGTTGCAACAAATGGGCCATTCTTGTAAAGGATGTAATAAGCAGGTAGGCTGCACACATGTGAAGGCAGGGATTACTGTTTGACAGAGATACATCTACATTTTTTTATTGCGTGGGAATCAAGATTCACTAGACTCGGTACAGGCTAAGTGAATTTATTTATTCAGGAAGAGTGCACTTACACAAGAGCCGGGTGACCGCTGCAGGTTCCAACTCCAAGGATCCACCCAGGCTGTTCTCTTCGATCCAACCAAAAACAAGACAGCATGCTGGGGTTCTGAACCCCAGATCTAGTCCTGCCCTCTATCACGTCTGCACCTGTGACCACACCCAAATGGTTGTGGTCAGTGCTACAGGTATGGGTGGGGTGGATATATCAATACTTTTTTTTTCTCAAGGGCAGCTTCATCCCTGACACACCATGAAGATGACTGTTAACAAGTGTGGCCAATAACTGGTCATCAAGGGTTCTTTTCATTCTAGGAAAGTACATGAGGTCACCACTAATGTTCTCTTCCAGACCTAAGCTCCTTACTGTACATGTTCCAGTATAAGCCTACCCCCATAAAGTCCAAGACATCATCAATGGCGTTACCATTCCCCAGGAGCAAGATCCTTCCTGAAGCAAATGGATGACACTGATGGTATGTTGTGAAATTCACTGGCATCTTCCACACCTTGAAAAGGGTGGGGCTCACCTCAAGGGAGAAACCAAAAAGGCCACTGTCCCTGTTGCAGGATATTTATTTACACTTTGTAAAGGTATGTTGCTCTGATTGGTTTAATAAAGAGATGGATGGCTAATAGGTAGGCAGGAGAGAATAGGTGGGACTTCCGAGCAGATATAGGAATCCTAGGAAGAAGAGAAATGGATTCATCAGCAAGACACATAGAAAGTTGGACATATATTGTGCATGAGAGGAACAGCCACCTGGTAAAAAAGTAGATTAATCTAAATTGGTTAACTTAAGATATAAGAGCTAGTTGGGAACAAGCCTAAACTAAGGCCAACCTTTCAGAATTAATAATAAGTCTCCATGTCATTATTTGGGAGTTAGTGGTCCAAAGAGTTGGAAAGAAAGTCTAACTTCATTTGGCACCCACCGGAGAGCACATAAATCCGTATGTGGACTGAGGAAGCTGACAAAAAAGTTACTGAACACGGAGTCTGATGTGGTTTCCTGGTGACCATAGTGTCTCAGGTAGGCATGATGTTTGTAGCGTACAGAGGTGTGGCTCCTTTAAGAGGCCATTCTCTGCAGCTGAGCACTTGAGTAGCTGGCACACTACTTGGCACTAGGTAGCATAGGCTTGTATTTCAGTGGACAGTTCAGTGCAGCTCGTGGCTTGGGCCTGAGGGCCTGAGGCTTGGCTGTCACTGATCTGAGGAAGGACAGAGACAGCCTGAGACATGTGGTAAGCAGATAGCCTAGTTGCCACCTAGCAGTTTAAGGTTTGGCTCATTCTGTCAATGAAACACTGCAGATGTGAGGAAAAAAAGCTAGGCCCAGGCTGAAAAACATCTAAATAGGTACAGTATGTTTATAAATGTGCTTAGATGCTGAAGAAAGAAAAGAAAATTGGTATAGACAGTCATAGAAAATAGTTTTAAAATAATAAAGTCTTTAAAGAGAGTAAAGTAATATATAAAAAGAACAAACCACTTAAGGATGGGAAATACCCAGAGTATCTGGATCCTGCATGCTGCTTTGATGACTGAATTTTTTGAATACTGATAAGTGAAGGGCAAATGCTGCTGAGAGACATTGGATTGAAAAAAAAACCTGCTAAATTAAACCAGCCTGTATATTTTAAGGATGTATTAACTTCAGAATGGAAGTCAGAAAATGTGTTACATTAGGGGAGAGGTTATACCTTTCTTTCCACAGGAAACAAAAAGCTATGGATTCCTTCAAAGTTCACAGAGGACAGATTTGACCAGGGGAGACCTCCTGAAAATCTTTATTGCAGACATGAAAGAAGAAACCAAGAAAAACTACAAGACAGGTAATATATAAGCTGATCCCTCTATAGGGGAGTAGCTCTGATACTGGATGAGCCAACAATACATCTAGTTGGCTACAAAGTCCTAATGACTGACTGCCATGGATAAAGATTTATATTAGTTTGGTTGTACAGTCCAAATGGACTTACAAAGTTGACAGATGTCTTTTACCTGCTTAACATAGGACAGAGAATCATCTTTAGCTGGCTTTTGCACACCACAATTCTATACTGTGTTAATGCAGATATGTATGTTACCTTTAAAAGTTTGTGCATTTTTAGAAAAAAAGGACCAGACACCAATGAAGACAAGTAGCCCAGGTGATTCAGCCTCACAGATTGCCTCTGTTGCAGTTTCCTCAAAAAATCTGTATCCAGAACAACTTCAAAGCTGCTAGCTGAGATGATCCAGCCTCACAGACTACTCTAGCCAGGAATTCAGATAAGCCCTGCACTTTCCTATTACACAGGGACTGTACAACAAAAATGATATAGCTAGCTTTCCCAGGACTTTGCCATTATCTCAATTTTCTCAGGATCTACTAAAGATGCCGTTGCCCCCAGACAACAGGAAGTAATTTTAAGAACATGATGTCCACATTCTCAAGAGGTAAGGTGGGTAGATTTTAGTTGTTCAATGGATTATGGATGTTTATCATCATTTAGGGGGGGGGTTGGTTCCAAGTTGTTATTGGTCATGGTCAGGGAAGAAACTAAGCAAAGGAGGTTAGATTCAGTGATTTCTTTCTAAAAAGATAAAAAGGGGGGATATAAGAATGGTAGAATAAAAGGGTAGTTTACTGAAGCTACTTTTAAACTAAAAAGCAACTATTAATCTCAAATATTTTACATTGCTATTGCTATTTATATACTGATATAAATTTAAGATTATTTTTGTTAGAATACTATTATATAATATATATATATATATATATATATATATATATATACTCTTGTGAAAGGTATTATATCTATGCAGCTCATTTAACAATGTAATATAAAGTTCTAGTCCTTGGAAGTATTATTATAAACTATTTAAGATAATTAGGAAATACAGGTCAGTAGTCATCTATAACAATCAAACTTATAGTGATGTTAAATACATTTTCAAGGTTAAACAGAGATATATTTCAGACAGACAGATGATCTTCAAACACTTCAAAGACCTACAGAATATAACATTTAAGATGTTTTAGTAACATAAGGATTTTGATGACAATGAGATACATCTGCTTCTGGCAGTACCAATCTATTTCAGAGAAGATGGGCATAGAAAAACCTCCATAAAGAGTTTGCTTTGATTGTAACAAAATTGACCACTGCACAAGAAATTTCCTTGCCTCAACTACTGACAGTATGCTGTCCAAATTGGACATGCAGGACACAAAAGAAGGTGACTGCCAAACTTTTCTAAGACAAGGTAGGACAGTCCTTCAAAATTTCTGCTTCACAGACAATAATGTTAGATATTCTAGGCCTGTAGGCCAAAGATGGATGCCCTGATGTTGTAGAGAAACCTTGGGTGATTGCCCATTAAGCCATTTCTATAGTTTAGAAAGTTGTTTGCTATGTGCTTCCTGTTTACTCAGGTAACATTTATCCTTCTCAGGTCTCTGAAGGAGTTGAAGATGAGATAGTTATAGTTTTCCTTGTTACTAAATTCAGAAAAAAAACTCACAAAAGAGATGTAAAGTGTATATGGTTGAGAGACATAAAAACTTAAGTTTTTTTATCTAAGAAAATGTTTTAAAGTCTAAAAAGCCTATTTCTAGGTTGGTAATACAAGTTATGATGGAAAGTGAATTAAGTACAAAACTTTGAACTCTCCAAGATAGGATAGATAATATTTTCTCCAAATTTACCAAATACAAATGGACTGGACATTGTAAATGTAATTCTTACTTGATAATTGTTCTTACTGTATATAGTTTTACTGTGTTAGAGTTAAAAACCTTTCCTTTTTATTTAGGCAAAAAGGGGGAAATATTGCAGGATATCTGTTTACACTTTGTGAAGATATGATCCTCTGATTGGTTTAATAAAGAGCTGAATGTCCAATAGCTAGGCATGAGAGAACAGGCAGGATTTCTGGGCAGAGACAGGAACTCCAAGAGGAAGAGATGTGTATTACCCAGCAAGACATAGAGATCAGACATACGTATGGAGGAGAGTTAACAGCCACATGGCAAAAAGTAGATTAATGTAAATAAGATATAAGAATCAGTTGAGAATGAGCCTAAGTTAAGGCCAAGCATTCATAATTAATAAGTCTCCATGTCATTATTGGGGGATGGCAGTTCAAAGAAACTCCAGCAACAAAGTCCAACTACAGGTCCCTGTTTTACATCAAGTGTACAAAAGGCTACTGTCCATGTCTCTTCCCCAATGCATCCATATTTGCAGTGGCATAAACCATGAGAAGTATTTCAAATTCTTTGAGAGTGTTAGGAATGCCTCCTGTACCACCAGACATTTGTACCCCGTTCTGGCTAGTTTTATGTCAACTTGACATAAGGTAGAGTTATCTGAGGGGAGAGAGTCTCAATTGAGAAACTCCTCCTGTAGAACTGGGTTGTAGGCAAGCCTGTAGGGAATTTCTTAACTAGTGATTGACATGGGAGGGCCCAGTCTGTTGTGGATATTTTTACCTCTGGGCTGGTGGTTCTAGGTTCTATAAGAAAACAGGCTGAGAAAGTCATGATGAGCAAGCCAGTAATCAGCATTCCTCCATGGCCTCTTCAGCCTGTGCCTCCAGGTTCCTACGTGGTTTGGCTTCCCTTGGTGGACTATGATTTAGGATATATAAGCCAAATAAACCCTTTCCTCCCCATCTTGCTTTTTTTGGGTCCTGGTGTTTCATGAAAGCAACAGTAACCCTAAGACAGATCCCTGGCTAAAGTTGTTGATTGTATTAGTTAAGCTTCTCATTATGAAAAAATACCAAGAGTGAACCAAATGTTAAAAAGAAAAAAACTAAAAGCTGTTACAATAAATCTTTCTGCCAGAAGCCGCCGAGCCCCACTGCCATGTGTGCGCTTTATGCTAGCCGCCCGCCCGAGTTAGGGCCCAAATTAATATGCAGAGAGACTTGTATTAGGTTCAAAGCTGCTTGGCCAATGACTAGGATTCTCATCTGTTAGCTCAGTCTTAATTATCATAAATCTATATATTTTATAAGACTTATCTTATCGGATGCCTTATTGGCGTCCCTCCTTGCCGGTGGATCACATCCTGCCACTGGAGGAGGCGAAGGGGAAAGGGGGACATTTCCTGTTTCTCCTTGCTATGTCACTTCCTGCCTGGAACACCACTTCTCTACTATATTTCCCAGCATCCTCTTTGACTCCTAGTCCTGCCTAACTTGCTGCTATTGGCCAAACAGTATTTTATTCAACAATCAATAAAATAAACATACACAGTACATTCTTCATCAAAAAGCACACACACAAGTCTATGGGGGATTTTTCACATCCAAATCACAGCATTGACCATGAATACAATCCCTCTCATCAGTGGCTTCTCTAGGAAACTGATGAGACTGTGATGTCCACAGAGTTGCTCTGGAAGTCATCCATTGGCACTACTAAAGCTGTGGCAAGATCATATCATTATTGTCTAGAAAGACTTTGCTTCCCCTCAGTCCATATGTGGGTCTTAGATCTGCTTGTTGACTGGAGACAGTTACACCAACAAGGTGATACAGTCAGCAGAGCTCTTCTAGAAGGGTCCCTTGGGTCACAGCAGGGACTAGGTTTTCTCCTACAGCCATGACAGTGACATTATCTTCCCTTTTGATGCGCTTAATTCTGTCCCCGGAGACCACTTTGTCAAGTAGGCCCAGTGTAGGAAAGTTAGGTTACTGGAGGGCATGTCACAGAAGAGACTAACTGGAGTGCACCCCACCTCATGCCGTTTGGATGCTTCGAGTTGAGCATGTTTCTTCTACCAAGTGCTTTCCATGTTACATTCTCTGTCTACAGGCCCAAAGCAACAAGACCAAGTGATCATGGACTAAAGTCTCTGAAACCATGAGCCAAACAAACCTTTCCCTCTTTATGTTGATTGCCACAGCAACAGAAAACTGACCAGGACATCGAGAAGTCAAAACCTGGGCCAATGGTGATTTCAGGCATTTAGACCCATGGCTCAAATCATAGTAGTTTATTGGCTTGCACAATGGAGGTTGTCACAGCTTCCAAAATAAGATGTCCTTGGGGGTAATTATTTTTCTTTTAAATTTCTTACTTATCATCTTGTGTTATGTGTGTGCAGTGATGTGTGTGTGTATGTTCATACCACAGTGCACACCAGGAGGTCAGAGGAAAATTTTGTATGGTTGGTTTTCTCCTATCTTTATGTGGCTTCTAGGGATGGAACTAGGTCACCAGGCTTAGTGGCAAGTGCCTTTACCCTCTGAGTCCTCTTCTCAGCAGCTGTAAAGTTTTTAATTTATCATCATCATCATAATTAGAGAGGGAGAGAGAGTTTTGTTTGGCACCATTAATGCAGGTCCTCATGTTCACTTGAGGCTGCTGTCCTGAGGCTAGAATCCTCCACAGATGGAAGCTTCCAGCCTGTACAAGAGGATACCAATGAACAGGAACCTGGGGGAAGATGGGTCCCCATGAACATCTCCTTTTGCTTTTGCTCTTAACACTTCTGGACTCCACAGAAAGCACATGACAACAAGGCCCCTTATAAAACTCCCCAGATCAGACACTTGTCAGCCACAAGCAATCCGTTAAAAGACACAGCCAGCATGAGGATGCTGGCAAAATTCTCCGGCTTTCTTTCTTTTTTTCTTCCCTTTTCTCCTTCCCAACTTTAACTGTTAAAATTCATCTCCGGCATTTTGCACAAATGAAAGAAACCAACAGCCTCTCATCAGATCCCAAATCTGTCAGCCAGTGTCTACCAGCCACCTAGAGCCAAGAGCCTCTTAGCACATGTGTGACTTGAGCTGAACAGGGACCAGGACAACAGCTCAGACAGTTTTGTTCTGGCACCCTTGTTCCCAAACATTTGCTCTTTTGGAGCCCAAGAGGCAGCCCTGCCTCCGCTGCCTTCCTTCTCTGCCTTGTGGGCTTCCAAGTACAGTTCGGGCATCACTCAGAAATGCCTCAGTGTCATCATTCTAAAAGGACCAGTTTGAGGCTGCCAACCTTGCTCTTTTCCCACCCTTCCACATATACCCAAGTCTCCAGAAGGGTAGAGGTGCTAATGCTGGAAGCCACAGATATTTGGACCAGTTGGGCTGAAGGAGAAGAGGAAAAGACCTGTCATTCCTGGGACACGTCAGTCCCACACCCACCTTGAGTTTAGGGCATCTAGCATAGGGATGCATAGAACATGTCTTTGGTGGCACAGTGACTGGGTTGGAGCACCTGCCACTGGGCATCTCTCTAAGACAGTCAGGTGACAGAGACTCCCCAGAATGACAGTAATTCTTTCTAAACGTAGACAGAGCATCCTTGACCTAATCATCAGTCACTAGGCCTTGCCTTTTAAAGTTCCACCACCTCACAGTGCTGGACCATCGAAGACAAAGCTTCTTTAACATGAACCTTCGGAGGACACCCCTACATCACTGTGTCTCATACTCCCATCTCCTCAGTGGGAGCTTAGGCCATGGGAGCCCAGCACAAACCCTTGGGGATCTAATGAGGACGATCTCTTACCCAGTGGTGTGGGAGCAGGAAAGCATTTGGTTCTCTTGGCCTTTGGTATTCAAATTTTAAATATGATTCCCTGTCATTGTAACTCTTCACATTTTTCTTGGTACCTTTATTTATAAAATAAGGTTCTTATTTTTCATTATTTTTACTATCTTTTTGAGAATTTCATAGGTGAATACACTATATTTGCATTGTTTCCATCCCTTCTGCCCTCCTCTCAACCCCTCTTATGACTCTCCCCACCCCCTCTAGAATTATTGTATACATATATACAAAAATTACTGAGTCCAATGAGTGGACTGTATTTTTCCTCAAAGACTAGGAACTACGCATACATCCCCAGCTCTGTGGATCCTAAAATGATATTTTTCTTTCTGCCTAGGCTCTTATCCAATTCATCTTCATACATCAAAAATAAATCCAGATAATAGTTCCCTTATTGTCTCTTCATTTTGTTTTTTGTTTCATGGCTAATCCAATATTTATTAGAACATATTGTGAAATATTTAACATACACACAATGTATATAGAGATTCATATTCAAAGAGCTACCAGCCAACCACCACCCAATGGGACAAATGAGGCATTACAATATCCTTGAAGCTCTCAGCTTCAGTCCCTGGTGCATAATGTATTCTCCATAAATAAATACAGCCCAGAAACTAGGGTCGATATTGGCCATGCTTTTCTTTACAGAATTGGTGCATATATTTGCCTCTCCACAGAGTCTATTTCACTTTTTCATGTTTTATACATACCATCAGAGAGTCTTGATATTTGTACTTCAATGAATTATGAATGAATCGTCATGTCTATATTGTTTGGTACCTTGATTTTTTCATCAGTATCACATTTTTTTTGAGATTTATATGTGCTCACACATATGTATACCTACATATATATATATATATATATGTATATATATATATATATATGGTGTGTATATTTGTATATGTATATGGCAAAATCACTGGGTCATGGTTACCCATTGTCACTGTCTCATTGTCCTTTTTATGACTGCCTGTATCATGACTCATTCATGTTTTTACTATTCTACTCGTGGTCATTTTAAGCTGCTTTCACTTGTTTTATTTTTAAATTCAAACAACACTGCTATGAACACTCTAGGACCTGTCTTCATCACCTTTTAGTATGGCATCTCCATTGAACAGTGTGGTGCCTTATCTCACCAGCTTTTGCTCAGGTTAAGCCATCTTTGCCTTCTTAGGCTAACCCAGCCTAATCATGATACACTTGTATGTCTATAATCCTCTGAACTTCCTTGGAAATGTATCACAGAAACCTGTGGTCATGAGTGACAGGTGGCCCCCCCCTTTTTTTTAGGACCCGTCCCACCCTGCCAGTCCTGGGCCCTCATCCCAAACTTCCCTTTGCTTTCCTCCTCCTCAGAGACATCGCCAACCTCATGTTTGCTCACACATGGAGCAGAGTGAGAGGAGGCCCTGCACAGGGAGCCAGCCTTGCCCTTCACCAGCAGGATCCCAGGCCGGCAGCTCCATTTTCCCTCCTGTCTGCTGCGAGTCACAATCACCATTCAGTGGTTTTTACATTTACATTCTGCTGTTTGGCCTCATTGGCCCACAGCTGTAGAGGGGGCTGTTCCTGTTGTGACAGATTGACAGTGACTTGATTAGAACCTACAGCACTCGGAATTGTGTGCTTGCGAAGTCATACCTGATAAACAGCATCCACCTGCCTCCGGCTCTCACTCTCAAGCTACCTGAGGCTGGCTTTCAGGGCCAGGAAAGCCAATGGGGATGTAGAACATCCAGCAAGAAAAGTGCTGGAGGCTTCTCTGCTTCCTGTGAGCAGTTAGAAGCAATGGCTGCCAGGTCCTCAAAGTCCCATTGTAGTGACTGGTAGCGACAGAGGCCTGCTGGGATCAGCATGAGTGGCTGAGCCTCCCCGTTCCTAGTTTCTGCAGGGCTTTAGTAATCACTCTGCTACCACATGGTTTCTCATCAGAGCCCGAGAGCCCATGAGGTGGGGATATTTGCCACTCCATGGGCTATATGTAATTAGACGCATAGAGACACAGGTGGCCCTATTTTATTAAAGTAAAATTAAAACAAATGCAGACGAGAGGAAAGATCAAACCATGAAGCTGAACAGAAAAAAAGAATGGGCCAGAATGTTCTCTGCCGTGTGCTTGGTGCTGATCCCTGAGGTTAACAGGTAAATTGTCTTTTAAAGCCATTTTCTCCTTTCCTCCCTATTTTGAACTAATTCTATCCAGACACCCAGCACAGATTCAGGACTGTTAACCTGGAAAAGAGGGGAGGTCTCCTTGGTAACGTCTGTGCATAGTCTGGAGCTGCTGCCTGAGGTGGATCTGAGCCCAGCACTTCCCTGTTGCTCCTGTTGCTCAGCTCAGCTCTGCCTGAGGGCATCCAGAAAGGGTTAGAAAGACAGGCACCCAACAAGCCTGTGTTCAGAGGACAGCATCTGCAGGTGGTGCAGCCCCTGCTTCTCCCTCGGGATCTTTAAGTTCCCTCATTACTGTCTGCTGCAAATGTGTTCATTTTTCCACTCTACCCCCAGTCTCCTTCAGATCGTCAGAAATATTTCTATAAAAATGAAATAGTACCTTTTGACTCCAAAACTTCCACCTGGGAATCTAGCTCAAACAAACTAATCTGTAAGATGAGACAAGCCTTCTGCATGAAGGGGTTCACTGTGGGTTTTGTACTGGTGACTGACAGCCACTGAATCTAAAACAAAAAGCAGGCAGGCCTATGTAAATCAAGGCATCGAGTGGTCCACAAAATTATTACTCAGTAGCAACACAGGAAAGCATCTAACAGTCTGTGGATGAATAGTTCCCACCCAAGAATCTCTCTCTCTCTCTCTTTCTCTCTCTCTCTCTCTCTCTCTCTCTCTCTCTCTCTCTAATTCTCTCTCTCTCTTTCTCTCTCTCTCTGTCTCTCTCCTTCCCTTTCTTCCCATTCCTCCCTTGCTCCCTCCCTCTACCCATCCTCTTCCTGGCTGCCATGAGGCAAATCACCTATGTGTTCCCACCACAATATCTCACCTTGCCACAGGCCCAAAAGTAAATGTGCCAACCAACTATGAGTAAAATTAAATAAATAAATCAAAATTGCCTTCCTCTTCTTGCTCTAGCTCATCAGAGCTCCGTAGTTCTTTCTACTCCTGTTCCTTTGGGTAAAAGGCCAATGTTTATTACCATTTAAATTTTAAAAGATTCTGCTGTTTCCTGTATAGCTTTTGGTTGTTCATTTAATTATTCCTCAGGTACTTACCATGGTAACAAAAAACGAATATATGCAGTAAGTAAAATGTACATTTGTAGGACGAAGGGAGGAAGACTAGCTGCCGTGCAAGGCCCACAGCTTTAAGCAGGAGCCCCTCTCTACTTTGGTGACAACACTGTATGCTTTTCCTGCTTCCTTGATAAAATATCTGACAAAAGCAACCTGAGAAAGGCTGCTTAAGGAAGGAAAGGTTCTGTATGGGACACAGATGGAGCATACAGTCTATGATGGCAAGGCCACTGTGGCAATGGGAGCTCTGAGGCACCCGGAAGCAGGGAGAGACGTGCTCCCATTCACTTTACTTTCTCTATCCCCCCTTTTTATGCATTCAGGGACCCCAGCCCACCCGATGGTGACATACTCATTCGCAGTGGCTCTTCCCTTCTCAGTTAAATCTCTCTGGACCCAAGTTTGCTCAAGATGAACTTGACCAAAGCTGCAGTTGGGCTCTTCTGCTGCCTCTTCTGGATTAGTGTTTTCTGTTGGTCTGTGAGTTCACCTTAGCCGGAGTCCTGGCAAGCTGCTTCAGCAAGAATCCACTGCCCCTGTCAGACTGCCATATATGCCAGCAACACCAGCATTTGGAGTCAGAAATAGACGATCATGAGTTCCAGGCCAATGTGGAATAGATGGTGACTTCTAGGCTAGCCTGAGCTATAAAGATAGAGACTCTGTCTCATCCTAACAAAATAACAACAACATGACCCCTCAGGAAGTTCTTTTGTTTACAATATGATGAATAAAGCTGAAGGACATGGTGCTGAGCAGAATAAGCCAGGCACGGAAAGACAAGTAGTGTGTGGCATCGCTTATACGTGATGTCTAAAGAAGTTGAATTCATAGAAACAAAGGGTAAGGTGGCAGTTGAAAGACACTGGGAAGGAGATAACTAGTCAAAGATAAAGCATCCCAATCAGACAGGAAAAAACAAGTAAGAGATGCATTGTGCACCACACAATGCATATAGTTATAGTTAATAATTATGTATGATAAAGTTGAAAACTGCTAAGGGAATAGAACTTGAATGAGCTCATCACATACGGATAATATGTATGTATAAAATTAAAGATATGGTAATTAATTTTAATGTGGTAATTGTTTCAGAATCTAGACATATAATGTAAATATCACAGTGCTCACTATAAATATATACAATTTATTTTTTATTATTTTTTGTGACGAATGCTTGCAGAGAAAAGATGTAACTCAAATGACAGAGTGTATATACACCTATTTGTGCTTTTCTTTTTTGAGACAGGGACTTAGGCTGGCCTCAGACTTGTGGTCACCTTCCTTCTATTTCCTGAGTGCTGAGGTTACAGATGTGTGTCCCACAACTGGCTAATACATATGGAGGGGTGTGCTTTACAGGATGACCAGGTACTCACTAAGTGGCATGGGTTATCCTCAAACTCACAGTAACACTCCTGCTTTCTCCTGAGTGTTGGGATTGCAGATGTGAGCCGCCACGATTTTTTAAAATGATAGAACAATGTATCTTTCCATCATGAAATCCTTTTGGGCCATCTGATAGATGATTGTGCCTCAAATTGCTACTAGTATTGACTAGGAAGAAAGAGATGTGTGAGGGTGTAAGTTGGTAATTCTAGCTCTAGCGAGACGGAGGCAAGAGGATCATGAGTTCAAGGTTAGCCTGAGATACATAGTCAGAGCTCTGAACAAAACAAGACACCCAGACCATCACAAAGAAGAGTAAAGCAGTTGACCGAGCTAAGGCAGAGCCAGTGAGTGTAGATACTGTCAGGAGCTGCTCTTCGACGTTCAGATGTTTTCAAAACACAGGGAGAGAGAGGTGTCCCTACCGGACTCTCTGATCTAGTTTTCTCCAAGTCTTCACACCCATCATCAGGAGAAAAATTCTCCATTCTTCACTGGATAACACTTGCATTACTATCCCAAAGTGATCAACGTTGAATTGTGGTCCTGGAGTTAATGTCCTGGAGCCAAACACTGTACCTCAGAATGTGACCATACTTGGAGACTGATAAGATGGAATCATGAGAGTTGCCCTAAAATGAAAAAGAGGACACCAGCAGACAAAGAGGGGGCAGATGACAATAAGACAGAGAGAAAGTGGTCATCTATAAGACATGGAAAAAGACTCAGACAAAACTGAACCTTGTAGACAATGAGATCTTAGTCATCCAGCCCCCATAACTGTGAGAAAATGAAGGTGCTACATAAGCACTCGGGGTTCTGGTTTGAATGTAGAAATAGCCCCAGACTCATGTGTGAACACTTGGTTCACAGTTAGGGACACTACTTGGGGGGGGGTTGTGGAAAAATTAGGGGGTGGAGTTTGTCTGTGAGAAATGGGCTGTTGATAGGGTTGGCCTGGAAGGGTCTGGTCCTACTTTCTGTCTGAGCTGATTCTGCTCTGACCCATCAAGGTGCAACAAGCCATGTCACAAGCTCCCACTGTTACAGATGAAGCCCCTTCTCAGTCATGGTAGACTGTATCCTCTCAAACTGTGAGCCCAAGTCTTTCCTCCCTTAAGTTACTTCTGTCAGATACTGAGTGACAGAAAGAAAAAGATAATTGATACACCCAACCCATGGTGCTTCCTTACTATAAACTAACACATCATCCAAGCTATGTAGACTGTCATTTCAAAACATTACTGAACTATGTCAAATATTTAAAGACTATTTTATAAAATACAAGGAGATGTTTCAGCAAAGTTTTCTTCATTATACACTTACATGCCTGTGACTCATTAGCTGACATATTCATGGATTTAAGCATATGCTATTTGGCTCATTTCATGTGTATCTTTAGTCTCATCTCACGCAATTCTTAAATTATTCACGTTCACTCTAAAAGGACTTCGTGTGTTGGTAAGAAGAAACCACGAAATAGCTAAATTAGAGAAATGAACAACAATCCAACTGAAACTGAACATCATTGGGTTGGAAGTCAAGTTTACTATGTAGAGAGTGATAATATAAATTGGAGAATGGAACACCACGAAGTTATCTTCCTGATTATATACAGGTATGTAGACTGATTTACATATTCTGTGCAAAAATCCTAAGGGCAGTGGAAGCAGAGCAGAATGAGTGAGTGCTGGGGGATCTCTCTCTCTCTCTCTCTCTCTCTCTCTCTCTCTCTCTCTCTCTCTCTCTCTCACACACACACACACACACACACACACACACACACACACTGTGTGGAAAGACATTTGTCTTATTTTCCAGGAAGTAATGGAGAAATCCAGTCTCACTGACCTGAGTTCTCAGAAAGGTCTAATTCCAGAAAATGAGGGAAGAAATGTCAGAAAAACAGGAAGTCAGGAGGACAGCCCCCAGATTTTCATAAATTCCTTCCTAGCACTTGGCTGGCATATGTGGAGGAGGACCCAGGAAACCCACAAGAAACACTAGCTGAGGGGATAAAGGCACACAGTACATTGTAAAAGTCTGCCCATTTGTGTTCTCTGACCACAGTGGAATTAAACTTTCTCTACAACCCTAAATACTTATAATGGGTATTACAGGGAGCATGGGTGAAGTTGGAAAATGGATTGGTTTAGGTGACTGTGGTGGTTTGAATAAGAATGGTCCTTATAGGTCCATATATTTGGATGCTTAATCACCAGAGAGTGGCCCTATTTGAGAAGCATTGGGAGGTATTGGAAGACTAGGGGTATGTGTCACTAGGGGTAGGCTTTGAGGTTTCAAAAACCCAAATCAGGCCCCGTCTCTTTCTCTGCCCATGGATCAGTATGTAGCTCTCAAACTACTCCAGCACCAGGCCTGCCTGCATGCTTCCTGCCATGATGACAATGGACTAAACCTCTGAAACTGTACGTAAGCCCCCAATTAAATGCTTTCCTTTATAAGGATCATATCGGTGAAATTTTTTTCAATGAACTCCAGTGAATATATTTCATTCCCTTTTTGCATTTTGGAAAACTGAGGCCCTTGAGATGGAGTGGTTTGTCCTCAGCTCTGGGTTGCTAGGGTTTGAGCATAGCTACAAACCATGTGACAGTTTACTGACAATACCTAAGACAAAGAGGTTCTCTCTGTAATTATGATGCCTCCCAACAGGAGTTCTCAGAGGCCAAAGGCTCTGTGAGTTCTCAGGGGTCTGGTAGTCATTAGAATGGTTCTAGATGCTATATGGTGGAGAGTCTGCGTTCCTACATTAAAGTCGCTTGGGGTATCTACAAGGAAAAATGACTTGCTTTGGGCCAGAGTTAAATTACCCCTTGTGGTCATAGAGTTATTACTGCTACAGGGGACCCTTGCTGGCATGTATACCACTGACTAGTGTTTAGAGCAGGGAAACGAGTAATTGATTATCTGACAATTACAGTTGTCTGGCAAATGAGAATCTCTTAAAAGCCAGGATCCTTGGGAAGAGATATTGCTCATTAGTTTCTTGGTGGTAGGAAAACAGCATGCACAACGGAGACAAGTCTTCACCTGGGTGCCTGGGGCTCTGGGTCTGGCCTTGCTTCTGCCACAGACACCTGGGAACTTTCACAGCCTGCATCAAAAGCTGGCATGACTCTGCCTGCCCTTTCTCTCCTGCTCCATCACCTTCCTGCAGCCTTGTCTGTCCTACTAGGAGCTGTGCACGGTCTCCCGGATGGTCGCTTATTCAACGCTGCAAGCCTCTGGGTCACCCATAATTGCTTTCTTGACATTTAGCTTGAAAAAGTGACAAAGGGCTTAGCATTTTGATTTCTGGTACTAGATCCTGTCCTGCCAATAGTACCGCAAGCCCTGGGGGCGCTCTGTGTGCAGCTGGACCCATCCCTACACCCCTCAGTATGAAAGACACTTGGCATAGCAAAAAATGTTTTCCATGGACATCACCTTGAGTTATGGACATAAATAAATTAGCCTGTGTAAAAAATCTCATAAACACTGCAAAGAAAGGCCCCTGGTAGTGTGTAAACATCTCTCTAAACTGCTAGCCTCAGAGTGCAATGTTTCATACCAGCCACCATCTTAAACAGACCCAGCAAGAACATGGAGAAGGCTGAGCCATCAGCTGACTCCTTCCTTGGGCCCCAGGCTGAAGCACCTCTCACTTGTCTGTAGGTCCTGGAACATAGAGCCCAGGAAACCAAGTGCTAGCTGGGCTGGACTCTGCCACACTGTACAGTTCGGACTCCACCTTGGCTTCCCAAACCCCACTCCCATGTCCTGCTCAATGAGGACACAGCACAGGAAAGGGGTTGATACTTAAAAATAGTGCCAGGCCCAGAATATACAAACAGGGCTTGCTTGATTATAGCCAAATACACTAGAAGGGAAGGGTGAGAAATGTTTTCTGTATGGTATGCTTGTGAGGAGACACTAAGATGTCTGGCTCTCTCCCTTCCAGAACACATAAGTTGTTGCATGGTATATGTTGTGTATGCTCCCATTGTTCTATTGCAACCCTGGAGGGCTAACACACCATACGTAGCAAAGCAGCCTGGGTCTCAGTGGTAGTAGGGTTCCTCTGACTTCTGGTTTTATGGAATACTTGATTAAGTCACCATAACTAGAGTGGACATTCTGATCTTCACAGCCAAACTATCCAAATAATTCAGCTAGCTGTTTTACACCCATGGGGCATTTTGCAGAAGCCTCCCTGTCCTTGTGACTGGGACTCTGTACCCCTCACTGTCCAATACTAGCAATTATGGCTACACTGTTATTTAATTCTTAAGATGAGTTGGGACCCCTTCCTTCAGGTTTGGCTCTCTGTTGTAACTTCCATCTGCTACAGTCGAAAGTCAGAGTTTTTATAAAGTCACTTTGTAACCATGTACATCTTGACACTGCAAGTATTTCCCATCCCTAATGCTGCACTACACAAAACCTGGAAGAGTTCCTAGCCCCTCTCCTGGCCAAGGGTAAGTCCTTATCAAACTCTAGCTACAGCTTGCTAGATGGACATAGAAATGGACAGTCATCTGCAGGCTGGGCCCAGCTGGAATGGCACAGCATGACCTGTCAGAGTTGGTCAGCCTGAGGCGTGAGGCAGGGATGCCTGTGTTCTTTAGCTTTCCTCTACTGGGGCTCTGTGGTGGCAGAGCTATATAGTCAGGAAGCTCCCCGGGCTGCAAAGAGGCCTTGTAGTCTGTGCTCACCAGGGCATGGAGGTGATTAATGCACAGAGACAAGGGCAAGGCCAGCTGCCCTGGCAAAGGAACCCTGATTTACCAGGTGCTGTTTCCCTCAGCAGCAGGTGACAGCAAGGCCTCCAGTGCTTCCTTCTGGCGGGAGCTGCAGCCTACACAGAATCCTAAAGGTCTGAGGATGCAGGCTAGGGCAGACTCCTCCAGGGCAGCTTGGGAGGAGGAGACAGGAGAGGGTAGGGAAGAAGAAAGCTGGCAAAGGAGGTACACATAGAACAGCTGGAGGAAGAGAAGGGAAGGAGGAAGGAGAGGTCTGGGAGAGGGCGTGGAGGGAGGGAGGAAGGGAAAGATGGAAGGAGGAAGGGAAAGATGACGGGGGAGGATGGAGAAAGAGAAGAAGCATGAAGAGAAGGAGGGGAAGAAAAAGAGGGAAAGACAATGTTCTGGCCTCTGGACCAGGGATTTACTCTGAGGGAAGGGAAACAAGAGCCACAGGGAGTGGCCTATCATCCTGAACTGCCGGTGACAATCAAGACTCCCCTTTCCTTGGCTAGTCAGGGGATGCGATGATTGTGGCAGCTGAGAAAGCTTAATGATGTCTGCTTCTCAGAACCTGTCAAACCTCTTGTCCAGGTTGCTTGGAGCCCTGGGGCCCTGCAGCCCTTGAGGTGTTGTTTCTCACTAACTATTAACCAGTTCCAGTTTGCTGCACTCCAAGATCAGAGATCAGACACTTTCAGGATTATGGCCCCAGACTGTAGACTGGCTATGGAAACCTGGACCTCACACACTCCAGGCCAGCACTCCACCACGGGGCTCCACTGACAACATTGAGTCTGGTTGTTTCTATTCCATGCCACTAGGTGGCGAGTTCCTGGAGATTCCAGAGGGGGTTGTGTCACCTAAAGGTGCAGGCGCAAATGTGACCATCTGAGAACTGTTCTTCTTGTCATGAGTGTCAAGGATAGTGCATGTTATTCTGTTACTCATGCCCTCATGTGCCAAGACCAGCAATAGGCAGAACACATGGCTGCCTGAGTTCAGTGCTTGTGGCTTGGAGACCGTCTGAGTCTCAGCTGTATGGCTTGAATCTCCAGACACACCCCTGACCCTTAACTGATGCCCGTACCATATACCTCTCAAGAGACTGCCAGATGCAGGGGTTCAAAGAAGTCCTGTGACAGCTCAGTGTCTCCTGGCTAGGTTAGACTTGCAGTCCCCTCCATGGTAGGAGAAGGAATCTTAGGTGTGACCCTCATTGCAGAGTCTTAGTGAGAAATGAAAGTGGTTTCCCTGTTTTTGGTGATGTATTAGGTTCCCAGAACTTCCATTACAAAGTACCCTGTAGTATTTTGAATGTAATTATCCCCATAGGTTCATAGGAAGGGGCACTAGTAGGAGGTGTGGCCTTGTTGGAGTAGGTGTGGTTTTGTTGGAGGAAGTGTGTCTCAGTTCACTTCCTGCTGATGGAGGATCAAGATGTAGAACTCTCAGCTTCTTTTCCAGCACCCTATCTGCCTGCATGCCCCCTGCCATGACGATAATGGAATAATAAACCTCTGAACTGTAAACCAGCCCCAATTAAATGTTTCCTTTATAAGAGTTGCCATGGTCATGTCTTCAGAGCAATGAAACCCTAATACATACTCCAAACTAGAAATGTACTTTGTCTGATGTCAAGTGTTGAGTAGATCTTCGCACCCCTTTGAAATCTATAGTGGATGTCCCCATCTCCCATGGCTTGCTGACACTCTTTGGGAATGCTGAGCTCACAGAGATCTCTGCTGGGATCTCTATCTTCATGTGGTCCTTTTCTCAGAAGGACACCAGCCATTTGGGATAGGGTCCATTCACCCAGTAAGGTGTCACATTAGCTAATTATATCTGCAATAAGCCTGTTTCCAATCACAGTCACACTCTGAGCAGCTGCCCGCCACCTACATGCTTGCTGATAATGGCCACCTCTCATCAAATATTTATCCCAGCACTCGGCATCTTCCATCAGCCTCCAGCATCTTGTCAGGCCTGAAATCTGATTATTAAGGCTGGTCATGAGTAAGGCAGGCAGACTACAAAGTGCAGGACAGAAAGGGGAAGACATCAAAGCCCTGTGCTCTCCCTTAAAGGTCGCCTTCCTTCTGGAAGTGGAGGCCTCCTGGAGGGAACAACCTGAGGAACTGGCCGACCCGGCCCTCTGTGTGTCTCCTGGAGTCAGGGCAGTTCTTGCTTCTTTCCTTCCTCTGCACAAGGGCAGAAGGTGGGAGAAGTCCAAGCTCAGGGCCAATGGGCTGGACCCTGGCCTTGGGTTCATGAAAGCAAATAGCTACTTTACCTGCCTCAGATATGTGGCTCTCTCCACTTTCAAGGGAAGCCTGGCATTTCATCAGTGGCCTCTTTGAAGCCTGCCCTTTGCAAAACAAAGAAGAGAAGGGAGAAAGGATGGCAGATATCCAAAGGCTTCCTGGACAGATTTGGTTTGAGGTGATGATCTGGTTCCAGACCACTGTGATAAAGTGAATCCATCATGAAGCAAGTCACAGGCATCTTTTGGTTTCTCAGTGCATACTGCCTCTATGAGGTACACAACAGCTTTATGTTTGAAAAACCCATACATTTACCCAGTTAAAAAACACTGCTAAGAAATACTAATGGTCATTAGAGTTGAAGGAAAATGAGAATGACAGGCTTGCTCAACATAGGTTGCCACGAACCTGCAATTTGTCAAAATGCAGGATCCGTGACCTGCAGCCAAGCAAGCACACAAAAAGCAGGCATGCCTGTTGTATATCGAGTTTCTGAGGCCCTTCTCTGTGGCTTCACTCATTACATGGGTGGAAGAGTCTGTCAGGCGAGAATCATGCCTGGTGCTTAATGGAACCCAGGGACCAATTAACCACGCAGAGAGCCAATGGGGCAAGCATTTCTACACGACTAGCAGGGAACTCTTATATTAGTGCCTGCTTTCTCCTTCCCCAAATAAAAGACAAATGCTATGTCAATGCTTCTCAAAAGTGATCCTTTATTTCCTGAACGTCCTAGAGCAGACCCATTTATCAAAAGATGACAGATACTCCAGTTCACAATGTGTTTCACCTTTTCAGCGAGTCTTGGAGCTCTGTGAGGGCTTCAGCCTTGGTAAAACCAGGGCATCAAAAACGGCCCTCCACACCCAGCAGCTGCACAGCGGCCTCCTGCACAGCCTGGTGGACACTACTGACTTCTCTCTGGGACAGTGTCCGTTCCATGTGGCGGTAAGTGATGCGGTAGCAGTGGCTGGTCCTGTGTGTCCTGGAGAGGGACAGACAACGCAAGGAGGTAAGTGAAAAACATGCACACGGAGTGAAAGCAGTATGGCTTATTCGTGTACAACAGTTGCTATATCACACTGGTATGGATCACCTGCTAAGAGCAGACCCAGTGGGTCAGGATCCAGGCCTCTGTCATGTCTCACCACAGAAATACCACTTGCCACTAAGGACCACATCTTTTCAGTGTGTGGGAGGGTGATGGTTAGGGAAACAGTAGCTAGGATAATGGAGATGCTGGTTCCTTCATGCTGAATGCACCACAGCCCCCAAGGTACGTGCCCCCCCACGGGTTTGATGTCCTGGGATAAGCATAAAGTCTGATTGTAGGACATAGGGCCTGGAGTTCTGAGCTCTTTCTGACTCCTCAGGAAATTCTGACAGTGTAAGTATTGGGAGTCAATATCAGTGGCCTTTACCTTGCCACAGCATAGAAAAGAACTATGTTTGTAGAACACACTGCAGCAAATTGTGCCAGAAACAAGGCTGCCAAGTATCATCCCCAGCATCCCTGTGGCCTAGGGAGTACTTACAACATTCCATGCGCACCAGACATTCACACATGCTGGATTGACCTCTATTTTACCACAGCAGGCAGTGCTTATGCTTATATGGTGGGTGCAATGACATACAGGCATGGTGGCCTCATCAGAAAGACCAAAAGGTTATGACTTGTGTCGATGACCCTCTCCTGGGGTGTCTCTCACTGGCTGTGTGGATGGAGGGGGGTCTGGACAACCTACTCTGAGTAATTTAATTTCTCTTCTGCATAATGAGGAGCCATGGTAACTCCTTTGTTTCAACCCCAATAGTAGCAGAGCCAACTCTGGATTCTCAGGCGAAGAAACTACAGCAAAGCAAGTGGCTCCCAGTGGGTCTCCCTCCCATGATGTCACTCATCTCTGAGCCTGTCCTGGAGAGGCTCTAGCACCTCCCGTACATCAGTAAGGGCTGGGCCTTCAGCCATGCCAGAACCTTGGACAAGTGGGTATCAGGTGGGCTGACACCTGGGGGAAGCCCCTCATGGGAAGACTAAATAGTGCCCCGTGTGGTCACCAGAGCCCAGAGCCTCAGCCTCCAGGGCCTTCCCGATGTTTCCTGATTGTTCTCACATGAGTGAGCTCTCCTTGTCACCACCTGCTGATCTTAGATCAGACTTGGATGTAGACAGAATGTGCTTGGGAAGAGAAGTGTCCTTCTCTGTTCTAGCCCCCAGTATCTCCTTAATCTCTCTTTCCAGCTCCTTTCATTTCTTCCCCACCCTGTGTTGTCCACTTTACTCTGCTTTGTTTTCCCCTCCCACCTTGAGCCACATTTGGGAAGGGCAAGCTTCTAGGACCCTTTGCTATTCCTTGCAGGGCCCGTCTTTAGCTAGGCACCGAGCCTTCATCTACAAAAAGCAGAAGGAAGAAGTCACCTCTAAGGTGTTCAAGTTCAAGCTAGCTGGCATGTCCCCTTCCTCTTTAGCCTCGGCAGTCTGTTTTAGGTGAGGAAGAACTGGCCTTCCCTACACTAGGCCAAGTCATGAATTGAGAGCAGTCATAAGTGGGAGACCCAGGTCTGTTCAACCCCTGAGACTTACAGGGCAAACCAACAGTTCATGGAACTTTGCAAAGAGCCAAACAGGTAAGAAATAGGACTTCCTGAAGGGAGGGATGGAGTTGGTGAGGAACCCAAGGGTTTGGATCGGAGCTCTATACTGCATCACACCCTGCATGACAGCCCTGTGGCCCTAGTGCTTCTCAGCCTTTTACTGGACACATAAATTCAGTCTGACTGACATCTTCATTGAGCAGATGGTATCACCGTCCCCGAGATACATCTGTGATTCCAGAACCCAGAAGTGACTTGTCCAAATTCAAACAGTAGGACAATGTGGCAGGACTAGAATTACAGCCAAGTACTGTGGTAGGAATATGAAACATATGTGTTGCTGTGAAACAGTTTAGTGGGCTTCAAAACATTAAATATATCATTACTACATAATCCTAGGTATATGCCCGCAGAGAACAGAAGGTGGCTGCTCAAACTAAAAGTCAGGCAAGAATTTGCTGCTAAGCCTCTTGATCAGGCCTGTAATCCTGGCTACCTGGGAGTTCAAGGCTAACCCTCGTGACTTCTTGAGACCCTGTTTCAAAATGAAAAGCAAAAGGAGGGCTGGGGCTACAGAGCTCAGTGGTAGAGTATTTGCCAAAGATGTGTGAAGGTCATAGGTTCAATAAGTTCAATCCCCAGCAACATACCACACACACACATACATACTTACTTTCCTAAAAGCTCTATGTTTAGTCATTACTAACAGCTCAATAAGGGTATCAATAAGTTTAGTATAGTCAGAGAACTGGTTACTATTTCGCAAAATAATAGTAATAATAATAATAATCATAATATCTAACTAATACTGATGAGTGGAAACTAGGCAAACTTCAAAACCAAAGTATACAGAAGCCATACATATGTTTGAAACAGACTAGAAGTGTTCAAAAGCACTGAACTAAACACTTTTAAAATGACTAATTCCATGTTATGTAAATTTCATGTCAATAGAACAGAAACAAAGCCTAGACGGTCTGGTTTCAGAACTCAGCCTAACCACTGCACTCAGGAGCTCTACCAAATATACCCCTTCCTTCACATCCAAGCTCTTGCTGTGGTCTGGATCCTGAATTTCACCAAAGGTCCCAGCTACTGAGTGGTTGTGGGGCCTTGTAGGGTGTAGTTGGGGGACAATCTCAGGTTATTGGGGCAGATTCGAGAGGTGGATAAAGGGACCTCAGCCCCTTTCATTTTTTCACACCCAGCCATAGGGTAAATGAGTCCCTTTGATCATGTGCTCTTACCCTAATGAGTCAAACTAATGAGTCAATTGGTCATGGACTGAAGGCTCAAGACTATGGGCCCAAATAAACATGTCATCTTTTCTCAGGCATTTCTCATAGTAACTGAAAGCAAATACATCCAACTTCCTCTAAAAAGCAATACAGTTTTAAAAGGAACAGGAAAGACACAGAATGAGCCCTGCCCTAGATTCCTTTCTGACTCAGGGAGGACATGGCTGGATACAAAAATGACCAGGATGCTCTTAGAGTAGGACACAAAGACACTGATAAGGGTCTTTCCTATGTAGCATCTTTAAAAGGTGGACGGCAGGCAGCTGGCTGGGAAAATAAGGCCCAGAGAGCAGGCAAACAAGGCAGTCCTGGGCTGTGGATGGCAGGCAGTTGCTATAGATTTTTATCCAATTCATAGGGCCCAGTGTTCTGGGTGAGCAGAGTGGGCTGTACAATCTGAGAGTCATAGGTAAATTAAAGATTACTTTTATGTACCTGACAGTTTCTACTCATGAGAAAAATAAGCAAGATTATCTGTTGTTAGGGAGGTCAAATCCCTTTGTTGACAAGATGGAAGAGAGGGAGGGAAAAACACTTAAAAACTTTCACTGCCTTATAATACTAGCCGATTGTAAAATGAACCAGCTGCTGGCTAGAACTTTGTGGCTTTTTTTTTTTTTAACAGAGATTTTGATGTAAGTATCTTACAGTGTTTTCAACTAGGACTGGCTCATTTATAGACTGCTTTAGTCATTCAACAAACAGCATCTTGCAGGCACTGAGATGGACAATGAGGAACATGGGAAGAGAATGGACAATCTGCCACACAGCAGTGGGCCAGCAGGCAGCAAGAGGGGCTGGCGGTCACTTGGCAGTGAAGCCAGCTGTGCCACACTCTAAACAACAAGAACTTCTGAGTTTTTCCTCTTCAGCAAATGGTAGTTCTGATGCACTGGCATGGTGCTGTTCATCTAGTTACAGATTGAATACTGCAGAAACCACTTAAGAAATCTGGGTCACTACACCTGTTGACACTGAAAACAGACTGTCCTTGTCTACTTCTGAATGATCCATGGTACTCACTGTGCCACTCACTACCTTTGTGCTTTTCCCAACCAGCCTGCCATCCATGCCCCCTTTTGAGGTCCAGCCCAACTGGGGGAAACCAGAAACATCATTTACTTTCTCAGGGTCCTTTCCACTGCCCCACTGTGAGTGCCAAGGTTTACCCAGTTCCACCTCCTATCCAAGTCCAGATGCTCAGGCAGAAACTGAGAGCCGGGGTGGGCAATTCCATATGAGCCATGGGGAGAGCTGACAGGACAGTGTAGGACAAGCCAACAGGGAGGGATTCCATTTTGGTGCCTCCTCCTCCTCCTCCCAGACTCCTAACTTTAGACCAAAGATAAAGCTGCGTAGGAGTTGAGAATAATCAAGTCTAGCTCAGGAAAGGCCTGTCAAGCTGATGCTTAAACAGGCTCAGCAATCCATTCCTGGGTGTGCATCCAAAGGACATTTTAACCATTGTGTTATAGGATACCTGTACCCCATGCTTATAGGCACAATATTCATAAAGCCAAGACCTGGGATTGCCACAATCATCCATCAATGGATGAATGGAAGGAGAAAGCACAGGGAACACACACTCAATGGAATATTATACTATTCAGTCTTTAAAAAAAATAAGATCCTGTCATTTTCAGCAACATGGATAATCACAGAGGACATTAATGGAATAAGTTTTAAATGTTCTCAACATAAAGGGATGGCAAATGTTTGAGGTGAAGAATATGCCAAACACTTTGATTGTTATATCATTACACATAGATAAAAATATTATACTATACCCCATAAATATGCACATTTGTATAGATCTTAACACAAAAAGCTGAGCAATAAGTATCTTAAAACCAAACAAAATAGAAAACGTGATAAAAAGATCAATTATCAAGAATACTGTGAAGAGTGACTATGCTTCTCAGCTCAGAGTATGTCAGTGTGTATTTTGGGAAAGGATGCAGGGCTATGGAACCTACTGGAAAGAAGGAACAGTGGGTCAGAGGACTGGTGGGGGTGGGAAGAGTTCTACTGAAATCAGTTCACCTTGGCAACAAAACTAGCTCTGAACTTGAAATAAAACCCTTCCTCACATGCAGCCCAAACCCAGCTCCTATAGCATCCACAATAGTATGTGTTTCCATCTGGAGCCGAGCAGCTAGTCTGTGTTCTTAGATGGTATGCCTGACACCTCCCAGAATAGATCAGGCATGACCAGTAGGCACTGCAGACACTGCCTATCCACACAGAGAATACTCAATGGAGAAAAGCTGCTGTCCACAAGAGTGTGGCTCCATCTTCAACTGGTTCCTGCTTGCTAGAGACACAAGTTCAATCTGAAGAGCCATGTATTACCACTCTGATCAGTGGAGAGAATAGGTTCATCCAGTACTTTCATAGGCTTGTTGAACTCAGGCAAGAGGCCCAGGGAGGGGAGACAGCTCCATGTCACTTCCAGGAACAGAACTGAGCGCTGACAAAAATGGTTGAGAAGAGAAAAAAAATCGACTTTGGAGTTAAGAGAAACCTAGTTCCAACTCTTACTCTCTCTGTTGAGATCTAAGGCAGTTTGTGTGACTTCTTGTGCCTCAGAGTCCTTGCCTATGGAGTAAGACCTCCATTTCCTTCTTAGGTTCTCTGAGGACTGGATGGTCACTATACAGCAGTTATTTCAGAGCCTGGATGTTCAATACTGCTATCATCCACTTATTGGTGGAGACACATTCCAAGACCCCCTGTGCTTGCCTGATGCCTGAGGCAGCACCAAACACTACAAATACATTTTCCTAAGTATATATGCCTTTGATGATGTATGATTTAAAATTTAAGCACATTAAGAGGCTAAAAACAGTAAAAAGAAGAACAATTGCAACTATATAACAAAAACTTGCCAATATCACTACTCAAGCTTTGGACCATTATCAAATTAAAGTCTACTTGACTCAAGGACTTTCATATCACACAGCTGATCTGATATCTGAGATAGCTGCTGGATGATTGATGGGTGGCTATATAGCTAGTGTACACAGGATGGATATGGTGTAAGACAATGGGTGAGGTATCACAAATTTTCATACTGTACAAACAATGTGAATTAGAACTTATGAATTATTTACTCCTAGAATTTTAATATTTTAGATTATAGGTGACTTCATATAACTAAAACTGCTGGAAGTTTTGATGGGGGGGTCCTACTCATTTTTCCATTTTTATCTTTTCCTCATATAGTAAAAGGACTACAGTTCCCTGACCCCTTGTCATACACGGTTGCATGATCCTATTTTACCATTTTGTAACCTTCTTCAATGAGCATGGAATCTGACATTGGTCTGAAGATAGCCAGAGCTATTTCTGATAAGGCACAAAGCACCGATTTGGGCCTGGCCTGAATAAATGATCCAGACACTAAGTAAACCAGACTCCTATTCCATTCCCTGCTATAAATAAACACAGAGAGGAAATAATGAAGACATTCTGGTTATAAGACTTGGTGGGTGGGAGGTGGAGCCCAGGCAAACTTGGGCAAGTCACCTTGCCTGGTAGTGAGAGAGGTGGGCTAAGTGGGCTCTGGCTCTCCTAGCCCAAGGGTAAACACGAGGGTGGACTAGTAATAGCTGCATGGAATGAAATGGAAGGGCTGAGGTGGGCATGAGCCCCATTCATTCTTGATGTGAGGGATGCTAGGAGAATGAAGATCAGTAGGCTAGCTCGTCCGGGGGACGTTACTCCTTGGAAGACCAATGAGAAGACACATCCTGTGGCCAGTGGGACTCTCTAGTCATCCAGCAGACACTCTGGTCTCCTGTTGGTTCCATCCTCATCCTCTCTCCTCCCATGGCTGTATTAGTCACTTCTGCATAGCCATGAGCTGACAGAAGCAATGGAGTAAAATTTGTTGGCTCATGGTTTCAAAGGGTTCAGTGTATGATTACTTGGCCCTGTGTATTCAGGTAGAATAGTAGGAGGAGGAGACTTATATCATGATAGACAGGAAGAAGAGACAGGAGTTAGAGGAAGGGTCCAGGGTAGCCCAGGGGACATGTCCAACCTCTCAACTTACATCACCTTCCAAAGGTGTCATAATATATCAATAGATTAAATCAGTGACTAGGTCAGAGCCCTCAGGATACAGAAGCCCAGGATAATGAAGCCCTCAATACATGAAGCTCTGGGGGAGGTAATTCATATCAAATTGTATCAACAGCTAAGAGGCCTGCCACGGTATTATCAGTCTTCTTTGCCTGGTGCCCCTGAAGGCCCTTCTGAGCTGTGCCTCTCTGTAGTTCTCAGCTAGCCAGGGAACCAACCTCAGGTAAGTGTCATACTGCCATTGCCAAGCTTGCTAACTCCCCAAGGGATTTCTGTTCCTTGGAGTCAGTCATAAGAAACTGGACCAGATGGTTTCTCTGACAGTTTCTGCCTGGGGAAAGACAACTCCCATGCAGGCCTTCATAGAGGCAGGGCCAGCAGCTGGGAAAGGAACTGAGCTGGGCCTCCCCCACCGGTCCACTCCCTGGTCAGCCTCAGTCGGCAACTTAAGAGTGCTACAGACACACATTTTACAGGCAAGAAGTGCTTTTGAACATCAAACACCTGCCAAGTCCTCTGAGAAGTTCAAAGCACCCCCAGGTTTTCTTCCCCCTAACACTCCCCATAACTTCTGATACTCTTGAGCAGTGCCTTCTGCCAAGCAGCCATGGGGAGGGAGGTAGAATCCTGGCCTCCTGCAGGGTGGGGCTGAGGTTCTGGATCTTCATCTGAGTAGAAATGAAAATAGCTACTTTGGGAAGTCTTTTAATGGTCTCTCTTACTACTGCTTCTCAGCTAAAGGCTCTGGGGCTGGTTTCTAATCTGATACAGGCTCTTACTCTACAACATAAACTCACAGGAGTTTTACAATGATTGAATGAGACAAACACACAAACTGGGGCAATTGTTTGTTAGGGTTCAGGCTTCCTGCTATCAACTGATCTTACTGTATGTGCAGACAGCATGGGAGAGCCTTTGCTTTGGCCTATGCAGAAAGGCCCAGGTGATCACACATGTTACATGTGACATGTGACAACACAGATGAACACTGTGAGGACACAGCACTCAGGGAACAAATGATACACAAAAGACCAGTATTCTATGACTCTGCTGTGCAGGATGCCTACAAGTCACAGGTACAGACAGCAGGGCAGGGTACCTACAAGTCACAGGTACAGACAGCAGGGCAGGGTGCCTACAAGTCACAAGTACAGACAGCAGGGCAGGGTGCCTACAAGTCACAAGTACAGACAGCAGGGCAGGGTGCCTAGAGTCCCAAATACAGACAGCTGTGCACAGGCACTGCCAGTGGCTGGGCAGGTGAGCACAGGGAGCTGCTTAGAGGGCACAGTTTCAGTGTGGGGAAATGAGAAAGTTCTAGAGGTGGATAGAGATGATGGTTACACAATGTGCATGTGTTTACTACTACTAACTGGAAAGTGACAGAAGTAGAAAATGCTGTGTAAAGTCTACCACAATAAAAAGGGAAATTCAAGGAGTGTTGCCTAAAAGAAGCCAGAAGTTAGGAATTCACATTATACTTAAACCCAAACAGCAGAGAATAGTTCTGGATGCTAGTACTGGTCCACTCTTGAGTTCTGCCCTGCTCCATGGAGTACCTCCAGGAATTCCACGAATATAGAACAGCCAAGATGCCCTACATCTTATAGAGATGATTTTTAAAATCCTCCCTCCATAACACAGCAGGGTTTTCCCCTTACTGGACAATTGCTTTTTCAACTGTTCTACTGTCTTCCAAGCAATCTTATGACATTGGTACATAAACAGAAAGCTGGCAAAACCCAACTAGTGCAAAATATATAAAAAAAGTCATTAACTCTAAATTTAGAGGTCAGAAGACTGAGAGAGGCAATGAGATTAAATCTAGATCTTAGAGCTCAAATGAGATAGTGACAGGCGAAAAATCAAGGTTCTTAAGGGTCCACCTGGAAAACCCCACAAGTGGTGCTGATGATGGTGTGGGCGTTTGTTGAATTTCCCCCTCCTACTTTAACTAGGAGCGGCTGAATGTATGTTCTAGCTATTAGATGGACCTGTGAGGACCTCTAGGTAGGTCACATGCTTTTGATCTACTGGGAGAGGACATGTTGCATACAATACAGGCAAAATCTGATTATGGCAGTTGTGAAGGAGGCAGAGCTACCCAGAGGAGAATGCAATGATTTCATGAACTAACAGGAAGGAGGGCACAAGAGTTGGGCATATGCGTAAGTGGTGTAGAGGAATGGCTACTTCTGTAAAGCATGCCAATCGTTCAAGAAGTGAGTATGTCAGAGTAGCTGGTGTAGAATACAGAAATATGTGTGTGTGTTGGGGCTGGGGTCATGGAGGTGGGCTCATGCTTCTGGCTAAGAAGCCTCAGACAAAAGTCCATCTTTAAACCAACAATCCAAAATCTTAGTCAGCCTTGGCTTCTAGAGGAATCTTCCAGAAGGATGGAAAGGTGTTGTGACCTGGATGTGAAATGTCTCCTGTAAGTTTGTGTGTTTGAATACTTGATCCCAAGCTGGAAATGAGCCTTGGCATGGGGCCAGGCTAGAGGAAGTGGGTTCCCAGGGGTGGGCCTTAATGTTTCTTACCTAATCCCACTGACAGTGTAACCAGCTGCCTGAAGCTCTTGCCACTATGTCTTCCCTGCTGTGATGAACTGTGCCCTCAAACCAAGATCCAAGATAAACCTGTCTTCCCCTAGGTTGTTTTGGTCAAGAATTTTGTTAACAGGTGAAAAGGAACTAAAGCAGAGGCCCTTGTTCTGGACGGCTTCACTGCATATAGAGGCCATAGTCAGCTAACATGAGAGCTTATTGGGGGATTTCAGTGTTGCGGTCCATACTGTTCTACCAGGTGTTAATAGCGACTGTTTGAGCATGAGCAGATGGTTCCCCACTCCCACTACTCAGAAGTAGAATCCCATGTTGTACAGCTTTTATTTCCTTAGTGACTGTTAAATATTTTAAGACTCAGGACCATGTTTGAAGGAATTACAGACTTTTTAAATGACTTTATTTTGCAATTACTTTTTGGAAGAGACTCTCTCGGTCTAATCTGTTGTGCCAGTTCTTCACAAGTAGGAAGTCAGAGATCAAGGGGGAGGGGACAGAGCATGGGTTTGCTTGGCAGGATGGGCATCATCAATCTATGACATTCTAGGTTGGACTGGTACAGTGATGGCGTCCTGAAGTATCACTGCACAGGTGACACAATTTAGGAACTTGCAGGAATGAAGAGGACAGACTTTAGAGCTCTTCTGACCCGTGCTTGTGTTCTCCCTATAAACGGTGACTGCTTTTAGGCTTCCACAGTGTGAGTGGAGGGGCTGCTCCCCTCCCACGGAGCTGATAAATGGTCTATGGCAGTTGGCTAGACTTCATTACTCAATCCCAGCATTCGGGAGGCAGAGACAGGTGGATTTCTGTGAGTTTGAGGCCAGCTAGGTTTACAAAATGAGTTCCAGGACAACCAGGGCTATACAAAGAAACCCTGTCTCAAGAAACCAAAAAAACAAAATCCAAAACAAACAAATAAGCACACATACACACACACAAAACAAAACAAAATAAAAAAACCCTCCATAATTCATGACCAGCAGCAAAATGGTGCAATGATCCTGGGTAGGGTATGTAAGGACCATCAGTGGTTACAGAGGAAAGAGATCTTGAAGGGAAGGGTAGTTTATGTCATATGTAACATCACTGTTTCCAGTGTCAGGAACATAGTCATTGACCCATCGATCCAGACAATTCATTATTGGACTCACTCAGAAAATGAATAGTGTACACCCAATCTACTCTTTGCCACACATTCTGCAAAGTGCTGAGAGCCTAATATGAGCAAGCCCTTATGCGGCTCCCAGCCGAGGGCAGGAGATAGGTACTAATCAAAGAATTATGAAAAAATGTAAATTACAACTATGATAAAGGTTATAGAGAAGAAGTACATGGCGCTATGAGGCTACATAAAAGGCCCATTAACTTAAAGGTCACAGAAGGTTCCCTGTGGAAGTATCAGAGCTGAGACCTGAAAGAGGATGGGAGCCAATAGGTGCATGAAGGGAGGAGTTGCAGGCATGGGCATGCCATGGATAAAGGCCTTGGGTTCTATATGCAAATTCCACTTTCTCCTTTTCTGAGTGACAGAGTCCTTCTCAGATCCATCACCTTCTCTTGTCAGTTTCCTTGTCCTGAGGAAAGGCTTTTTTCTGCCTGTCACACTGGAAGCTCTAGCCAAGCACCACTGCCCCAGGTGTTCTGGATTAGTGGTTTTGTTTGTTTGTTTATTTTTTAAAGACCCAATCTTCTCTGCAACATGACACCCTAACAACGTGTGCCCTCTATAGTAACAGTTCATGTAGCACAGTGCAAAGCAAAGCTGCTCTAATGATGGTGGCATCAGGACCCCACCCACCCCTGCACTCTTGCTGGGGATGGCCTTTCCCTGGTCAGATTCCAGGGGCTTCACCTAAATATTAATCACGCTTCTACCACAGAATAAAGCCAGGCTGACAGAGCCATGCTTTGCTTGACTTTTTCTAGGAATTTACAAACATGAGTGAAACATTAAGATGTGGCAAGAGCTCAGTTTTGCAAATACATTTTTCTAAATAACAAAAGAGGACAATGAAGAATAATGCCACACATGCCCCTGAACGAGTGACCACTGTCTCAGTGGCTGGTGTGTACTGCTCTTTGGAGACAATGGCAGTCTGGCCGGGCCATGAGTAGAAAACAAGGAATGGGCCCAGAGAGGTGAAGTGATGTGTGAGGGCCATAGTTACAATACAGCTGGCTTGGACTCTGCCTGCTTCCCTGTCACCAAACTGCAGTGGTTTGTCCAAGGTCCACTCTGTTCAGCTTATGAATGCCCACAGCTGTCACTATCAACTGCTTGTAACAGGACTAACATGGTAACAGTTACTTACCAAGCAAACTTCAGGATGCTTTCTAGAAATATGTTTTTATCACCCAAGGGAAAAATAAATCCAGTATGAAATATTACTTAGAATAGAAAGTATTTTAAATATCACATGATCTATTATGAATGGAGGTGTAGGTTCTTTAAAGACTTTAATTTTGCCTCATAACCAACAGAGAAAACACAAATAAGATTAAAAAGTCAGAGGCAAAAAAAGGAAGGTTGATCAGCACAGGGAGTCAAGCCTAGAAAACAGAACAGAATTGCTAGCTGGGCATGTGGACAGTGCTGAAGCAGCAGAAGGAGGAAGGTTCAAAGGACTCCAAGTTTCCCTTGCCAGAGAGGAGAAAACAGCACAGAAATTTAGGGAACGTGTAACATTCTAAAAAAACTTCTTGGGAGGGGGAGAGATACAGAAATTTATGATTAGAGATATCAAGGGTTTATGGTTCACTTTCTGTTATTGAAACCCTGGATTGAGTTTATACTCATTAAATCACTTACTTCTGACAATAGCTGTGACATGACTGGTGGAGTGTGCACGCATGTGTGTGCAAGCACATGAGTCAGAGCTCACAGAAGTTCAAAGTCCACCCACATATTAGGTAACAAGTAGGGTGTCCAGATGCCTCCAAACACTCTCCTCCTGCATGGACATTGTCTGATGTCAATGGCCAGTGTCTCAATGGCATCCCTATTTCAAAAGACCTGCAGCTTTGATAAGGCTGTTCCCATGATGAAACCTGAAGGATCAATTTCAAAACACTTTCTCATGATCTTATCAAAAAGCAATTTTGCTTGGGGCAAGGTGGGAGGCTGGGACAGGCTTATTTATTTATTTATTTATTTATTTTAGTCGCCTCATTCTTGCTACTTAGATGAATCTACAGATTTCTCCAGGTTTCAATAAAATAGAAGCAGTGTTATTTGTTCCTAAATATCTCCTCAGTTAAGAAGAGCTAAAGTCAAGTAAGCAAAGCCTTGTCAGCAACTTGGAACAAAGTGTTAATAAAGTAAAAGTCAGAGTCAATAAAACATCCAACAGTATTATTGACTTCCAGTTGTCCACACTCAGACTCAGTTAAGAAGTGCCCACTTTCTATAATTTCTTACTTCAAGAAACATTTTTTTTTAGACTTAGATTTCTAGTGTACAGGAGAGAAACATGATCAATTTTATCAACTTGAATTTGTTCATTATAAATGTTTGGGGAAAATTCAGGCGGGCTGGTTTACCATCAGAGACACACTGGCATCTCAGGTGAGTGTCCAAAGGCACTGTCATCATGGTGTGAAGCTGACACTGGTGTCATCCATGTGTTTATGCCTCTCACTTGAGGCTGAATTGTTCTGGGCCAGGGAATGAGCAAAGAGTGGGCTGAAGATGTGTCTGTTGCAGACTACTGGAACTGGTGACTGGAGGATGTGTCACTTTCCAAACTTGACTCTCTGAGTGGCACTCAGTTGACATATGACATGATGACCCAGAAATTGTAGAATGATGCAAGGATCAGATGACTAAAGAACCTACTGAAGTATACACCCAGATGGGCCAAATTACATAGAAGACACCGACTGTTTTAAGGCAATGGCAAAAGAGATGAGATAACATGGGAGAAATTTCTGAGTACCAAAATGAAGAACATAAATGGCAGCAGGATGTCTCCAGTATCTCCACCCCTGGAGTGGAGGACAGTGGCAGTCACTGAAGCCTGGAATTTGAATTTTAAAATTCACCCTAGAAAAGATCAGGGCTGATATGAAATCAGAGGCTATGGATATTTGGAAGATTCTTGCCCAAGTGAATGCTGCAAAGGGTTGGTTCCCTATTTTAGCATACACTAGGAAAATAATATACCTGTAAAAATTTGATGGGGGCATCTTGGCTTTGTGAGGATTCAGAGGACATAGGAAATGAAGCAACCCTGAAAAACCAAACCACTAAACACAGTTCATATCTCAAGCTGATTTGTGAGCCACCATATATAGTACCTCTGATCCTAGAAGCTGTCCAAGGAAGAAGGCTAGCATGAGGGATCACCCAGTAAAAAGGTACAGTGAATATAACCTCAACTCCAAAAGTCATACACTGCACAGTGGAGGCAAAGGCCAAAGGATTGAAAGTCTGAGGTCAGCCTGACCTACATAGTAAGTCCCTGCCTCAAAAAAAAAAAAAAAAAACAACAAAAAAAACAAGTGTGTGTGTGTGTGTGTGTATGTGTGTGTGTAGAAGTTAGTGTGTGTGTGTGTGTGTAGAAGTTAGGAAATAAAATTGTAGTTGTGATTTAAAAGGAGTAGAAGGGTTAAATGACAGATTAGACACAGATCAATGATGTGGAGGACAGATCTGTGGAATCTGTTTAGGAAACAGAAAGGGCTGGGCAGTTGTGACACACGCCTCTAATCTCAGTACTTGGAAGGCACAGGCAGGTGGATCTCCTTGAGTTCAAGGCCAAACTGTTCTACAGCGTGAGTGCCAGAAGAGGCTCCAAAGCTACAGAGAAACCCTGTCTTGAAAAACCAGAAAAGCAGAATGGAAAAGCACAGAAATGAAAAACTTGAGAGGAGTTGGTATAGGCCTGTAATTTTAGCACTCAGAAGCTGAGGCAGGAGGAACCCAAGCAAAATTATCCAAGAAGATACCCTTTCTCTTTGTTATCAACCAGATACTTTGATAGACTAGAGACCCTCCAGGCCACCACTTTCATTCAGTGTTTGGAGGAACACTGATTCATAGTATTTCCTGTAACACCTATGTCCTCTTGTCTACCTTCTTCTCCCTCTCTGTGCTTCAGTGTCTCCAAACCATGAAGGGATCTTTAGCCAATGAGAATGAGAATCCCTCCTTTGCTTGGGAGACACTTATACATAGCTATCTCATATACTCAAATGTTTAAATGTTATATTACTTTCTTAGTAACAATCAGCAAACATAACCAGAAAGAGTACTCAATTTGCCCCCTTGGCCCAGCTAGATGGAATAGGGTCGCGGAAGCCCCTCCTTACCATACTTGGCCTTCCTTTGATGGCTTTGGCTCTGGGTTGTAGACATGGAGTACAAGAAAGGAACAATGCTTGGGGTCAGGATGTTGGCATTGCAGTGATATGGAAATTTCATTTATGTTATCCTGAGCAAGTACCTAACGTTCTGGGCCTCAATCTTGTACTGGGATTAGATGACCAATCACTGAGACCCCTGGCTCCCCAGCTCTATACTCTCCAGTTACCTCTCAATCTCTGGTAAGCACTGACCAAAATTTGGCAAGGTGGGAAAATGCTTTTATAATTCGCCAAGGGACCTCACCTTTCTTCTGTCCCTCCTTGGCAAAGGTCACTGCTGGTAAGAGTGGGCTATGGTCTGGAAGAATCGGCTGTGAGGGGTTCACAGCCAGACTTTGAGCTAGCTGCTCTGAATAAGCAGCCAAAAAACTGCTAATTGGATTTGGCAAGCTGCTGAGTCACTGTCGTGTAAGATCAAATCGCGGCATGCTGAAGAAGAAGCCGGTCCTGTCAGCAGCCGAGAACTCGTCTTTGTGATTAAGAAGAACGGGGTGCACAAAGGCACACTGCGGATCAGCTTTCACAATTTATGACGAGTAATTAAAACCTAACAAACCACAATTAGAAAGCACCCACCACAACCTTATTTTGCCATTTGTCTTTTAATTAAACATTTCCTATGATTTAGCTGTAGCTCTGCACACAGAGCTGGAGCCCTGATGTATTGGTTGCAACATCTTGGAGGAGGAGGGTTGAGAGAGAGGAAGCCTAAGTGTTTCCTTTAAATCACTGATCTTTCCCATCTTGGCATCTCTGCACATCACAAGGGAGACAGTAAGTGGGGCTGGCCCTTCACAATAGCAGTGTGGGTAGGTGATGTGCCCAGGCCCAAGCCAATTGGATGATGGTTTTTAATTTGCCAACTGACAAGGTGATAAGTGGGAGAAAGGGACCATTATGTCATAAACAAGGAATATTTAGGAGGACATTCTGGTATAAACTAGGGCGGAGAGAATAATTTCTAAGTGTAAAGAAACTCAGAATCCCCTTCTCTTGTTATCAAGGGCTTATCATGAATGAGAAATGGCCTCCTGTTTGCTATGTCCAAGGTCACTATGGAATTAGAGACAGGGTACTTGGCAGAAAGCAATCTGTTGCTTCCTGGGAATTGCTGCCGTTTTATTATTGCAGCAACTATCAAGTGTCCAGGAAAGCAGCACCCTACTTTTAGGTTAGAGAATTCCACTGTCTAGCAAGCTAAAGGTTGCATAGGTCCAAGTGAATTTGCTGGGGCCAACACTGGCTGCCACTGGCTGACTTCCCTAGACTGACAGGTCAATGAGGTCAAACTCCACAATTTCTCCAAATAACTTATCACCCAAGGAAGAGGCTTAATGTAGAAACAGGTTCCAAATGCCATTTTCTAAGACTTGAGTTTGGACCATAGAACATGGTCAAATCTACAAACATGTATGGTGTCAGGATTCCACCTTAGTCCCTCAAAATACTCTTAACTCCAAGTGTTTATGGCAGTCACCTTGGTGCTGAAAATGAAGGAACAGATTCTTGATTGAGTCAGCTGAATATACACAAAGCATTACCCAAAATGGTGGTAGAGAAAGGCTGGGAAATCCTAAAATAAGACCCCAAGTTAACCAACCAACCAATCAACCAACCAACCAGAAAAACAAAGTAGAATTGCCAACAAGGTGCTTTGAGGTGACCTAGAAGGCAGAGGGAACCCATCTTCAACAGTGATCTTAGAAGATGGCCTTCTTCCAGAATGGACATTTCATCAATATCTTGCCAGAAGACTTGCAACTGGTCCTGTGATCACATCTTCTTAAGTCCATTTGGCTATCACCAACCCTCAGCATGTCTCAGATTCTCTGGGACCTTACTCTCCCTGTGCCTGCCCCCTCCTGAGTCCTGGGACGTTTCTTCTCCACAATGGTATTTTCGCAAGCTGAAGTTGAGCCCATCTTAGAGCAACTTACTCTCCACTGGGCTTCATTACTCTGTCATTTTTGCCATTCGCCTCTCTCATGAAGAAAAGGATAGAGTCTAATTGGTGCTGTGTCTGGTACAGGGTGGTCTGCATCCCACAAGAGGGGTACTCTGTCAGCGCTTCTATTAAGGCTAGTTCAGGGCTGCTGATAATGCCATGCTTTTGGTTACTTTTAGTTGTACATATTAATGGGTTTCATTACCACATTTTCATACATGTATGTCATTATAATTATGTCATAGTCACTCCTTCCTGCCCCTGTCTTCCTCCAAATTGCTACTCTTATGCTTTCATGCTACACACACACACACACACACACACACACACACACACACACACACACACACACACACACACACATATATATACACACTGAAGTTTAGGTCCACATAAAAGATATTGTGACATGTTTTTCTTCTCTCCCTATTTTTCTCTTAATCTCCACTCCTGTCTTTGGACCCCTTCTTCTCTCATGCTGTGTGTACACAACTAGATTCCACGTATGAGAGAATGTCTTTCTGAGTTTGATTTACTTTACTTAGTATGATGCTCTAGTTCCATTCATTTTCCCACAGATGACAGAATTCATTCTTCTTTATGGCTGAATGAAATCCATTGTGTGTATCTATACACCACATTTTCTTTCCCATTCACTTGATGATAGGCTGATTCCACATCTTGAGAACACTGCTCTCTCTTCCATATGTGCCCCCGCACTCTATTTCACTAACTCCTGCTCACTCTGCAGCTGCCTACAGAAGAGGTCCCTGTCCCCCTCTCCATGTGCTCCCCCTAGTACCGCATGTCACTGTGCTGCGATGGTCTGGCACCAGTCTGGCACTAACTCGGAGAGAGTAGAGACTGAATCCCTCTTGTGCACTGTTTTGTCTTCAGTGCACAGCTCTCCCCACAGAGGCTCAGCAGATGTGTGCTGGATGGCAGACAAATGCAGACCTTCTTACCTCACAGAAGGCCTGCAATAAGCAAACTCACTGAAGGCCCAGAAGCTCTTCCATCAATGCACAACTGTGTTTCTTATTCTGTCAATCACACCTGCACTTCTGCAGGGGCGGGAGGCAGAAACAGCCTGCACTACTGTCACAGCCGTGAGATGCTTAGTAAACTGTTAAGCTGCTGGAAGGAAGGCATCTCCTCTCCATAGCGGGGATGAAGCTCAGAACGCTTTTCTTGGGAGCTTTGAGCTCTGCAGGCTCAGGCCAGGGTTGCGGCTCCTGGCGCAACATGCAGAATACAGCTGCCTCCTTGATCTCCATAGCTGAGCCCTGCCCAACCCAGTTCTGAAGACAAGCTGACAGCAGACCACACAGAGGCGCTCACCAGAACCTCACACACAGCCTGGCCCCGTGGTCAGTGAGCCACTATGGTTTCCCTTCTTATCACCCTCCCCATCCCCAAGTTGGCCTTTTCCAATAGCTGGCAGGATCTTTGAAAAAATAAAAATCTGACAATGCCACAGCCCTGGTTAAGAAACCTAATTAGGCCGCCACTACTTCTGATAAAAAGAGAATGTCCCTGCAGACCTGCCTTGGTGTGTATCGCGCTGACGTTACTTCCCTGTGCACCTGCCACTTGGAATCAACAGGCTTCTGGCACCCTCATGTTTATCATGCTGCCCTGCCCTGCCTGAGCTGCTTCCTGGGAGGAGGGCTAGTCTGGGGAAAGGGAGGAAAAACAGAGAATACATGGCTCCTACTTCACAGACTCTCCCTGTGCAGGGGCCCGGCCTTTAGATGAAGATCTATCTCTGTCAAGGTAGGCTGGGTGTGGATTCCCAGGAAGGCAGCTTCAGGAGCCAGCAGACTCACTCAGGCTTGTTAGAAATAAAACTACCTACTGTGGTTGTAATCTGTCCAATTCCTATATCTGCTTCTCAATTAGACTTGAACTTGCAAGAGGAAGGGAGATAATTTGTAATAGACCCCTTAAAACAGTAGCAAACCCAAACTGTCACCATTTCAGACTCATCACATGCAAATTAGAAAGCAAAATGCCAGGGTCCATGGTCTTCCCCAAAGTCAGCACTTAGAGTGTATCTGTTGAATTTGAGAATGGTCAGTATTGAGGACTGGCTTGTGGTAGCTGAATTAGATCTTGGTTACTGTTCCAAGCTCTGTCAGTACCTAGTGGTGTGTCTGAACAAGATTGTCCTCTGGCCTCCACATGCAGGCAGGCACATGTACAATGCTCACACAGAATAAGAAAGGTATGCACATGCATGTGTGTGCCTGTGCATGTGGATAGCATCATAATCTAAATGCCCCTCAGATTACGTGCTGGTTTTATTAATTGCCACTCTCCACTGGGATGTGAGGCGCTGACTTCAAAGCATACACACAGGGCTGGCAAGATGGCTTAGAGCAATTGTTCTTAACCTGTGGGTTGCTGACCCCTTTGACAACCCTCTATCTCCAAAAGTACTTGCATTATGATTTATAACAGTAGCAAAATTACACTTATGAAATAGTGAAAATAATTTTATGGCTGGGGTTTACCACACATGAGGAGCTATATTAATGGGTGACAGCATCAGGAAGATTGAGAGCCTCTGTCACTAGCACCTAAGCATTCACCATCTGCACTTGAATTTCCATAATGGTCCACTTGTGCCTTTGGTCCACCTTTGCATTCTGAATAGGCAAAGTGCTAAGTCATCTCTGCTCCATGTCTTGCAAAGCTTTCCCAAACTGTTTAAAAGTCAGCCTTTCAAAGGACTACAAGGCCCATGTGATCTAAACCCCACCTGCTATTTCTGACTATCTCCTGTATACATAACCATTCGACTTGCACTAACTAATGTGGGCTTTTCATTGATTTCCACTATCTATCCATTCAAGTTTGGGGCTCTTAGCCTTTGAAACTTTGCAATGGCTCTTTTCTCTGCTTGGAATGACCTTCTCAGGCCAATCTAGGGCTCACTACTTCATCTCCTACAAGTAGTTACTTGACTGGTACCATCTCCACAGCCCTCCTGAAAACCTGGATGGAAACCACACTACTCCCCATCACAATCTAAACATGCTGTGTGTTGCTCATTGACTTTATGCCTGGCCTTGTCCCACTTGGATGTTATTGGGGGGACCAGAGTGACAAGATCTCAATGATATGGGGGTGAAAGCCACTGTCTGATTTATCTCCAAAGTACCCGCAGACAATGCCATTTAGATAAGAACCTGCCAAAGTCAAGTATATAAATGAGACACCACCAAAACTGAAGCTGAGTGTATATGAGTCTGGTGTGTGCACAGGTGTGAACATACAATCTTTTAACCTTCCCCTTCCATTTTATGCCACTGTCTTTGTTATAAGGGCGGGCACCTAGCAGAAAGCCTGGCTTTGAGCTGGTCTCAGCAGTGTACAAAACTAATTATGTGATAGTTGCCTGGGAATGCTTGGCATCAGACAGATTACCTGAGTAATTAAAATAATGAAAGGAGTCCCTGGGCTAGAAGGTATGTTTTGTTTCTGAAATTGAAGACCTGAAAGAAGGGCTGGCTAACACATGAGCAGGCAAGGATGCCCTAATTAGCCTTTCTCATAGGTAGCAGCAGCAGCTGGGGAGGACTTCTACATCATGGGAATTCTGGCTCCTGTCACTGGTGCACTTTACCAGGGACCTGCTTGTCCCATGAACGCCATGGAGGGCTCACTTTGGTACAAAGTGCCTCTAAAGGCTCCTTCCTGATTTACCTCTTTTCTGGCTTGCAGTAAATGGACACTGTGTGTTATCTTCAAAAATACCTTTTTATTCTACTATGTTTGAAAAGAACCAATAAAGAAAGAGACAAGACAAGAGACATACACAGATAGAAACTGGCATTTATCAACTAGGGATACTCATGAAAAAGAAAAGATCGTTAAAGACCAGGAACACAGAGAAGTGTGTCCAATGAAGATGGCCTCTCCACAAGCGAGTGTGCCCTGACCCTCACAGGAAAGGCCAGAATTATGTTCCAGGGAAAAAGAAAAGTATCAAAGGCAAGACCATATTGAGAGGGGCAGTTATCTCTTTTGCTCAATCATTTAAATGTTATATTTCCTGGAAATTTCATCAGGGCACACTTCCCCCAAGAACTTAGCAGAGTATGAGCCAGAGTGTAGAACACGGCTAACTAGAGCCCTGCTGCCACCACTGCCCTTCTCCAGAAAAGAAGTTTGATGTTTGGAACGGCTCCTTTCTGGAGCATCCCTTTTGTTTTTGTAAAGACACCGTCTACTACAGTTTGGGCTGGCTTGGAACTCACCATGTAGTCAAGGATGGTCTTGAACCACTGATTTTTTTTCACCTCTGCCTCTCTAGTGCTGGAATTATAGTTATGCTACCTTGGGAGTCAGGCACTATTTTGTGGGTGTTATCTGGGGGTATTCATGATGGTCTTATATACAGTATAAATACCAAGACTTCCCTAGAGAGTACAAATGTGGCAGATAAAGGCATGACCAGGCTGGGGAAATACCTGTGATGATCACTGCCATTGATGATATAATTGCCAAATCTAAACAGATTTTGACTGGGGCATTATCTTTATGATGTTCATTATACTGCATATTTATGTTTTATGCCCTTTTTCTGTAGGTACGTTATATGTGGTAATAAAAAGGACTCAAGATTTAATAGGCTGCCTTCTGTGCAGTTCCCATGGCTACACACCAACTTCAGGACTGCCCTGGGGCTGGGAGGCTCAGGACAGAAGCTGATGAGCTCTTGTTCTGTGCTCTGGTCTTCATGTACTTAGGCTCAGAGGCAGAGTGGTACTGTGGGTCTTCTTGTGTCCCAGAAAGTGAGCACCTTCTGGGTGCATGCTGGTCAGGATACAGGGATGAATGGAGCCCTTTGGAGAGGAAGGTTGTGTAGGAATAAGGCAGAATGGGTTTGTACTCAGCTCTGCTAACTACTAGTTCAGGAAAGCTGCTGAGCTCCCCCCCCCCCAGCCTCTGTTTCCTCCACAGATAAAGCTTATATAGTGCTGGTCTCTAGTGATGGGATCATATTTAGTCTGGTGAGGGCAGTGAGAACACTGTATTACGATGGCGGTCCTGGCTCAGACTCCCACTGCCTTTTCAGGCCTGTTCTTTCACACACTGGGGCATGGTCCTCAGACTTGTACCAGTGAGTCCACATTCTCACCCACAAGAAAACACATTCTCTGAGTTATTCCTTAGAGGAGGATACAGACCTAGCTACCAGTTCCTGTTATGTCAGAAGTGCTATGCATTGTTGTTTTAGACATAGTAGAAAAACAGAAATTGATGACTACAACAATATGGCTGGCAGTAAGAGGGAGGCTATTGAGGGGGAATGCACAGTAAGAGTTACACATACCTGGACACACACACACACACACACACACACACACACACACACACACACACACACTCTTACTTCTCATAATATTTAGCTGTCAACGAAAGGAAACCTATTACTGTACAATAGTGTAAGTAATTGACATTGCTGATGCCTGCTGATAGAATACCTTGCTTTTTTTTTTTTTTTTTTTTTACTTCCTCCAAGGAGCACTGTTACATCCCTAAATATGCAGGTTGGTCCCCAGACAATGGTGCTACTGGGAAGATTATAGAAACTTGAGTAAAATAGGGACGGATGGGGCACAGGAATCTTCCTTTCTGTTCTGGCTTTAGACGTTAGGTAAACAGCTTTAGTCCACAATGTGCTCCCAACATGATGTTATAGTTACATGTCTCATTGTATGTTATAGATCTTGTTATAGTTTGGAAAGCAGTGGCACTAAGCTGATCATGGACTGAAACCTCAAAAACTGTGAACCAAAAGAAATCTTTCCTCTTTAGTCCTTCATTATCTTAGGTGTTTTGCTATCATGGAAAGTTGACTAACATAAGAGTGACATGGCCAACTTTAAACTCAGTATGTTCTCAATGAATGAACTTTCTAGGGTACTTACCAATAGTGGCCTCCCTTATGAAGCTACCCTAAATGTGAAAACAATTCTCAGTCAGTATGAGCCTCCAATAACTACACTAGAGAGAACATGGTTTTGTTTTAGTCCATGTTGCTAAAGACCTACCATGAAACTTTCAGAAGGTCATGATAGAGCATGCCTTTCAACTTCTAATATTCAAAACCATATCTAATACAGTGGCAACGAGACAACAAAATTAGAAGAATTGGTCAAGAATTCTGGAGACCATAATACACACAATGACCTTTCAGCCACCACAAGAAAGGTCATGCAAGCATCTGGCCTGAGCTGATGTTCTGTAGGATGGGGGGTGCCAGTGTTTAGGGCTAAGGTGGAGGAAGTAAGGTCTCCATGTTTTCCATTGTGGCATTTTGAAGGACAAAAGCCACCAAGTTAAAGTGTTTCATTACCAGATGAGAAAAGTGAAAGGTTTAAAAGGAGCTTCAGTTGTCATTTAATAAGATACTGGAATCCTTAAAGGACCCATCTCAAGGTTCTTGAGGGCTTGGGATTCCTGCTGGGAGAAAATTGCAAAACTTACATCACTTGCTATAACACACAAGGCACTGAAGATTGATGCCATTATTGATCCCAAATATCCTGCCTCTGCCCCATGATCCTCATACAGTCTTTTTGATCTACTTCCTAGGGATGGAGTTATACACAGTCAATGATGTCTGAAATAATACTAGAAATAAATATTTTATGAATTTTGAGTAAGTTTCATTATAGTGCTTCATTCTAATTATTCTACTTGCATTATTAATCTCTTACTTTGCCTGACTTAACCAATTAACTTTGTCACTAATATGCATAGAAAGGAACAAACAGAGTCTGAATGAAGGGTTCAGTATGATTCATGGTTTAGTTAGCTGCAAAATTTATAGAATGCATGCCTCCCTAATGGAAGAATCTTATCTTTGCCCCACTCAACACATACACATCTGGACGTAACTGGTTGGCCATTGGACAAAAGCATATTCTCTCAAGTGTTGTGAGCAGGAATGTGGTTATTTGCTTTGTTTCTGTGTTCAGGCATTTAAGATTGTTTTTCTATTGTAAAGTAATTACTATGGGAAAACAAACTTGCTTTCTTGAACAATGCTACCTGCTTCTCCTCCTGTGACTATAATACCCTTCAAGCACATCTTCCTTGTAGGGGCGAGTAGGGGAGGGGAAGAAGTGGTGAGAATGTAGGACTGTAGGAAAAAGAAAGCAGCCAACCAAATTAAGAGAAAAAATTCTCATAGAGAAAAAAATAAGGGGAAGCTTTGTACTGGTGGGAAAAAAGTTTGACCAGCAAAATTCTCATTGAAGCCAGAATCTACAAGATACTACATAATGGATGGAAATAAAAACAGTTAGCAACCTATTGAAATTCTTATTCCATTAGTATGTACATTCATCTTCCTACTTTCATTCCTTGGATGTTTTCTTTTGAACAAACTATGTTTAGAATGAAAGGGATAAGAAATCCGGGAAGAGATAAAATACATGAAGATGGTGACAGAATAAGCGATGGGGAGAAAGTGAGATGATTAAACACAAAACTTTTGGAGGGTGAAAACCTGCACCCAAAATTGGATCTGTCAGAAGGAAACACCAACAAATGCCATATGAGCCTACTGTATGTGAGCATCCTTGTAACAAAGTCTAGGAAATGATTTAGGAAACATCAAACCTAGCAAGACTTTCAAAGAAACTTGGGGGACAAGGCTGGATGCAGGTACTCATTAATCTTAGACCTGAAAGACTTGGGACTGTATTTCCCCAATACACAAAGACTCTTTATGTCTGGAGCAGTGCAAACAGAGGGCATTGTGGTTGAGTTCACCTAGAATACAGCCCAGAAGTCTGATGAATCTGGAGACTCCTGACAGCAACAGAAAAGTCACCCAGAGCAGACAAGGAGGCTGTGGTAGACCCTAGATGCTAGTGAATAGTCACAGGGGTGGTAGATCCAAAGTGTCTATAGTATAGGCACAGTGGAAGTGCTCATGAGCTAAGCTACGATGCCGGAGATGTTCCCAGCTATTTGGAATCCCAATCCTGCTCATGGTGGGAATGAATCAGGAGGAAACACAGGACACAATAGAATGTGCAGAAGGCCGAGGGGAAGTGATGAACCACAGTTCAAACTGCCACACCAGTGCTTATCATTACATTACACACGAATCCCACATCCCCCACACACAGCACAGGAAAATTCTGCTCAAAAGAAGGGCAACCCAGAGGCAGGTGGAAGAGAGAATGTTGAAAGAGGTTCTGTGAACCCTGGTCACAGCAGAGAGGAATGCAAGCACCAAGCATCCTGGTATAAGGATGTGTGCCCTGAGGGCATGCAAGTGCCTGCATAGTCAGGGCCTTTGGTCTGTTTTTCACATTGAACTACCAGGCTCTAGGTGCTTTTAAACCTTGTGTCAAGTGTGGTTTTGGTACATGATCTTGGTAGAGTTTATTTTTCTAAGCCTTAATTGCTTCTCCAGTAAAATGGCATCAGTGGCAATATCTACTTGTAGAGATACTGAGACCATCACATCAAATGCTGCAACAAGTACATGAAACAGACGGTTGGGAGTAGGGCTTTGAGGAGAGGGACAGAGGGATTGTAGCCATCAAGTGAAAATGCTGTTGCACCAGATAGGATTCTTGTTTGATATATGCAACATCTTGAAGGCATTTCAAGGGAATTATGCAGTGTAGAAAACCCAACGCAGAAGGTTACACAGAGCACGATGACATTCACATAAAACAACAAGGTTACAGAGATAGAAAATAGACAGTAGGTGCATACTAAGTACATGGAGAGAAGGAGGCTGGCTGTAGCCACAAAGAAGCTGTTTTCCCTGGTGGAACTCTCTGGTGCCTGACATTTCTGCTGTGGAGAAGCAGGGCCAGGTGCTACTGGTTGTTAAATACTTTGAATTTAACATCCCATTTTATAAGCTTCAGTTTTGCGTTCTAGAAAATGAAAACAACCACAACAACTGCTCATTGTTCATGAAAGTTTTCTTTCAGGCGTCCTGAAAGCTTCAACTTTTTCTTCTAAATGCAGGGTCTGTGATAAGTATTTTAGATTTAACTGTTGGAAAGAAATCCAACTAGCTTCGTGACTTGTAACCAGCTCTTCTTGCTGTTACCATATGGTGTTTCCTTTAATAAAAACATTTTTGCAGAAATAATGATAAAAAATTACTTTAAGCTTGTATAAAAGTTTGAGTTTTCTGGTGATAAAAACACCCCCTTAATCATGTAGATAGCCACGTATCTGGAGAACCTCTGTTCTCTTGGCTTCTTGCGCTAAGACAGACTCCAGCATTCACTCATGTGTCATTCATCCTTGCTGTTGTGACTCTCACTCACTGGCCTCACTGCAGACTGCACCATGTATATATGGAGCTCCTGCTCTACTCGGGATCCCACTTCTTTCATGAGTTTCAGTAGAATCGCATCCTGGCTCTACACAGCCTTGGCATCATTTCTGATCAGTTCAGCTACATTCAAACAACACAAACACAAAGCTGACCTGGCTTAAACATTAAAAATAATCTGGAGGTGCAAAGACCAAAGGAGCTGTTGTTATTGTGATGAGGGATCCAGGCTCTTTCCTCTTCCTATTTCACCATCTTGAGCATACACATATGTTCTCTAATGGTTGCAAGATGGCCACAGAGCCACATGTCACACTGCACAGACAAGAGATAAGGCTGCACAGGAGAAGGTCATAGGGGTCTTCTAGGCCAAAAGCTCCTAGGGCAGTGGTTCTCTACCTTCCTAATGCTGCAACCCCTTAATACAGTTCCTCATGTGATGGTGACCCCAACCATAAAATGGTTTTCATTGCTACTTTATAACTATAATATTGCTACAGCTATGAATCAAAATATAAATATCTGATATTCAGGATTGTCTTAGGCAACTCTTGTGAAAAGGTCACTCAATTCCCAGGGGTTGCAATCCACAGGCTGAGAACCACTGCCCTAGGGACTCTCAGAGAAACTTCTGTTCTTTCTCCTTAGCCAAAACTGAGTCTCCAGGCCATGTCTATGATGAAGAAAAGGAAGGTATGGGATGACGTTAGTTCAGTCACATGATAACATCCTGACTTACCTTACTCCAAAAAAGGGAGAGAGGGTGGGCTCTCTTGCCTCCCCACAGAATGTGACTTTTGAGGATATTTTATTTCTTGCTTTTCCCTATTGCACTTTAGGACCTCTCAGCATGGTCCTGAGTCTGTATGAAGTTTTGGCTGCTTGGATTTGCTTCTGTGGGAAGCAACCTTGTGGACTCCCTTTATGCCACCTTAACTATTTTGCTGATGTCTGGATCCTAGATGTTTAATTTCATTCCCTTCCTGGAAGATAGGGCAATGTGGCAACAAAGTACATTTAAATCACTATCTTCACCCAGTGTCATCTGGTTCAGTGTGGAGGGCAGGCAGGCAGGCAGGTGCAGACTCCTGTGTGAATGGGGTTGTGGGGCAGCTAAGAGGCGTGGGCTGAGGGGTGCAGTTTCTCAAGCAGCTAGCATAGACTAGCTTGCTAGTATTCAGCCTCTTAGATAACTCATCCTTCTGGATTAAAAAAAGAAGTGTTCTAGCACCTATGATGGTTTTACATTTAAAACAGAGCTGAATTCTGCTAGTCTATTTAAAGATCTGTAGCCATTTCTATGGTAAACAGCGAGGGGACATGCAAGTGAAAAAGATCCCTTGAGGTTAAAGTGCAGACCTGAGTTTCCAGCTTTTATTTTAAAGTTAATACTGTCAGTTGAGTGTTTTGCACATGATTCCACACCCTGAACCATGCAGACGACCCAGTAAATGTGGAATGAACTTCCTCCAAGGCTTTAGAGCCCGGTGGGTGGTACTTTCTAGAGTCAACAGTTGGGAAGAGGAGGAAAAGAAGCAGTGGGAGGAGCAGGCAAGGGCTGGGACAGCTTTCCAGAGATGAGACTGTCCCATCTCTACATCCCCCTTGGAGCCCCTGAAGATCCCCACCTCCTGGGATTCCTGCTGTGTGTCAGCTCTCGCACACTGCACCAGGACTGCTGTGTGGATAGCACAGAAGGGCAGAAAAGATGGTGTCAGATCTCCAAGGTAGGCTGTGAGGGAAACCATGGCTTTTGCATTGTGCTCTCTCTTTGGTGGCTCCTTTTTGGAAGCCTGTGGCTACATGCCCTGTGAGAGGCCTTGTGGTGAGGAGCTGAGCTCTCCCTGCATAGCTGAGTGTGAGAGTTCAGAACTGGGTCCTCTGGCCCAGGTGAACTGTCAGGTACCTTGTTGCCTTGACTGACAGCTTAACTAACCTCATGAGACAGAACTAGCCCACCTGGGTGCTCATCTAATGTTCCTGGCTATGAGGGATCAGGGTGTGCTGAGGTAAGCCACTGTGTGCTGTGAGATACTTTCCCACAACAACCATCCCATAACAATAGGTAACTAGCCACCTTTTCCCTTCCTAGTGCTTAAAGACAGCATTCAAATATTCAAATATTCCTGGGAATAGTTGCCCACCAACAGCTATCTTGGAAATTTTTGGAAAGTTAATGAGAAGTCACAGGGTCCCAAGATGGAGCAGGCACACAAGGTACAAGCACTGGTTGTCTGTTTATTGGAAGGTTTAGAATATTACTACTACTGATTATAGTTACTGACAGTGACAAGATTCAGAGTTACACAGTAGCATTTCAAATTTCACACTGTTAAACTATGTTGCACACTCTTGATCCAAAAAACCAAATTCTAAAATGCTCTAAAATCGGAAACATCTGACAGTGATATAATGCCATAAATCTGATGATTCAATGTAAAACCTTCATTTCATACACACAATGATTAAGAACACAAGAAGCAGGAGAAATGAAGCAGTTCATAAAGCCAAGGCCAGGCAAGCATGAAGACCTGAGTTTGGATCCCTAGTACATACCCAGAAAGCAAGCGCGGTGACACATGCTTGTGGTAACACATGCTTGTCATCCCAGTGCCGGGGAAGCTGAGAATAGAGGATTTCTGGAGCTAATTAGCCAACCAGTTTAACTGAATTGGTGAGTTCCAGATTCAGTGAGAGACCCTGCCTCAAAAACAATTAGGTGGAGAACAACTGACAAAGAAATTCATCATTGACCTCTGGCTTCCACACACATGTACATAAACACCTGTATACATGGATGAACACACAATATTGTATGCTCAATGTAGTAGTAGTAGTAGTAGTAGTAGTAGTAGTAGTAGTAGTAGCAGCAGCAGCAGCAGCAGCAGCAGTAGTAGATATCTGTAAAATCAGCACCAGGATGTCTGAGGCAGGAAGATCATGAGTTCAAGGCTAGTTGCAGATACAAAGATGTTCTCTTCAAAAACACAAACAAAAACATTATAGAATGTTTTTCAAGCTATGTAGGTAAGTTGTATATAAATGGTATGACTTCAGTCCCATTGTTTAAATATCTCATCATATATTCCTAAATTTAAAATGTCCTAAATCTGAAATATTTCCCATCTCAAGCATTTGTAATATGGGATTTTCAACCTGTAGTTGTCAGTGAATAGCTACCCCTGGGAGAACAGAGCTAGGAGTGTACATGTGTTACCAAGCACAGCCCTGATGATCCCATCTGTGCTATGGCACTGATGGAGCCAGAAGACCAGAAGCTGATCCGAAGCCACATGCTCTTACCACTGAAATTCTCATTTTCCTGGATATAATCTACTGACAATGTTGGGTTATCTATCTATGTCAAGTGGAGACTCATGGAAGAAACACCCAGAGATAGATAGATACATAGATAGATAGATAGATAGATAGATAGATAGATAGATAGATAGATAGATCAGAGAAGCAATACTTCTATGTTATTAAATGTGATTGTTAATGTTGTTACCTGGTAGGATCTAGAATCACTTAGGAGACACACCTAGGAGACATGTCTGTGGGGGAATTTCTAGCTTGTGTTAACTAAGGTGGAAAGGTCAACTTCACATGTGAGTGGCACTGTTCTGAGTGGGGTCTTGGGCTGAACAAAAGGGAGAAAGAGCGCTGAGCATCAGTATTTCTCTCCCTTTGCTCCCTCAGTGCAGGTGCAAGGTGACACCAGCTGTGTCATGTGTTGCTACTATCAGTGACATATAAATCAGGTACTAGAACTTGACAAGAGGTGATGGCCATTGTCTACAACAGGCTGTTGCAATATCAAGTCCCTCATCATGACTTAATAGTGATTACAGTATCTGCCTTTTCTTCTGGTCTTATGACCTAGACTTAATTACATCAATTCATTTAATTCTCAGAATAGACCCGATGATAAAATTATTCTGACTCCTATTCAACACAGAAAGTGACAGAGAGGTTTCTTTCTAGAATTATAAACCAGGAACTAGGCAGGGGTCCAGGGACCAGGTATTTGGTTTCATAGCTACATACAACCTCCCACCCCATGGAAGGGACCATGATACAGAGCAGGCAGGGCCTATCCTGCTCCCCAGTTATAGTCCAAATTGTGGTAGGAACCATAATACAGGACAGGCTTTGACTTCACCTCCTAATTGAAGGAAAAGATGAAGGAGGAAACAGTGAAGGCTCCATGATCTGACATACCCAGCTCAGGGCTACAGTGCTCCTGAGCAGGGGTGGAGAAAGACTGGAGAGTCAGTGTGACTACTAAAATCGGGGCAAGGCAATGGTGAGCAGGGAAAACTCTTCCTGGGACAGTAAGAGATTTTTGGCATTTTAGAAAGAGACAAGAAGGGGGAATCCCATCATTTTAAAGTACAAATTTCCTTTCTTGGTAGCACTGAAAGATGAATGCTCTGTGTGACCCCAGCTGCATGCAACCCACATGAGAGCGACAGAACTCCAATCTCCTCCTCCAGAGACCAAATCCCATTTTCACTTGTGGGGATTTCATTCATCTTTGCTTTTTTGGTTTTTTAATTACATTGCAGAAGTGTGACTGTAATTTCCTCTTCATGTCATGACAGCGGCATTCATCAAGAAGCTTTAATTCTCTACAGCAATCACTTTTTTTCCCAACTCCGATTCAATCTCGGTCCAGGCAGAAGGGCAGGGCGTTTTGACCCTGAGGTTAATTATCTGCAAATAAGTTAAAATCACACAAACCCTCATCCTGTGAGAAGAGAAGCCATCCAGCTCAAGACTTCCTGTGCCTTGTCTTCTAAGGTAGCATCTGGGAGGAAGGTTGGGCTGGGCAGTCACCTTGCAAGGTCCTCATCTGTCCTGCAGGGTGGGGCTGGGTGAGGGGCAGGAAGTTTTGAGATGGCTGTAGTTTTGCAAACCTAGTATGGCACTTGACATAATTCCAAACTGTAGGAGTGGCACTAACTCAGGGATGTGAATGGAAGAATGGCCGTAGAAAAGATAAGTATATGATGAAATCCTATTTCTGGGGAAAAATAAAGAAAGAAGGAAGCAATAGGGAGGCTTACCATGGGGCATGAAGGACTGGACTCCATACAGCTACTGACAGAATCTGCTATTCCATGGGAAGGGTCTTAGATGCCATAGATGCTGGACTATCTATCCCTCTGTACACTCCCCTCCTGACAGGCCCACCTCCACATCAAGAATGTCTCCTCAAATCCTCTTGTTATAAGCACAACAGTTGTCTACTTGAAATCCACTCCCCTTCCACTGGGAAATGAATTCAGGTTATCAGCTTTGTGTGGTATGGCCTGTAGGAAAGTTTGTAGGGTATTTTCTTAATCGACAATTGATGTGGGAGGGTCCAGCTCATGGGGGAGTGGTGCCACCCCTGGGCAGGTGACCCTGGGAGGTAGAAGCAAGCAGCTGAGCAAGCCATGGGGAGCAAGTCAGCAAGTAGCACTCCTCCATGGTTTCTGCTTCAGTTCTCACCTCTTTCTGACCCCAACTTTATTTGATGATGGACTGTGATTATGGACATGTAAGCCAAATAAATCTTTTCCTCCCTAAGTTGCTCTTGGTCATGGTGATTTACCTCATCAATAGAAACCAAACTGAGACATATGACAAGGGTTTTTACTCCCGAGACATTTTACTGGCTCTTACTTGCAGTTTTGTTACAATCTTTTTTGAACATATGACCATATATATGGTGTAGGGGGAAATCCTGGCCACACCCGCTTGGGGCTGGAAACAGGTGCCACTGACCACGCCCTCTTGATGGCCCAATGATGGAATTTGTAGGGAGAAGAGAATGACAGCTAGCCATTGTCAAGTGCCTTCTATGTGTCATGTGTAACTGTTTTTTTCAAGCCTTAACACATAAGGGAGTTAGGGTCTTAACTCCTAAGAGGCTGACCACATGAAGGAGTGAGGGTCTTAACTCCTAAGAGGCTGACCACATGAGGGAGTGAGGGTCTTAACTCCTAAGAGGCTGACCACATGAGGGAGTGAGGGTCTGCTCTGAGGAAGCTCTATGTGCCTAGCTCCTGCCCTGCACCAGGGTTGACAGGCCTGTTACTTCTGTTGACCGTTCATTGACTTTTGCATCCTCAGCATCTAGTATGGTGGCTGGCACATGGCAGGATTAAGACAACGTTTGCTTTATTATCGAGGTGACTTTTAATCCAGCAAAGAGGGGCACACCAGTAAGAAGCAATACAAAGATTCACTCAAGGAGGCTCAAAGGGCAGAGTGAGGGGTAACAGACAGAATAATAGAAACACAGATCCCAAGTGGGGGAATCTCTGTGGTGAGGTTGACAGGACTCTGCTGGAGGTGAGAAGGAGTTGAGGAGGTAGAGGTAGGAGGGCAAGCCCAGAATGTACCTGGGGGTGTGTATGCTCTTCCAGATCAGCCTGAGACTCTGTGTGTGACATGGGCATATGGGACCCTGGTGATATTTAATGGGTAAATCGCACGAGGACTTTGATCATGGGAAGGGTACAGCTTCAGGTAACATTCTTTGAGTCCCTAGAAGGGACCAAGGGGCCTATTTTTATGCTCTTCTATTTTTAATGAGAAAGGATGTTGGAGAAGACAAAGCAAGATCAGAAAGCAGCCATAGCTTAGAATGGGATTTCACTGCAAAGGAGCTTTGAGCTCCAAGTTCACAGTTTGCCCAGCTTCTGCCTCCCATGGCATCATGACACCAGTGGCTCAATGAGAGATGCTCAAGAGATCACAGGCTAAGATGGCAAACACTGTTCATTAAAATTTTTATACTCCCATGTTTTAAAAGGTTCAACTTTGGGCCCTCTGGCTTTTAATGAGGCCATGTGACAAGCATCATGAGGGTCTAGTATCTCACTCTCTGAGGGCTGGGATACAGTTCAGCAGAGGTGGTGGGTGTTGAGAATTACATGTCTTAAGGGAGAGAAAGAGTAGATAAGCAGCAGAAAAAGGGGGCATGAGAAGAGGACATTAAGAAAGGGGGTAGAGAAGAAAAGGAAGGGGCTTAATCTGGTTCCTGGGAGGCTGTACAATTAATGTCCCCTCCTTGCCCAGTTCCTTCCTGCTTTACAAGTTCGATCTCCAGGTTCTCTGAAATGCCCCATCTGCTACCATCTCAGATGCTAGTTACATGAGCTAACTTCCCGAGGTTCTTTAGGTCATGGTAGCAAGGCAGTAGGCCGTGATACAGACATCCCACCTCCCAGTCACTTCCCCAGAAACACTAGCTTCTGATCATTTGAGCTGAGGCTTTCAGAGCCAGTAGTGTGGGTTTGCAACCCAGCTATATGGCTTGGTAGCTGTGTGATGTCTGCCAAGTGACTTAACTTTATTGGGCATCTATTTCCTCATCTTTAAATGGCCGATTAGGACAAAGAGGATCAACAGAGTTGATCCATATAAAGCTCTTAGTACAGAACCTGGGACAAAATATACATGCCCTAAAACCAGCAATTGTCATTATCAATTCCCAGCAATGGGAGGAGGTAGGATCACTGCTAACAGGAGAACCATTCAGAGTAGTGAACAGCTGAAGCTTAGCTCGTGGCCTCTGAAAGGTTGCCAACTCTTGCATAATCTGTCCCTGGTGATAAATATTTTTGTCACTTGGAAGGAGGCTGAGCTTCTCTCTTGGTCCTGGGCTTGGACACAGTCACTGATGAAAACATATTACTACCCTTTGATGTCTTCAGAAAAGAATTTTCCCCAAACCACAATTCTCGTTAGACAAAGATCCACTGATAATCTAGTGAGTCTTATAGGTGCCTAGGACTGGGGTTAAAGTACACCATGATCCCCACCTGGCTTACCCCTTCTCTTTTCCACCCTTTTTCTTCTCTAGTCTTAGTGGCAGCAGCTTCTGCCACCTTCTTGAGAGTACCCCCTGGATACTGGCTCCTGCCTCTGCTCTGAAAATGGATCCAATTCCCCTTCTCTGAAGGAAGCTCACATTCTTATAAACATATAAAGGCCTCTGTTCTGTTTTTCACCTTTTCTAAGCAACTTCCTTAAAAGACCATAGCTAAGGATGGGACCCCTTTGCACTTTTCCAGCTCCTACCCCTCAAGTCCTCACTAAACACATGACACGTACTGGTTCTTGACTTGCCTGTGGTTTTTACTTTCTATTCAAACTGAGAACTTCCGTAAATCTTCAGGGATGTGTTTCTCCACCTCTCCATCTGGATCTCTGGACTATATGCAGTGACCCCAACTTCCTCTTTTGAACCTGTCTCTCATGCTCCTGAAGTATTAGGGTGCTCTGGGAGAAGGGCAGACAATTGCTTCATGGACTCGGCATCTACCTTTGTTTCCAGCCTCTATTCCATTCCCCTGCACAACTCACCTGGATGTGGGTGCTGACAGACCTCGTCTCTAATCAGTACTTCCTTCCTTCCTTCCTTCCTTCCTTCCTTCCTTCCTTCCTTCCTTCCTTCCTTTTTCTTTCTTCATCTCTTCCTTCTTTCCTTCCTCCCTTCCTCCCCCCTCTTTCTTTCTCCCTTTGCTCTGTCTATGTGCATGGTACCAGCATTTACTATAAGGAGAACACTACACTGACTATCCCAGAGCCCACATTTCTAAATGCTGGCAAAACACCTCCAGGGAATTCCTGTCTATAGGGCTTAGATCAACCTGGTTCAAACTCGACCTACTACCTTATCTCTTGCCTACTGTGTTCCCTGGTTCTATTATGTGATCACAATGTGGACTTTCTCAAGTTACTTGGATGATCATGTACCTGTCATGCTTTCTAGCCTCTGTATCTGAACTTTATCAGTTGCCATCTTCCAGCTCCCACTCCCCTAGTCCTCACTAAACACATGCCATGTACTGGTTCTTGACTTGCCTGTGGTCTTTACTTTCTATTCAGAATCTAGGTTTTCTTTTGTTTGCTCTTCTCAGCAGTATTGGGGATTGAAGACAGCTTCTTGGACAAGCTAGATAAGCATTCTGAGAGTAAAAACCGCCTGGTCCCCTAATATCATCTCTGCTTTTGATCTTCCCCTCCATTCCATCTTGTACCCACACAGCCCAGTCCAACCACAACCTTGCTCCATTTCCCACTTGGTGGGCAGTGCTTTCTCCTCATCTGCAAAAGGTCAAAAAAGGACCAGAGCAGTTAGTCATTGAGCGCAATTGTCTAGATCCAATACACTACTACTGTCCTGTGGTTGGCTGGTTAGCACTATAAACAGATGGGTAGATCAGTGGGTATACAGAAGAGATAATGTGGGTCTGGAATGTTCCCCAGTGACCATGGCTAAGATTTGGTCCTCAGCCTGTGATACTATTGAAAGTGCTAAAACCATTAGGAAGTGGGCTAGTTGACCATATCTGATCACTGGGGGTGACCCTGAGTGGAAATAGGGATCCTGGCCCTTTTTTTTAAAACCTCACTTTTGACTTCCCATCCTCCACATAGAAACAGACCTCCTTTGACATGCACTCAGCAAGATATACTGTGTTGACATAGACTCGATGCAGGGCCAAGAGATCATGAACTATAATTCTGAAACTGTGAGCCCAAATTAGTTGATTGAACCCTTCTTGTTTTAAGTCATTCACATGGCTACTGTGTCACAGTGATGAAAAACTGACTGGTACCTAAGAGATGAGTAAGAGCAGCCCATGCACCTCATTCAGGTTGGCTCATTCGAAAGGGGGGGGGCTGCTCTTGGGTGCTCCTGTAGATCAGTGGTTCTTAGCAGAGGAGATGTTTAACAGGAGTAAAGTTTTCCTCCAGGGACATTTCATGGCCTGAAGGTATCGTTTTTGTGGTTATAATTGGAGGGGAGGGGATGCTTCTCCTGGCATATGGTTTCTAGGGATCAGAGTGTCTGCTGAATACCCTGAAACACACAGGAACACCCTGTATAAAGAACGATTACCAACATGGCAGTTGTGCTAGGGTTAGAAAGTCTCAGAAGTTACCCCTGGGAACCAGGCAGGGGTTTGGATAAATGAAGGAACATATTGAATCATCTTACGTTTGGAAACCTCAAAAGCAAACAAATGCAAACGAACATCAAAGGCATGGACACCTGTGCAATACAATGAGGGCACAGGCACTTATGTTTAAGCAGTATGTTTGACATTCAGGAGGAGACAGTCCAGGAAGGCCAGAGGCTAAACTCTGAATATAGAAGAGTCCAAACGTATTTTATGAAATTGTCTAGAAATTCCCCCAACAGAAGAGCAACACCAGTGCAAGCCTCACCTCTGACAACACAGACCACCAATGCATGCTGCCTTTTCTGAATAAGCTTGCAGCTCCTGCATGTGTCTGTACCTTGCTACCCTGCCACCTCTCCCCAGATCCTCTCCACTGTCCATAGTCTCATTCTAGGAGGCCCTGTTCCAGCATCAGGGGATAGTCTGTTGGTCTAATCAGGTCCTGGGGGCCATTTATTAGCAAAAACTGTTCATCAGTTACCAATGGGAGTGATAGCTGCCAGGGCTGGGCTCTTTGCTGCAGTGGGAAACTGATGCTGTCTGGAACTAAATACTTGCTTTGTTTAAGTTCCCCTTTCTGTTAAGTTGTGAGAAATGGAAACAGCAGCCATCTGTGGATGAGCGAGCAGCACAAATGCCCACAGCCATTGGACCTCACTGGCAGCTTTCTAGGGAGTGTGGTGGCCTGGCAGCCTGCTGAGCAGGTCATTGTCGTAAGCACATTAGACATTGATGGAGACAAGGGACATTTCCTCCCCAAATCTCCAAAGTCAGTGGGAGAACTAGAGAGCTTAGATAGGGGTTTAAGGGTGGTCCAGTCTCTGCCCAGTGGAGGGAGGGAGAGCAGGAGGACAAGCTTAGGGTAGAAACGTTTGCCTCAAGAACAGCTTACTGCGGGGCAAGTACTTGGCTCTTTTCAGGAGAAAGCCCAACTGTGCTTGAGGGTTTTGAGAACTAGCTGGGGCTGCTGTACACACCCAGCTCACACTGTGATTTAAGCCCATTTGCTACCAGCTATAGCAAGCCGCAGTGCACAATGTGTTTTTCCTGTCACTTATTGCAGGCAGGGACTCCTGTGAATATATTCTCAGCTTTGCCAACAGCAAAAATCATTTTGAAGAAGTCATTCTTTCTAGATGAGCAGAATTATTCCCTTTACCTCCTTGCCCCTCGCTCGTCATGAATAAACAGCCATTTCGGCTTCAGCAAACCTCACTTCAAAATAAGCAAAGCCCAAAACAAAAGAATAAAACAAAACAAACAAAAACCCAATAAAGCTGTAATGCTCCAAAATCCATAATTTCCCTCCAAATGTCACCATATGAAAACACCAAGTTCCTTCTAAGCACATTTACAAAGCCGTATCAGGCCATTCCCAGCTGTTGGATTATTCTGAAATACAATCAAATTAATGGGTAGACTCACAAGCCAGGCATAATTCCTCCATTTATGTTGTTCATGGAACTGTCCCTATGACTGGAAATTCCTGCCACCATCCGCAATGAACAAAGAACGCAACCCCACGGCTAGAATGGTAATGGCCAATCTGCAAGTGTTCCCAGTCCCTTCAGTTCCCTGCAGGTTCATCAACGCAGCCTTTGCCCATCGCTCACTTGATTCTTTCAATTATTTAGCAACCATTAAGAGCCAGAGTAGATTCAGCTTTGAGCCACCCTTCGCCCTGTTGCAGTCCTTCTAACAGTTCCTTCATGAGGTGACCCTCTTAACAGTATGAGCAAGCTGACCTCTGCCTCCAGACACACATGTACTTAGAAAGAACTTTCTGTTGGAATCCCCTTGTTACATTTCCAGGGACCAATGGCACATGGCAACAATGGGTGTGTGTGACAGGAACCTCCAGAAGTGTTCATAGCTGTCATATGCCTCAGAAGGAAAGGTACTAAGATCTTGGTGTCTCTAAGCCTGTGAACTCCTCAGACTCATTGAATCTGCACTTAAGTAATTAGCTGGGCACTTACTAAATATGTAACGCATGCCCAGATGGTACCAAGCATTGCTTCTCTGGGAGCAGGGGAGATGGAAGGCCGTAGATAGAGGACAAGCAAATGAAAGGTTCAGGAGGAAGTGCTGAGCAGAACTGAGACCCAGGCCACGTTCTCAGCACACAGATCCGGGTGGATGTGCTTGCTTTATAGTTGCATGAGACTTGTCAGCATAGCTCTTCTGGTCTTAACAGAAAGCCCGACCTGGCCTTTCTACATTCTACTGATTTGGCATCCTGCCTCTACCTATGAAAGTGGTAACGAATAGAAAGGACACTGCTGCCACACGAAAGTAGCAGTTGTCAATGGAAGAGGCGTGTATATAACGTCTCCAGAGCCCAAATGGGACAGAAAATACTGGAGCAGGAAGGGGTCTAACCTCAGGGAGGAGAGTGAAGCAGAGCTGACCAGATGATGGTTCTCTAGTCATGCTAATGTGACAGTGACAACCCCACCCACCTAAACAGCAACAGGTGCCGCAGGCCCCCACTTCCCTAAGCAGCTTCCTGGGGACTAAGCAACACATTTTTGTCTTTCCTACTAGCAAAGACTCAACAAAGAAGAAACTGTCACTCCACTTTACAGATACCAAAAGTGAGGCCACGCAACTTACCCGAGGTCTCTTATTTGTGTATGACATGGTTCAGCTGGTTTTGGAATGGGGCTCATTTTAATTGAGTGCATCAACCTGACAGCCAAAAGAAGCCACTGTTATTCCATGCTCCCTGGAAGGGTTGTTCACGTGGAAGGGAAGAACTCACTGTCTCTTGAGAAGCCAGAGGAGTCACTGGCTAGGGATTGCCAGTTAGAAGATGGTGCATCTCAGGGTGATATAGTACACAGCGGTGCTCAGCTCTGCAAACCATGCTGGTTCCTCCACACGTGCAACTCCTCTTTTCTGCCCAAAGCACAGCTGCTTAGCAGAGGGGCTGATGAGGTCCAGAAGCCTCTTGGCAACACTCCCTCCTTAATTCTTTCTACCTTTATTTTATTACAAAACCATTAGTGGAAAACCATTATTGTGGGTAATCAGGTACCACATCCCTGACAACCTCTATGCATCTACCTTTCCCAATGGGTCATCCTTTCAAGGACACCATAGACTCATATTTTTACAACCGTACCATTTTAGGTTTCCTTTGACTTAATATTATAGCCTAAATATTTCTCCTGCTGCTGTATTGTCATCACTGTCAACGTCTTGTTGGGCCACGGCCATGGAGTGTGTACCTCTTAGCACTGAGACTTGCCAGGACTTGTAGGGTATTTTCTTAATCGACAGTCACCTGTGGGAAGTGCTTCACTAAATATGCACATGCTTGTTCCACAGCCAGATGAAGGGTTGTGGCATGTGATTAATCCCAAGGAAGGATTTAAAAAAGGCTTTAGAAAGAAAATAAAAAAAGAGTTTCTATTTGTGAGCGGAAACACGGAGCAGGTGCCATGTGGCACACAGGTGCAGCACACCTAGTCTTTTCAAGTCAGGCCCTGAAGTGCTGCTGTGTCCCACTGTGACAGTCACTTACCTGGTGGAATTTACCCACCCGTCTTCCAATTAATGTTCCTAAAATAACCACACTGATGAAGATATTAATAGCAGCTATAGCAATGGAATCCACTATCACTGCTGCTTGTTCTGTCTCTATAGTTCCTCTTAGTCATGGGGTCCCAAAATCAGGCTATAATTCATAAGTGTGGCATGGAAGGCACTGATTTTGCCACACTGGTCTCTGCTGCCTGTCAGGCCTGGGCCAGCCCTGCCTTAGGGAAAAGAGTCTACGTTACTGTTATGGTTTGGATGTGAAAATGTTCCCCATAGGCTCAGTGGTTTTTACACTTGGTATCTGGCTGCTGATGCTGTTTTAGGAGGTTGTGGAACCTTCTGGACCTGGGTCTGGCTGCCAGACCTAGTTCTGTGAGCCTAGGGCCGAAACAGAGAGTCATGACTTTTCTTGCTTGAGTTGAATTTCTGTTTCTGGCTTGCTGAGAAATGAGTTCCAGCCACATACATGTTCTTGCCACCATTAACTGGCTGTGCTGTCCCCAAAATGGTGGACTGATACTCTGAGTCAAAACTTAACTCCCCTCCCTTAAGTTGTTTCTTGCCAGTTATTTGGAAACAGTGATGAAAAAAATAACTAATACAATTATGGAAATACACTAATCAGGTAGATTCCAAACCTGCTCAAGACAACCAGAGCCATGCATGGTGAGGAGAAGTGCACTAAGAATGCCCTTGCCTGGAACAGCCTTCAGTTCCCACTGAACCCCTTTCTCTAGCATCCCCACTGCTCGTCAGGGCTTCTCCAATCTTAGGAGAATGTGCCTGTCACCAGCTGGCTGCTTGGCTGAAGCTGCCCACAGTGGATGCTTCTAAAATTCATTTCCAGCCACATTTTGGCTCAAAGCCCCGAAGCTTCTTTTTAGGAAGAGGACGGAGCCTCCCAATTTCATTTTGCTTTCTTACTGCTTGTTCAAAGAACAATCATCTAAGATCAAAATATCATCCTCAGGCAAAAAGAATTGAATTCAAACACTCTTAAGAACACATTCAACAACCTTTTCCTCACAAACAAAGCAAAACAAAACACAACACAACACACTTGTTGTGTCCCTAGTTACCTTAACAATGAATGAAAACAAAAATGGGCAGAGGGAGAGTGTATTCAGAAGAGAGACTTTCTGCCATTTAGGAGACTTTGGGTGATAGTGAATAGGCTGATCCCAAGAAATGGTCTCTGTAGCCCTACAAGGGTCCTGCGACTAGTCCACCCTGCTGCCGACACTGAGGTCTAGGGGGATCAGTAATGTGGCCTAGGTTGAACAGTTGGTCTCAAAGTAAGTTTCAAAATTCAAGCAGCCTTCTCCCAGGACCCATCTTCTGACCCCAACACTACACTTGGTATTTGCATATCGCTGTGGCCTAAACAAGCTAGGAAGTTAACTCCTGGTAAATAAAAAGAAAAATGTGTTGGTATTTGGCAGCTCTTCCCTCTCCCCTTTATTTTGTTTTAGTGGGAGTGGTACTGGGATTGAGTCTTAGCTCTGGGCATGCTAAGCACATGATCTGCCAGTGAACTGCACTCTCCACCTTCTTATGCTACACCCCACACATTGCCTGTCATGAAGAACAGCTCCCACCGCCAGCTGGTCCACTTCACAGTCTGCTTTTCTTCACTGATCCTCGTGAGATACAAAATACCAGCAAAGCCACTGGATATCCTCAGAACTTGAAATTTCTGCCCTCTGGTGTCTCCCCAAGCCATTGTCTGGATGCCTCTTTCTGAATGTTAACACTGTTCCCAATCTTTTTACCTCTACCACAACCACCCATAGCTTATGACTTGGTTTTTATTTTATAAAATAAGTGTCATGCCATATTTTGTCTTTGGGGATTTTCTTTACACTATATTTACAGTGTTAGAACTTTGAAGTTACAGAAGTTACAGAAGGAAGGAGGTGGAAGGGAGGTAGGTAACAGGACTGTTGTTCTGTAGTCACAAACTTTCCCAAGAGCACCAGGCTTTGACCTTGCTTTCTGAGGCAGCTCAGGTGGGGAACAGTACCTCACTGATCTTCCTCCCCTTACACCCTCTCCTCCCTGGGCTCAGAACCAAGGCCTCCTTTCTGTCTCCAGAACATCCCAAGTACCATCTTTCCGTGGGGCCTGAGTTAGCTGTTTTCCTCTGCAGCTCCTAAGTTCAGACTGACATCACCTCCCCCAGGAAGCTTCTCATGAGCATGCAGAAGGCAGCTGCAGGGGATGCGCCCTGCTTTATTCAGCCTGTTGGATGCTAGCATCTACTGACTTCTGTCTCTCTTGCTTTACAAGAAGAAAAACCAGAGATGTACCTAGGGCCGGGGTATCCCCAGGCACCAGAGGAGGCCCAAACCTCCTCCTCAGGTATTCTTGAGGTCAACATTTTCATAGTGCTTCACCTGATTCTCTGTACAGGAGCCACAGGTGGCTGAGACTCACAGTATGCTGCTGCAGATCAAGGCAATGGGGACACATAGTTACCAGAGTTCCTTTTTACAGTCTTCATATTTGTGGGGAGGAAAGTATAATAACAAGTTTCCTCCCATAAATCCAATATACAGGATTTTTGAAAATTCTCCTTAAAAGCAGTGAAAGTTGTCTTTATTAAATCTCACATCTTTGGCATCCATTTTTCTGAATATTTTGTGTGGCTAGATAGGAAACATGCATGTTCGTGTCTACACAATGACATTCCAAGTTGTCTCAAAGAAAACCAAGTTGAGCTAGCAACTATTTCATAGAACACAGGTTTTTACTTGAAGTGAGTATTGTGAGACCCAGGATGACTGAGATTTCCAATTATGAACCTGCTATTCATACTCAAGTGAAAATGTGAGTTTTGGAAAATATTCCTAGTAAGAGTGGTGGTGTGGATAATGAACACATTTTGTTGATCTTAGATAATGGGATTTGTTAGCATCTGGAAGAGACCCACAATGGAGGAAACCAGCATTTCCAATTGGTGATGCATTATGTCACAAAATTACACACTTGTAAAAGGTTCCAATTTCAATAAAGAATAACGGAGTGCAATATTACAAGTATAGAAAGGCTCACTGATCCTGGTTCAGATTTTCTAGTGCAATGAACTTTGTAAAAACCAGTGTAAGTAATCCATCAGTGAGGAATAATAGCCAGTCTTCTCAGAAGCCACTGGGCACTTTCTCCTTTTAAACAGCACCCTGGCACCCTGGCACCATGGCTGGGGTTCTTCATCTACTCAGCAAGAGCAACTGAGAGTACCAGCCTGAACACGGAAGGAGCTGGGCCTAGAGGTTCATAGCTGTAATCTCAGCACTCTGAAAGCAAAGAGAGAAGGATTGCCATGACAAGAACAGGTTGGGCTATGTGGTTCCAGTTTGACTCAGAATACAAACAAAACAAAAGACAACAAACAAAATAACCAAGGAAAGGAAAATGATGTCAATTTTGTTTTTAAAGGAAGCAGACATTAAAGTGGTCTGAAAAAAAAAAAAAAAGATAAATCCTGGATAATGAGGAAGGATCTAGCAGTTTCAAAGTGCACAGGGAAAACCAGCAGGCCAGAAACACAGGTGGGAGTTAATGTTGCTTCTTAAGCTAGAATTTCTTCAGGAAACCTCAGTTTCTGCTTAAGGCTAGATATGATGGAAAGTGGCTCACTGAAATTGTGAGTATACTAATTGCAGATGTTAATCATATCTACAAAACACCTGTACACTGACAGCTACATCAGTGATTTTAGTGCAATGATTGGGTAGTACCTTAGCCAACTTGAAACACAGGTCATAGAAAACTTGTTGATGTGGTTTGATCTGTGTAGATCTGCCTCCATGACAAGACACAGAGAGGAATACAGGAGGGATAAGGGTAAGGCAAAGGGAAGACAGAAACTATCTGGTACTTTAATAGACATCTATGAGGATAAGGGTTCCACAATAATGAAGAAACAGAGATAAACAAAATAAAATCAATTATTTTTCTGGCAAAATGAAGGGGAGAAGGATTCTGAGCAGAAGAGATGGGGTAGTCAAAGCTCTCTTGATGTAGTCAGTATGCACAAAGTAGACATGGTTTGCATACCTGGACTGAGATGTCTAAGAGGGTAGGTTGGCAAGGGACCACTGAGTGAAGGAGACTATAAGCTAGGGATTGCATTAAAAATTATCTAAGACATGCTAGGCAGTGGTGGCACGTGGCTTTAATCCCAGCACTTGGAAGGCAGAGGCAGGTGGATCTCTATAAGTTCAAGGCCAGCCTGGTCTAAAAAGTGAGTTCTAGGACAGCCAGGACTGTACACAAAGAAACACTATCTCTAAAAAATAAAACAAAACAAAGAAAAAAGCAAGCCTGCTTAGACTAGGAATATCCTCCTTGAAATAGTAATATACAGGATGCTTTGGACTAAAGTCAAGAAGAAGCTAGTAAGGATGCAGACAGTTATTGACAGACTGATGGCAGCCATAAATTACTACATAACTTGGGTGGGAATAAAATGAAAGCAGGAAAGCAAAGAAATATTGCAGAGAAAGAAATCCTTAGAAGCAAGCGGGAAATAGAAAGTGAAAGAGAGAGAATTCTAAAGTTGGAATAATTACAATGTGATTGCATCATAAATATCTAAGATGCTCATGCAGCCCACCCAACTCCCACCATCAAACAGCTTTCTGTCTCAAGAAAAATGAGTCTCTACATGAGAGGTCAAAAGGGCTTTACAAACCCCATCCATTCCATTGTGTCACTGGAGAGCCATTTTTCATATTAACGTGACAACACAAATCAGGTTGCAGCAGCATTCCAAGGAAAACTCAGAAAAGAAAAGTTTCATAATGTGGTAAGGCAGTGCCATTGGCTGTGCCATTAACTGTCACAGGCAGTGTTAATAGATGCAAAATGGAAATGTCTTTAAATAAATTCCACAATCAATGGGAAGCTACATACCCCAGTAAGCAAACCATAGAAGGATACATATAAGAAACAGAGGCACATTTTTATCCATAAAGTTTTGTTCTCCTATCTTGGCAACTGAGAATTTCATTGAACTCCATGAATCTGCATCTTGTTTCATCACCGCCTCCAACCACAACACAATTGTATATTTGCATTTCTTCCTATAGTTATTTTTCATGGTTGTATATGGTAGTTACCTAAAGCTTCATTGTTAAGTTTAAATGAATTAATGAAATACTTAGAAAATGGTTATGGTTGTAATTTGTCAGCTAGCTATAACTGCATGTAAATACAAATTCTTTGTAGTCTTCAATTAACTTTTAAGGATATGAAAGAAGGACTTGTGGGGCTCAGGTAGGAGAATTGTAAGTCTGAGGTCAAACTGGCATAGTGAGAGATACATAGGAAAACTGTCTCAAACACACACACACACACACACACACACACACACACACACACACACACACACACACACAGACAGAGAGAGAGAGAGAGAGAGAGAGAGAGAGAGAGAGAGAGAGAGAGAGAGAGAGAGAGAGAGATGAACACAGATATGCAAGCACACATACACCAGCAAAAATGCAAAGGGAACCTAGAGATCTAGTTGTTTGGGAACTACAGTTCTACTTTTTCCCATATGCTGGGTACTGGCTGAACACTGGACCAAATACTAAAGACATTCTCTTTGACATTTGTTTGTCTCCTTTCTGAAATCTCTGTCTTTAACCTAGTCTTTGCTTGCTTCCCTCCCTTCCTCATGAGTCCTGCAGCTTTAACAAATGCTTACAAATGTAAAGCAGCTCACCCCCATGCAGATACACACTTCAATTTTTATAAGAATATAATGCAATGGCTTTACTGTTAATTACTGGTCTTAAAGTATTTTTCACTTTCTGCATCATGACAGAGGATAAAGACGTGACAGTATCATTTATAAGTTCCTTCCTTCTTCAAAGGGCAGCACATGCCAACTTTTAAAAACAACTCTCAAACTCCTTTCTGGAAGAGAAGAGACACTGTGATAGTAACAATTTCTATGTAAAACAGAGAGTTCACACAGTGTCACACTACAAGAAAGCCACACTTAAAGAAAAGCAAACTATGAACTTTCCAGGATTATTTCTGAGTGTGCTACAGAATTTGAAATTGAGTTACCTTGTATTGGGGAATGTGATCTCTCTGTTAATGAGACATGAGTGATGAACCACTGCCAACCCCAGCTCTTGGTGGCCATATCATCAGAACTTCTGTAGATTCCACACAAAGTTTAGCTTTGTGCAGATGCCCAAGAGAATGCTCACACAAGGGTATGGAAATGTACTCCTGTTTCCCAGATGCTGAGTTAGCACCTAGATGCTGTCCTTAAGGTACAGGGAGCCTAGTCTTCAGACAAGTCTAACAGAATCAGTAGTGAAGGGGGTGAGGTGTGAGCAAATCTCTGACCCTAAGAAGTGAGGTGGGAACAGATCTCAGACCCTAAGGGGTGAGGTTGAGCAGATCTCAGGCCCTAAGGGGTGAGGTTGAGCAGATCTTACCTCCTAGGAGGCAAATGTTGATTTGCTTCAGACAGGTTGTAACAAGGAGCAAGACAGGTCATAGCTCAGAAAAACCAAAGACTCTGCAGTAACAGGAAGATTCCCCAGATGTGATTTCCTTGTTTTTAAAACACACTGGCTCGAACTTAATAATGAGAATTTAATGAAAATTTTCACTTTAGAACCAAAATAAGCAACCACAGCCTTTGGCTGAGATTTGGGTATCTCCAGCTGAAGGGGAATAGGTTCTGCCTTCTGATAGGTTTTGTTATCTAAGAAAAGAGATACCATAATACAGGGAGCCATTATAGGTTTAAAGAGAAATCAGGTGCTAAGGAAATGTCTGTAGATCTACAACAATGACACCAATTAACAATCTAATCAACAGTGGAGAGGCTCCCTTAAATGCCCTCCCCTGATAATGAGATTGATGACTGACTTATATGCCATCCTAGAGCCTTCATCCAGCAGCTGATGAAGTAGAAGCAGATACCAACAGCTAAACACTGAACTGAACTGGAATCCAGTTGCAGAGAAGGCGGAGTGATGAGCAAAGGGCTCAAGACCAGGCTGGTGAAACCCACAGAAACAGCTGACCTGAACAAGGGGAAACTCTTGGTTTGATAGCTGGGAAACCAGCATGGGACTGATTCAGACCCCATGAATGTGTGTCAGTGAGGAGACCTTGGAAATCTATGGGGCCTTTTGTAGTAGATCAGTATTTATCCCTAGCATAGGAATAGACTTTGGGAGCCCATGCTACATAGAGGAATACTCCCTGAGCGTAGACACATGGGGGTGGGCCTAGGCCCTATCCCAAAGGATATTATAGACCCCTATGGAAGGCCTCACTGTTCCTGGGTAGCAGAAAGGGTATGGGTAGGGTGTTAGTTGGGGTGGGGGGCGATCAGGGGAGGAAGGGAGGGAGAGGGAACTGGGATTGACATGTAAAACAATCTTGTTCCTAATTCAAATAAAAAAATGGAGAAAACAACAATAAAAGAAAAGCAGCACTCAAGAGAAAGATGCCATGAGACAGGGTTCAAACAGAGTTTTTTTTTTTTTTTTTTTTTGGTTAGGAAAAGTGATCATCAAAAGGGGAAAGCAGAGGGGGGAGACCCGCCTCCAGAGACAGGAACAGCAGGAGAGAGGAAAGAGGAAAGGGGGGAGGGACAGGGAGAAGGAGGGAGAGTGGAACAGAGAGGGAGAGAAAGAGAGAGGAGGATGGGAGGTGGGCAGGGTCCTTTTAAAAGGGAACATAGTGAATGTGCATAGGTGGTGCTCTTAGTGGCTGCAGCTGAGTTGTATCCTGTCAGAACCCCAAGGACAGGTCAGTACAGATGCCTAAATACTAACAATAGGTATGTAGTCCACAAATTTTCTGGTTTAATTAGATAAAAGAAGTTTTGGTTAAAAAAAAATAGCCTGCATTCTGAATTGCAGTCTTAGAATTGATGTTTCAAATGTCACTGTATGTATCAGTGTGTTCTGGCCCTCTCACCTGGATTGATGTTTATAGGGCACTGGCAAAACATTCAGAGAGCTACACAAGTTCTAGCAAAAAGGCTGCCAAATTAAAGAACAGGTACAGAAAGAAGTACCTAGTCCTCACTCACCAGCCTCCACTAGTGAGCCCTGCCACAACCCAGGCTGAGCAGTAGGCTATGCTGTGGGTCTAGGAGCACACAGTAGATCTGATGCTGACTCTCAAAAGACCGGTCTAGCATGAAAGAGCTGAGTAAAATGATTACATAATTAGCATAAAAGGAAAATGCCCCCATTAATTATCAATACCTCACCATCCCTGCAATACAAGGGGAAAGCTGTATGGTTGAGAGATCACAGCTGCATTCTCAGGAGACATCTGGTGAGAGTGATTAAGAAAGCCAGCTTTTGAGTGAATAGCAGCTCTAGGCAACACTTATGGATGAATGCAAAAACTGCTAATGCAAAAAAATGATGGAAGGATGTGATGCTTAGTTTTGGTTGTGAAACTGGCTACACAAAAGAGTGGATGCCTAGAGAATTGGTCAGGCACACTTTTGGTTTACAGAGGGAACTAGCATGTAGGCCAGGGATGCACCAGGAAGGCCTACTCTCAATGTAGGCAATATGATCTACGATGGCTAGGAAATTATATAGATTACTTTGATTGAAATCGGATGACTCACTTTGGGTGGCACTATTCCCTAGGCTAGGGACCTTGGACCAAGAAAGGTCAGAAAAAGCCAGTTAGTGCTAGCATGTGCTGCTCTTCACTTCTGATCATGGATATCATGTGACAAGCTCCTGGTTGCAGCTCATTCCTACCACCAGGGACTGTAACAAGGAATCATGAACTACACAAACTGTTTCTACCTTAAGTTGCTTTGGTCAGAATATTTTATCACAGCAACCAGGAAAAAAAAAAGAAAAAAAATGTCATGTAGAATTCTGGGGTTTATGGAGCAAAAGCTCAAGATAAAGACTATCTCTTGCTTGTGCTTGTCCTTTTGAGTGGTGCATTTTTCTGCTTCTCATGGACATCAAGTTCTAGGTTCTTCAGCATTTGAATTTGGATGTGCACCATGAGCTCCTCAGGGTTTGTATTAATTGCTTTTTTTCTGCTATGATAAGACACCATGACCAAAGGCAACTTATGGAAGCAATATTTTAGTTTGCCTCAATTGTCAGAGGACTAAAGTTCATCGTAGTGAGTAATCATGGCAGCAGCTGGAGCAGAAAGTCTGGATCCTTAACTTCAAGCATGAATCAAAGTGAGTGAGGTGGAAGTAGGGTGAGCTATATATCCTCAAAGTTTGCCCTGACTGATACACTTCCTCCAGCAAGGCTGTACCACTTAAACCTCCCCAAACAGCCCTACAAAATAGATACCAAGTGCTCAAATCTCTAAGCCCATGGGAGACAATCTCATTCAAAACAGCACAGGACAGATCTTCCAGGTCTTCTGCCTTGGACAGGTACTACATCCATGGCTCTCTTAAGATGCTTCCACCTTCCTGGATTAAGCGGTTAATACTTTACCTGGCTCCCCAGCCTGCAGATGGTCATTGTAGGACTATCCAGGGTCTGAAGCTGTGAGCCAGTCTAATAAATTCTATCTTATGTACATGGTGTGGCCTTGTTTCTCTGGAGAACCTGAATACGGGGGGGGGGGATTTATAATACACATCTTATACAATACTTAACCGACTAACCTTAAAGGCACAACATGAGACAGGGATGTACAATCTCTGCCAGTCAAAGTCTTATCAAACATACAAAGTAAGTTAAACCTGATTAAGCTTCTAGATTCAACTACTTGCTAGCAGGAAATCAGAAGACAGAAGAGTGTGTGAGATAATACCACAGGGGATGCACCTGCAGAATTCAGACCTGAGAAAACTGTTGAAGTCACACAACCCAACTTCAGTCACCACAGGGTTATGCAGTGGGAGAGGAGCTTCTAGATTAAGAGATCCAAGAGACACCAACTGAAAGCAAGTGCTGACCTTGTGTAAACTATGAAAAAAAGAAAAAAAGTTGAAAATTATTATATAATCTGATAATTCAGAGTTTTAAAAGCACTGACTGCAATATTGTGGTTGCACAGTTTATGCACCTAAGGGTCAGAGAAGGAACACTGTGGAAGAGGGTGTGGAAAGACTGTAAGAGCCAGAGGACCAGGGTGCATGTGGTGAGGAGGTGCCTTCTAGACATAACGTGATGCTACACCCATGAAATCTCAACATTATGGTTGCCTAAATAAGACCTGCCTAATAGTCAACCAGTTGGCACACCAGCATGAATGGGGACATCTTCACAAGGCCCCATCTCTGGATGAAGAGCTTCAGTCAATTAATGGCTGATGAGAGAGGGAGAATCAGCTTTCACAGGGATGAAACTCCTGATGAGTTATCTAATCCCAGTTGTCAACGCTAAACACAAGTATGTGTGAACAATAGTAAGTGGACTTAGTAGGCTGTATTGTGTGTGTGTGTGTGTGTGTGTGTGTGTGTGTGTGTGTGTGTGTGTGTATGTGTATATCAATAATAATTACAGAAGAAGATATCATGAATCTAAGAGGGAGTGGGGAGACATTCCAGGGTTGTTGGAGGGAAGAAAGAAGGGTAGAAATGATGCAAACAGAGTGTACTTATGTATGAAATTCTCAAAATTTAAAGAATTCAGGTCATCTTTTTCAAATGTGATTTTTTTTGCTATAGTATACATATAAGTTTTGTGGAGGAAGACATAAAACTAATATTAAAAGAATGGTGAGCAGTTAGGTGTGATTGTATCTTGCCGATAACCTTAACACTCATGAGACTGAGGAAGTAACCAGGTGTGGTAGTGCATGCCTTTAATCCCAGGATTCAGAAGGCAAAGGAACAGGCTTTTGTTTTTTTGTAAGTTTGAGGCTAGTCTGGTCTACACAGTGAGCTCCAAGACAGCCAGGACTACATAGAGAGACCAAAACAGAGGCTGAAGCAGGAAGACCATAGATTCCAGACCAAGTTGAGTTACTACTACTCAGTTTATAAGAATAAAAGACAGCAAGAGGTGGGTCAGCAAGGTTGGCTCAGTGAGGAAGAGTGCTTTCTGCAAAGCCTGGTAACCTGAATTTGACCCCCTGAGCTGGGTTTTGGTGGTGCACACCTTTAATCCCAGTACTTGGGAGGCAGAGGCAGAGGCAGGCAGATCTCTGTGAGTCCAAGACCAGTGTGGTCTACAAGAGCTAGTTCCAGGACAGGCTACAGAGGGAAACCATGTCTCGGAAAAAAACAAAACAAAACAGAAATAGACACCCACCTCAAAACACTGAACTCCTGGAATCCAGTTACAGAGAGGGAGGGAGAAGTGATGAGCAAAGGGGTCAAGACCAGGCTGGTGAAACTCATAGAAACAGCTGACCTGAACAAGGGGGAGCTCATGGGACCCAGATTGATAGCTGGGAAACCAGCATAGGACTGATCCAGACCCTGTGAATGTGGGTGTCAGTGAGGAGGCCTTGGCAATCTATGGGGCCTCTGGTAGTAGATCAGTATTTATCTCTAGTATACGAATGGACTTTGGGAGCCCATTCCACATAGAGGAATAATCTCTCAGCCTAGACACACAGGGGAGGGCCTAGGCCCTGCTCCAAATGATATGATAGATTTTGAAGAACCTTCCCTGAGAAGCAGAAAGAGGATGGGACAGGGGGTTAGTGGGGGGCAGGGGAGGAGGGGAGGAAGAGGGAACTGGGATTGATATGTAAAACAAGCTTGTTTCTAATTTTAAAAAAATAGAAAAAATAAGTTGTCCTTTGACCTTCACAAATAAGGCATGACAGGTGGACCACAATAGTTCAATAAATGTAAGAAAAAAAAAAACACAAAAAGAACAAGAGTGGTGGGGAAAGCATATGAAGTGCTCCATATCATATGCTATTAGAGGAACACAAATAAGAATAAGAATGAGACAAAGCTTTCCCCATGAGCATGGCTGGACTAAAAGTTAATGTGGAGGACCATGAACCTTCACACACTCCAGGGGGAATGCACAGGGCAGGTTTATTTGGAAGATGAATAGTTTGGCAGTTCCTCAAGTGTTTAAACATGGAATGACCTGATGACCCAGGAATCCAAATTCAAGAGAAGTGAAAGGAACATGTCAGCAGAAAACTTCGGCAGAAATGTTCATAGCATTATTATTATGATAGCTGACACACAAGAGCAAATCTAGTGTTCATTAAATTATGCTTCAATCAATCTCTGGAAATCCATACAATGAAATATTGAGCCACAAAGAAAGGGGAGGGTAAGTGGAGTATGGAGGGGGAAATACACCTGAAGTACATTTTATACTTGCATGAAAATAGCCTTATATAAAACTGAATAATAAAATGTATATACAATGAGCTATCAACATGCTTTAATATTTATTTAAAAAGGACAGCTGGATAGATGCAATAAAATGGACATCCCTTGAGAGTAGACAATCAGAAGAAACATCATGTTATATGACTCCTCATATATGAAATATCCAGAGTAGGTAAACCTATAGCAACAAAAAGTAGGCCAGTGGTTACTGGGGCGGTGTTGGGTAAGAAAAAAAGGAGGAAGGTGATCTATCTAAGGACTCCCAGGTCTTCTGAGAGTCAATTCACGTGTTCTAAATGACGGCAGTAATGCACTATTCTATGAATGGTACTCAAAAGCACAACTGTCTGATCAAGACCAACTGTGTGACCTTGAGAACATAAGCAGTTTGACCCTCGGTTTCCTCAAAAATAAAATGGGAGAACATACAGATTGTGTGGAAACCTGAGCCAGCCTGTGGCAAACATGAGAGAGATGCTCAAAGGACACAACAAACCCTGTCTGCTTTGTCAACTGGCTTCCGAAGGACCCATTGCCACATGGGCACACATGGAGACTCACACAAAGCTTCCTGAAGTGTCATGCTCAGTTTGTCTTTTTGAAATTCCTACCGTCCTCTTTACTCTGACAAATGGTTCTGGATTTTTGTGACTTAGTTTTCTTTTTAGCTCACACTACAGATAGAGATTTAGGAAGAATGGCAAGAGATGTAAGGAGACCCTTGGAAGCAATATAGCTTGGCTATCTTGCCCAATGGCCACCAATGACCCCCAGGCTCTCTTTGGGTGGAGACCTTAGGAGACCAGCTTAACCCACAGGTGGCTATGTGTTATTAACATAAAAGGCCTGCCTGGATTCTAACTTGGTCTCTTGCCTTGCATTTCATTTTTTGTACATCAACAGTGGCCTCCTAAGTTAGCAAAGTGCTCTGACTCTTCAACAGCAAAGACATATACATCTAACCAATGAAACTACAACAAACATCTTGTAAATGGCATTCTGAAAGAAGAGTGTACATGTATGTGTGCATGTGTGCATATGAGCAGGCATGCATGTACACACACACCCACAGACACACACTACATGCTCATATATGTTCTCAAAACAGACAAACAAAAATACAATATTTTATACCATTTACATTTTCTCCAAAACAGACATCTTAGAATTTTTTTGTGCTATATGTATTAATTGCACAGGACAATCAGTCAATGAGAGATTTAAGCATAAATTTCATGCCTTCTGAAAACACAAGAGAGCCAGGCAGCAATATGTTCTTCAGCTCTGCTTCCTGAGAATGCTACTCAGCCACCTGGCCCAAGTTCATAGTAATGGCTTGTTTAAACATGTAGCATACTGTAGGCACAGGGTAAGAGTGAGAGTCTTAGGGACAGGGATAGCCCCCCTGAAAGCTCTTCAAGGAGTACAGATCAATGCTTTGGAATGCTGCCTCACAAGACCCTCCTAAAGACACTTTGGATTGTTGAGGCAATTGGTAAGATCAGAGTTCAGCATGTATGCATCTGACACATGACCAGGGCAGAGACTATTATTTAAAGTGAAAAATAAGTATGCTGATAATTCAGTAGACATTAGTTCCAATTTACAAGGTAAGCAAGCACATCCTACTGAAGAACAGAGCAAAACACCCTTGTTTCACTGTTATAATAGTTATAATGTATACATTTATATCACTTGCCAAAATGAACAATGTTCTTCCCATTTGCCTGTATAATCTTGGCTCCCTCTGGTAATTGAAACAGAACTGTGTACAGTGTTGTTTTTAGAGACAACATCAGCACCGACGTTTGTAACCGAAATGCACTTCTGCGTTCACAGTGCATCCCTGTGGGGCCTGCAATATAGCATCCTTTCCTGTCCAGCAAAGGTAAAGCAAAGTTTTAAAAACTATAACCCAGCAGTTCCACCATGTGGCACACTGCCATAGGCACTGAGGCGTATGAAGGTTCAGTGGAGGCAAAGGGGCACACCATCTGTTGTCACTTGACCTTTTCTCTGATTTCCAATAGGAAGTATCACAGTGAGGATTGAAGATTCTCTAGTACTCATTTTAGAGCTCCATTTAGGCTCAGGGATAGGAACAGGTGTAGGTCTAGGACCAGGTATAGGTAAGGGCATCCCAGTAGATTCAGGACTATGAACTGTTAGTAGCATACGTCTTGGGGCACAACTGTGAAGGTGTCTGTCTGACTAGGGCATCTGTGGAGTATCAATCAGCAGAGTACAGGGTCTTACCATGGTAGCTAGGCAGGCTAGCACTACAAACCAAGGTCAAGGACTCAGGTTTGTGGGCAGGAAGCTGGGAGAGGCATGCACAGTACAGAGTGTGTGGCTCCAACAGTCACATGACCCTTTGAATTTTGACTCTGCCATTTGCTGACTGAATGAGTGGGAGGAATTCACTTGAGCCCCAAATAACTCATGAGAGAAGTGGTCCATATTTCAGAGCTAAGATTAAAAAAGCCAACAGTTTGTGCACAGTATGGCAACAAGGCTCACAACAGAAAAGTCAGTTATAAAAGTCAGTGCTATGCTCTCAGTGGCTAGCCTCTCCTCTCAGGAGCCTGGGGGGCCAGGAGACCATGATGGTCCCTGAGACCTCAAGTTTCAAGATTAAAATATGGTTTAGCCTGACTTATTTTTGTAATTGAATAACCTGGGTTCTTTAATCTAACTGTGTTATATTGCCAGAGCTCTATGGAGTTACTAACATCACTGGAGATGTGAAGAAAGCCTTTAGGTGATAGGGAGGGGAAGGAAGAAGGACAAGAAATGGCCTTTTCAACCATTTGTTGAAACCACATGCTGGCTCATGTGACAACTTAGCTTTAAATATGCTATTTAATTGTAAATTTATATAAACATTTCTTGATAAAATTGGCATTTGTAAATGTTTTAGACGTAAAAACAAAACAAACCAAAAGCCACCGCACACAGTGTCTCCTGTTATTTAGCTCCTGTCAACTGACAAACAAGTATCAAACCTACTGTTTGATATGCTGTTTTCTCGGAAGTCCACCCTTATGCAGATTTTATTCATTTTTCCTTAATGTCTTTTTTTTTCCCTCCCTGGCATGCCCATTGAAACTGAGGTGTGTGTTTAAGATTTCTAAGAAAAAAATTAAAACTTGCATTTTTTTTTTTAACCAAAGCCAAGCAAACTTTTTTCATTGTGATTTCCCAGCCACTGGGAGGCAGAAATATGGCAAAGGAAATTGTCTCATGGAGAACACCAGAGTTCCCCTATCAGTGGATGGTCTTGTAGTTTCCAGTATGGTGACAGCAAGATACCTTAAAGAACTATGTGTAAGGTCCATCCTGGAGAGGGTGTCCTCACAGCATCTTTGGCTGCACTCCATCTTCTGTTCCATGCCACACACCCCACACTCATACCTTAAGGCCCAGGCAAAGCAGAAGAAACACATACCCTTCCTCAGAGGCCACCACGGGACTCCTGACTTCTGACTCAGAGTTCCCTCAAGGTTTGTTTACTTCACAGCCAGTGACAAGGGCTCTGTTACGGCAGGTAAAGGCAAGTAGCCAGCTTCTGAGTTATTGATTTTCTACTTTTTAACAGGGAAGGGGTATATGTGTGTAGGGGTGTCCTGAGCTCATCTGCTACAGGAAGCCTGCCCTGAGCTGGGCCTAAGGTCTCTACTGATGAAGTTGGGGTGCCTCCAGTGACCAGCAGTCCTTTAACCACTACCAGAAGGGGTCATATCTGTAGATTCCCACCTCTAATAGATCACAGAGTAAGCTGGACCTTAATTAGTGCCTATTGTTAAATGATTAAAGCTGGAACAGTGACGGACCAGCTGACCCCACACGCAGGAATTAGAACAACAGAAACCACTCCAATAACAAGGCAGAGTAAGGATCATAGCACAAGGGAATCACACACCTAGGACAACTCAATGAAATTAAGCTGCTGTTCGCCACACTGACAGCTTATTACCTCAAAGACAAAGCCCTCTGCCACATCCCCACCAGACTGTTGACTGCTTAAAACACACCATACACGAAAGACACTCCTGGCCTGCCCATTTTCACTCTACCAAAAGCATCCTTCCCACATGCTGTATTGGGGAAGTGGCTCAATCCTCAAGGTTCAATTTCCATGTCACTGTTGCACAATGTTACTCTAACTAGGCAAAGATGTGTTATATTTGCTTATGCTGCATTTGTTTAATGAGGTATACATGTGTTACATTTGTTTATGCTGTATTTGTTTAACTGTGTAAAGATGTGTTCTTTGCCTGCTTTAGGCACGGGATTGGTCTAATAAGAAGCTGAACTGCCAATAGCAAGGCAGAGGAGGGTTATGTGGGACTGGTGGGCAGACAGCCTAAGTAGGAAGAGGAATCTAGGCTGAGGAGAGAATCAGGGAGAAAGAAAGGGAGACCCCTGGGGCCAGTCCAGCCAGGCAGCCACCAGCCAGTCAGACATGGAGTAGGACATACAGAATGAAAGAAAGGAAAAAAGACCTGAGGCAAAATGTAGATGATCAGAAACAGATTAATTTAAGTTATAAGAACTAGTGGGACACTAAAGGCTGATTATTCAAAACTAATAGCAAGTTTCCATGTCATGATTTGGGAGCTGGTTGGTGGCCCAAAAGAAAGCCTGCTACATTTTACTCTGGGTGTGCTTCTCCAAACGTCCAGTAACACACATGACGGCAATACAGAACTAACAGCCAGAGCCTCTCCTACCCAGGTTCCCACAGCTGCACCCTGAGTTCTTGCTAAGCTTTCTTCTGTTTTGGAGTATGAGGTGCTGGGATAGACACTATGGTTTCATAAATCTCTGGGATCCCAAGACTAACAAAGGGTACAGTGGGAGCTCCCTGTGATATGCACTGGGGATAGACAGGCCATGAAGGAAAACATGCTATCCTGTTGGCAGGCTAATATTTCAAGGTAGGGTGGCAGATGCTCTCTTGCATACCTGCCCATGAGAGGTAGGAGCAGTACCCACACAGCTCATTCACAAGGGTTTCAGTATCTGGCCATGTTACCCAACAGGGAGACTGTGATATCCAAAGCCTTGGTTCCAGCCTTGGCCATCCTATCATGTGCTCTCAGTGACTTGAGGCATACCTGCAGGCCTGGCCAGAGTAATCACTGTTTCTAATCATACTGTATGTCTCTGCCTCTTTTTATGTACTGTGACAGTGAAGCCTGATCTAGCATCAGGGTTTTCTGATGCTTAGCAGCTCATTGAAGGCCCTGATACCACTTTATTCTCAGATGCCAAATTTGTTTTTCAAATATGTGCAGTATTGGGATAACGGTTGTTGCCCAGCTGGCAATAAGAATATGCTTTTATGAGTGATGCATGCATCACCAGCATGGCATGGGGCAGCCGTGCTGTGAACTGCAGGCAGGACCCACAGGAAACTGCATGGACACACTTGTTTCTTTCAGCAAACATGGCAACAAGGTGATGATATCCAGCAGGCCTCTAATCAAAGAAAGCGGAGAAAGTACACAGAGGAATAGGGCGAGCAGAGCAAACAAGCACGTACAGGCCCGAGCTGACTGCGCCTCTGCTAAAACAAAAACAAGACATTTCGGTCCATCAGGGCACATTGGGGAAAGCAGAGTTGCATCTGCTTGCGCTTGAAATATGGCTCTGCTCCTGGAAACACAAGCTTCATGAAGGATGCAAAGACTATAACCTCAAATACTACCTCCAAGACTAACAAAACCCTTCTCTAAAAGGCTTTCTGGCTATTTCACCCAACAACATCTGGTAAATGGTAAGGCTGGAGACCAGTCACAGAAATAACAGGAGTTGCTGAACATTACAGACAGTTAAAATATAGCCTGTGATTACCAACTGGTTTGTAGCTGAAGGACTCACTCAGAAGCAAGCTAAATGTCTTCCTAGTTAGAAAGTCAGCCATATGTGCAGCCTTGGGGTTAAAGGAACCTTGGGCTGGCGCTGTTAGGACTCCTGCCAGGGTCCTAGTACTAGCTGCCAGCCAGCCCTAAGACTTTCAAGTTCCTAAGAGGTCAGTATCACTTGATGTGGGATGGGACAAGCCCTGAAGTAACCATGACAGCAATGATCAGCGGCCAGCTGTATCAGAGGGATATGATGATGATCAAGACATAGCCCCTGGCTTTCAGAGATCTGTCATCTAACAGAGAAAAGACCAAGTGTTACTGCTGAACACAGAAGATAAGGATAGTGATTGCCAATGGAGTAAACAGCACAGTGCCACTTAGGTCTAGAAACAAGAGTGGCTGCAGCAGGGGCACTCAAGATGGGGAGTATGTCAGGCATTTATATGAAGTGGGAACATTCTGAATCAGTCAAGGAGGGATTATGTATGTAGAAAACAGAAAGTAAGGAATATTATGGGACCATTAGGGTCATGAGCACCGGACCAAGCCACTTGATTTAGTAGAGAGAATAAGAAGCATTAGGTATTCTCCCAAGAGGCACTAGGCCTGCCACTTATAGGGTGGATTAGAAAAGACAGGCCCAGGAAAACCAGAAGGATGAAGGAGTAGTTCACACAGGGAGGAACTGCTCTGGGCTGGCCACCTTGATCAAGGAAGAAAAGTTGGGGAAAGTGGCTGAACAGCACAGGGGGCGGTGGGAAGGTGATGCTGAGGCCACAGAACTCAGGTGGGCACACGGTAAAGCTCAGGTGTCAGCAGATGAAGGCCAGAGTGGGTAAGCAGGCATCTGGAGATGGGCCTCTAGGGTTAGATTAGAAACAAATGTAGGCAGTATCCTGGTGGGTAAGATGGAGGATGACGGATGAGAGGAGGGAAACCAAGGCAAGCATCCCAGGGAAGTTTACATTCAGGAGGTGGTAGGCAGCAGAGAGACACACAGGCACCAGGGTTCCAGGCATACATATCTGCCAGAGAGGACAGAGCTACGACCAGGTCCCTCAGATGCAGATCTGAGTGGATCTTAGCCTTGTGTACTGGAGAGCCCCTAAAGAGGGGGAGTCATGTAATTCAATCTTGTTTGTAATTCAAATATATAAAAAATAAAAAAATAAATACAACCCAACCAAAAAGAAAAAAAAAAAGAGGGGGAGTGGTTAAGAGGAGTGAAAGCCCATGGCTACAGGAAGGGGTATTCCTCAAGGGCTTCATCCACTTCATTTTTGTAAATTTTTTAAAGACTGAGTCTTGCTAGGAAGTCTAAGATGGCCTCAAATTCATGACCTTCCTGTCTTGGTCTCCCAGAAGCTAGAATGACAGGTATGTTCCTCACCAGGTTACTTCAACTCTAACAGAAGAAGGAAACTGTCTTCTATGGTTAATATTTTGTGACCAGGCTGGAGTTTCTTGGCTTCTAAGGACCAACTAATTGAAGAGCTTCTGGCACATATGTGAGCTGCTGTTATTTAGTGATTTTTTTTTTTAAAGGTGAATACGTATTGGGTAAGAAAAATGCAGGCATTCATAAAAAACTATCACCTTTGGCTGCCATGAGCCTTACAGTGAACCAATGGTTTGGGCACAGCCTTTCTTCTGAGGAGTTCCTTCTTTCTGGCCATGTAGTATGACCACTGCTGATGATCCCTGTATTCCTTCCAAGATAGCATTCCCGGGAAGAAACCATTTAACAGTTTGGCTTGGAATAAATACAACAGGAAGTTCCCAAATATCTCACCAGAGGTACCAGTTATGTGTAGAAGTATGGAAAAGCAGAGTGTCTTAGGGTTTCTATTGCCCTGAAGGGACACCAGGAGCACAGCAACTCTTAGAAAGGAAAACAATTAATTGGGCTGGCTTAGAGTTTCAGAGATTTGGTTCATTATCATCATGGCAGCATGCAGGTAGACAAGGTGCTGGAGAAGGAGCTGAGAGTTCTGTATCCAGATCTGCAGGCAGCAGGAGGAGACATCGACTAAACAGTCTCTCACTGAGACTCTTCCCAAGTGGCTACAGATGGACATAAATTGAAATTTAACCAGCACGAAACTGGCTAACTATGCTTGTGTGTTGACCCAGTTGTAGGATTTGAATATCAATCCTGCTTTGTTTTACATCTCCAGAATGATTCTGAAGTCCTGATATAGTCACTGACAGAAAACAGCTAATTCGGCATAATAGACAGTAGGCATGCAGCAAAGTGAGAACTGCACTCATGATGTTTGACTCAGAGCCATGGCACTGTATGAGGCTTGTCATTCATGTAATGACAATGTCATAACACATAATCCACTGGATTCCACAGATGTGTCAGTTTTTGACAACTAACTCCATTCTGTTTGAAGAGAATTTGAAGGAAAATACTTTTCTTTCATGAAATCTTGCTTATGGAAATGTTCAAGTGTGAACAGAGCTCATTTTCCTTTGAAGTACCAGGATCTCAGTGTGTGAGCTGGGCGTTGGTGGAGCATGCCTTTAATCCCAACACTCTGGAGGCAGAAAGAAGCAGGCAGATCTCTGTGAGTTCGAGACCAGCCTGGTCTACAAGAGCTAGTTCCAGGACAGCCTCCAAAGCCACAGAGAAACCCTGTCTCAAAAACCAAACCAAACTAAACCAAACCAAACCAAACCAAACAAACAAAAGGCCAGTGTGTGTGTGAGCTATGCTGAAGTCCTATCATGGGGGTTTCTCTGCTCTCTCCAAGGGAGTCTGGGAGGTGAGTGGCATCACAAGGTATAAAGAAAGGCAGGTCTCGTTGGTCATCTCTGAACTGCTGATCTGCCCTGACCTGTCCAGGGTCCCCCATCCCACATGCCTCCTCTTACCCTGTCAGCTCAGTATGTATGAGAACATGACAGTTCACAGAAGGGAAGGGAAAGCCAAAGCAAATTCATAGAAAATCTAAATTACCTATAAAGCCTCCACAAACCATCCTCACACAATCTGTATGTGCCTGGTATTGTTTTTTTTGATGTCAGATGGAGTGTTTTGATGAAAGTAAGAACTTTCCAAATATGGCATGGGGAGCAGACGGACCAGATCACCACTTAGCTTCTAGAATTCTGCTGTTACTATTGACTTCTATCCATCCATTAGTGAGTTGTCTTTTCATCAAATTCTGGACACAATGATGATTACGGCTCACTCAAGAAGCTACATTTTATTCAGCACTTTCAAAGGAAAGAAGCACACATCACTATAGGAAGACGACAGCCAGAGCAGCAATGGGTGGCATGCAGCTCAACAGTTGACCCTTCCAATGTCATGCTCAAGTCCCTGGTTAGATCCCCAGCACTTGGGGACAGTGACAGATGGTCTAGAAATGTAGTACTTTGTTTCACTCTTATTAGCTAGGGCTGTTCAGAGTTGATATTATTACCTCTGTAGGCACTGTCCCTGCCCAAGAGCAACCCTCCCATTCCAAAGAATTACCAGAATCTGGCTGACTATACACTTTGCTAACCAACTACTTGCAGTTTCTGGTATTTCAGTCCAAAAGCATAAAACAACTGCTAACAGTGAGAAAAATGCTACCGTTGTTTTCACTTTGGTTTTGTTTATGTGCTTGCCCTCAGTGAAACATTTAAAAACCATCTATACCATTGGCCTTCAAACCCTGGCTTTTTAGATACTGTGTTAATCAAAATTCCAATCTGGGGTTATGTCAAGAGCAACAGTACAATAAAACAGAAGGCAGAGAAAGGCTAGACTGGCTTAAAAATAGCCAGTATGAATCTGAAAAAAAAGTATAAAAACACATATATACGCAGACAGCTGTATTTTGTATCTGACGAGTCATCCATCTATTTCCACCTACATTATCGCTCCCAAGGCCTATTCTAATATTTTCCATGTTAATAAAAGTGGCTAATGAAGAGAGACACAACCCATATGCCACAAGCACCCATTAAAGGGCAGTATAATAAAAATTTCATATTAGGGAACAATGAATTTCAATGAGCTTTTTTATTTACAGGATCTGATGGTGCGTTTCATTTATTTCATATTAATGACTGCTTCTCCCTTGTCTCTATTGTTCTTTTAGGGATTAATCAGACACTATGAAAAACAAAAGGGTTGTAACAATGAAACTGGACTCCTTGGTGTCTGTCAGTACATGTGACTACTGTCTGTGAGACTGCCTGTGTCTGGTTTCTGCGGCATCATTAGTCTTCAATTCTGCACCTGTCCAAAGATGTGTGCAGCATCCCTGTTCCCAGTAAAAGCCATCTATACCAGAGGGGTGCAGTGCAACCGTATTCACACTCACACTTCCACCACTGACACATGGCCCACACCTCCAGGCTGCTCACAGGCAATGCACAGTGACAGTCCTCAGGGAAGAGATGACAATGTGGCTCCCAGGCACACCACTAATACCAGTTTTCTGCCTGTGACCAACAGCTTTTGCAGAGAAAGGCACACAAGACTCTAACTCTGCAGGCTGGGTAATCTGGAAAAGTGGATCCTGTCTCCAGGGACTGGGCCTGCCACAAATGCACACTTGTCACAGGCTGGCAGGCCATTTTTCTGTCATAGCCCACAAAATCCCACAGATCATGCTGGGCCCTCTGCAATGAGCTCTTCATACCTCAGCTTTTATTTAATGTTCACACAGAAAAGCAATGGTACGTGGTGTGATCATAAAAGTCCTGTAGAAAATTAACAGCATATGTGGATGAAAACATGAAGGAAGCCATTTATTCTCTGCTGAGGCTATTTGGGAAAGAAAACAATATTCCTGCGAGCCCCAGTCTAGCACAACAGGTGCTGTGGCAGTAGAGGGGAGCCTTTCCCAGAAAGATGAGGACCCTGGATGTGCCAACCTTTTGAGAGTAGGAAATGTTTTAATGAGGTCAAGGGCATTGACACGTGTCCCTAAATCTGAATGTTTCTCAAATATGTGTCACCGATCATGAGTTGACATAGTGAGAGAATTAAATAAAAATGGCCACTGCTATTCTATCTACCTACTTACTTACATATATTTAAAGCTTGTCAGAGTTAATTGGATAAAACCAAATACATTATTTATTTCAATTATCTATGCTATTTATATTTGTAGTACTGGGGTTTGAACTCAGGGCTTCCTGAATTCTAGGCGAGCGTTCTATCACTGAGTTATGACAGCCCTACCTATCATAGTTTTGAATGTTAATAGTGAAGAAAACATGAACCATGGTAGTACAATGAGTATCCTTAGGCAATTATCTAGGGGAAATCTAGTTAAATTTTATACATCTGGAAAAATAGAACAGTTTAGAAAATGGATGCATTTGTATCCATGGTACTTGTAGCCAGAGCATCTTTAAATGTGGCTGTCCTAAGCACCCTCCAGGCATGGGAAGAGGCATATACTGGAGTCCTGGGGTAGTTCACTATTAAATTCTGTCAGCATGTGTAAGTGTGGGCTTGATCCCCAACACTTCAAAGAAAAAAAAGATATACATAATATTTTGTGACTTCTGAAAGAAGCTAAAATACTTCCTACAAAAGCACAGAGTGTATTTGGAGACTAGAGCCCAGTTGGTAACAGTTGGGAGGTGAGACCGCCCTGGAAGGTCTTGGGCCACAGTAAATGCTCGTGAATGCTGTTTGAGAACATCAGTGAATCTCAAATGCTGTACCTGACAGTCATCTGAGCTTGAGCAAATCCTGTTGTAAGGTCTCACTCCAGACCTGAGTACCCAGTATTTGCCAATCTGCATTTTTTTTCCTTCAGCTTTCCAGATAATTAAAAGTGCTGGCAAATTTGAGAACCAGCACTCTGGAGACATGATTTTCTAACTGTAATGTGCATACATCTCCTGGGCTACCATTAGGTTGTGCAATGTGATCTAGCATGCTGCAGTGTGGCTCAGGAAGCTGCATTTAAATAGATGCAGCTGATGCAGCTGATGCCATGGCAAATCCATGCACCAGCTTGAGTAACAAAATTAGAAGACAGTAGGAAACCTTGCGAAATTCCTGTGTGAAGGAGGGATGTTTCCAAAGATCAGCCATGTATTCCTTAGCATGAGGAGGCTTATGGGGAGGGGATGAGGCAACAGACCCTCTAAGGGCTCTAATGAGAAAGGTAAGACTAGAGTAGCTTGAGCGAATCTAGGAAGCAAGTGAAAGTAAAGTTGCAGTATGCAATATTGCCCCACATAGGGCTGCTGCTATGCGGTAGCCTTATAAAAGGCTCTACAAGGGTTGAAAAGATCCTGTACCACTGCAGCCTTTGCTAGGTGTTATGGGCCAGCAGTCTGAGTCACCACCTAGCAAGATGCAGAATGGATGCTGGTGTCTGCCAGTTCTTGCCCAAAAGACTTCATCCCCCACATCACTTCCTATCTCCTTGTAGGCACAGGTGGCCAGTGCCTTGCCTTGCCCTGTTCTGGGCAGTTGGGAGAGCCCCTGATTACTTGTGGTCAGTGCAGTGTCGTCCTGCTCTGCACTGCAGGCTGAACAAGGAACAGTACAGAATGAAGAGTCTCCATAACACAGGCATGAGCAACAGGTGCTCATAGCAAGAAATTACTAATTGTGTTAAATCACCAAACTTTCTAGGTTATTTGCCACTGTACCATGTGTCTGGCCAAATCATGCACAGACACAGTCACTGACACTGTGGCTCTAAGACCTCTGGAGTGGTTCCAGGAACCTGGAAGATACGATTTGTGGTTCCTAGTGCCTGAATATCCACTGATATGGGAAGCTGGTTGAAGATACTGAAAGTGACTCTCCTGACCTCCAGACCCTGGGGAATCTTGGCAAGGTCAGAGCTTCCAAAGGGTTGCTAATGGTGTCCTTCTCTTTCTTGTCCCCTGTACCCCCAACTTTCCTATGCATCTTTTGTGTCCACTCTCCACATCAGTCCAGACTCCATTCTCTATAGGCTGAATTCTAATTAAGGGGCATGGAATAAATCTGTTAAGATTCAAATACTATCAGATGCTATTTTTTATTTAAAAAGCAAGTGTTGCTTTTCAGTTGAGAATATAGCTTGTCTCTTCAGACCTTTCACTTCACACCTTAACCACAGACAGTTCAGAGGTCTGTAGTGTCACTCAGTTCAACTGCACCCTAAAATGAGATCTTTGAAGTCTGCAAATGAATGTAAAACAGGTTCTCTTTGAGAAGAGTACTAAAATAATGACACAAAGCCCTTTCAAAGGTGAGTCTTTGGTTCTGGTCTTATCTCAGTGCTTGTCTTTGTTGAAAGCCAGACCCATGTCTCCAGTGAACACTCAATGATGCTCTGGGAAGGCACACTTGTATCATACAGTGTCACAGAGTGGGAAGAAGACTGCACAGCACACTTGTGTTTTTAGATGGAGTTGATAAACTCAACTCAAATTTCTCTTTGGTAAAGCAAAGGAGCCAGATCACTTTTTGTCTCCAAATTCCTATGCAAGAATGGGTTAGGATTCCCTTTCAAAGCAATCTGAAAGACTGAGTTCACCCTCTCACACTCTTAGCTAATTTTAAAATTATATTGATTCATTCATTTTGTGTGTGGTCATATGGAGATCAGAGAACAACTTGTAGGAGTCAGTTCTTTCGTTCCAGCATGTGGTTTGCAGAAATTGAACCCAGGTTATCAGCTTGGCAGAAAATACCTTTACTCATGGTACCATCTCCCATGCCCTTCTACTTCCGTTCTCCATCCTTTTTTATGTCTCCTATAAGTCAAGTAAAAAAGAAATCACTCTAATTCATCATCAACTTAGCCATTATGTTTTTCCACTTTGGGTAGGCATACTTTTGTTATCTGTCTAAATCCACAGCCTGTTACAAAGAAAGCCCAGGAGAACTTACTGTGATCCTACAACTCCACTTAGGTAAGCAGGAAAGGCAAGAGCTCAGAAAGCATCTTGCCAAAATTCTTGTGTTTTTCTAGTATCTACTAGACTGAAAAAGCCATCAAAGCCAGTTAGGTTTGCTATTTTTTCCCTTTTGCCCTACTGTCTATTTCCCATGGTTGGTGAATTCTGTCTGTTGGCATGCAGTGATCCATTTATGCAGGCTGCTTCCTGGCCCAGGGTCCTGATAAATGATGTCTCCTTTGTAAATGAGTGCTTCTTATACAATGTAATGTAGGCATATCATAGGGAAATATTTAAATTGTAAACAATTCTAATTTTCAGAGATAATTGCTAATTATTTCATTTGTATCCTTTGTGTTCTAACAAGTACAAAATTTGATAATAGTCTATAGCCCATCATATAAGTGGATTCTTTGAATATATGTGTCTTTACAATTTGTTGGTACACAGAATACATCATACTGACTGCTAGGATCCTTAACTATAAACTTTCAATTATTTACTCAGTTCTCCATTGGCAAGCAGTTTCTGGTGTTGTATATTTCAGTATAATATCAGAATTCTAGAAGCTGGGGTGTGAAGGATGCTGAGTTCAAGGTTAATCTGAGCTATACAAGGAAACCCTGTCTCAAAAGAAATCACAGTAAATTAATTCTAGTCAAAGAGTAGGTGTAATACATATATTACATACACATATATATCTACACACACCAGAAAACTACTTTCCAGAAGATTTGCATTGATTTTTACTTCTACAAATAAATAGATGAGTAGCATTATCTTATACTGATACCACTGAAGTGCAGCCCTTTGAAATCTTGGAGGATAGGTTCTGTGGCACACCCCACACACCCAAATCCACAAATATCCATGTGTCTTATATAAAATGGCACAGTATTTGCATAGAACCCATGCAAAGCTTCCTATATATTTCAAGTCATCTCCAGATGGCTTATATTATCTGCTTAGCACTGCGAGTGCTAAAGTAAGCAGCAGGTGTACTGTTTGGTTCACAAAGAACAACAAGGGAAAAGTCCATGCATGCTTGGTGTAGGTGCAACTTTTCTTCAGCTATTTTTGGTCTGTTGGCTCAGTCCACAGACTTGAAACCCACAGGTGAGGACCGCCAAGTGCATTATCAACCCTTCAAACCTTTGCCAGCAGCTGAAGGGTGACCTTCTTTACAACCTTTAATCACAGTTACACACATACTCAGATAAAAAGCCATCCCACATCTCAGGCAACTGACCCAAAGTGGCAGCTGCTTTGTAGGCTAAATTTCAATTTAGGTGACACTGGCACATTAGAAATTAGCGTCTAGGTCTACTGTGCAGGCCCCACTGACCTTGGCCACTGGAAGGCAGCTGCAGGCTTAGCTATTGGCTCATGGGTGTCCACCCTGTCCACCTCCTACAGAAAAGTCCATTCAAGATTGCAGTCTCTTTCTGGAATATGGCTACTACATTATTTCCAAGGTCACCTGACTTTTTTCTGACATGACTTAGTCAACCAACCCTTTGAGAGATGCAGGCTGTAGTCCTGTCTCCTGGAACATGGTGGCCACTAATAGAGGGGAGCAGAAATGCTGTGGGACCACCAAGGCCATATCACAAACATGGTTTCCTTTTCTCTCTTAAAAACATTGGCTAGTATATGAAGGTTCTCACGACTTAGAGCACTCTGCAGCGAGACACACTGGGTCACATAGAGAGACTGTGGTTCTCTTATCCGAGTCCCAGGTGATAGCTGGTGTTTGCTGATGGCCATGTAATTGATGGTCCTCAGTGTAGCCCTGCCTGAGTTTGCTTACACAAGACCTCCTATACAGAAGAGAGACAAGGGTCTTGAGCATAGTGAGGCCAGCACTGATCTGCTACAGAGCAACAGATAACTAGGTTTTCACACCAGGTTTATTTGAGAATGGCTACCTTACAACCAGTGAGGACAAATTATTTCCTAAAGTGCTGCAAAACTTCCACGGGAACAGTGTAAACACATTAGCTATCCCACCCATTGACAGACCTTTCACTCTCACTCTGTGGGAAGCAGGTTTCCATCGTTCCCACTCTCTATCAGAGCTCAGTGCTGGATTCCCCAGGAATCACCAGGCAGCTCCAGGGTCAGCATTAAGAGGGAAGGTCTGCTGAGGGCTTCCCATAAAGGAAAGAAAATATTCAGCCCATCTTGTGAGGGGCCTGTCATATGCCACAGTTGTCACCATAGGTTCCAGCTAATATTTCACAGTTGTCTCCATGGCTGTGTAAGTGTAAAACCACCTTTCCAGAGACTGTGCAACATAACTGTCAGGCATGGTTTGCTACATGTAAGATAAACTAATGGCATGTTACTGTGTCAAAACAGCATGATGATAGTCCTTGTTGACATTTATTCTGCAAAGCAGATTAAATACAAGTTCTCTGCTACAAGGCCTAACACAGAACACTCAGATGGGGAAGGACTATGGCACTGACTAACCTGCATCTGTGAGGACCCTCAATTCTGATGGCAGAAGCAAACAAGCAAGCACAGGCACACACATGCATGCATGCACATGCCAGGAAGCGTGATAAAGAGCCAGGAGAGGCACACACATGCATGCAAGCACATGCCAGGAAGAGTGGTAAAGAGTCAGGAGACTAACTTCTAGATTTGGGGAAGTAGGAGGCAAGCTGGTGGCCTGGTTACAATGCCATAGGTATGGCCAATTATGACAGGCTGTACATCAGGACTAGCACATAAAAACATGAATGGAGGCATATATCAGACCCACATGATCATGGTGAGTTCAATATATTAGTACGGTATGAGAATAATGGGGTCTGTGCCATTATCTACTACAGATATTTTGTATATTACAAAAAACATCTTATCATTCCTCTGCTAACACTGATTAGGAATAAAGTGGTTCTCAACCTTCCTAATGCTGCGACCCTTCAATCCAGTTCATCATGTGATGATGACCTTCCCACCATAAAATTATTTCATTGCTGTTTCATAACTGTAATTTTGCTACTGTTACGAATTGTAATGTAAATATCTGATATTCAGGATATCCAATGTGACCAAAAACAGTGTTGCAACCCACGGGTTGAGAACCACTGCCATAGACTGACTAAGTGGGACACTGTTTGAGCCCATTAGCTTCTATGTGCATCTGTACTGTAGGGAGACACTGTAGCCCTGTCTCCTAGTAGCCCATACAGGTATGCCTGGCCACGCCCATGACTTGGGGACAATTCTTAAAGGACCACGAACACGTGATTAGCCCCTTCTCCCTGGCCATGCTAGCTTGCGACCTCTGGGTACTCTCTGGCTTGCGTTTTTGGGCTGGTGTTTATCTGAATAAAGAAATCTTAGCCTTACGGACTACGGATCATCTTTGAGCGCACGCAGCACAATAATCAACATCTGTACCTCAAAGTTTTCAATAATCCCATTATGAAGGCCAATTTTGACTTGCCAGGACCTAGCCCACATGTGGTAGTAACTGAGTACTTTGATAGTATTTTTGATGGACAGGAATGGAACCCAGAAGCCAAGAGAGAGTGTATTGCTTAATAGAAGACAGATTAGGCTAAATCTAACAGATTCAAAGCCAGGGCTGGGGCAAGTTTTAAACAGCTACAGAAAGGCATGGAAGCCAAGCCTGCTACTGTAGATGACTGAACCCACCTGCCTTCTTCAGACTGCTGGCATCCCACTTTGGCAGGGGACACAGGAGAAAGGAAGACCAAGCTTAGTGCTCACCAGTTTCCCGAGTATACTTCTGGCTGCTCTATTTTCAGCCCAAGTATCATTCTCACCATGTCACAACATGACAGTCTCTAACACTAAGCACTAACTGTAACCCTTTATTTATGAGGTCAGCTCAATCTAGGATAAGGAAAAAGGAAACAGAGCACTTGCCTTGATCATGAACATGACCTGCACACAAGGACCAACACATTTGGCAAAAATCCTAACAGTGACACCCAAATGTGATGCTCTGGATTCTTGGGGACTTATCAGATCACTGCTGGCTTTACTATTTGAGGAGTCTTTCCTACAGCATCCCAAGCACTCTGTGGGTTTCTACAGAGTGCTGGGATGCAGCCCAAGCTGGCCAAGGCTGGTATGAATTGGGTTTTATTAATATATCAGAGCCAGCTCATCTAAACACAATGTTCACCGCCTGGAACTGAAAGCAACAGTAATACCACTATGGATCTGCCTCTGAGAGGCAGATGGGCAGACATGCACCAAAACTGCACTGGGGAGGCTTGAGTGGGCATCTTTGGTTACACTGCTGTGATTAGCAGAGATGGCCCAGCTCTTAGACTGCTGTCTTTCCATTTTTTGGAGACTCCCTGAGAATACAGCCACCAACTTCAGGGAAGTAGCAGCTGCTTCCAGGTGGAGCCATAGATACCAAAAATTGTCCCTGCATCTCAAAAAGACTTCACTATTCCCCTGGCCATCCACTCCAAGTGGGCCCCTTCCTTGTCTGCTGGATCCTTAGTCCCTCCCTCAGCATGTCCTTTCTCCTTGGCCTTCAGCTCACTCCCACCCATTCCTCTATCACGTTTGCCTGGCCAGGCCCTCATTGTAACCTCCACTGCTAACAGGCTCTAGCTGACTCTCCTCTCCCCAAGTCTCTGATAGTCCATTCTCTCTGCTGAACCATTTTTGAAATGCTTTATTCTGTTTATTCTGCTGAGGACTTCCCTTATTGTGGTCCATTGAGCTCTACAAGTCCCAGCTTTTGCCCATCTATCTCAGCTCATTTTCTCTAGCAAACACACTAACTCTGCCTCTGCCTCAGGTGTGGTGCCTTTCACAGGCTGTTCCTGCTGCCTCCATAGACTTCATGTTTCTCTCTCTTTTCCACCCATGTCACCATAATTTTTTAAATTTACTTTTATTTTATGTGTATGGGTGTTTTGCCTACATAATGAGTCTATGTACCCTATATGCATAGTACCTGTGGAGGCCAGAAGAGGGACTCCCTGGAACTGGCATTAGAGACAGTTGTCGGTTGCTATATGTGCTGAGAACTGAACCCAGGTTCTCTGCAAGAGTAGCCAGTGCTCTTAATCACTGCGCGCACCCCCGAGCGCCGTTCCTCCCCACCCCCCTGTGCTCTCAGCATCTGATACTCCATCCCTGTGCTCACCTTTATTCTGGTTCACTGCAGTTGACAATGTACTCAAATGAAATTGTCTACTCATGTAGTCTCTGTTTTCACCAACATCCTGGAAACACATAAAGGGACAGCTACACATCCTTGCCATCCTAGCTGCTCTATGCTGGCCCACCTGACAGAACCTGGCACACAGCAGGATTCAGCATCTGTTGAGGGCATGGATGAAGGAGCACCATGAAAGTAAACAAGCAGACAACCACACTGAGAACTGCAGATACACTGAACTCCAGCTAGGCACTGCTTGATCATTGTGTAGAAATGGTACATTAATGGTCCTCTTTGGCTGGAGTCCCAGCTGCCCTTAGGAACATCTTTGGAAAGGAAGTCACCATCACACTTTACATTGCTTTAAAACTCAACAAATTAATAAACTTTGTTAGAAAAGCACTCAGTCTATCAAAGTTCTAGGAAGGTTGAGAGTTCAATACTTACTACTGAATTACTAATTGCTTCCTTTTCCATTAAATTACTTTTATTTCCCATGCTTCCTCCATATCCTTCCAATACAAATGAGCATTTTTACATTTTTTTGTAATGACAGCCAGATACAGTGCTTTTCATTTTTCTTTTGTAACACTTGTTGATACTGTTGGCTACATAGTATTCTACCAAGGTGATGTACTACTTACTGTAAGTTAAACATGCATTCTTCTCTCTTGAACATTTAGCCAACTTAGCTATTGAAAGTTCGCAGAGAACAAAAGTACTGAACACACCTAGGTGGAATGGGAAGTATCCTTTTAGTAGAACTCAAACCACATTTTGCCCAGGGCCAAATCAAAGGCACACGGTCCATCACTGGCAGTCTTACAGTGCTGGTTTATAGGAGCAAATAGTAGGCTGTTGCCAGGAAGCTCTAAATCACTTCACAAATTATTAATGAAAGAATGATTTTAGCTGCTGATGGAACATAGCCACAGACTTAGGAAAAGGCAACAATGGACGAGGGAGGAGCGGAAGGCAGACGGTGGAGGAAGCCGAGAAGACATTACTTAGATCCAGAACGGAGCTGGTTTCCTTTCTTAGGTCTTGAGAACAGTAAGCAGTGTGTGAGCAGATGGGTCAGTGTAAGTCAGAGGCGGGGAAAGGGCTTGGGTGTCCTGGGGCTCCCCATCTTGCATTGTGAAGATTTTCATAAGTGGCTGCAGTTCCGTGATCATTTCTTTGGACAGGATTTCATGTAGTTCAGGGTGGACCCAAGGAAGTTGTTCTCCAACTCCTGACCCTCCCTGCCTCCACCTCCCAAGTGTGGGAGTGTAGGCATGGGCCGCCACCCCAGTCTTCTTTGGCCTTTCATATATCAATTACAGATCAAAAATGAATCATTCCTGTTTTAAACTGCATTTTTATGATCACTAATGAGTTTGAATTTTTAAGTTCTGTTTTCAATTTAGATTAAACTGTTTGTTGAAGTATTTTCATTTTACTGCTCATTTTCCTATTAGGATGAAGTATCCTTTCGCCACTGATTATTTGAGCTACTGTTAAGAAGCAAAACAAACCACACACGTTTATGCATAAAAAAGAAATGGAAATAAGATCGGAGGAAATTCTCTGAAGTGTTAATTATGGGTTAGGTGGTGAGAGTGGATACTTGAAATTTCCTGAAGGAAAATTTAAAGGTAAGCACAAAAGGCACACCATCTCTCCCACGTGAACTCCACGGGATGCTGCTGCTGTTGCTGCTGCTGCACAGAAAATGGAGAGGGAACAGTCCTATGGAAGACATATTTTCTTTGCCCAACTTTCCATTGCTTTAGTCAAGGCTTTCTCTGCATCTACCTCTGCAGAGACCCTCTCCTCTCTTGCCGGTGGACACAGGGTGGTGGCTGCTGCTGGATAGGGTGGTGAGATATGACCCACCACAGCTTCCCCATGGGCCACTGTCATATTTCCCTGGCTATGAGCACCTTGGCACTTGGACTGACACTAGTTTTTACAGTTAATCAACATGCAAGCACTCACTAGCCTTCAGAGAACAGCCATCAGATCTAAGGATTTAATCAAGGCCCCAACTGTACCAGAGCTGTATTGCAATCAACTTTTCCTCATGCACCAGGAAGGAAAAGTTGTTAAAAATTAACACCTGCTACAGCTGCCCACATTAAGCCAGAGGGTGAATTCACCTGTGGATTGAGATCTGCTCTTTAGTTCTGGAAAGCGCTCCAGTTTCTTCATTAGGTAGAGGAAGGCTCTGCGGAGCTGGACAGTTGAAATTGATGCTAACTGAGCTATGTAACTGAGTACAGGTATCACTGTGTAATATTGTGAAAGAAAGGATGTATTGAAGCCTCTGAGTCAGGTCATAGACACAGAACTCTCAGGGAGACTGGGCATTTACTTGGGGGGGGGGCAGGAAATTTGAAATTTTTGCTTTAGCAGGCTGTCCTGGTGTTGCCCTAGCTGCAGATCAAGGATGCTATGTGAGTGTCCCTGGTGACAAATCACTGAAAAGCTGTTAGACTGCTCTATAGAAACCCAACTGTAAATGGTGTCTCTATTATTGCTAACCTTCTGAAAGCCACTGTACTTTTGAGGGTCCCTGGGGAAATGGGGAGCTGAAGTAATCAGCCCACATTGTGAAGTTAATGCCAAGGCAGGGAGGGTTGACACATGAGGGATTAATAGATCAAGGAGTCCAGAGGAAAGAATGAGAATTGAGGAAGCAGAGCCCAAGCTGCCACAGGCAGTCTGGAGACACTGAGCAGGGATGCTGGTGAAGAAGGCTTACTGTTTGTGTCTTACTTTAAATGAAAGAGAAAAGGATGGTGACTCTAGTGTGCACTGTAGTCATGGATTTCACTGCAGTGGCCCATGTCAGTCCCAATTATACTGCAGTGGTCCATGTCAGTCCTGATTACACTGCAGTGGTCCATGTCAGTCCTGTGAAGACCTGGTTTTCATGTCATCACAGACATGTGGTCTACAGAGAAAGAGTAATGCTCCTAAGAGCATGCCCAAAGGAAGCATGAGAAAGGAGACCACTTTGTCACCTCAGTTCTCAGACTTCAGAAAGTGAGGGGCAACATGTCATAGCTCTATTAGAAAGACAAACCTGTGAGGTGACAGACCTCTGGCAGGATTTTCCTAGAGCTTAGCTTGTGATTCTGACCATCGAGCAATGTGTTTTGGACATTCCTTCTGATCAGAGAGGCACCAATTCTGGGTGGAGACAGTCTACAGCCCCATTCATTGGATTATCAACCATGGTGAGTGAGACTACAGGGCAGGGCATGGCCTATAGTCTGCTTCCTGTTACCTGTAAAACATTTCACAGATGCTCACAAAGCTAGTTAGACAATTCCGGACAACAGGAGAGGGGTGCTGACATGATCAAATGATGTATTTACCACATTCTTAGTAACTCACTGTAATAGGGTTACCATTGCTGTCATGAAATGCCATGACTAAAAGAAACTGGGGGAGGAAAGAGTTAATTTTTCTTGAATTTCCATATCACTGTTCATCATAGAAGGAAGTCAGTATAGAGAGTCAGGGCAGGAATCTGGGAGTAGGGGCTGATGCAAGAGCAATGGAGCAGTGCTGCTTACTGGCTTATTCCTCCTGATTTCTTACAGCACACAGGAACATGGGCCCAGGGATGGCACCACCCACAATGGGCTGGGCCTTCCCACAACACTAATTGAGAAAACACTCTAAGGACTGCCTACAGCCCTCTCTTAATGGGAAACTTCTCAAATGAGGTTTCCTTCCCTCAGATGACCATAGCTTGTGTCAAGTTGACATAAAATTAGCAGTACTCTCACAGACAAGGATCACAGACAAAGTTGCTCCCTCCTCACTGACATGATGCTCAGCTAAGACTGCTTTGGTTTTTCAAGAAGAAGTAAGAAGGGGAGATGTCTGAAGCTCCAGGGGTCACGGGAGACAAAAATAGAGCCCAAGCAAGCAGCCCTTACAATTCAAAGCTAAAGGTGCAACATGAGCCATACAAGTGTATGTTCTTGGATGTATACCAGCTGTCTCTGAGAGACACTAAGACCTGTGCCATCCACAGTATGTATAGCATGACCAACAACATATAAAGACAGACACATGGTTTGATAAAGCATTTGTTCTGATTTACAAATTCTATTCACCTTTGCTTATATACAAATGAATCATCTTTGGTTTATTTGAGATTTAGAATACTTAAAATGTTTCAAATCAAAAATAACATTTGATAAAACTACTTGAGTGCATTATTACATGTGTGGGCAATTTTAATATACATATAACTCTGAACTTGGGAGTCATAACCATCTCTTGGGTGTTCCAGGAATGCCCATACTTTGGCATCCTCAAAAAGAACTGTACTTACTCCAGTCTGTCTATATCAACTAGAGGAAGCAGCAAACACCAGCAATCCCTGAGCAAGGAATGACTACAGTCATAGGATGGGACTAAAATTTAAGGTGGGCTACAAGATTTTCTATTTCTTATACAGAACAAAAGTACAAACCAAGCCCTATTATGTTCAAGAGCATTTAATAGATAATTGAACAAAATGAAAGTTTCACATTAGGAAATATGACTCCATATAGTTTTAAAAGTACTCTGAGGCTGTGAGACTCCATCATATGAAATCCTATTGCAATGGTTTAATATATTATCACAAGGCAAGGGGCACATACTGCTTTAATGTGACATTGTAAATGTCCTTATGCTAGCTCTGCTTTCTGCAATGTTGTCTTACTAAAGTGTTATTGAGAATTAAAGCAGATCCCAAACTAGGAAACTACAAGCATGTGCAATGAAATATATTGTTAATGTTATGAGTTAAAAATGGAAGATTAAATAAATCTGAATTTTTGACTATACATCCAGCCTGATAGGACCAATGTATGTAGCAAGTGCAAAAATGCAGCTGAAGACTAGTGCCTAACCTGAGGATAGAAGGAAGAATCAAAATAATAAAATCATTACAAAAAGATATATTCACCTAATGACAGATGAAGTAAATCTCTTAGACAATAAAGCCAACATCTTTGGAAGCCACCAAGAAAGGCTTCTTGCATGCCTCAAGGTGCTATGTTGAACTAAGCCTCACACAAGCCAGAGTCAGGTTGAGTTGATGGCTACTCATTAGTTTTTATATGAGTCTAGCCAGGTTTAATATAATTTGTCATTATTTTAATTCATATTTTAAATGCCACTTTCACCCAGTACAGTAAAATTTCCCTAGGTGGGAGACAAAGAGTAACTCTTACCAGAGGTCCATTGTGGCACATGATAGAATTATGATCAAGATGGTGCACAGTACATAGGGAAGGCCATTAGGAAAACACTTTTTGTGACATGAAAAAAAAAAAAAAACTCAAACAATGTATTCCACTGGTGCTAACCAATGGAAAGCACTATGGGAATAGCAAACCACTTGTAGCTTACTTATGGATTAGTTCTGGTTCACTTTATTTTCTTCTCTGAATGCTTTACTTTGATAAAGCACCTTTCCCAGCCATTTACACTGTGCTACTCTTAATGTTTCCTAACTTGGCCTCTCCACATGAAATAAGATATGAAAAGCTTGGAAGCACTAACCTATCTTTCTTTTATTTTATGCATGAGTGTTTTGCCGGCATGGATGTATGACTACCACACACAGGCAGGATGTCATGCAGTGGTTGTGAGCAGCTATTCGGGTGCTGGGAACTAAATCTAGGTCTTTTACAAGATCAGAAGTACCCAATTACTGAACCATCTCTCTAGCACATAGGCAATCACTAGCTGAGGTACTTACACTTGTTCTATGACTGATCCTAATCTGGCAGGGCTCATTTTAAACATTCTACTTGGTAGGCACGGAATAGTAAGGAACATCTTCAGAACTAAACAGTTACTGTAGACAATGCTGCATTGCCATCAGAATGCAAGCATGCTGGCATGCATGGCTTTCACACCACAAGTATTCTGGTAGATCATAATCGAAAAGGAACATATCATATCTTGCCTTTCTCCCCCAGATTCCCCGTGATGACAGAACATGAGATGTAACCTCCCTGTGCATTTTTATCTAATCTATCTCTCTAGCCATCTGCTGGCCTATCATGTCTGGCAGTCTAATCTTACATATTTTATCTTATCATCTTATCTAGCAGGCTAGCTTTATACACCTACAAGTTCTTATCTATCTATCTATCTATCTATCTATCTATCTATCTATCTATCTATCTTATGTCTGATTTTCATCTATCTACAAATGTCATGTAATTCTATTGATCTAATACTAAAATACATGCAACTTTACAAACCACCTTCTCCCAAAGATGTTTCCTGATGCTCTAATCTTTACTTTTTTTCTCCTCTAAGAACACAAGACTGTGAAACTTGCTGTTTCTTTTCTTCTTTTTTTCCCCTTTGCTGTGGATTGAACCCAGGGCCTTGTGTATAGTAGGTAGGGAAGTACCTACCCCTGGAATCAAATATCTAGTCCTAAAAGTCTTTTTAACTTTCCCCTTAACTCCCCATAACTATTTGGAAATTCGATGTGAGGAGCATTATCATCAGAAGTAAAAAAAGGGAAGTGGCTTTGGCTTAGCTGTGCTGATCAGACTTGGGTACCTTCCTTGCCCATGTTGGTGTCAAAATTTCCATTTGCATAATGAAGGAAACAGAAAAGACAGTATCTTTAAAAAATCCTGAGTACAAAATACCATAGTTCCAAACATGAAAATGCTTTCTAATGGTTGAAACAAAAAATAGTTCTTCCAGAAGAACTGAGCAATAATGATCTCATATAGGCTATAAGCATTCCTACAAGGGAAGACAAACAACATTTCACACACACTTTCCCCTCTAAGAATCTTAGCCTAAGCAAGTGAAATCAGGTGTTCACAGAAATGTAAGTGAAAAAATAATGAGTGACCACAAACATTTGCAAATGTAAAAGAGAACTAGTAATCTCTGCCTGCCGGGAAACAAGAATTCCCAGCTCCAAGACTAGATGGCTTCCTCACAAGTCCACATCCTCCTAGTGTCCAGCAAGGGTCCACATCTTCCCAGTGTCCCGTCACCAGTGCTCTTTATGTGCTGGTCAATTAGAACTAACACCTGAGCAGTAGGGCTTCCTTTTAATAGGTACGTTAGCTGTACAAGACTATCAAGAAATGGAGGAAGTGGGCTATCCTGGCTCTCCCTAATTTGACGTTTAGAGGCAAATTAAAATGAATGGGTGAATCTATCAACAATTTCTCTGATTTACACCTCTGCCTGCCTGCTTTCCTCCCTGCTTTCCTGCCTCCTTCTCTCCCTCTGCCCTTTTAATTTCCCTTCTTTTCTTCCCCCCTCCATCCTTTCTTTTCCTTGTGTCTTTCTTTCCCCATTCCTTCCTTTCTTCAAAGAATGTATTGAATGAAAATAGTCACTTTTAAAGTGAGGAAAAAGGAAAAGGAGGATGTATCTTCAGGGTGAATAGTTTTAGTGTGTTTACTATTTAGAATAGTAATAGTGTTTGAATACAACACATACATAAATCTTTGGCAGAATCGCCCCTTGGTTTCAGTTTAACATTCTATTTAATGCTTGGTTGGGCTGAAAAACTATACATTAATTCATGTAAATGGATGATTTAAAGTTAAATACGCAATATAACTAAAGAAGATCATTGTACACTGATCCAGAGATGAGCTGTCTAACCTTCAAGTTTCCTGGGCTGACATATACCTCATATATATTGTGTATGTATCTCAAATTATTCCCATAACCCAGACAAACCCAACTGTTCAGAGACTCAGGAGATCATGGTGTTGGCATGCCATACATGTATGCCTGTGTACTAAATTGCCTGTTGGGATCTCTGCCCTACACTCTAAGTCTGTGTTAGTCAGAGATAAACATCATCAGCATGTCAGTGAAGCAGATTAATTTCTTGGAAAGTCCCCATGTTTCTTCTTTCTACCCCTCATTTCCTCAGAACTGGCATAAATCCAAAAGCATATAGCCTTATTTTGCACAAATGTCAGGGAGAATTCTTTGCTGCTCAAGTTCCATTTGGAAAATAAAACCACTGCAACAATACCCTTGCTAACATACCTACATCATGATGGACAGGCCCAAACTTGTGGCTTGTCACTGATGTCCTCTAGCAGGAGCTAAAACAGTGTCTTAACTGAGATCTCCTGTTGCCAGAGAAGAGGAAGCAGCGTTCACAGGCAGTGTCAGCTCACTTCAGTTCCAAATTCATGATGGATCCCTCAAATACGCACCCAGAGCATCTGATGTGGCTTCTGTTCTTATGATACAGAACTGGAATTTGGAAATGGAGCCGGGACTCCCACAGAGCTTCTTCATTTGGATTGGTTTCTCTGGTGTTCTTTTAGGGTTATTTGGTCATTTGTCCCCTTGATGTAAACCACAGTAATAGGACATAGAGAAGATGAACAGATATGGGGGACCTGATTCCAAGCTGCAGAGGTAGATGGACAAATTTCCTTCCTAGTGACAGGCTTCAGAGCTCTTGTGTTAAGTTAATAATTCACTTAATAATGCTCCCCTGATAAATGGCTAGGAATTCTATGTCACAGTGGGAGCTACCAGAGGGACACATTAATTCTAGTGTACCATCTTACCACATTATAACCACTATGCAAAGATATTTGTTCTAAAGGCAAAATATGGTGCCTTCAAAATCTGAGGTGAGAGCTAAGAGGAACAGCTGTTAGCAGTGGCAACCAACCTCAGCTTCCAACATGAACTACTGTGGCCTGATTCTGACAGGCTCAGTTGCAGCCTTGCCCTGGGTCAAACAGCAGAGCGACTCAGTCACAGGTAAACTTCAGATCAGGGTCAACCTTCCTAATGCTGTGACCCTTTAATACAGTGCTCATGTATTGATTCTTTGCTACTTTCTAACTATAATTTTGTTATTGTTATGAATTGTACTATAAATATCTGATAGGCAGGGTATCTAATATTAAACCCTCAAAGGGGTCTCAACCCACAGGTTGGGAACCATTGCTGGAGATGCTGTTTTAAAGAGCAGGAAGAGAACTACAGGACGATGGGGTGGTGGTGGACAAAAGTTTTATTTTTTCCCAAACTTTCTTAAGTTTCAATTAAATCTTTGTATTGAAACCAGTTACACCCCTGAAATCACATCACCCATAGCATTTAGCATTAACATTGCTCTTGCTGGCAAGGCTGGAAACCACTTCTGTGGCCAAACTGGCCAAAACAGAAAAGAGGAGTTTTCAGAAGAGCCTGGGTCCCAAGGTTTAGAATCAGAACCCTCTGCCAAGGTAAGCTATGTCATGCTGGGACTGAATATATAAGATGTTACCAGGCACTGTGCGGTGGAACAGCTGACTGGGCTGGGGCCTCTGGGTGGCCTCTTCAGAAAAGCAAACCTATATTTGTGGTGGATTTAATTGATTCAATGCTCTCCCCCTTTACTCTTCTTGTGAACAGTTTTAAAAGGCTGTTGGAAAAAGTGTGCACCTTAAGGACACATTTTGCTCCTTCTTTCATATTTGTCACAGTGTAATCCCCTTTCTGATATGGAAGGCCTAAGAAAACCTAAGACTCAGATCACCCTGCCATCCCGAAAGGAAGAACACATGAACGGAGGGAGCCCATAAACAGCCACATCACCTGTTTTGGCCTCATGGTTCCTTTGCTGAGTGCAGGAAACAAGAAATAAGCAGGCAGAATACCAACCTAAAGCTGAAATTCCCTCTCATTGGACCGTACCAGGCAATACTTCAATGGGTCCATTACCTCACCTCTTTCAGCAACAAACACATCGGCTGGGGACATGAAGGACAAGTGGGAGTAACACCTGCATCAAGTTCTACAAGCTTAGCTGTGTAGCCTCATTTTTCTTTCTGACAACTCACAGCACTGAAACTTTCTCCTCCTCAGCTGTTGGCCAGCAACAGACCCTAAATTAGTTAAATTTAACCATAATAAACACATTGCAAATGAATTATATTTAACCCTAGCATCCACCTCAGGGCTTGTCTTCAGATGGAATAATTTTAGTTTATGCTACCCTAAGCCTCCTAACTATGGCAGAGAGTAATTACCCAAGGATTTACCATAATGAGTTCACTGACACTCATTATTTATTATAGTATGGGGACACTCCAATCATTACAGTTAGGAACAGACTTCAGACTTCTGGATATATAGACTTGGATGGGCATTAACAGGGCACTGAAAATAAATGTACTAGGTACTTATGAATTCAGTTAAGACTCACACCAAGAAGAGTCCCAACTTAGCCTTGCAGTGTGAAGAGAACAGGGACTCCAAAAAGCATGGACAGTGCAAATCAAATGCCAAGCTTTTGGAGAGAACAGACCAAATGGAAACATGGCGTGTGTGTGTTAAGAAAGTAAACAGGGGGCTGGAGAGACATCCCAGAGGTTAAGGGCACCAGACCAGCAGCTCTTCCAGAGGATGGGAGTTTGATCTCAGGACCTACATTGCTGCTCATGGCTGTCTGTAGCTCCAGTTCAGGGCATTTGATGTTTTTCCTGGCCTCCTAAGGGCACTGGTACCCTGTGGTGCACAGGCAGGCATACATATGGTGTACAGATATGCATACATAAAATTATGAAATAAATATAGAAACAATTCTTAAAAGAAAAACAGTAAGCAAACTTCAGAGCTGTGCCTGCTGGTGAGGACTCAAGTTTAGCTACATACAAAAGCAGGGCTTGACTCAGGAGCCTTCGGCTAGGACAGTGTCTAGGACATGTGTGCTTCGAAAATACTTAGAAGCAATGGCAATTTGTCCAGTGGGTTGTTTCTTATAAATATTATGATATTCTACATTTCACTATCTTGAAATATATTCCCATTAATGTTTTGAAAACTTTCTTTCTTTTCCCTCCTTTATTGAAAATAGTCTTTCTCAAACAAACATATCCTCATTCGGTTCCATCCCTCTACTCTTCACAGCCCCTCCCTGCCTGCCCTCCCATCCAGATCTACTCCATTTCTGTCTCTCATAAGAAAAGAACAGACTTCTAAGAGGCAACAACTGAACATAACAAAATATACTAGGATAAATACACAATACAATATTATAATTGCTATTATATTATATAATTATAATACAGTGTTATAAAATACAATAAAATAAAATTCATCATATCAAAGTTGGACAAAGCAAACCAAGACTGAAAGCTATTATAATACACAGGCCAAGGACCTGTTGCAGAGTTGTACAGGCCCTGTGCTTGCAGCTTCAGTCTCTGGGAGTTCCTATGAGCTTTGTTCTGTTGATTTAGAGGGACTTTTTTCTCCGGGTGTTTATTCGTCACCTTTTTTTTGGAGGGGTGGGTTTCAAGACAGGGTTTCTCTGTGGCTTTGGAGGCTATCCTGGAACTAGCTCTTGTACACCAGGCTGGTCTCAAACTCACAGAGTTCTGGGATTAAAGACATGCACCCCCACCACCCGGCTTATTCATCCTCTTTTACATATCATTGCACATCAGTTGTGGGTCACATATGGTAAGAATAAAAACTTAGATAACACAAGGGCTCTGTTCTCTGGAGGCTACAACTTTAGTTGGGACACAGCCCTGTGAACAGGTGATTTCCCAAAGTATAATATCTGCATTGGTTATTGGAAACACTGCCAGATGTATATCAATTAAATGATTATGATTGATTTATATTGGGTGGAAAAACCTAACTTTATCTTGGCCAGTGATCAAACCACCTATGGCCAATCTTGGCCACTGAATGCCCCTTGCATACTAATGCATGATACCCAACCTTGGGTGCATATATGACTAACCTGCTGTGTTTGATTTTCATAGAATTATACCTTGTCTCACTTTCAAGGTGATTTAAAGTGGGTAACAAAAGAAAATATGTAATAAAATGCTTGATGATGAACAAAGAATCAACTCAAGGGAGTGCCTCTGGCAGTTTTCTGAAGCTAACTCACTTCCACCACTTCTTTCTCATCCCCAGGCCTGGTGCTCTGGGGCTGAACAGGTAATCCCCAACAGCTGCTCTGTTTCAACAGACTCAGTTCTTGGTGGTTCACAGATGCTGGGGTGACAAGAAATGTGTTAACTTTTTGAGTGGTAACTACAATACTATGTCATCAACCTTACATACAGCATGTGAGGTCAACATGAGTACTGCTGAGACCAGGCAGAAAAGTAACGTGAATTGCAAGCTTTGAAGGCTAACACAGAATCAGCAGGGTCTCTCTCCAGCCAAAGAGACAGGGAAAAGAGGTGTAAACTGCTTCATATCAACTTTACCTGCACCATGAGGAGAGCTAAATTCTCTCACATTGAATTCATAAGAAATTTCTCACAGAAGGTTTTATAGAGGCTTCCAGTGCTACAAGGACAAGATCCTGACCAAGTTTACTAATGTTCCTGTAGTAAGCAACTTCCTCTGGTTTTTCTTATAGGATCTGTTGATGGACAACAAGGTACATAAGGTTTGAGAACCATCAGTGACGTCCATGCTACTAAAGGCTACATTACCACAGCTAGTATGATGTTAAAGAAAGACTTGTGAGTCTTTCCATCCCAGAATTCCCTCCCTCCCTTCTCTCTCTCTTTCTCCCTCTTTCCCCCCTCTCTCTCCCTTTCCTTTCCTTTCCTTTCCTTTCCTTTTTCCTTTCCTTTCCTTTCCTTTCCTTTCCTTTCCTTTCCTTTCCTTTCCTTTCCTTTCCTTTCCTTTCCTTTCCCTTCTTCTCCCCTCCCCTCCCTCCCCTTTCCTTTCGAGACAGGGTTTCTCTGTATAGGTTTGGAGTCTCTTCTGGCACTCACTCTGTAGACCAGGCTGGCCTCGAACTCATAGAGATCCACTTGCCACTGCCTTCTAAGTGTTCTGATTAAAGGCGTGTGCCACCACTGCCCAGCGAGTTCCCCTTTCTTTCGAGGAAGAAGATTAAACACCTGCTGTATAGTATCACTATCATTACCATTGGAAATCCTTGAAGCCTAGAGAAGTTACGTAGCCTGTTAAAGTTTATGTACATATGACAAGAAAAGCCAAGATTACACTAGAGATGCCTTCAAAGTCATCCATTCAGGCCTTGGATGTTCCCACATAAAGAAAAACAAGAAGTGTCCTGCCTGAATGAAGCCATGAAAAACATGTAATAAAACATTAATGCATTCGGTTAATTTTAGTGATCCCATTCACTCTGTTGTCTTTGAACTGACAATGAGCCAGCTCCTTCCAAAACATCTGTCCATCTGCACAACATCAAAATTGTGCTGGGTATACACTAAGCTTCCAATGGCCATGAAATAAGTTTCATTTATGTTCCATCCGATAGGACAGAGTGAAAATAAATTAACATTTGCTTATGTGGCTGCTTAGAAAAATGCATATGAAACAGAAAACAGCTCAAATCATGAAAGCAAGTCATCACTGTTTAGAAGTAAAATGCAGCAGAACAGAAGCCTTGGGAGCCCAGATCATCCCTAGGGGAAAGGTAAATTTACACACCTCTCATCTGTTTTCTGATCTATTTAATGCCGGACAGCAGAGACTTCCGAAGGGGCCAGGCGGAGGAACAGCAAAGAGAAGCACTCTGAGTGTGGGCACTGAAGGAACGTGGGCTGCCAAGCATCACATGGCAAAGTGTGGAAAGCTCCCATAGCTCGGGAAACCACACACCACATACATATTCCACATCAGTACTACAAAGTGTCTCCAATGCTTCATGAACCTGTCAGCAGCAGCCAAAATATCTTCAGAGAAGATGGCCCCTGTCTTTCCCAACCCAGTAACATGAAGGTGCTTTTCCACACCACACAGGCTGCCCAAAAGAAGGGTGGCCAAGTGCTGCTGGCATCCCCACCTGAGAATGATGGATTTGAACAGACTGTTCTTTGGGCTTGTCTTGCTCTGATATTTTGTCATTCTGTGAATTTTAGCTACTGGCTCTATATTTGATATTTTATAGGATTTTCTTTTCTTAATGTCAAATGATACTTCTTTTCATTTGTACAGTTGGACTTTGTTAGATATGATCTTAATCTTATTATATTCCCCTTGTTTCTTTGAACTGCACATGCCTGGTCCATAGAAAGCCAGCAAGTCCTATGTCTTAAGTAGTGAGCTGCCGTTGCTCCTAGAGCTGGCAGGTTTCTCGGCCCTCCACACATTGTAAGAAATCAATCCTGTCCCCGTGCAGCCATGGTGGCTACTTTCCTGAAGTGAATTCATGGGGCATGTAGGTGGCACCGCCTCAACACAAAGTGCACTTTGGGAGCTGCAGGGGTCCTTTACCAGACAGTGTTTGCTCTACTCAGTGACAGACTCTGCCCTTTGTAAGCTATGAAGTGCACAAGCATAGGAAGACAGATGACTTAATTGTGCCTCTTCTCAGGAAGGAGTGAATGTAGGAGGTTACGGGACTTCACAGATTCTTTGTACAACCCACCATCCCTAATTCAGGCCATTGTACACAGAGGGCCCCAGAGTATTTCAGGGCTAGTTGAATGCAATCAATCAAACTCACAGCCTTTTTAAAAAGTATAGCACTCTAGAGGCCACGGGCCTGCCATTCCCCCTTCCAGATTCTACCATGGAGCATTGTGTACGTCCCCACACAGGGCTTCTTCAACACCAATGCAACCATCTCCAAAATTCTCAGGATGTAACTACACTAGTTCTTAATTTCGAAAAATGAGGAGAATTCCTCGAGAGAGAAACAGGAAGCTCTCACCTGCAGGCTGCTGCCAGGCCTTTCATTTACCCTATCTGAGTTCTGTCAGGGCATTTTGTGGAAAAAAAAATAGAAAGGCAATACTGTAAGTTAAACCTCACAGAGAACACTTAAAAGAATGACAAGAAAACAAATCCATTATTTTTCTGAGTGGCATCATGAAATTTTCTTCTGGGTTGCAACCAGCAGTGTGGTTCTGGCTCGGATTTCCCAAGTGAAGGGAAAATGAATTCAGTGGGCTGTCTTTTTAGGAGCAGTCAAGCACTTCAGCCACACATAACCATGTGCCTCTGTACTCCCCCAAAGCCTTCAGGGGATGTGTGGGCTGAATCTCCAAGAAGTCAAGTGGCATCACAGCCTGTGTGTCTAATCTGCTAGCACTCCTGCAGCAGGGCACTGCAGTGACATGGCAGCCTCTGTTTAGCATTGCGCACTCTGTCTTCCTAGTCTGCCATTCTGAGCTGAAGCTTCAGATGTCGGTATTGTAAGGGGACTCTGAGGGAAGCTGTAGGCATCCTAGCCAGCTAAGAACTGGGGCGGGTATCCTCAGGACAAGAGCCCATGTATGACCACCTGACTTTGCCTACGTGTCAAGAGTTCTTGCTTCCTCACAAACAATTATTTCCTAAGTTTTATCCAAAGATGAAAAAAACTTTTTGTAATTTTCTTCTTCTGGTCATAGGAGCCTCCAGCATACTCCTCTTACATCATGTACTGTCTCTTTAAATAAACTAACACATGCTTCGAAATGTTAAGAAAAGAAACAGGAAATAACAGCTGACAGGACTAAATGAAAACAAACAGAATCAGTTAGACATTTTGTCCTTTCTTTGTGTAGATGCCCCGTGTCACTGTATAGCAGACCATGTAGAGCTCCAGAGAGCACAGCTGTACATCCCTCCGGTGTGTTCATACAGTCCATCCTGAGGAAGCGTCCAGGTTGGTGCCCATAGTGCAGAGAAGACTGAGGTGAGGGTCTCATCTCATGATCTAGAACCAAGTGCAAACCAGCATCCACTGACTGAGACCGGCAGTCACGGACGAGAGGCCACTCCGTGCTGGTGGGAAGGTGCTTCCACAGCAGCATCAACATGAGACTGGAGTCCACGGGGAAACATCCACACTTCCCAGGCCTGATGGTGGCAGAGGAAGCCATATATCCTGGCCTGCCCCTGCCCCTGCCCTTGCCCCTGCCCTTGCCCCTGCCCCTGGGGGTAGCCTTGTCTGCTTCCCTCAATGGGAGGGAAAGGAGGGCTCACTGGGTTGTCAGCCACTCAGATGGTCTTTGACTTCAACCCCTTTTCTGTCCTCTCTGCATAGGCAGTTTCTGTTTTCAGCATAAAATTAGCATAGTGATGAAAGTATGCCAGGGAATTGAGAGTGAATTGACACAGGAGATATTAAGTTTTCCGTTTCTAAAACGGAAAAAAAATTCTTTGAAACCCCACACTACCACTTAATTTGTGTTCAGACTGCTTCCACAGGATGCATGAGGAGGAGGCCTGAAGGAGGACAAGGGCAGAAGAGAAGGGCTGGGTGGAGGGGAGAAGGGGACTGAGGAGGAGGGATGAAGGGGTAAGGGGAATGGGGTGGAAGGCTGCTAGGAGGAAAGGGGAAGTAAGGGCACAGGAGGGGGGCTGGGGAGGAGGGAGCTGAAGAAAGGAATTGGGGAGGAAGGGGTGAGGAGGGAGGGGGAGAGTGCTGAGGGGAATGAAAACTGGGTATGGAGGAGGAGGGCTGAGGGGAAAAGGAGGGATGGGGTAAAGGAGGAGGGAAGGAGTGATGGGTGATAAAGAGGGAGGGGTGAGAGAGGAGGAAGGGGTGGACAAAGGAGGAAGGCTGATGTGGAAGAGAAGGGTTGGGGATAAAGAGGAGGATGGGGAGGCAAACATGAGGCATAGAGCAGGCTGGAGGGGGGGTGGGGGACAGGGGAAGAAGGGTTAGGAGGGAAGGAGGGTTGGGCAGAGGAGGAGGTCTAAGGGAAGAAGGATGGGGGTGTGGAGGGACTGGGGGGGGGAGAAGGGGCTGAGGAGGGCAGGGGTGAGGGAAGCTGGGGACTAACAAGGACTGAGAGAATTGTGTGGAGGTGCCAAAGTGTAAGGAAGATAGGATGGGCAGAGAAGTTGGGGCCCAGGAGGATAGCAACTATGGACATGGACAGGCCATCTACAGGAGACAACGAAGAGTCCACTGACAGGCCTTCACGGGGTGGGAGAAGCAGTCCATCCTTTGCTTCCAAGAAAACAGGTGGACATGTCTAGGAGCAAACACTAGCTTTGGAGAAACTGTTTGGAGGTTTGCTGGGTGGGACCTGCTCCAGCTCAGCTCCATTTCTGTCTTTGGCTCCCTCAAATCATTTCAAAGACATCTTCATTGCTCTTTTGCCAGGATTTCTTACCTCTCCTGCCATTGGGAAAAATGTTCTGGGCTGGGAGAAATGACAGATTGGCCCTGAGCTTGCACCAGCTTCTGTCTCCTCACAGGGTTTCCCACATCCCTCCTCTCAGCTATTTTAAGCTCTCCAGTTCTTTCCACTCATTCTTCAGTGGATTGCTTCTGCTCTCAGGGGAAAACATTCCCCAACTCATAAGAAACTCTACAGAAGGCTGCTTCTGGATGGCCAGGAGGTAGACCTGTCAGGGCCAGTGTCAGGGCAATTCGGTTAAGAAAGAGCACAGCAGCTTTGAACAATGCCACATTCCTACAATAAAGAATTCCACCCTAAATCCAAGCATATTATACTAAGAATTTTATTTTTTTTTAATTCAAGCATTTCATTCCATTGTTAAATGGTAAAAAATTGAAAATTGTTAAATGCCAAGCTGGCTGAAGATGCTCCCCACATACATCAGAGGTACGTGTGTGTGTGTGTGTGTGTGTGTGTGTGTGTGTGTGTGTGTGTGTTGCAAAGGAACAGACACTGGTTATTGCAAAGGTGGTAGACTGATACTGTGAAAAACAAGGTTCAAAGTAACCAACTTTCAGAGCTCTATGTAACAAAACCAAAGAGCATCACAAATGAAATGGTCATCAAATGGCAGTAGGGCCAATGAGAGATGTGGGAAGCCCCAGTACTGGCACACAGTTAAGATGCTGAAGTGCTAACTATGCTTCAGGTGCTGTTCTGCAAGTTCCATGGAATGAATTCATCTAACCCTATGGTCATCAGGTGAGAAGACAGGTACTCTGCGTATTTCACAGAGAAGAAAACTGGAGCACTATGAAATTATACATTGTTCAACTTACAAAGGGCCAGGCAGTGGCTGGCCCAACATCCAAACCCAGAACATGTGACCAGAGGAAATTTCCTCTGACCACTGCATGTACCAATTGCTTTTAAGGGCTCCAAAAGTGACTCACTGGCACCACTTACTTAAATATGCAGTTGTGACAGCCCAAGGAAAATTATATTTACAATACTTGAGTGAAATGCACACTCCTGCTCCTGGGTTAGTCAAAAGCCAGCTGAGGGAAGTGACCTTGCTAAGCAATGTCTCCTTCTAGAGTAGTGGTAACTTTCACATGCAGGGCCAACTGTAGCTTTGGAATGGGACAGGATGGGTGGTCACTTCCATAATACAGTTTGAATGGAATGAACGCACAGCACTGGGGAATGAGGATGGTTCTGTATCCCCTGAACTGCTGGCTGCCATTCAGAGAGATATCCCTGCGAAACTGAAGGGGCAGGAAGAACTGTTGCTGCCAACACCTTGTAAGGACAGGGGAAGTAGAACAAAGGAAAGGTCCAATCCAGAACAAGAGCTGCCAGAGAAGAACAAAACCATGGAACAAAACCATGCAGTGAAACCTCACAGCAAAAGAGCAGGGAAAATTAGATTCATGTCAAAGGCAAGTCCAGCAAGAACATGTGACAGTAATGTCCCAAGGCACCAGCGAGGACTTAGGCTTGGAGAGGTAGAAGGTTCCACCCTCCTCACCAGCTCACAGCTCTAGCAGACCTGTACTCTATGTTGTTTCTCTGCTCACCCCACTTTTCCATGTGTTCCCCCAACCATTACAAATATTGTCCAGTGCCCCCAGTCTCTCCCCCTTCTACCGTGGAACAAGTCTCTGCATGGACTTCAGAGAAAAAACAGAAGCTACCAGATGGGAACTCCATCACCTTCCAGAGGCTCAACTGACAGCCCTACAGCTTTGGTCCCTGATCTCTTTGTTCTGAACTTTCTTCCCCAACTCAAAGAGTTAACCACTTCTTTTCTGGACTTTCCTCTTGCTTTCCCACACACTGAAGCTTTTTTATTTATTTATTTATTTATATAACACTTCTCTCAATCTGTGCATTCACTCCAACTATGATCTCATCTCCCTCCTCCATCAAATTCACCACACAATCTCCAGTTCCTCTGTTCCCTGCTTTAAGCTTCTTTCTGTCCCCTAAGAACAACCCTTTTCCACCACAGCTACTAAAGACACTTACATGTTGCTAAGCATGGTGGCTGTCCATTATTTATAGTTTCTCGTTAGTATCTGACATGTTGGCTTCTCTCACCATCTTGAAATCTGCCTTGCACAGCTCACATTTTTCTAGCCCCACGTGCTCCATTCAAGTTCATTATCCTCTATCTCCTCAAGATGCTCAGGTTCTTCTCACTTCCCAGGCCACCTTCTCTGTGCCTTCAGGGACATATATCTTCCAAGTAAGGGTTTCCCACAAATGTATACTCCAATTCTCATGCACCACTGCGCTCTATATGATTCCAAATTGCCTTCGCAGCATGCTGAGTTGGTATCCATGGACCCATAGTCCTCCCCCTAGTCCTACACTGTTACTTTTGAAACCAAAGCTGACCATGTCACACACTGATGCAGTCTACGGGTCCCCCAAAGGCCCACATGTTAGAGAGTCAGTTGCTAGTCTGTGGGGCTGTGGTAGGGTCCGGGGAAAGTGTTTAGCTAACGGGGAGGTGAGGAAGCATTTAACTAAAGGCTGTAGAAGTGATTATGGGACTTTGCTCTCTTCCTCTTATTTTGCCTTCCCATGAAGTCAGCACTTCTTCCATGATGCGTTTCTCCTGTGATGGCATATTGCCTTACCACAGAGGAGAAAGTAGTGGGGTCAAGTGACCAGGGACTAAAATCTCTGAAACCATGAGCCAAAAAACAAATATTTCTTTTCTGTAAGTTCATTATCTCAGTTGTTTTTAAACAGCGACAGAAAGCTAACACACATATCTTTTGCTTTCAAATTTTCAAGGGAATCCTTGCCTGTATAATGTCTCTCCAGCTTCATCACCGTGCTGCCATTTCCCGACTCCACATGGCCTTCCTTCTGAGGCTCTATTGCATCCCCCAAACCACCCTGCTCCTCAGCTGCCTGTCCTTCTCTTCCCCACCTCATGCTCAACCTTGGTTCTCAAAGCACCACAGACAGCACTGCTCCGGTATCGTTTTCCATTTGTGCCTGTTGTTCAATTAAATTGTTCTGCATGCTAGAATAGACTCTAGGCTCTTGGAGAACATCAACCATGTCTGACTTTGCATTCTGTACTATCTTCAGTGTCTGGTTCCCAGCAGTCATTCAGATGAATGAACAAACAAAAGAACTAGTGAATGATGTGAGCAAAGCAGCATAGAACCCCAGTCTTTCCTCATGCTTCACCCATTCTGTCCTTCAGCAGGGACACTTGTAGAAGCTACACACTCAAGACACACTTTCCAACTTCTGAGGATAGCGAAGTGTGTGAGGAGCTAGTGTACACCCAGACTGACTGAGATCCCCTTTAAAATGTAAATGCTTTGGGGAAGGAATAGTGGAAACTTAACTCTCACACTGGAAATATCTGTGAAGACCACAGAAGGATTTGGCAGAAATGAAACTGTGCCTTCCATGTATCTTGTCATATTTATGTCATAGATCTTTTAACACATTTCTATATCTTATTCTGCGTGTTCCTGCCTCCTTTAGCTAGACTATAAATTACTTGAAGGCAAAGACCAGGATTATGCCCTTAGGTCTAGCATAGCTCAGGGAATCCTGTGTTTTTGATGAATGACTCAGAAACATGAATGAATGGATAATTAGAGACAGACATCAAAACACGGAGTGCTTCACTTTACAACAGGGTGGACAGCCAAGCTGATAGACTTATCTACCAAGTGTTTATAGCACTCTCCACTCCAGTGGAAGAGCAGAAGCAGTGGCTGGGCACTGGACAACTCTGTTACTGTTATCTGCTCACATGTCATTGTATCCAACCGTGAGTTCCTCATGCAGTACCTTTTCATTTATTCTTGGAGTTTGCTTTTCTTCCTCCATAGTTACTAAATGAATGAAAGTTAAGTTCTAGTTCCTGCTCAATGTGTTTGAATTAATCTTGTCTGTAAAATTTTTGTGTGTTTTTAGGCTTACTATAAGTCAATATAGTAACTTCAAAGACCTTTCTCTTAGCTTTACACTTGGTGAATCCTTAATTCACCATTCAAAAAAGGAGAAAAGAAAAGGGACAGCCAAGGCCAACACAATAGGTTATATATGACTCTACAAAACCTTCCAGGTTATTAGTCACTACGGATACTGCTAGTAAGGCTCACAGTAAAGAAACAACTAACTCACTATGGGCAGTTTGCATAGACATCTCCCAATATTCCAAAATGCTACAGGGAGGAGTCAGGAGACACAGGAGTGAATGAACATCAGTGGTAGGTAGCCTGGCAGTGAAGGGTTCAAATAAAATGCAATGAAATGGTAAACTGGCTGAGAAAATGCACCTGGTACTTTTACTGTCACTGTCCACAGAAAGGGTGGTTTAACAATTACCAACTAACTTGGTTTTATCATTGAGGAAAACTGCTAAAAATTTTCTCCTCCAAACTTTTTATGACAGACGAAATGATTCTAAATTTGGCTAAAGATCTATTTCCTTCTGAAAAAAAAATTCTTGAATAGAAAATTCTTGGTGGCATTCCCCTAATCCAGGGAGGTAACAGCTTCAAGATTACGACAATGTGATACTGCACACTCATAAAGGAGTGAGGTAGGTGCTGCAGTTGATAGAGAGGAGCATGAGAGCATGCTAGAGTGGACACCAAGATACACTTGTCACCACCGAGATCCTGGGAATCAGTACACTGGAAACAGCACAGTGGTCACCCATATTTACTGGGGATTTAACTCATTCAGACTAAAACTCTGAAAGACAGACTGGTGCTTCAAGCCTGTGACATGGAAGAACAATACCATTGTCAAAACCACCAACACAAGCCGAACCACTCTGTTGTGTCATGCACTGAGTGTGCATCTCACTCATACTCTTTCCAACAACAGAGAAGGACATTATACTTATTATGGCAGCCAACTGGTGGGAGTAAGACTTGAGCCGAGGCAGCCTACTCTGGACCTATCTGCTGAGTCACAGTCAGTATTGCTTATTCACGAACAACTCACCACCACATAAGGCTGGACAGAAACTAAGAATTACATAGCTGAACTTGATTTTGAAAATGGTCTGTCTTCCCTTCAAGAACTGTCAGTGCAATTCAGGCCTCATGTGGTACACAGTATAAACCCCAATGGAAGACACCCTGGAAGCTAGGGATAAAGGATACTAGGCCTCCAGGACCAGCTGCAACTCACCTACTTTCAGGTCTTTAAATCTTACAAGCCCCTAGGACTATAAAGATGGCTGGCTAACAACATTCAGGGGATCTCAGAGGAGATAGGACTAGAACCCTTGCATAAATAATGTTCTCTAGGCTGTTATTCACAGAGTAAATATCAGGATGATATCTTTCTTTTACAGAATAAATATATTAAACATCAATTCTAGAAATCACTTAAAATTGTAATTTAAACCCTCTGAAGACATGATTGGCTAATACTATGACAGGATGGAAAAAAGCCAGGTGACCCATGGCCTGTCAGGAGGAGTCAGGGACATGTGGCAGGTAGAGTGGTCCAGGTAAGGATGATGCTATCATCCTTTAAGACAGATGGCTCTGCTTGACACAGCAGGGCTTGGTATCCCTGCATTCTCAGAACAATGCTTGTGCCATTCACCTAAGGCCTGTGGCTCAAGTCTGACTTAGATCTGATGGCCAATGGTCCGAATTACAATGTGTACCTGCTGTTGATATCACTCATTCCACAAATGCCAGTTGGTGTCAGGAAAAACAAGGCATCAGAGTCTATGCTGGCCACCTCGGAGATCATCAAGAAAATGGTCTTGCCTTGCTGAAGGTAAATGCTACATGTGCATACAGAACACACAACAGTACAATAGGTCATCAGAACTGAGGTCAGGAGATGTAGCTCATTCCTGTCCCATACCCCTACTTGTGCTTCCCTGAAGTAAGTGCTTTTCTTTATTCACAGCTACATCCAACTATCCAGAGAGATACCAACACTTACCTGGTATGCATAGGTGTTGAGAATATTACAGCACAAATCCCTAGGATTCAATTCATTTCTTCCTGGGCCCTGAAATGATAGCTCATTCCCACCAAACTCCTAGGACAGCCTAATTATTTCTTTTCTATGCAGTTCTTGAGAGACTTGCATTAGTGTCACTCAGTTCTAATGACTGTCCTCTTTCAAATAAGTGCACAAGGGCTGAAGGGTGAGCCTGCTTCATTCATCACCATAACCAGGGAAGTTGGTGCAAAGTCTTCCATTCAGTGGGTGTTCAACAAGGATTTAAAGGATCTTTTCTTCAATTATTTTTCTGGAATAGTGGGATTTGCACACACAGGATCCACATGCATTCAGTCTAGCATAGACTTCATAGTGAGACCCTGTTCACAAACAAAACTCAACAAATCTTTAGGAAATAAAGTCATTTTGTTAAAAAAGAAAATAATAAAGGGTTTATTATTGAACAGGAGATTATGAAATACTCTTTTTTACAAAACTGATTTTTATAATTTATCTATAATAGGAAGAGCTATAGGTTGTCCATTTTAAACTGAAAATTATGAAATGATTTAAATTTTTGACATTTTTAAAGTAGCAATGTGATGTCACAAGTGGAAAGTCTACATAGGATGAATTATAATCAAAATATAGGTGGACTACAACTATCTGCTTTCAGGATCTCCACATGAAGGACACATGGGGCAAAATGAGTTTTTTGGGACTCACTGCCAAGTCATCTCATTCTATGTATGAAAATATTTTGAAATTCAAAACATATTGGTTCTAAGCAGTTCCAGAAAGAATTAACTCAACCTGTGTTTTCAAATACTGGGAGATACTTCAAGAAGACTGGGGTTCACCAAGGCCTGAGGCCCAAGAAATTAAAAATATTTTAAATTGAATTTATCAATACATAAACACAACGTTAACACACATATACATGTGTATGTATATAACTAAATTTACTAATTAATAAACTTTCCTCATCTTTGGAGAAGAGATAAAAATAAAATGGCATATTGCATTGAGCATGTGGCATATGGTGTGCTTTATAAATACACACACTGAGTTTTCTCTCTTTCCCTCAACACACAAAACCCAGACTGAACTTCATGAACCTGACCCTTGCTCCAATCTGGACACCTCTGAGAATCTGGATGCCATCTTCCCTGCTGATTGCCTGGAGGAGCTCCCCATTAGTATTAATCAGGAGGGCCCTGCATGCTAGACCCTGAGAGTGTGTCCAGTTGCCTTCTCTGACTCTTTCCACCACCACAGAGGTGCCTCCAATCAGATCATAAATCTGGCCATTGCCTGAGTCCCAATTATACACCCAGCAAAGTCCATGAATGCTAAGGAGCACTCCTTGGTGCCTGTCTCCAGACCTCCTCATTTCTTCCCTCTCAGAGGACCTTAGCAGCTAAGACAGGGTAGGCCAGAGCCACCTGTCAATTTTGACAGTTGTGTGTCAGTCAGCCCAGTCTCATGCCTGTCCCACATTTCTGTGTGAGACATGTCCTCATCCTGGAAAGAAAGAGGAAAGACAAAAACTAACATTTGCAAAGAAGAAGAAGAAAGAAGAAGGATGAAGAGGGGGAGGAGAAGAAGAAGAAGAAGAAAAAGAAGAAGAGAAGAAGAAGAAGAAGAAGAAGAAGAAGAAGAAGAAGAAGAAGAAGAAGAAGAAGAAGAAGAAGAAGAAGAAGAAAAGTATTTTGTAATGGTACTGCATTGTTGATGGGGAATGTACTACTGTGTATGTTTATCTTATTGATTGTTAAATAAAATACTGTTTGGCCAATGAGACAGCAAGTTAGACGGAACTAGGAGTCAAAGAGGATTCTGGGAAATGTAGTAGAGAAGTGCTGATCCAGGCAGGAAGTGACATAGCAAGGAGACTCATATTTAAGCGAAGGAGAAACAGGAAGGGTCCTTTTTTCCGGTTCGCCTCCTCCAGCGGCAGGATGTGAGCCACCGGCAAGGAGGGACGCCAATAAGGCATCCAATAAGATAAGTCTTATAAAATATATAGATTTATGATAATTGAGACTGAGCTAACAGATGAGGAATCCTAGTCATTGGCCAAGTGGCTTTGAATCTAATACAAGTTTCTGTGTATTTATTTGGGCCTAACTTGGGCAGGTGGCTGGCGTAAAGCTCACACGTGGCGGTGGGGCTCAGCGGCTTTTGGCGGAAAGATTAATCATAACACATTGTTCCTTTCAAAAATATGCCTATCATTTTTATCAAAATTATACCTGCACACATTTGAAAGGCCAAATATTTCTAGAAATTTATACAGACAGAAAGATTGTAGCATCTGTTCCTTCTTGTCAGTTAGCTCCCCAGAGCAACTTGTATTTAGTGCTGCTAGATCATTCTTTTAGAAATTATCTTCACATATTTTTTCTCCCCTAATTTAGACAGTAAAGTCATGCTTTACTTAATGTTGCAGGTACAATTTGGAAGTACATCATCAAGCAGTTTTACCATTACTAGGCGACATAATCTCTTATCTCACCATCCTCTAAGCAGACTGTTATCGGCTGGAATATTATGTATCCTGACATAATGCATCACAGAGAGCTTCTCCATTCTGGGACAGGAACTGGCTTTTCATGTACCACTCCCTGTTTCCATACCATCCAATGTCCATGTGGGTGGTCTGTGAGATTACCATTCACATCACCATAGGCTAACAACTGAGCCTCACAGTGGCCAAGGATTTCTTTCCCTTTTCTGTGCAACCAGTGACTTCTTTCTTACCTTCCTCTATCTGTCACTGTGTTATCTACTTTGTTCCTCAGGTTTGAGGGACTGGTGGCTTTGGTGTGGGGGTTGTAAGCATGGACTGTTTTGTCACTTACAAACGCTTAACTTGCAGTAAATTACTGGGCAATGAGTGCACCAGTTTCCTCATTTGTTACACATAGACATGACTGCCTACTATGATGCTACCAACAGGAATTGCTGGCACACTTACAAGTGTGCCTGACACCTGGGATACTTAGTAGGTTCAAGAGGTGAAGACTATGGCTTGGTACTTAGTGGTCTGTCTTTTGCAGTCTAGCCTGCACAGTTATCCCTCTGGACTGTGTAACTGCTACTTTGGGGAGGCCTGTATGTTTCTCTTCTGATTGATGTCTATCACAGAGATGCCAGCCTGGCTAAATTCTCAGTGAATACTCTGCTTAGCCTTCTGTAGGGAAGTTTCCAGAGTTCTGTTAATGAAGGCTTACTTGTCACTGGGCTGAGGTTCTGCTTTGCAAATGCATTTCCACTGGATTTGCTGGTGTCTGCCTCTTTCTACTATAACCTCCAAAGGAAGAAAGTCTTTTGAGGTGCTAGTGGAAGTTCTGGAGTTTCAGCTTCATTGAGTTTTGGCTCCTTCCACACTATTCAACCCCTAAAAGTGGCCACTACTTTTCCACTAGTGTTTTGGCTTCCAAAACAACATTGATGATTCTCCCTTGACTTTCAATCAGGCCATAATTAATTTATGCCTGGAACACATTACCTCACTTCTTCTGTAGCAGCAGCTTGAAGACAACTGAGGTTAATGCTGTGCTCAATCTGCTGTCTTTAATCAACATTCTATTAACCTTAGTTTTCTCTAGTAAGAAACTGAAGAAGAATATGAATGACTGGTTGAAGCTTAGAGAATCTGTTACTAAAGACCCAACCCTTCCGCCTCTCTAGGAAATAGGTGTCTTCCAGGTAGAGATGTGTACCACTTGAAAATGTATGCCAAGATAACCTTCAGACCTCTAAGACATGGGCAATGTCTCTCAGATTTCTGCTGCAATCTCCCTGCATTCTGAATGTCTTGAGATTGAGGTTGAAAGGGTTCTTACAGTGAAATCAAGGGGTCTTTTCCTTGCTTACTATATTAATTATACTACTGGTTTCTTTATGTGTTTCTCTGACAAAATATCCAGCAAAATCAACTTGAATGAGTTTGAGCTATAGTAATAAAAACAGCTTGGTATTGGCACAAAAACAGACAGGTAGACAAGTGGAATAGAACTGAAAACCCTGGTAGTAATGTACACACCTATGAACACTTGATTTTTGACAAAGAAGCTAAACTTATACAATGGAAAAAAGAAAGCATCTTTAACAAATGTACTGGCATAACTGGATGCTGGCATGTAGAAGACTGCAGATAGATCCAGGTCTATTGCCATACACAAAACTTAAGTCGAAATGGATCAAACACCTCAACATAAATCTAGCCACACTAAACCTCTTAGAAGAGAAAGTGGGAGCTACCCTTGAATGAATTGGTACAGCAGACCATTTCCTGAACATAACTCCAGTAGCACAGACACTGAGATCACAATTAATAAATGGGACCTCCTAAAATTGAGAAGCTTCTATAAGGCAAAGGACACAGTCAACAAGACAAAATGGTAGCCCACAGAATGGGAAAAGTCATTCACCAACCCCACATCTGATAGATTTCCAAAATATACAAAGAACTCAAGAAGTTAGTCACTAAGACACCAAATAATCCAGTTAAAAAGTGGGGTATAGAACTAAATAGAGAATTCTCAATAGAGGAATCTAAAATGGCTGAAAGACACTTAAGAAATTGCTCAACATCCTTATCCATCACAAAAATGCAAATCAAAACAACTCTGAGATACCATCTTACACCGGCCAGAATGGCTAAAATCAAAACCACAAAGGACAATTTATGCTGGAGAGGATGTGGAGAAAGGGGAACACTCCTCCATTCCTGGTGGGAGTGCAAACTTGTACAATTATTTTGGAAATCAGTATGGTGATTTCTCAGGAAAATGGGCATCAGTCTACCTCAAGATCCAACAATTCTACTCTTAGTCATTTACCCAAAGAATGCACATTCATACAACAAGGACATCTGTTCAACTATGTTCATAGCAGCATTGTTTGTAATAGCCAGAACCTGGAAGCAACCTACATGCCCCTCAACCAAAGAATGGATAGAGAAAATGTGGTACATTTATACAATGGAGTACTACTCAACGGGGGAAAAACACAATGGAATCTTGAAATTCACAGGCAAATGGATGGAACTAGAAGAATCCATCCTGAGTGAGGTAACCCAATCACAGAAAGACAAACATGGTATGTACTCACTCATATATGGATATATGACATAGAGCAAAGAAATAGCAGCCTACAATCCACACCTCTAGAGAAGCTAAGAAAAAAGGAGGACCCTAAGAGAGACATACATAGTCTTCTGGAGAAGGGGAAATGGACTAGAGCTCCTGAATAAATTGGGAGCACAGGGGAGGGTAGGGGGGAGAGTGGAAGGGAGAGGGAGGTAAGAGAAAGAGGAGGGGAGAAGAGGAGGGGAGAGGAGAACATGAGGGATCAGGAATTGAGTTAGGGAATGAATAGAGGAGATAGATACCTTAATAGAGGGAACCATTATAGCTTTAAAGAGAAATCTGGCACTAAGGAAATGTCCAAAAATCCACAAGGATTACCCCAACTAAGAATCTAAGCAATAGGGGAGAGGCTGCCTTAAATGTTCTTCCCCTATAATGAGACTGATGACTACCTTATATGCTATCATAGAGCCTTCATCCAGTAGCTGATGGAAGCAGAAGCAGACATCCACAGCTAAACACTGAGCTGAACTCCTGGAATCCAGTTGTAGAGAGGGAGTAGTGATGAACAAAGGGGTCAAGACCATTCTGGAGAAACACACAGAAACAGCTGACCTGAACAGTTGGGAGCTCATGATCCTAGACAGACAGCTGGGAAACCGGCATTGGATCGAAGCAGGGCCCCTGAGCTTGGGTGACAGGAAGCCTGGGCAGTTATGGGGTCCTCTGTGGTGGAACCAGTATTCTCATAGTACACAAATGGACTTTGGGAGCCCATCCCTCAATGGAGGGATACTCTCTCAGCTTAAATACACAGGGGAGGGCCGAGACACTGCCCCAAATGATGTGGCAGATTTTGATGATCCCTCATGGAAGGCCTCACTCTCCCTGGGGAGTGGATGGGGAGGTGGCAGTGGGGTACATGGGAGGATGGGAGGGAACCCTTTCCTGGGATTGATATGTAAAATAAGATTGTTTCTAATTTAAATAAAATAATTTTAAAAAGAGGGTGAGCATCATTAGAAGAAATGGATTACTGGAAGCAAGCATTGAGGTATTATAGCTGGATTCTACTTCCCGACTACAGATGCAATTGGGACCAGCTGCTTTACATTCCTGCCACCTTTAAGTCTCTACCATAATGGACTATCCCCTCAAAAGGTGATGTTCAGCCTCCTAAAGGTTCCACAACCTTTCAAAGGAGTGCCACCAGCAAAGGACCAAGTATTCAAATACATAGAGCATACTGGGACTTTCACATGCAAACTAAAATGCTTGCCCAATGACATGATTCTCAATTAATTGAAAGCTGTTTGTGACTACAGTACTTGGAAACCTTAGAAGTGCCTTCCTTGAAAAAGTCTGGGACTGTTCTGACCAAAATGTCAATGGAAGGAATGATTTGAAGCATTATTTACCAATAACCTAGGCCACATGTGCCCAGTTTGTTCTGTGGGTCACCTCAGAACTGCCCTGCCCTGTGAGTCTAATGGATTAAAAACATGGTCCAGAACCACAGGGGCTAGGTTCAAGTTCCAGCTTTGTCATTCGCTGCTTATATGGACCTTGGGCAAGTTTCTTAGTCTTCATGTTCTCATCTCTAAGATGACAACAGTGAAGACATTCATTTTATAGAGTTATCTACTTAAATGAGATATCATAGTTAAGCACCAGGCATGATATGTGGGCTGATGTCAGGCAGGGCCAGCAGCACTGGTGTCCTATATGGTGCTTGCTGGACTGGAGCCCAAGCACCTGCACACACAGTTCCCAGCTTTGCATGCCTTCTGGAGTCTAAAGAAGCTGGCCTCAAGTGTTCCAGGACTGCCCCCAGACACCTACTGTCCATATAAGGCATACTGGGGACAGAAAGTTTGGATATGGAAAAGTTTAAAAGACTGAAATGATGCAAGCTACTTTAAGGATACCGGAGATAAACGATCTATTTATATTTTTATGGTGAAGACATAAATAGAAAAAAAAAAAACACAGCACCCGAAGAAATGTTCCTTAAAATATATGTACAGCATGGTTGAGAGATACAAGCTGAACACACAGATGCTAAGTAGATACCTTTTCACATCAGCCATAACTTTGCAAGACACATTAATTCAAGGAGATTTACCAGGCACTGATATAGTTATAAAAATGAACTGTCTGACAAACTGGGTCATGGGGTGCTTCAGTGACTTTGTTTTAGAAGCCATTATGTAAGGAATGTGCTGGAACAGCCTTGACTCTTGACCTACAGACAGTATTATTAAGCAGGGTCACATTGTTTGATCCAGCATTAATCTAGTCAACAACTGTTTACTAAGTTACTTCTGAGTACCAAGCAGAACCAGTACTTGGGACAGAACAAGAACAGCAGAGATTCCCACCTCCATAAAGTGATGGAGATAGACATGAGACATGATCATGCTGGATGAAGTCTTTCATTAAACAATAAAGCTGTGGGGCCGGCTAGCTGGCCACTCAGGTCTGACCATCTGACTTTAATCCTGGATCCCAGAGTGAAGGAGAGAATCAATCCTGAAAGTTGGTCTGCACATCTCACCTGGTTCTTGCATGTGCATTCACGAGTGTGCGCGCACATGTACGCGCGCGTACACACACACACACACACATACCCACACCCCCCCACCCACGGATGGATTTTGGATGAAGCTAAGGCAGGAAAATGGCTCTTTAGCTTTAGAGTATGTGTATGTTGCTCTTCTACTTTTGTTCTGATCATTCTGAAATGAATCCATAAAAAACCCAGTCTGAGTGTCAGATCACAGAGAAGTCCAAAACTTGAGCCTGGGTCCTTCCAAGTTTGTTAATCTCTTTCCACTCCCTTTGAATATAATATTCAAATCAAGACATAGCTCAATTTATTTTGCTTCTGACTCTAATTGAGTAAATCTAAAGTAACAAGAGACGTGCCACTCCTGGTCACAGCCTTGCCTAAATTCTCCCTGGGCACTTGGAACACACTCTGCCTGTTTCAGTTCTGCCTGCATGCAGGTAAACACACTCTGTCCAGTCCCTAATTTTGTCCCAGAGGCACAATGACTGCCATTTGCTGCTTTAGAGGCAGCTGATATTTACTGATAGATGAAAGCTCTGCAGATGAAGTGCCTACGAAGAATTTAAGCATCCTTGAAGGTAGGAGGGTAGTATTGTCCTCATTGCTCAGTCAGCCTTTACAGCAAAGATGCTCAATGCAGTATGGTCCTGTGGCTTGGAATTACTTCTTCAGATTCACAGACGCTGGGAACTGAGCAGATTTTCTATGTCCTGTTAGGGGAGTCCTTAATGATTCTGAGTGCATAGCTATTCCTGTTTGTAAACATCTTCAGAGAGAATGCTATAATAAACTACCAATCATTCTAGTTTCTCTCGGTGTTTTGCAAAAAGGTAAGAAATTTAAAATCTGTACCCTTACCAACTGGGAGGAGGAATAAAAGGGGGGTGTAAGTAAGCTGTCAGAGCTGCTGCATTAGAGTGGGCGGATCATGCATGGAACCTCAGAGCCTGGCTCTGGGAAGCATCACCCAGCTTCTCAATAGAATCTCATGACTAAAGGTGCTGAGTGAGTCTTGAGGATTACATGAGTAGATCTGTTGTCAGTCTATAAACTGCTGAGAGACACAATCCAAGGTACCTGTACATGATGGAAACCATGTAAAAGAAGCATGTGAGAGTGGCTGTGCTGTGTTCAGTGGAGCAAGATCCTTTGTTTTTATGATTAGTGAAGCCACCACCTCTACACAAACATGGCCTCAAAGCAGGTGTGTGTGTGTGTGTGTGTGTGTGTGTGTGTGGTGTGTGTGTGTGTGTGTGAGAGAGAGAGAGAGAGAGAGAGAGAGAGAGAGAGAGAGAGAGAGAGTGTGCGCTCACTCCATTTTTGTACACTGCTCTCAAGAGTTAAAAAGCTATTTCTCAAGCCAGAGTGAACACTCTGCCCTCCTCTGTAGAGACCAAGCATTCTTTACCACCACCGTGTTAGAATTGGTCCCAGTCATTCCTTCCCCTTTCCAGGATTCTGGTGTCTCTTTTTGACTAGGAAAGCACAGGTATAAGTATTGCTGGGGCTGCTGGACTGCGACAGACAGTATGTGCTTGAAAATTGGTTTGTGAGCACAGAGGAGAAGCAACTTTTGTTACAGGGCAGAGTTCCCTGGGTGTGCTTGGGTCCCAGGACAGCTCTAAGTCCCACCACATGGCTGTCTTTGGCCATTAGGGCAGCATATGCCAACTTACCTTATTATGGCTGCAAATGCTATCAGTGATGCTCAAGACAGGCAGGGAATGTTTACTGGGTAAACACAGGAGCACCAGTGCAGATATCTGGAACAGCCTTCCTGCTCATTAAACCTCCCCCAGCCTGTGCAATTCAGCTTCTGCTTGAGAGTTTTCCTTCTTACAACCATTTTATACCCCTCTGATCTCACATCTTGTTTCTAATCACAGCTCAGAGTGAAACCCGTATAAGGTAATTACTCTTTGGTGTACACTGGTAGTACTGATTGATTAGAAATAATTTTCAGAGTGAACACCATAGCTAGGAACTTTGATCAACCTCTGTTATTATTTCAGTTCTCTATCTCAGTTATATATAACTGCTTCTGTTTTTCTGTAAGAAAGTGTGTGTGTGTGTGTGTGTGTGTGTGTGTGTGTGTGTGTATGTACCCCATGCCTGCCTGTGTAGACAAATCATGGGAAAGTTAAGAATTGTGTCTCTCCCCACCCCATTCTTCTACAGAGTCTCATGTAATACAGTTTGGCCTTAAACTCACAGTGTAACTGAAGATGTCCTTGAATTTATGGTCTCCCTGTCCCTACTTTGTTTTATTTTTATTCAATTAAAATATTATTATATCATCCCTCCCTCCCTATCTGCCCTCTTACTCCTCCTATGTCCATTCCTACCTCACTATCTTCCAAATCCACAGCCTCCTCTTCTTTAACTATTGTGACCAATAACTTAATAACCCTATAAATACAACCTGCTGTGTCTGGTCAGTGTTACCCAAATGTATGGTTCTAGGCTGACCATTTATTAGATGACCAGTTAGGGGGATCACTCTGTTTCTGCAATTGCTAATTATTTGCAGTTGTTCATCTAGGGTCAGGGTTTTAGAAATTTCCCTTATCTATGTTGGGATGTCAACTGTTGTTGGAATTGTTCATGTCTTATGAGGCAGCCATTTTAACAACATGGCTGCCTCTACTTCATAAGAGTTGGAATTACAAGGGCAAGCCATCAAATTTGAACTCTTCTTTTCTTTTGGGGGATAGTGGATATCATTCTGTAGTCCTAGCTGGCACAAAACTCACTATACGGGAGCTTGTGATTACTTTCCTGCTTTGCTTCTAAATTTTAGGATTATAACTGCATACCAATAGGATCCACACACTAGTAAATACATCTAACAAACAAAATCTGGAGTTGCTTTTTCCTCAAGTTCATATCCTGAATCTTTGTCTCATTCTGCTCAGGCTGGTCCCTGAGATGAGCCTGTGTTCAGGTCAAGATTCAGTATGTTACAGAGCTAGACAATTCAGACAGTGAGACTCCAACCTCATTAGGACAGTGGGTGCTGGGGGTGTCAGGTCCCTGTGGGAATACTCTCAGACTCCACAAGGGCTGAGGGTTTCTTTTAGGCCCCCTGGGAGCTGGCTTATAGGTCCAATCTTTATACACTTGCTCTATGAACAGAATGAACTCCAAAAAGATGAGCATCTACATTGAGGTGGGGCCTTCTTTGTAGGTATATACACTGCACATTTTCTCACTGGATACTACATTTTCTCACTGCAGAGCTACATTTGAGGTCTGTGGTAAAGGTAGGTAGGAGAAAGTTCCAAAGTTCAAATATATATATATAGCCCACCCCCTGTGAAAAGTTACATCATGTAATATCAGTAAAAAAGACAAGGAAATGTTCAACATTATTTCAGGAACTCCTTACCTAACCTCAAATCACTGATCACCAGGGGCTGAGGCATGAGTACATGTGTTTGCCAGCCACACTGCATAGTTAAGACTTACTCAACAACAAATCAAAGGCAGTTTAGCCTGACAAGGGCCCATGTTTCTTAAACCCTCTCTTTTGTGCAGACTGACCACTCCTGTCAGATTACAAAGCTGTACTCCCACAAATGGGATGGGACAGTGTCTGACCTACGTTAGAAATAGCAGGCAGAGGCCATCTTGGCTGAGCAGCCTCACTGGCTGGTTTGGGTTCTGGCTCTCGATTTCCTGAGTTGCTTTCTCTTTGTTCACATGCTCCTTGGTGCAACACTGAGATTATTCGTTTTCCATAGTCTAATAATGAAGCAAATATATAAAAATGGAGCCTCGTTTGAAATTACAAAGAAATAAAAATTAGAGTTTGTGAAATAGAACATTTATCTTAGGGGAAGTGTGGGCACATTAAGTACTCATCTGTGAAATGACAGAAGAGAGCAGGTGACCCTTCAAAGACCTCCAGAGTTCAAGATGATGCCCTGGCTCTGAGGGGGAAGCTACACAGCTCCATACGCCCTGATACATGGCACAGTGCAAAAAATGAAGGGTGTTGAAAGTGGCTTGCTGCCTGGCTGGTGAGCAGAATACAGTGATTTCAAGAGCTTTTTTAGGCACTGCTCTTACCTATTTGTAAACACTGAGCCACACGTAGAGACAGGAGAGCTGCTCTTAAATTATAACAGAATGTGGCCTTTCTCAGCTTTGGAGAGTTCCCTATAAGGCATTTATGCAAATGACCCAAGGGAGGGACCCACTCCCTCTATTTAGAGAAGCAAACTTCTGATTCTTGAAAATTCCCAAGAGTTAATATGTCTGAGAGGATTCCCTGGGGATTCTTTAAGTGTAGGTTGTAAACACTGAGTGGGTAAATTTAAAACCATCTCCGAGTCAGGCTTAGGAGAACAAGCTTGTAACCCGAAGACTTGATGATGGGGGTATGCACCCAGGTTGACACAAGGGTTTAGGGACAAAAATGGGACTGTGCACCCCCAGGACATCTTTGCTGTACTCCAGGGCTGTGGACTTGGAATAGATCAAGGCTTGGCACTCCTCCCCAAGACAAAGGAACAGAGGGTTTTTGAATGCTGCTTGGACTCTCCTGACTCCCTTTCTCTACTTCCATCTGCCTGCTTCATCCTCTTCAGGTCGCCCTCCTTCTACCTTGTTGCATCAGGAGGCAAACAAATGATGGGAAATCTGCCTCCATTAAGAGAAACATGGAGGATCTGGAGAGATGGCTCAGCTTGCTGGGCAATCACAAGAACTAGAGTTAAGACCCCAGGACTCCACCTAACAAGTCAAGCTACCCCCAGATGGTTGCAGCACCATATGAGGAATCCCATGTCCTCTTCTGGCCTTGGAGCACATATAGGCATGCATATAGGCACTTGACACAGACACACATACACCTAAAAAAGGAAGTTCGAAGGAAGCTGGAATCTTTGTTGTCACTACTTATTAAATTCTCTTCTGGAGCCCAGGATCTTAGCCAATGGGATGACACTCAGGTTATAAGATACTTCAGGGCACAACATGTCTGTCATGGCCACTGCTCTTGATAGGGCTGGATAAACAGTTTCCAGACAAGAAAAAGCACTGTGCTGATTGGGTGACATTTCTTCATGAAGATTTTGACTTCCTTTCAAATGTTACCATTTTATAGCCAGCTGTGGTGGCACCAGGCTATAATATCAGCAGGCAAATCAGGGCAACTTTGAGTTCAAGCTAGTATGAACTATATGGGAAAAATGCTGTTGCAAATAACCAACTCAAGTTGGGCATTGGTGGCACATGCCTTTTAAGCCCAGCACTCAGAAGGCAGAGACAGGCGAATCTCTGAGGCCAGTCTGGTCTACAAAGCTACACGGAGAAACACTGTCTGGAAAAACAAACAAACAACAACCAAAAATACAACAAATCAAACAAAAAGTTGCCATTTTCTTGGACTTTATCCAGTATTCTAAATTCTAAAGGATTTTAAATTTGAAATGCTCAAAAGGCTGAAATAAACTCAGCACCATCTGAGGGGCCATATAGAAAATTACCACAGTCAAAGTTTCTTAATATACACATGATGGAATGAAATCTAAATGGAATCATGAATTATAGAGACCAAGCCCAATTAGACACCTCTTCTAACCAGAGCCACAAATGGATTACATTTAATTAAGTTTTGGGCCAAAGGGACCCCATGGAAACCTCCAAACAATTCGGGCTTTTACGCTCCACATTGGTTTTCCACAACTGACAGCCAGGCCTTATTGCTAAATACAACACCTATGTAACTTACCTACCACAGAGAAATTGAGCTGATGCCTAACTAGAGCCATCACCTCTACTGAATAGTGTTCACAGTACTGGAAGGTACTCACTCTCCCAGCTACTAGAGGAGAAGTGTAAACACCAACCCAGCTATAAAACCTTGATTTACAATGGTGACTGTCTGAGTGATAAGCTGGCTCAGTAGGTGGCACAAAAGTTGTGGGAGTAACCAAGAGCTATCTGATTAGATTTCAGGCCCACTCCATGAAACGGAACCCATGCCTGACAATCTCGGGTGGCTAAGAACCTGGGATCAGATAGGTCCTGGACTTAGGAAGAAACCAATTAATACTGTTCTGTTAAAGAAATAACAGCGACAACATTATATTCTGTTATACCCATAGATCAGTGTCTTGCCTGGTTATCATCAGAAAAGCTTCCACCAGCTGTATACAGGGACAAATTGTCCACAACTGGACAATGTGTACAGAATAAGAAATCTTGGAAAACACAGTCTTAAATGGGATGTCTCTGTAAAATGCCTCCCCACAGTACTTAGAGAACTTTGCAGAAGAGGCAATGAGATTGTAAGAGCCAGTGAGGATGGGAACCACAGCATGGCTTATGCACATATGAACTCATAGAGACATTGGCAGCATGTACAGGGTCTGCAAAGGTCCAAGTCGGATAGAGTCCCAGAAGTGACAGGAAGAAGTACACACTCTCCAATCCCTAACCAAGAAGCTATCTCCAATTGACAACCACTTACAAAGGAAAATTTAGTTTTCTCTAAGGAGTCTCACTGGGTATACAAACCACACTCAAGGGCAGGCCTTATGCCCAGCAGTAGATATCCAGCTAAAAAGGAACTCAATAGTATTTTGGGTAAGGTTTTGTTTTTTTTTCTCATAATACTTTGTTTGGGCATTTTTTCTTTTTCTTTTCTTTTCTTTTCTTTTCTTTTGGTTTTTAACTGTACTGGTCTTCTGATTATACATTATGTTTTCCAATTTTGTGTTTTTCTGTGTGTATATATGTATGTGTGTGCATGTGTATGTGTGTGTATATGTATGTGTGTGTATGTGTATGTGTGTATGTGTATATGTGTGTATGTGTATGCATGTGTATATGTATGTGTGTGTGTTTGTCTTGCTGTTTGTCTTTTTCTTTTTTCTGTTTGTTTTGTTCTATTCTGGTTTGTTTTTTATTTTTTTGTTTATTTTCTAAAGAGTGTGGGGTGGAGTCGGGTGGGTCAGGAGGTGGAGAGGATATGGGAGGAGATGAAGGAAAAAAAAAACATGAACAGAATATATCCTATGATTAGCTGGGCAATGGTGGCGCATGCCTTTAATCCCAGCACTCGGGAGGCAGAGGCAGGTGGATCTCTGTTTCAGGCCAGCCTGGTCTCCAGAGCGAGTGCCAGGATAGGCTCCAAAGCTACACAGAGAAACCCTGTCTCAAAAACAAACAAACAAAAAACCAAATGTGTGTGTGTGTGTGTGTGTGTGTGTATGAAAAAAACTATTTTGAATAAAAAGTACATTGAATCAAAAGAAAGGAAGAAAAGAAGAGAGAGAGAGAGAGAGAGAGAGAGAGAGAGAGAGAGAGAGAGAGAACACAATAATCAGGCATGAAGGCACATGCCTAGCTCTCTAGGGAGCTGACAAAGGACTTAAGTTCCAGGCCATCCTGGGCTACTTGGTGAAGGCCTGTCCCAAACAAGCAACCCAATCCATTATACTTCCTTAAAACTCTATCTCAAAGCATTGCTATTTGTAAGTCAGTATAGCAATACTGTTTTAAAACAAATGGCTAGTAGCTGATGTCTTAGAAATCACTTTACCATGAACTATATTTTAGAACAGCAATAGGTAATGACAAAATATTGTCATTTCTTGAGAGTGATTGATAATCCTTGTTCCAGGGACACTGACAGCAGCAACTACTTGGTATTCACTCACATCATCAAATGAATGCTCACTGAATTCCAAATCTGACCACAGAGAGACTGTAGGTCCCTTGGCAAATGAGTCAATATGGGGTAGACATTGGGCCTGAACTGAAATGAGAAACAAAGGCCCAGGGCACATGCTGTGGGCACTCCTCAGCCAAACCTTCCCAATTACCAATGATAGTTCCTTCCAACCCTTCCAGGCCACTTGGTCAGACTGCAGGGATCATCAAATACTGCTCTGCACAGTGGTGCTGGCTGCAGGTGCTGGTGCTGTCACTGTTTATCAGAGTCACCCAGTGCTTTTCTTCTATTGCATGTTCCCCTCAGGAGAAGCATGCCACCCACATGGTTACTGTGCTTCAAGAAAGAAACAGACGTGAATTTCCTTATAGTATTACAGAAGTCTGGCTCACAGATCCTTTATCCTTTTCTTCATTCCAAAACAATTAGCTCTTGAGAAAGTGGCTATAGTATGTAGAGTGAATTACCAGTGAAGCAAATTGATGCCTATTTTGAATATGAGCTCTATGAGAAATCATGAGAACTTTGCTGTATTTGGAAGTTGCTCATCCTGGTTTAGAGTTTGTTTCTCCCAGAAGAAATTCTCCTGTAGGATTTTATCACTGCTATCAGTATGTAATGCTTATTGGATACTGGTGTGCCATAGCCACAACTGTGTAAATGCCTCTTAGTCCTGAGCACTAACACATTTCCTTTCTTCCAGGGCTTAGTAGGATCAGACACACTACAACAAAGTTCCCACAGTGAAGGTCTGTGGCCAGGTTAAGTCTCACTACTATGGCGGATTCCCAGGAACTTAGCTAATATCCACTAGGTCAAGGACAATCATGTGTTGTTCTCTGTCACCTTTGGCAGCACAGCAGTCTCAACAAAGAGACTAGGGAATCATCAAAGGACCACTCTGGTATGAACTAAGAGTGAGGTACCTTTTGGCAAGGACTGGAACACACGAAGACCAAGCTAGAGACAAACCTGTTGTATATACAAGCTGGTCCCTGCAGTAGCTTTGAAAATGTCATGTGGAATAATTGGCTTTATGTCTTTTGTAAAAGATTCATTTATTGCAAATGGTTCATCTTATAAGTGGCATCAGGGAAGTTGTTTAAATACTTAAAAAAAATAAAAGTATTATATTCACATCTTATGATACAGTGGCAAAGCCAAGATGAAACTAGGAATAAAGTTTATTAGCAACTTGAGAAAATGTTGAGTAGTATCTACATCTTTTGAGAATGAAGGACTTTCTACCTATAAAAGCAATGGAATAAATAGGTGAAAATGTTTATTTGTGAAGATACAAAAATATCTCAATGCCTTGAACACTGTAAAGGAAATCAATGGTAGGTAACTACCTGAAAAGATTGGAAACAAAGATGGGAGGCATCAGTCTAGAGTCTGGGCATAAAATAGCTTACGATAATGGGTAAGAGATGCTATTGTTTATACAGCCCCAACAGAAAAAAGTACAGACAAAAACACTGCAAGCTAAGACAGGCAGAGAAGGTCCTATCCAGACAGACTGTGTTCCCAATGCCTCTGGTGGGCTGCTGGTATCTGTCTTCCCACTGAATTTTAACAAGTAGAATTTCTAATTTTTCTCTTTAAATGGAAAGTAGGAAGAAAACCAGCATAAAAACATAATCCTAAGACTCTACTGATGAACAAATACAAAGTTTGGGGGACATGTGGGTCAAGAGGCACAGAGTAGCAAGAGAACAGGATGGCAGGTGGGAAATTCTAGCATGCGGCCTGGGAATGGCAAGTGATGCCAGTGCAGTGCAGGCGGGGGATCTGAGGAGGGAGTAGACTGCAGCTGCTTTAGCAACAGGGGAGAGATGGGTAACCAGGTGGATCTGTTCATTTGTTTTGGGAAAGAAACCATTTTATTATACATGAATCCCATGATGAGATCTAAGGTGTACACAGTGAAATGTACTGCAAACAGTGTCAGAATGGTTGACTGCTATCCTTTAAAAACCATGTAATTATGAGTATAAATGACTTGTTAGTTTTAAATCACAGCATGAAGTAGAAATGAAACCTGAGTAAAAGTATTATTTAAACTAGCACAAGTGAGTGATGACAGCTCATAAATATCCGCCCTGAGCACATCCGCACGTCTGACCAGTACAGTGTACAGCCACAGGCCTGACCAGCAGGTCAGTACTCAGGCTCTAAGATGATGGCCTGGAAGATGGTCATATTCAGAAAAAAATGGATGACTGGACACTGCTCAGAAGCTCCTGGTTCAAATCTCTGAGACATTTGTCCTCCTGAAAAAATCAGGAATCATCTTGGAAAGGTTAGGGGGACCTTGAATTGGGGTTTTGGATTAACAATAAGAATTTTTCATCTTGAATATCTATACTGATCTCTTTTATTCATATAGTGCTAAGAATAGCACACATTCACTCTACTCTTCTCAAGAATTTGATCTGTCTAATATTGCAGGTATATTCCAGCATCAGACATCTATAACATTATTTCTGTTTTAAGCAGGTTCATGAGCAGTAGGAATCCCAAAACTAAGATGTGGGAATCCCCAAAGTAAGGTGTTCTATGGAGAAATACTCACCACTTCAATCAAGGTGAGAAAAATGTACAATCACCCTCTTCTATTCCCTACTCCTTCCTTTCCTGGAGTCTTTCTCTCATCTTGGGGAGGGTGTTTTTGGCTGCAGAGGTGAGCAGAGGTCAGGCACAACCTCAAAAACCATGTGTAATTTGCATTGTGTTTCACTTTGGTTCCCAAGACCTGGAGGTGACAATTGTACACAGTAGGTGCACAGACTCCCCTGCCACGTAAAGCAGTAGGGAAGTATGTACAATTTTAACAAGATTTTTTTTTGTTTCTCATTTTAAGAAATACTGATTAAAGTATGGTTAAAATTCCTGTGTTTTCATTTGCATGCCATCCTTTTAGAATTAGAGACATAGCTAAGCATTATGAATTGGGTTTAATAAACAATGAGACTTAACTTAGGTGGGTCACCTCAGTACTAGGAAGTTGTTCTCTGTCTTTCGAAGATTCATTTTATTTAATGTATTGAGTGTTGTGCTTGTATGTATGTCTGTGCAATCATGTGTGCATAGTGCCTGAGGAGGCTAGAGGAGGGCATTGGTTTCCCAGGGACTGGTATTAGAGTTACAGACGGTTGTGAACTACCATGTGGAAATCGAATTTAGATCCTCTGCAAGAACACTTGGTTGTGCTCTTAACTGCTGAACTATATCTCCAGCACAACTCTCATTCTATATAAAAAAAAAGTAAACAGATATTCAATGTGTGTGTGTGGGGGGGGGAGGTGTGAGTTTATGTGAACGAATGTGCCATGGTGGGTACATGAAGGTCAGAGGACAACTCAAGGAGTCAGTTCTTGACTTCCACCAAATGGGTTCTGTGTATTGAACACAGGTTGTCAAGCTTGGCACCAATACTTTCACCCAGTGAGCCATCTTGCTGGCCCAGAGTTCTCATCTCTAATCTTGCATCTGAGTAATTCATGCCCAGAAGGGGACTATAGATTCATCAGCTGTCCTGGCCTGCCTTGCACAAGCTGTAAAAGAATGGAAAATAAAAATAGGAACGACACGAAAAAGTTCCCACAGCATTCTTTCAAATGACATTTGATATTTAACTAAAAAGAGGCAGGTCTAGTATCCAGTCAGAATACACTGGCCCACAAAACACTGGATACATACATGCATACATGCATGTAAAACAAGAATTCTGTCATTAACATTTGTGTCATTAACATGGTGTGTGTGAGTGTATACGAACCCTCACTTCAGAACATTTTCTGTCAGTGGTGCAACCTTGCCATCAGGTCTGCACTCTAACTGCATGGGAAGGAATCTTGGAGGATGGCTATCACTCAGCCTCCATTCCTGCATTCACAATTCCTCTTTACCCTCTGTTCACACTGATGTTTCCAGAGTCCTTCCTTCCTTCTGATTTTCCTAGCCATATATATACTCACAAGGCCCCTGGGTCTTCCTGGAGTACCAGTTGTTCAGGCAGCATGCTTTACGATCTGCCTCTCTCGGGAGCTCTGGTGGCCACAACCCCAAATTCAGGATGTCCAGAATAACCAGGGCATTGTTCCTTCTATCTCCACCTTACTTTCAAACACTGCTCTCCTGGTCACACAACCAGGAGATAGGTCTGTCACCTCTCTATCTTCCTCAAATGCCTTGTCATTCTTATGGATTTCATCTAAATATTCTTCCAGTCAGCTTCTTCCACAAGACCTGACTTTCTCTTAGCCCAGACTCTTTTCTCATTTAGACTCTTTAAAAAAAGATTTTGATTTTAATTATATGATGTGTATGTGTGTGTCTACATGTCAGTATGTGCATGTGTGTGCAAGTCCATGGGAGTCAGAGAAGGACATTGGTTCCTCTATAACTGCAGGCACAGGTGGTTTGTGAACTGCTGATGTGGACACAGGGTACTGAACTTGAATACTCTTGCAAGAATGGTACATGCTTTTAAGTCTTGAGCCATCTCTCCAGGTGCTCACTCAGATTTACGAGGTGTGCCCCAATCTGGTGTGGTGGTATCTGCTTATAACTGCAGGAGGACCTCAGTGAGTCTGAGGCCAGTCTGGGCTGCCTAGGGAGGGCTTGCCTGAAACAACAAACAAACACTTATGTTTAGGTTGTGCCTTATGCTAAATTACTCCAGATGATGTAAAATGGTGGGTTTTTTTCATTACCCCCAAGGGACTCTATTTTACAGACTTTTTACAGAGAAAAAAGGACAGCTATGCACCTGGGTGGACACACAAATAGCACCATCTGTTTGGCATGGAACATGACTTATTTCTGGGAGTAAAACGGGTTTTGTTCTATATGTTTATAATGGTGAATTTTGATTGTAGGGGCATATTGGCATATTAAAATTGTATCAGAAAAACCCACCCCAAGAACTTAATCAGACATACCGGGTTGAAGAAAGGGTCTAACTCCTTAGCTTGCACTACATAAAAAAGCAGATACCTACTACTAAGATGACAGGGCATCCTACTGACTCCCAGTACATATGTCACAGACCATGTACATCCAGAACCAGAATGTCCGTCAAGGACCAACAGGCAGAAAATTAAAACCTGTCCCTGCTGTTAACACAGCCTACTCAGCTGCTGTCTGCTTGTCCTCCTGTTTGCCCATCAGTAACCACCTTTCATCCATTCACTGGCGGCAGCTTTGAACCTGGTCCTGACCTTTCACCTCGAGGTAGGGCTCATCTTAGTTCTCTGCCCAGACTACAGCAGCAGGTTCTTTCAGAGAGATGATTTGGGTTCCTTATCTTAGCAATACAGTTCCATTACATGTTTATCAGCACTCCTAAAATCTCTTAAAACTCTATAGTTGCACCTTTGGTGTGTATGCATGCGTGTGCACGCACACACACACCAGATATATCTGTATAGGTGTATAATATATGCTATATATATTGCAGATATTATACACACATATGCTACAGAATGGGTACAAAGGGACAAAGGGATATATTTGTGTACTGTGTGACATGTGATAAGAGTTAATATTTGAAATTAAGACAGAAATGTGTTCACCTTGACTAGATTGCCAAAGCAAGTGGGGTTATCAGGCAAACTGCTGCCTGTAAAAGTAACTTATATTGTAAATTTGTTATTCAGTACATTCTGACATAATGGAAAGACACAAGCATGTTTTTCTGTTTCTGGAATAGTATGTTTAAAACAATAACAAACCAGACAGACCAACAGACATCCATCAACTTCTTTCTAGCCTCAAGTCTTCATGGCCAACACTGTTCCGAAAGTAAGGAAAGGAAGTCCTTAAACAAGGCAAGTGGAATTAGATCAACAACTTTCCCGATTTTCTACCAGATAAGCTAAATTTTGTAAGGGAAAACAAGCCTTCTATAGAGGCTTGAATGCATCGCCCCTAAAAGTTCACATGTTAGAAACTTATCCCCCAATTCACAGTTGATGGCATCTGGTGATGAGGCCTTTTGGAAGTATAATGGCTAAACTTGGTTGTCTATTTTATACAGCTGGGAAGAGGGGACTTCAATTGAAACATTGCCACCACCAGATTGGCTCTGTAGGGGCATTTTCTTAATTGCTAATTAATGCAGGAGGACATAGCCCACTGAGGGTAATGCCGCCCTGGGTAGTTGGTTCTGGGTGGAGCAAGCCGGAAAGCAGCATTCCTCCATGGCTTCTGCATTAAGCTCCTTCCTTGGATTCCTTTAACAATGGACTGCAACCTGTAAATCTAAAATAAACCCTTTCCTACCACAGGCTGTTTTATGGTCAATGTTTTATCACAGTGACAGAGAAGCAAACGTGGACAGGAGATAATGGTGCTCAGAGGCAGTGTGGAAGGAGGAGTCCCACAGTGGGATGATGGTTCTGTGAGGAGAAGAGCCAGCATGCTCCCCTTTCCCTCCTGCTATGATAGAGCAACAAGGCCCTTCCCAGAGGTTGGTACAATACTCTTGGACTTCCCAGGCTTGGACATGTCATCAGTGGGTCACTGATCATTATATTCCTTTCTAGTAGCAGGAAGGGACAGGGCAGCCTCCAGCGCCTTCTGAGCTTGCAGCTGTTTCCCTACACATTTCTGTGCTTGTGTGACGTTGCTCACCTCTCTGTCTTTCTCTCTCACACATTCTGTTCAGTCTGCCTGGAATCTGGGGGGAGCTTCCACTTTAAACCCAATTGTCCCCAAGATTCAGCTGAGCCATCACCTGCAAAAGACACTTGAGGATTTGAGGTAACGCAAGGTGCCACCCTGTGATGGGTCCTGCTGTGTGGAGGTGACGGGATGGAGTCTGCTGTGAGGAGGTGACGGGATGGAGTCTGCTGTGAGGAGGTGACGGGATGGAGTCTGCTGTGAGGAGGTGACGGGATGGAGTCTGCTGTGAGGAGGTGACGGGATGGAGTCTGCTGTGAGGAGGTGACGGGATGGAGTCTGCTGTGTGGAGGTGACAGGATGGAGTCTGCTGTGAGGAGGTGACGGGATGGAGTCTGCTGTGAGGAGGTGATGGGATGGAGTCTGCTGTGTGGAGGTGACGGGATGGAGTCTGCTGTGAGGAGGTGACGGGATGGAGTCTGCTGTGTGGAGGTGACGGGATGGAGTCTGCTGTGAGGAGGTGACGGGATGGAGTCTGCTGTGTGGAGGTGACGGGATGGAGTCTGCTGTGTGGAGGTGACGGGATGGAGTCTGCTGTGAGGAGGTGACGGGATGGAGTCTGCTGTGAGGAGGTGACGGGATGGAGTCTGCTGTGAGGAGGTGACGGGATGGAGTCTGCTGTGAGGAGGTGATGGGATGGAGTCTGCTGTGTGGAGGTGACGGGATGGAGTCTGCTGTGAGGAGGTGATGTGTGGGTCCTGCTGTGTGGAGGTGATGGGATGCGTCCTTCATAGAATGCTGGAAAGAGGCAGCTTGGGGGAAAAAAAGGAAGAAAGGTAAAAACCGGTGTCCAAGCTGAAAATAGTTCCTTAGAATTGCTTTCGGGGCCATGTGAAGCACAATAAATGTTCTTCTGCCCCTGGAGCAGGACAAAAACAGAAAAGGAAGCAGGACAGGTGAGTTCAAAGACAGACCCTGCTGCCTCTGGACATCCCTGTGGATCATATCCATGTTGTCATTCTCAAGGGACACAACTTCTGACAAGCTTTCTGCACCCATAGACTTCCTAAGATGGGCAGACTATTATTATTTTATTACTATTATTATAATCCTTACAAAAGATTGCTAAGGAATCTCTAAGTTCAGATAGAGCACTCGGTTCCATCACAAGACCAGGAATGATAAGCAAACCAGAGAAGTTACCCCACCTGCCTCTGTCCACAGCATTTTCTCAACCCAGGACCCAGGATGCACAGCTCTGATGGTCAGTATTGAGGCCACTTTGCAAAGGTCTCTCTCTCTGTCTCTGTCTCTGTGTCTGTCTGTCTGTCTGTCTGTCTGTCTGTCTGTCTCTCTCTCTGTGTGTTTCTCTCTCTCTCTCTCCCTCTCCCTCTGTTTAAAAACTTACTTAAGCTGCAAGGTGACAGCACATCACTGGATGGACAGTTTTTAAGTCCAGCTCTTCTCCTCACTCCTAGGGCTTGCAGTCATATGGAGCTGGCTGCCAAACCCCAGTCTCCCAGCGATCCCAGGAGTGTTTGGAAGTTATTGTTTTTTGTTTGTTTGTTTGTTTGTTTTAAACAAAACAATAATAGCTAATTATTTCAATGTATTCCATACACATAGCTCTATTTTAAAGCAATCATTGGAGGAAAATATCACTTATAATAGCAGGTGAGGAAATACAAGCTCAGAACAGAATATTATACACATGAGTTCAGGACTTGCTCTACTGCATCCCACTACATGCTCCAGGCTATTTCTACCAAACACAGCACCTCTGCTGTTATCCAACATGTCATACAATAAGAACTCTTCCAAGAAAGAAGATTAATTATCAAGCACATTTAGTGAAGATAGTAAGGGTCTTGCCACCATTATAAAGAAGATAGAAGTGAGCTACTCTGGCCTTTGTTTATTTTGGCTGATATAACAAAATACCTTAGCCTGGGCAATTCATAAATAATAGAAAGTAATTCTCACAGTTGGGGCAAGTATGAGATGGAGATGGCAGCAGATTTGGTGTCTGGTAAAGACTTGTGCTGCTGGCTCTGTAGAGGCTCCTCTTACACACCCTCACTGGGCTGGAGGGACACAAGGATATCAGGACCCAGACTGTGCCCTCACGTGATGGATGAGAGCACAGGGCAGGCAGCTGTGACTCCTCTAGGAGGGCAAGAACCTCATCCACAAGGGCTGGCCTCATGCTCACCCACTTCTCTGAAGGTCCACCTCTCCGTATTAGCACAGTGGTGATTAAACTTCGGCACAGGTTTCAGAAAGACAAAAGCATTCCAAACATAGTGTCTACTGCACAGTAGCCCTCAGGGAGCTCTCACCCTAAAACAGCACCTGTGTAAATGAAGAGTCGGATACAGAGTAAGCAAGTGAAGCAGTCACAGGGTCTGCACCTGGACGGGGAAGGGAGGCAGCACTTGTGTGTTGGTTTGAAAAAAACTCTCCTGTCAGCCCGTCTACTTGAAATGTGTCAGAGAATACAAAACAGCAGGGCTGTTTGATGAGTGGCCCCCAACAAGCCCAACACTGGATTCTGGCCTCATTGTCATCCACAGACCGTGTAGAGCCCCAGAAGGCAGCCCAATCAAAGCACTCTGCTCCGAGGTGGTGGTAGTGAACACTAGTTGAGCTATGGCTCTTTGCAAAAGCCACCCTGGAATAACGGAGAGAATTATCTAGGGAAAGCTGTGGGACATGAGGAGGACAGGTTAACATGTATGTATGAAGTGGGGGAGCTGTTCCCAAGACCCTTGCAATTCAGATTCAAGTAAATCCTTAATAAATTCCTACTGTCCCAAGACAGCCAGGCTGCCACCTGGGGAAGCACTTCTCTCAGTGAAGACCTCTTGGGGACCTTTGAAGATGACAGTATTTGGGTACACCCTCTATGACAATTTAGTAAGTGAAATGATGGGTCACAAAGGGAGATACAATCTCTAGGAAGCTAAGAAGAAAAGTGACACCCATCTTGAGTGAGTTTTGAACAGGATTTATATCCCTCTAGCATCACAGCTCTGACCAACAAGGCTCAGAAGACCCCATAAGGACCACATGAACAGTGGCAGGACTGCAGTCTCAGAGAGATGTGTCTACAAGCAAAACTGGTGTGGGGACATCAGTGTGTCTGCTGCAGATACCTGCGTTTTTACTGCTATGTACTTCTTAAGCGTCAACCCAAATATGTAAAAAACAACAAAATTTTAATTCTCTCAAAAACACATCCTAAACTCAACCCAAATCATCCTATTTGAGGCCATTTTGTTTTATAATTTATCTCTATAATTCACAACTTGCTGCCATCTCCAAATGGAGTGTGAGCCTGGAGAAAATGGTCTGGTTTCCCCAGATTCTCTTTACTCTCTCTCATGCCCCAGGCTAGAAATATTTTGAACAATTGTTTCGCATAAGAAAATAAACTTGGCACTATAATTCTTAAAGCTGCATGAACTCAGAGACTAAAGATGACTGATGCCTCCTAAGGGAGCTGAAGGCATATACAAGATGGCTTACAATTTGCCTTCATTGGACAGGACATGCCTAGAGAGTAACAATCCACAGAGGCCCGGACAGCAACCCTGGGAAGGAATGGCCACTATTGAATTTGTTGTTAGGTTAAACTTTTGAACTACAGAGTCCCTGTAGTACATTAAGTGGCCCAGAGAGGAAGTCATAGTGACCCTCTGGAAAGAGGTTCTGAGTGACCAGCTAGAATCAAATGCTATTTTCTCCTAAGCCATGCATCTATCTTCCTGCAGGGGACAGACTGTGTTATCTGTAATTGAGACAAAATTCCTCCATTTGTTGAACATTATGAAATTAGCCCCATATTCAGTAGATTATGTTTCCCTCAGACATCCTGAGATGTGCTCTTGTTCAAAACACAATACACAATTTGTCCAACACTTATTTATCTCAGAGAGGATCATTTATGCTTCTTCCATGTTGGTGTATGTTGGATGTCAGGCAGAGAAATGGTCCAGGTTCCTTTGTAGCATCTTCACTTATGTCTGCAGAGAATGCTCTCAAAGTGGGTACCAGCAAGTTCACCCCCCACCCAGCCATGGGGCCTTCTGAAGCGGAGAGGGGGTGGGATGCAGGATGCCCAGGGGGTCTTCCATGGGAACAGGGGGTGCAGGATGCCCAGGGGGTCTTCCATGGAAAGAGGGGGTGCAGGATAACCAGGAAGGACAACCTCCCAGATCAGGGCTGCAGACTCAGAGTGGGGTCTTGAGTCAGCAAACTGTAGCACATAGGCCAGATCTGATTCTTAGGGCGGCCAGAGGCACAGCCAGGCCTGGGCATGTACACTTTGTCTATGGCTGCTTTTACAGTGGCAGTCAGGTAGTATGGAGAGACAAGAAGGCCCACAAAATGAAAACTCTTGATATTAACTGGGGAAGAATGATGACTCCTGCCCTCAAGCCTGCTTGAGAATTACTCCAGAGTAAGCAACACTGTTAAAGAACATCTTTCCTCAGACATGTTCCTCAGTGGTATGGACTAGGTTTAATTTCTGGATGTGAAGGACAAACACCTGTATTCAATAAGATGCTTCACTTTCACTATAGATCTAGGGCTGAGGTAACAGGCTCCAGAGCCAGGATTTTGAGCTTCTATGGTACTGCTCTCCTGGACAGCTTCACACCTTGCTACAAAAGAGCTGCTAGAGCACCAGACATTGCATTTCAGCCAGACATCTTAGTAAAGTTGGGGGGCAAGTAGCACATACAGGTTCCAAAAGTGGAAATCAAGTAGAAAGCCAAATGGATAAGACATATAACAAAAGATCCAAAAAAATAGCTGAGGTTTATAATCTGAAGTGCAAAGGAAGCATCAGTAAATGTCCATTCTGGGATGAACAAGAGTCCAATTTCTTTGAACAAGTAAAGAATATGAGTAGAGGGCAGGAATGGAAGACGAATCTGGGCCTCGCAGTGTGAGTTTGTAATCCTAGCCACTCAGGAGGTTAAGATAGGAAGATCTAAACTCAAGTTTGCCTCAACTACAGTGAATTCAAAGCCAATCTGGGTAACTTAGTGAGACTTCATCTCAACATAAAAAGCAAAAAATAGTCAAGAGACACAGCTCAGTGGTAGAGTGGCAAGTGTGAGGCCTTGGATTCACTTTCCAGTACTGCAAAGAGTTGGTTCGTGGGAGTAGAGGGGAAAAAGCCTTGCTAGTATAACAAGTTACCATGAAAGAGGAACTGAGTCTACCCCAGCCAATTCCCAACCTCCCGTGCCAAGCTTGAGCAAGCACTTGGTCTAAGAAACCCAATGCATTCAAATGAGTGACAAAAAGGCAATAAATTTCCACAACATGCTCATCAATCAAAATAGAGTGAAAGGATAAATGAAGAAAGTGGTAGAAAAGCTGACTACAAGAAATGCTAAGACGAAAGACTGCCGTCACTGGAGCTCAGACAATTTCTGACTAACTATTTTGCAGTGATGTGTTAAAACCAAGTGAAGCAATTTCTCTATTAAAGAGGGGGATAAAGCAGACATAGGGAAGCTGGGCAGTGGTGGCACATCCCTTTAACGCAAGTACTCAGGAGGCAGAGATAGGCAGATCTCTGAGTTCAAGACCAGTCTGATCTATAGAGTGAGTTCCAGGGTAGCCACAGTGCCAAGGCTACACAGAGAAACCCTGTCTTGAAAAACCAAACCAAACCAAACCAAACCAAACCAAACCAAACCAAACCAAAAAACAAAACTAGACATAAGGAGGAGATGACAAGGTTAAGATTAGAGGAACAGGATGTGAGCTCTCAGGATACCACAGAGGTGAAAGCAGTAACTGAAGAGGGGTTACAGATGTGTGGCTAGGAGGAGAGACAGTAAAGACATAACTAGGGCCAGAGAATATCATAGTAAGGAGGCCTACAAGGTGAAGTGGAAATAGATTTAAAAGATGAGAGAGAAATAATAGGAACAGATATTAGATAAAGCATGTTCTCAGAACAAACCTAGAAAGATAATTTAAGAAAGCTTCCCTAAAGCAAAAGCAGAGTTTTCTGAAAGATTGCACATCAGATAGAACAGGTTGCAACTGAGGGGTATCCCGATCAAGGAAGCCAACGTTTAGACAACAAAAGAATCTTTTAGGACAAAAAGCAAAAACGCTCAAGTGTGGCTTTAGATTTCTTTATGCCAAGTTAAACTCAAGACATCAAGAGATTATTAACAGTACACATTATGTCTGACCTAAGTGACACTCATTTAGCTATAAAGAGACTGACGGTTTTGAAAACACACAGGCTCACAAGATACTATTTCCACAAGTCTTTGAGCAAACACTGCCCTTGACAATGAATGTTAGGATGTCTAAATAGTTGGAGAAATGAGGCAAGAGCTGGAAGTGAGAGTACCAAATGCCTTCATCTAGGAAAGGAAGAGTTAAAAAACAGAACAAGAAGCACAGAGAAGGCACATGTTCAGCAAGCTAGAGAGTGGAAGCGCCAGGGCAGCCACGTGGGAATGATACAAGTGTGACGACCAGGAGGTGGGCAGGAGGGCTGTTAGGTCACATTCAGTGACCATCCAGTAGCGGGGAGTCAAGAAGGATCTTTGGAGAGAGAAGGACGAGACAGGAAGGTGAACATCTCTCCATCTCTCCTGTTCACACACTTCCAATCACAGCAAGTGTAAAACCCAAGGTCTGGCTTTGTGCCTTCTAGCCCTGCTTGAGCCTATGGACACATCTCTATCTAAGACTCACCTCTTTACTTTACCCCGGAGCCTCTAGTCACATGCCTTCACTGCCTTCAGTATCTTGCATGTGTCACTGTCCTACCAATAGAGGATTCTATTTTATTTCTATTTTGTTCTTTGTAGGTTATTTTTCTATTTTTTAAAATCTTTTGAGACAGGGTCTCACTATGTAGCTGAGTGAGACTAGGCTGTCCTTGAACTCAAAGCAATCCTCTTGCCTCAGCTTTCCAACTGCTATGACTATAGATAGGCATGAGCTATTATGTCTGCCTTTCAAGTCTGTTTTCTGGAATGTTCTTTTCCCATTCCTAGACTGCTTACCATACCTTTTTCTGAGTACTTTCTATGGTGCTAGAGATTGAGCTTGGGACCTCTCACATGCTAGGCAAATGCTCCACCACTGAGCTGTATCCTCGTTCCTTCTTTTATTTTTTAAAATTTGGGACAGGATCTCATTAGTTTCCCAGCCTGTGCCTGAGCTCACTCTATAGCTCAAATTGACTTGGAACTTGCAATCCTCTTGCCTCAATCTCTGAAGCAGCTGGGATTTTACAGGCAGTCACCGCTAGGCCATAGCTCCGTGTTCATCTGCTCACCTTCAATGTCTTCAACAGCTGGTCCAATACCACAGCTGGCATCAGCTCTTTGATTGATTGATGGTGTGTTTTCCCTCATTACACTGCAAATGTGTGCAGTTATTTATTTAATACGTGCCCCTTCCATAAGACAGCATACTCAGAGAAGACACTGTTTGGAGTACATTGAGTATTAGGACCGACAGTGGATCTTGTATGGAAAGTGAAATGTGCACTAAGATTTGCTTCACACACTTCCTTCCTGTCTCATCAACCCTGCACCTGGAGGGTGATGTGGCTAGAAACCACTTCACAAAGGACCTTTCAAACATTCTGCTTCATGAACTTTCTTTAGCAAGGCAGAAAAGGATAAGAATGCATTGTAGGAAATCTTCTGCGAGAACTGGCGCAGGTTTTCACACACACCCCCCCTCCCTCCCTCCAGTATGAATTCAGAAGACACTGTGTCTTGGCACGATGGGTTTCAGCGAAACTCTGTTGTAAGTCTCCAAGTCCCATCTGTCACACAGAGATGGTAAGGGATAAAATCAGAAAGCTTTTCACTTACTTTGGATGTTCAAACTTGTCTATAAGATCAACCTTTTCCACCAGGTCTCCCCCGACTGTTCGGACGATGTCATAGAAATCATTCTCCATGTAATTCTCTGAGGGCAGCCAGAACGAAATGTCATTGAACACAGCGGGGTACTTGCTAAGAGGCTAAGAAAACGAGAGAAGAAAAGGCATACTTGTTAGTTGCTGAGAATACATTCTTTTCATGGAAGGTTACAGTTGGGCAATTAGGAAATACTTGTAAAACATTACTTCAGTGTTTGAATTTTCAGGAACAAAATAAATTTAGAAGACAAATCAATGTTCAAAATTAGGAAATTCTAGTTTGAATGCTATATATTCTTACCACATTCATGTATAAAACTATCATATATTATATTTACTTTGTCACTAATGGTCAATTTACTAAAAATCAATTTGGATGTATTGTATTTCAGGTTTTTTTTTTTTATTTGAATACTCCAGAAAAACAGTTCAAACCTAATTAATAATGGATTAATTAACTTCTTGTAGTACCTTCAGGAAGCCATCTTAATAGGGAAATAAGGGCTTATCAAAACTGAGATTTCAATTAGTAAAGCCATTCTTTGTTATAATTTCTAATTATTAAAACCAGGGCCTAAACTGATAAGTCATTATTTAGAGATTATTTTTTAATTATGCTTTAAAAAACGTAATAAACACAAATATGTCATTTCCCCCATTTTGTTCCACTTATTCTTGGTTTAATAGTTCAGCTGTTCATCGTTTTCTCTATTTAAAATGAGCTATGTATGCTTTAAAGATGCTGCCCTTGTATTTATGCCTATGTGTGTGTATATATCATAATTACATATATGGACACATACATACAGACTTTAGTCTATAAGTAATGCCACACTGAGAAACACTGCCACATGTAACTAGGAAATGTTACAAGAATTCATGCTAAGGCTGTACGTCTGCTAGATGGGCCGATGTATAAATGGACTTATGCTAAGGCTGGCATTACTACAAACCCTTTGGTGAATCACTGATTAGAAGAAATGTAACATTTTTAAATGGCACAATCTCTGAAGGGCTAAAGACTCATACATAAGTGATTATTGAACTTGAAATGTCAATAAAGTTGTCAAACAAATGAGTCAGTTTGGAACACACATTTCAAACAAGTGTGACAAAGCTGCAGTGTGGCTGCTCTCTGCTGATCCTGAGAAGTACCCATGCTTTCCCTCCCTAGAGGGAAGGCAGGATGCTGTGGTCACAACCCAGGGACAGGGAAGTAGATGGCACGTCTGTGGCTATGCATGATGCCTTCCCCCTTTTTTTATTGTCCCCACTCTTCTTTTAAGAAACATTGGAATTCGGGGAGATTAGAGACTGAGGCTACCAAGGCCTGCCATAAAATCTTCTCTTTAATGGGTCCAACCTGAGGTACCACCCTTCCTGAGTTCTGATGAGAGGCGAGGTCACAGAAAAATGGAGGAAGGTATCCCAACAAAGCATCTGGGCTAGCAGCCTGGGGACAAGTCAGTACAGTGACACATGAGGCAGAATGCCTCCCCACAGATACTTAAAATACATAAGTTATAATAAATATTCCTTAAAATTTATGCATTTAAAAGTAACAACCCACACAACTAACTGCTTTGTCATCTATTTTGAAGCTAAGAAACATACAAAGTCTAAAGTACAAGGTTAACTAAGTGGAGTTTGAAGATTGGCATTGCCAACTTGACAGAATCTAGAATCGCCAGTGAGAATGGTGTCTGGGCTTCTGTGGAGAATGACCTTCATTGTGTTAAGCATGAAGACCTGCTAGTGTGGGCAGGACTAGTCAACTGTCTTTGATCCTGGGCTTTATAAAATGGAGAATGCAGCCGTGCACTGTGGATTTGATGGGAGCAGCCGATTGAAGCTCCCGGCCTCTTGACTCCATGAAGGGTGTATCCTTGAAGGATGAGCCCAAGCAAACCCTTTCTGCCTTAAGTTGTTTTGTCAGGGTATCTTATCACAGCAACAGCAAAGGAGGGAGTGTTTATTTTACTAACTGGCAGCTATCAATAGGGTACCTACTGTTTTTCAACAGGAGTTCAACTCTGCTTTGTAAATAATGAATTGCAGAGCCATGATTACCAAGGTAAGGTGTTCAGCCACCAAAATAGGCTGGTGGGGGTGGTAAGCGGCTCCATGGTAGAGTACTTGTCCAAAAAGAATCAGACCGTCGCTTGGTGTTCAGCATAAAAGAAAAGAGAAGAAGAAGAAGAAGAAGAAGAAGAAGAAGAAGAAGAAGAAGAAGAAGAAGAAGAAGAAGAAGAAGAAGAAGAAGAAGAAGAAGAAAGAAAACATTGATGGTAGATCCTAGGATTGAGTTCTAAAAGTGAAAAGGATTCCTAAAAGCTTCTACTTTTGCTGGCTTCTCCACATTCAGAACAGTAACAATAGTTGTTCCAAATGTGAATTAAACAGATAATGTCTGCACATGAAAGAAAATCCACACCAGCAACCATGGATTGAATGAAGCTACCTTTTTAAATCTTAAAATGAAAAGTTAGACTGGTGGTTCACAGTATGGTTTACTGGATATTTAAGGTAAAAGAACTTTTGTCTGTATATAAAGCATTTCCTAGGACAGAGAAGGAGGTTAAGCTCAACAAATTTTATGAGACATAAAGACAAGATCAGACAAGCACAGTACAATTGCCAAGAATACTGTACAGCAATTTATGTTGCATTCTACACAAACAATCCTGTCTTCACATTAGTAAATACAGTTAAAATGTATATTAATATTAAGTTTCAAGATTGACAAGGAAGGATTATTCTAAAATTACAGGAGTGATTTCAAGCCCAAAATAATTAATATGCAAAGAAAAACAACCTATGACTATTTCATAAGGAGGAAGTATTTGATAAATTCATTATTAATTCATTATAAAGGAAAATAAGAGGCAAATTAGAAACAGAAGGCAACTTCCTTAACCAAAGTAGGTATCTTCTACAAACTGGCAGCAGACAGAAGATTTAACCACATAATTTTAGGAGCATCTCCAAAAGTTAAATGTAAGAATAAGACAGCACCTGTCACCATGCTCTGTCACATGGCAGATCACACCACAGCAGTAAATAATTAAAACAGGCTGGAGAAATGGCTCAGTGGTTAAAGCTCCTTCAATACAAGCACGGAGATGCTGGGAGGGTGTGCCAGCCCATAATTGAGCCTCAGTATCTAGCCTGGTGGAGCCAGGGCCCAGGGTAAGCTGGCTAGTAACACTAGTCACATTGGAGAGCTCTGGATTTCATTTAGATGCCCTAATTCAATAAATAAGACTGAGGATGATTCCAGTCTTCAACGCCAGGCATGCACATGCAAACACATTCAAAACATTCAAAAATGCAAACACACAGAAAACAGAAAATGGAATTGAAGAGTCAAAACAAACAAATTAAAAGCTATGAACTGAATTTCAAGAGGCAAAACCCTGTTACCTGGAGTTAGCCTAAATTTTACACAGTGAATTAAAGACACACCAGTATTGCATTCATGACATAAACTTGCTCATCCTTGTATTAACTGGTAGCTGCTGCTTCTAATAGGTTTGGAACAAAATCCTTGCTATTAGACAATTATTGTTTTGCCAATTATTGATGCTTAGCACTTCCGAGATGGATGTTCAACCCTTACTAGTGCAGAGCAGGGAGGTTGTGGAGTTGTGTGCTTTCCTGGCCCCAGGGCAGACTATTTAGTACCTCTTGAGGTCATGTTCACTCTGTCCTCTAGGATACCATGCTTTGCCCATCTCTGCAGGCTAGCACCCTCTGACAAATGCCCCTTGAACTGCTGTTGAATCCATTGTGCTCTAGGGTCCATGTTCATGTCCAAGTTCCCAGTACAGTGTGGAGTCTGAGGTAGCCATTCTCCATGCTATCTGGGTTACATGAGCTCAGCTTCTAAAGAGGATTCTATTTCCCTCCTTGTTTTCTTTGAGGCAGCAAAGCATCAGGACATATTTTCTTACTAACTTCTGCCCCAAGTCCATTTACCTTATCCCAGTTTTTTATTTTTTTCCTCATCAAAGGTTAATTCATCTAGGGATGTAGTCCCCAGACGTGGGAGAGTCAAGAGATCAATTTCAAGGCACCAGGTATTATTAAATGGAACATAAATGAAAATGTAGAAGTTTTTTTTTTAACTCAATTACTTTGTCTCTCTTTTTTTTTTTTTTTGATAGGGTTTCTTCTGTAGTTAGGGGGCCTCAAGCTTGAGAACCTCTGTTTCTCAGCCTTGAGCGCAGGCATGCACTAAGCCTGGCTTGATTTCTCTTTATCTTGTTTCATTGGTTCTTTTTCTATATGAAAGATTAATTCACACCTTTGAAGGCTTTCTTGTCCATAAATAAGAACACATGTCTCTAAACCTCTTTAGATATATTGAACAGCTTAATATGATATTTTCATTGTTCAGCTTGAAATATTTGTATTTTATATCACTATTTTTACTTTACATGTCAATAAATTCTTTTAGTTTTCAAACACATTCATTTAAATACCTATATCTATTATAAAATATATTTATGTAAGTATAAATATAGATATATTTCTGTACTGGGGATCAAATCCCAGCTATCATGGAACTATCAGATTTAAAAATATCTGTTGCTAATCTCAAATTTAATTGCATTGACATTGAAAAACAGACAATAATTACTCCTGTTTTTGTTGAAACTTGCTCTATAATTCAGAACATGGTCAAGTCTGCACATGTTTTCTGTAGGGAGAAATCCTGATTAAGAGGTACCTCTGTCCACACCTGCTTGGGGCTGGTCACAGTTACCCTGACCACGCCATCTTGATCAGAGTAACTGTGACCAGCCCCAAGCAGGCGTGGACAAGGAGATGTTCAGGCTTGGAAATCTCTTTCAGCTTTCAGTGTGCTTTAAGACTTGACCAGCTTCATTTGGGCATGGAGTTGTACACACATGCACGCACGCACGCACGCACGCACGCACGCACGCACGCGTGCATGCACAGAGCTCCTCCTCTTTAATGTACAGTTCAAATCTACATCTCTTTCATATTTTATGTGCTAGATATTTTTCTTGACCTATCAGTTTCCAATAACAGATAATAAGATTACCTACTATTGTCACTTCAAAAACTTCTCATCATAATTCTATCCGTTTTACTACATTTTCTTTTAATCTATGTTGTCAGGTACCTAACAGCTCCTTCTATCTTCAGTAGTTGAGAGATTTTGTTTCCCACATAGGTAGTTCATGGTCACCTGCAACTCCAGCTCCAGGGATACAACACCCTCTTCTGCCTCCACAGGAACCTGCACTCACAGGTACATAGCCACACACAGGCATTTTCATATGAACAATTAAAGATAAAAATCTTTAACTTGAGTTGAATAACTTTCTTTGTGTGTTTCTTAAAAAGGTAAAACTCAGGATAACTGCCTTGGAGAACACAAGTGTTGGAAAGGGGTTGTTGAAGAAAATGAAGATTTTGTCTTATTTAGGAACCGAGTAGAGCCACTAAGTAACTATACTCTAGACTGAATATATAAAACATTAATTCTTTAAGAATTTTTACATGCACACAATGTATTTTGATCATAGTCCTTCTCTCCTCCTCCCATTTATCCCCCTCCATCCTCCCAACTTTGTGCCCCCTGGCACCAGGTTGAGCTGTCTATATGTTCATGGTTATAGTGCCATCCACCAGAGTATGGCCAATGTATCAGGAGTCAAGCCCTTAAAGAAAACTGACTCTCCTTCCCCTAGAAGCCATTAACTGTACATAGCTCCACAATTTGTGGTGGGCCTCATGAACTTTTCTACCCCCATGCCAGAATACTGACTGGGTTGGCCTTGTTTTGGCAGCAGTTGTGAGTTCATGAGTACAGCAAGCCTGTTGTGTCCAGAAGACATTTTCACTGCAGTCTCCTCTAACATTGGGCTCTTACAATTCTGGCCCTTCTCCCAAGGAGTCTCTGGGGAAAGGGGACTGATGCAGATGTGCCGTTGGTGGCTGAGTATTTCACACATACTCCCTGCTCTTTGGCTAGTTGTGAGTTTTCATGTTAACTGCCATCACTTAAACAAACACCTGATGAGGTCTGAGATCTGCACTAATCTTTGGATCGGCAGACAGATAAGACTGTCCAGGGCAATTTATGTCCATATCCATGTTTACTTTTGCTGAAACACATTTCACAGCCTCTTCTGTCCCAGAGGGAAAACTATTAGAATAGTTTTTAAATTAATCAAACTGGAAGAAGGCAGACGAGGAAAAAAATGTGAAGGCCTACACTGATCTCAGCCTTGTTCCAGAGTGTCATTGAAGAACAATGGTGGAACACTATTTTCACTAAGGCCTGGCTGTGTGTGTGGCTCTGAGATCACACTGAGGTCATCATGCACATTAGAAAAGATAGCCAAGGGCTTAGCCACTGAGCTCCACTGCCAGCTTGTGTAGCACAGGACCTTGGAAGATACATGCAGTTGCTCCCGGGGTGAGATGGGGTGGGAAAACACATTTGTTTCCTCAGCAGAATGACAGTGACAGTGTTTGGGAACATAAATGGCAGTCTGTTAACAGTGCAACATCTCAATAAAAGAGAAGAAAACAAGTGACCAAAAGTGAACAACTGAAATATATAGAGGTTCCCCAGTGTGAGGCTTTCATAACCCTGCCCCTACAGTTTGCTCATGGGACTAGGCATAGGAGGACCAATATGAAGAAGACCTCCTGCTGCCTCCGCTGAGAGTAAGGAAGCCTCTGCCCCTGAGGGGGTGCTTCCCTGGCATTTTGTTCATATCCATGAAGCTAACCTGCAAGCAGAGTAAAACCCTCAGTCTCTCTAGGTATTAACCTTCTTACCTTTCCCTTCTGTGAAATGACAAAAAATAAGGATGGTGTTGGCGCATTGTAGCAAGAGACCTAACTAAACACCTGTGGCACTGACCACCTCCAAACGGACGTGGTCACAGGTGCTTATGGGAGGGGAGGATTTAGGCTGGGCAGAGAGATCCCATGCTCTCTTGCTGCTGGCTTGGTCACAGAAGGCAGCCTGGGAGAATCCTCGGGGTTGTAACCTGTGGCAGCCATCCACCTCTTGTGTAAGTGTTAATAAACCTTCTAACTGTGCTGGGTCTAGAGAATCGTGATTCCCATGCACAACAGCTCATAGTCTCAGAGCTTTCACTACATGGGTGCTTGGCCTCACTGTCTTTGGGCCTATGTAAGACCATATGACCTCATGGTAGGAGAAGGTAAAGAAGTAAGCTGCCTACCTCATGGTAGCCAGGGAACAAAGAGAGAAACAGGAAGGGATAGAGTCCCAGGATCTCTTTCAAGGATATTCTCCCACTGACCTATCTAACTTCTTCCTACTAGGTCTGACCTCCTAAAAACTATGTCCCAGAAGATCAGTCTGGGGGCGACATTAGTAACATCTGGGTCTTTGGGTTGTTACCCCAGAGTACCTGGTTTTCTCCTTTGCTCTCTTTTATGAATATCCTTGAACAGTTTTTTGTTTTTTTCTTTGACACAGGGTTTCTCTGTGTAGCTTTGGAGCCTATCCTGGCACTCGCTCTGGAGACCAGGCTGGCTTCAAATTCACAGAGATCTGCCTGCCTCTTCCTCCCGAGTGCTGGGATTCAAGGCGTGTGCCACCAACGCCCGGCTGAACAGTTTGTTTTTAATTGAAAATAAAAGTTTGTGGCAGGGAAACCATCCCCATATTTCTACATCTGAAGGCCCTCACACTTAAGTCATTTGGCAGTGCACAACACTGTGGGCTTACGGTTGCTTCACTGTAACACTTTCAAAGTATTTTCCTGGTACCTATTAGTAATGATGACAAGTCTGCTGTCAGTTAGTGCTATTTCTTCACAGGTAATGCATCTCTTCTTCCTGACAGTTTGGAAGGCTGCATCTTTATCCCTAAGGCTCTGCAGTCTGGCTCTGATGAGGTCGAGTATGCATTTATCTTTATATATTCTGCTCAGTTTGTATCGGGTTCTCTCAATCAGAGAGCTTGGGTCTTGTTCTAATTCTGAAAAATTCCAGCTACTACTTCTCAGTCATTCCTTCCATTGTTTTCTGGAACAGCATAAGGACTTTCTGGGGAACTCCTGAGTTTGTCTTCCATTTCTATTAAGTGATCTTCTGATGATTTTCTGTGTGTCTGTCTGTATTGTTGGTGACTTTTTCAACAATATCTATGTTTCCCTTAACTGATACTCACAGCACCTGTGTACTTTCCCTCTTTGTTTCAATGAATCTATGACTTGTTTCTAACATTCCAATTTTTTCTTTTTTCTACTATTTATACTTCACTTTTGCATGCCTTTGCCCCCCTCCATTAACACTTTCCTGCTGCTTTATTTGTCTTACAGTTATCGTTTCTCCATCATTCCTTCATTTGAAGATATGAGGCATTTGTTTTAAAATTGCTTTTGACTTGACTTCAATTAAAACCTGGCTGTTGATGTACAAGGCCAATGTAGGGTTTCCAGAGAAATGTGTGACAAGTGTACGCAGGCCGTTCTTGTTCTTGACTGAGAGACAGCTCCTAGTGGGCTACCTGTTGTTCCTCTACTTGCAACTCTGGGCTCTGAATGGACAAGGCCAGGTCATCTGGGTCTCTGTCAAATGGGCCCAGCTGATGAATCTGCCCCCACTTACATCATTCCTGCAGAGCAACCTTGTTATCTGTTCAGCTCTGTTACTGCAATCAAGGCTCCACATAAGCTAGAGGCCACAGGTGACAGTAGTTCTGGGCAGCCCTCCTATTCAAGCTGAGCACAAGTGCTGGAAAAGCAAGTCATACTCAGATTGCTCAGTCCTGGCACACCAGCCAGGTATCGCCCCTCTGTGACAGCTCTGGAGCACACAGCATTTTCAGCCTCACACTTTGTTCTGTGTTTGAATTTGCCTTTTGCCCACAGCAATATGTGTTTTTTAAGTGGGGCTGGGGGACCATAATTTGACTTTTTAATTTTCTCTTTTTAGATTTTAATCAGTTCTGTGTGTCTGGAGCAGGCAAAGAAGTACAACCTATGAAACTTTATCAAGTGAAGCATTCCTTTATGCAGCAGTCCTCACTCTGTGGAGTAAGAGGGCACAGAAAATACAATGTGAGATTTCAGTCCTGTTTCTATAAGGAAATTATTTTCATAAATGCAGACTTTTATAGAAAGACTTCTAAGATTGAAAAGCCCAGTGATTTTGACAGCTTGGAATAAGAACTAAGTCAATGTGTATGCTGGTCTATTTGTCAACCTGACATGAACCTAGACTTAGATGAGAAAAGTGAGTCTTTTTGGGGGGAACTGTCTCCATAAGATGGGCCTGTAGGCAAGTCTGTGGGGGCAGTGTCATGACTAATGATCAATGTGGGGAGAGCCCAGACCACTGTGGGCAGTGTCATTCCTGGGCAGGTGGTCCTAAGTTGAATAAGAAAGCAGAATAGGCAAGCAAGCCAGTAAACAGCACTCCTTCGTGGCTCTGCTTCAGTTCTTGCCTCCAGATTGCTACTCTGCTTGAGTTCCTGACCTCACCTCCCCCAGCAATACACACTGGTTATTTGGAAGTATAATAGGAAATAAACCTGACCTAACTTCCCCTAGCAATACACACTGGTTATTTGGAAGTGTAGTATGAAGTAAACCTGACCTAACTTCCCCCAGCAATACATTGGTTATTGGAAGAGTACACTTGGAAGAGTACACTACATACACTTGGAAGAGTAATAGGAAGTAAACCCTGTCTTCTCCAAGGTGCTCTTGGTTATGGTGTTTTGTCACGGCAACAGAAACCCTTAGTCAATGTGCAATAGTCACAACTGAGGCATTAAGTTCAAATAGAGATGTGTGGGAAGACTATACTAAGGGAGTAAAAAACTAAACATCTAACTTTACTAACAAGTCATATTTACATGGGTCTACGTACCTGCATTGTAAAGGATATAAATAACCATGACAGAAGTACACATCAAAGCATCATTATGGCCTTACAGTAGCTATCATATATGCTTAACTTTAAAGTCCTCCTTCAGGGTTCAGGAGAGATGCTCAGTGGTAAGAGTACTTGCATATAAACAATAGAACCTGAGTTTGAAGCCCCAGCTCCTATATAAAAGCCACCTACATTAGTTAGGGGTCTCTAAAGGAACAGAACTGACAGAATGAAAAAAACAAATTGGCTTAATTCAATATGACTGGTACACATATAAAAAGGAGCAATCCTTATTTTAGACACAGGTACACATGTAGAAAGAAAAATCATAGGATGATAATGACAGATTGGGACCACATGTGTGAAAGCCAGCAAATGCCACAGATGGCCAGCAAACCACGAGAAGCTAGAAGAGAGGCATGGACTAGACCCGCAGAAGTCGTCAACCCAGTAACTGTGGACTTCTAGCTCCCAAACTCTGAGTCTACATGTTTCTAATGTTTAGCCTGCCCTGTCTAGTTGCAGGTTAGGCTCTAACTATGACAGTTAATCTCAACTGTACACCTCATAAGATATCCAATCACCTGAGAGACTGGCCTCTTAATTAGGTAAACGGAGGTAGGAAGACACAATGAGTGATCATGAGACATAATGGGTGCTGGAATCTTGCAGTATTTAGAGTGAGGTGAGCAGAGGCACTCTCACTCCCTGCTTCCTTTCCTGACATGGGTGACAGCTACCTCAGGCTCTGGACTCCAGGAATCACCTACCACGCTGGACTTTACTTTCAAATTGTGAACAAAAATAAATCTGCCTTCCTTAAGATGCTTCCACCAGGACATCTTACCACAGCAACAGGAGCAGTAGCTACAACACACTCACCATACTTGATTCACCTTGTCCTTCCTGAGAGGGCAGCTCTAGTTTGTCTTCCTCTGTGTCTAGGTAAATAGAAAACATCCAAGTCTCTAGGTAGCTGGCTGGGTCCTTTCCATGCAGAACCAAGACTGTTCCATAGTGGTACAGACAACACAAGTGACATCATTCATGAACACACATGCAGTAGCTTTTTGACTAAAATGTTGATCTGGACAGCTCAATGAACATATAAATTTATAGATGTGCATGGGCAGTTATGAATTTTAAATTTGTCAAAGTGAATGGGATGAAGGGTCTAAAGGTAAAATTCCATTTAACACTGCTCGTCCGTACTGCCTGGCACCTGCTTCAGGCTCATCTGCTCCCACATATGAATACAAAGGTTTCCAGATTCTTTTTTTAGTTACAATCCTCAAAGGCTCTCCTGTTTTCATTCTATAATAAAATCGGAATCTCTTGCTTCTATGAATGGCATAAATACTCTCAAGGAAGATCACCCTGTAAGGCAAGCTAGTAGCACAGGCTGGCATAGCACCCATTATTCTAGCGGTTTGCTTCTACATGGAAACCACCCTCTTATCTTACATCTCTCTCTTCACTGTTCCTGAGACAGGATGACAGAATCCTGCCCTCCTCTATACAGTTTTGCCTGTCAATCATCATTAAGTCCACCTCTGAATTTTCTTACATTTAGGCTGAGTTATGATGCTTGCTTTGGAGCTTGGGAATAACTTTGATCAGAAGTCCAACAGAAAAAGGATCTTGTTGTCACAAGTTCTCCAGAGTTCTGCAGCTGTCAAGATGACTTTCAGTTAGCTTTTAACCTTGCCAAAGTGACCCACTGAATTCTAATGTGATTAGCTTCCTACCTACCCTTAACATCCCTGGGGTGCTGTGTGCCAAGCAGACACTTTATGTGCACTGTCTTATTAATGCACAGTGCAGTGCTATAATACAACAACCCTACCATGTTCCTGAGGGACCTGATTCACAGAGACTTAAGTACTTTGTCTAAAAATCAAACAGCCAGGAAGGGGCAGATGCAAGGTCGAATGCACATCTACCAGAGCGAGGCTATATTGTTAGCATCTAGGTTGTAAGGCTTCTCATTTAAAACTGAGAGCTCTATCTTAGTTGTTTCTGCTGAAACCAAAATGCCACAGCCTGATGGCCTAAACAACAAACACTTAACTTTTCACAGTTCCAGAAGCACAGTGAGAAGCTGGAAGGCCACCTCCTCCTCTCTCAGCTCCTCCACCCCAGGTGTATATGAGAAAGAGACTGAGAGAACACATGCCACATGTGGAAGTCAAAGCTACCACTCTCTGCCCCATAGTTTTGAGAGAGTCTTAGAACCTAGAGCTAGGCTGGTGGCCATCAGACCCAAGCGGTCCTCTCATCTCTTTACCCTCATCCCAGTCCAACAGCCACGCTGTTACAGTGTGTGTGGCCATGCCAGGATTTTACATGGGTACCAGGATCCTAACTGAGGTCTTCAAGTTTGTGAGGACACTCTAGTACTCACTGAACCATGTCTGTGGGCCTCCTACCTCCATTTCTGTGGACTCTGCCTTCTCTAAGACCCTCATCTCCAAAAATCATATAGGAAGTTAGGATTTTATCCTATAGATTCAGTAAAGACACACACATTCAGTCCACTACAGACTCACAGGAAATGGCTCAGTTCCCTCTACTGTTTCCAGAAGTTTATTCAGCCTAATTAACAATTATGTAAATAAAACCAAATCTAACATTTATCCCTGTGGTGCCTTCCCTGACATTTCCTTCTCAAGTGATTCATGTGTCTCTTAGACTAATTATCCTAATATAAAGTACTTCCAGTCTGTTTATTGTCCATGAGATTGTGTTCTTATCTAAAGGAACTTAAAAATCACTTTTAGTTACAAAAATAGTATGTGCTATCAATTATTTGCTTTCACATTCAAATGTTTGACAGCCCTTATTTAAATTCCATCTAGTCATTTGGTAAATAAAAACTGCTTATTAAATGTGGCTAGTGTTAAGTGTTTGGTATATTACGAATGTAGGTTTTTTTTTTTTTTTTTTAAACTCATGACTCTGTTGCCTTGATCTTTACAGATTTTTCTTGCCTTGTTCCAATATTTTGTTTTTAATCTTCCTTAACTTCCTTGAGTTTCAGGCCCACACTATGGTCAGAGGCAGGCACAGTTCCTACTCAGGCAACTTTGCTTCTGTTTCTTCACCAAGAAACTGCACAAGGTTCACTAAGTTCTCAATATTCTTTCCAACTTGGGGAGGAAGCTTCCGTATTTATTGTTTCCTTGTCAAATACTTTCAGTTCTTTCTGAAGATCACAGAAAATAAAGTGTTTCCATTATGGAGTCATGTGGAACAAACATGGTGGATTCAATTAACTCCCAGAGTATGATGTGTCTCCAATTCTCTAATGAACACCAAGGAGAGGGACAGAATTTCAAACGTTTCTGATCCCTCTTCACATTTACTTTACACCCTGGGAGGCTTTATTTAGAACAGATCATACAACACCAACATTTGGAAAGTGGAGATCTGGTGTATTCCCCTTGTGATTTTTTGTTTGTTTGTTTTTAAAATGAAAAGCGGTTTTATGTGCTAGTGAAAGAGGGGGAGGGACCCCCCAAAAGACCCAGGGCTAAAACCATGCAGCCTAGCACCCACCTCTGAATGTGAGCCATCCCCACCCATTCTCCATCCCTAGCCTATGTGCTGAGGAGTAGGGATAGCTGTAAAAGGAAAGGCTACTCAAATCAGCGCTCCTATCACCGTTTCCACAGGCTTTTTCAAAGCTGAAATAAAGAAGAAACTTGCCTTCAGGAGGAATCCCTTGGTTCTGACTCCTTCACCCTACCCTTCCTCTATATACACAAGACCTAGGTGCCTTGGAGTCAGATCCCTCCACGTGTGAACCTCCTTCCTGATCCCCATTTACTCTCTGAAGAGGGTCACTCCACAGGGAACATCTACTCTGAGTCTGTGGGGAGTTTAATTCTCTATCACAAATACACAGGAAAAGTAAATTTAGTTGAATTAATTACTTTTTAAAACATTTACTAGTTTAGCAATTCTGGAATAGTCTAATATCACCTCAAAAATCAAAGGGTAGAAAGGGAGATGAGACAAAATCTAAACATGAGCTCTCAAAGTTCTAAAGGAAAACAAACAGCTTAGCTGCTCTGGGCAAGGACAGGAGGGTCTCGGGGATGGAAAAGTGAGTGAGATGGAGAAGAAAACAAGCGTGAATGCAACAGACTGGGGACACTTGTCATTTTTCACTGCCATCTACTGCACCACAAAGCTGTGTGATTTTAAATATTGTGTATTTTCTAAACACTAAATATTACACAGAAGAGACAATTACGGAAAAATATATTAATACTTACAACCCCAGGGATATTATAAAGTGGTTAGGGAAATTTAGCTGTGTTCTATGCAACTGGGGTTTCTTTCATATCACTATGTCTTTACATAAAATTCTAGTTGTTAAAATTAGAGTTGGGCCAACAAACAGGAACTTCAACTGTCTTACTTTAGGAACAAATGTGAAAAGTATTATTTTCTTTGGTACCATATTCAGACAAATCTATCACAATATACAGCAAAGTTCATAGAGGGTCATAGTTCAAAGATAAAAGTGAACATGGGGTTCTACGAGGCCCCTGCCATGTGCCTTGCCTGTGCTGCTTGCTCTAAACACTCAGATTTCACTCCTACCTCCCAAGAAACCATGGACCAGAGTGAAAGGAACAAAACAAATACTCAGTGTAAAATGTGGTATGTACAAGATGTGTTCAAGCCCCATGAGCACAGGCTAGGTTGGCCATCATTGTAAATGTCAAAGCTACTATTGGTTCTCAGATTTCTTCTCTGATTTCCAGGGAAAACTGCACCTTCCATATAGAAAATGAAGTCTCCTTAAGGCAAACTAGTTCGAAGCACAGACCTTGGGGACATAGTCAAGAGGATGTGGCCCACATGGAAGTTCAACAGCCTGACCTGACAGTGAGAAAGAGACAGCCAATCTGTTACTTCCCAATAAAAACCTCCCCATATGGAGCATGGGTCAGAGCTAGGTCTTTGACCCAGCACAAAACATCACCTCTGCACCCAGGGCTCTTCATCTGAAAAGAAAGGTGTTCACATGCTGCTGTCAAGTGAAAGGTGTCCCAGAGAGTGGCAAGAGGGTACCTTGAGAGAGCCGGCCATTGCCAAGTGTATCTGAGAAGAAATGGGTTAAATAAGTTAGGCAGAAGCCAGATGAAGATTATCACAAGGAGCATGTCCTTCCTAAATCTTAAATTGAAAAGGCCAAGTGAAACCCAAATTGTAGGTCCTTCTAGATACCTTAGCCCTGCCATTCTGCCTCTCAGAGGCCAGAAGAGACACCAACAGGGACATCTGGTGAGTGCACTAGTCCCAACTTCTCATCTCTCACTTCTACTAACTCCTATACCTGCCTCTTCAATGACCCTGAGCTTAATGATGGTCTCTCTCTATTTTTGTTTTATTTTAACTATTTAGAGTCAGGAAACAGTTCTATCAAATTCTCAGAGGTTCCCAGTCAGTTAGATCATTAACTCAAAGGTGCCATGCCAAGCCCATTACTGACTAATTTCCCCTTTTCAAAATGTTCAAAATGAGTAACATGTACCCAGGATCCACCCTGACGCCACATGTTCAGATTTCTTTTCTCTCAGACTTGCCCTATATATGCTGGGTACCTCCACAGCATTCAACTTTCTCTTCCCATCCTCACGGAGCAGCATGGCAGATGGTGCGATGCAGACTCTGCGGATGGGGAAGGGGAAGGGGAAGTACGGAAGCCACTGCAGTCAAGGGTGCATGGTAAGAGTGAGAAGGGAAGGGGATCCACACATAGCCTGTGGTTCCCCACCCTCCCCACAGCCACAGCACCCACAATGTGTCCCCGCTTCCTGAAGCCCTCCCCGATCTGCTGGTCCCACCATGGATGTGCTGTTTCTTCTGTCTCTCAGACTCCCTCTGTTTCTCTACATGAAGTAAACTCCTTCATCAGATTGCTATGAAAATTAAGTGAGATAAAATACAGACAGATGTTCCTCTACTTCTGACGAGAGTTACGTCCCGACAAGCCCATTACAACGGGAAGATGTCAGAAGTGGAAAAGGCAGTTAATTAATGCAACAACTGAACAGCCAAGCTTAGCAACCCAGTGTGTGCAAAGAATCAGTTGTTTCCCTTTGTGACTGAGAAACGGGCTATGAGAGTGGATCTTTGCTCAGAAGAGCCAGAGGATTGGACCACGTAGAGGTACCCAGGGAAAAGACACAAATTCCCAACTCAAAGCAGTTTACACTGAATGCTATCACTGTGACAGCTATCATACCAACCCCCCTAATATATTAGAAAATGCCATAGAAAGATAAGATGTGATAATTCTAAGGTTTTTTCCTCCTCCTCCTCTTCTTCCTCCTCCTCTTCCTCCTCCTTCTCCTCTTCCTCCTCCTCCTCCTTTTCTCCTTCTCCTTTTTCTTCTTCTGGTTTTTTGAGACAGGGTTCTCTGTAGACCAGGGTGGCCTCAAACTCACAGACATCCACCTGCCTCTGCCATCCTAGTGTACCATCTGACATAATTGTAACCTTTTAAAACTGTCCATCTAATCTGATGAATAGGGTAATGCCTTGCTACTTACTTACTCTTTATTCTATGGCAGTTTCCTAATTGAATCTTCAGATGGAACATATTCAGGAAGCCACCAGGCTGTCACAGTTTGCTAGTTTTGGGGGACTTTGGGCAGTTCTCCAGTCCCCTATCTGCATTGGAAGTAATCATCATAGTATCCCTTCATTAGCACTGCCAGAGCCTCAGAGGAGCCTGTGGACACCATATGATGGATACATATTTACTGTTTGCACTCATCCATAGACCAGCTATGAGTGAACTCAAACCTAGCTGCTTCTCCTACGTCTTTATGCTATTCCATTTTCATCATGGTCTATAATCTACAAAGAGTTTAACTGTGTGCATGTGTGCTTGCATGCATGTGTTTATGTTCTCTGGACAGGTACCACATTCCATCCCTGTTTCTATTAAACAGAGTGATGGTCATAAAACACAAATGGCCATACCTATGGAATACATTTAGAACACTAAGTGGTTCTCTCAGCTTCACTAACATCGATGCAATGGTGGAATCAGAGACACTGGCTCTGTGGTGGGAAAGAAGGAAACAGACCATCAGAGAAATGATGGCAGCAGAGAGAACTTACTGGGAAGAGCAAATAATTAAAGGATTAAGCAAGACATGAGACCACCCCCACACCCCCCACAGCCCCATACACCATTAGAGGATTAGAGGATATCTCTCCCCTATCAGAGAAATGAATGGATTAAGAATTGGAAAATTGGACCTTGAGAGCTTGTTTGGAGGTTCTAGCAGGGGAGTGCAGCTACTCATACACCCTTGACTGAAGACTGGTCATCCTCTATTCCGGGAAGGTTGTTCTCTTCAACCCAGTGAACACCTTTGTTAGGGATGAACATGAAGTGGTAGGGAGGAAGAGAACACCTGCCTAGCCAGCCAGATCATCTTAATTAACCCTGGAGATCAATGGGATGACAGATGTCACATCACACATGGAAGACTCCAAGAAGGGAAAATAGTTAAGATCCCCGGGTAAACCTGGAGGGGGGATAGAAGGGAAGGGATGGGGGATGGGAACATGAGAGATCAAGAAGACCAAGTTGGAGGAGGGACAGAGGGGGAAAGCAAAAAAAGAGATACCTTGACAAAAGGAGCGATTATGGGGTTAAGGAGAAACCAGGTACTAGAGAAATTCTCAGGAATCCACAAGGATGACCTCTGCTAAGACTCCTAGCAAGAGTGGAGAGGCTGTCTAAACCGGCCTTCTCCTTTAATCAGATTAGTGGCTATCCTAATTGGTATCATAGAACCTACATCCAATAACTGATGAAAGCAGATCCAGTGACCCACAGCCAAGCACTGGGTTGAGCTCCTGGAGTTCCACTGAAGAGAGGGAGGAAGGATCATATGAACAAGGGGGCATCAAGACCATGATTCAGAAAACCACAGAGACAGCTGACCTGAGCAAGTGGGAGCTCATGCACTATGGACTAACAGCTGGGGAACCTGTGTGGGACAGAACTAGACCTTCTGAATATGGATGGCAGTTATGTGAGTTGATCTGTTGGCAGGGCGTGCTGGCAGTTGTAATGATAAGTCTTTCCGACAGCCGCCCGAGCCCTGCTGCCAGGTGGCCACCCAAAAATAACACCCAAAAATAACACCCAAAGTTTACAGTGCTGCTAGCCAATTGACTAGGATTTCTTATAAACTACCTCAGTCTTAATTATCATAAATCTATGTATTTTATAAGACTTATCAAGGACGCCTTCCATGGGTGTCCTCTTCTTGAGATCACATAGCAGCTCCATAGAGGAGAGCAGGAGGAAGAGGAAGAGCAAGAGAGAAGGGACGACTTCCTGTTTGTCCCTGCTTATATATGAGTCTGCCTGCTATGTCACTTCCTGCCTGTATCACAAGACTTCTTTTTCCTACATTTCCCAGAATCCTCCTTGACTCCTAGTCCCACCTAACTTGCTGCCTCATTGGCCAAACAGTACTTACTGTTCAATAAGATAAATATACACAGAAAGACATTCCCCATCAGGTAGTGGCACCAGAACCTATCCCAGGGGCATGAAATGATTTTTTGGAGCCCACCCCCTATGATGGGATACTTTGCTCAGCCTTGATACAGGGGGGAGGGGCTTCGTTCTGCCTCAACTTGGTATGCCAGACTTTGTTGACTCTCCATGGAAGGCCTTACCCCCTCTTAGGAGTGGATTTGGGTGGGGGGAAGGGGGCAATGGAAAGGGTAGGAGGTGGAAGGGAGGGGTATGTAAAAGGAAAATGAATTTTCTTAAATTAAAAAAAAGAAATGGAAAATCAGAGGGTCTTTGTACTTGATTTGAAATGTCCAACAGTGAAACATGGAACTGGAAAGCAAGAAGCAGACAGACAACTTTATGCTCAGCACAGCTTTGAAGAAAGGTATCAGGGTTTCCTTTCAGGATGAAGCAAATCATCTGTAGTCCAGGTGCTAACCTCCTATTGCACAGATCCAAGTCCACCTATGTTAAAAGCAGTGATGGGCTCTGCAAACCAACTTTCAACTTTGCCAGAGGTGCTGCTGGTCTCTGCTAATGGGACTACAGGATGGACTTGGACAGCGGAGCCCATTTCTCCCTGTTGGCTTCCTATCATGAGTTCTCAAAATACCATGTCTGTACACATCAAAATCAGTGTGGCCAACAGCAGCAGCTGAACTCACGCTGTAGTTTTTCTAACTCCTGCAGAACTGGCCTCACTTGAGGTAGGTCCCAAGTTGGAAAGTCAACTCTGAGAAAGCCTCTTCCAACATGGTAATGAGAAGCATTAATATCAGCCTCTTCCTTTGTTACCTCATCTCTTTAGAAGAGTATCCTGCACCTGCAGGCCCAGGATTCCTTCCTTTCTATGTCCTCCCTCAAAGGGTGACACATATTTAAAATAGATTCTTTATACCAAAACCCAATCAGTGGTATTGTCTCTGCCATTTCCCTAGAACCCAACATCCCCAGGAAGGAAGGGACAAAGAGACTAAGTAGGGTCTGTAGTTGCTAGCCTTGTTAGCACAGCTGGTTCAAATCAACAACAGGAAATTCAGAAAACCCAATTCACAGCATAAACCCAAAGAAAGAAATGAAAAAGGCAGTATTGGTAAGTTGTTGAGGGATGGCTAAGCTTCCTCCAGAGCAAATCGTCTGGCCATTTGAGGGAATTCAGAAACACCAACTCTGAGACCTCATATAGCACTCAACACTCTGTAAGTACTAACCGTATTTTAAGTTATCACACCCCTGCAAAGGAAAAGAACACACCCAAGTTTTCTCCTAGACAGAATTCAGGGAAGTTAGAGGAAGCTTCAGCTGGGCAAGAGATGCAATGCTGAGTAACAGGGCAGACAGCATGAGGTTGGAGGCTGGTTGAAGAGGACTGGAGAAGATGTCACTTATGCCTGGCAGGTAGCAATAGATCCTATCCATGGGTTCTCAGCAGGGGATTTATCTGTTGCAAATCCATCTGTTTGCTGCCCAAGGGCCACTGTTAATAGCAGTGACAACATGCAGCCCCATACTCTTATTAGCCCAGGATTCTTGCACTTCCCCAACCACAGCCTCTTTGCTGCCTGGCAATGTCATGAGAAATTTAGCCTAAGCCTGAATAAAATGGAATCAAATAACTTCCTATAGGCCATTACTCAGAACCTCCTCCCCAAATAAATGGAAGATTCAACATGGTTTGCAGAGCTTCACTGTTATTTCCTCTTGATGGGGGCTCTCTGTTCCTAGGGCTGATTCTGACAAGCCTGGCAGGACAAAATTCCTTCTTGGCAGCGTTTTCCAGGGCTCTTTTATTTTACTCTCTCTTCTCTCTCTCTCTCTCTCTCTCTCTCTCTCTCTCTCTCTCTCTCTCTCTCTCTCTCTCTCTCTCTCTGTCTGTGCATGTGTGTGTGTATCTATCTCTCACTGGGTCTCTTTTTGGAGATGGAGGCTATGGAGGGTGGGGAGAAAGGGAGGAAATTGATTCCTCATTGGATTGTAGAGTCAGTCGAATCTGGCTGTCCTTGCTTTACCTGCTGTCTGTCTCAGAGTTAGGAGAATTGTTGTGCTGATGGGCAGAGGTCATGGAGGGCAGAAAGCTGGGTCCTGCATGGAGGTCCCTAGTGGAAAGTGTCCCCAGAGAAGCATGTGCTAGTGCTGAGTTCTCAAATGGGCTTTGTACTTGAGCCCCAATCAACGCAATCCATCTTTGAAGAGGGAACTTTGGGTATTTGTCTCTTCTGCAAAAAGATCAAGAAACCTCAATGCATTGGCAACCTGTATATATCCAAGGCTGAAGCACCAGGGAATCTCACGGTTCCCTGGCTTCACATGCATCCTCTCCACCCTCATATCTACCCACAAGACCATTTTTGTAGCACTTTTAAACACACTAAGATTTGTTGTGCTCTTTCAGTGTGGTAGGTACTCAGCTAGGAGTCTATACATATTTTAACACATAGTGATCAAAACCCATCTAAGGAGATATGAACTATGGTTTCCTCAGTTTATGGAGGAGAAAACAATGTAGACTGTTTTCACTAAAGTCACACAGCTTTTAGGTGGAGTTGGGTCATGACCCCAGCCTGTGTGACATCAGTGTTTGTGCTTGTAATCACTAAGATTTGCCAGTTCATTTATATCTATAGAATACTCATATTTTTCAAACATGTCCTGTATCTCCACACATAAAACCTTTAAATCACATTTATCCATAAAATGTAGAAAGTAAAATTTCACTTAGGATATTTATATATCGTCTATTTTCACAAAACTTTGTGACTGTGTGTTTTCAGTGTCAGCATCCAGACTGAGCATAAGCCCACTGGCACTCTCAGACATGGTGTGTCCCATGGCACTTCATCTAAGGCTTACGAGTCACTGCAGGATGGCTGCAGTCTGGAGCATCTGCAGAGGTGACCAAAGCCAGCCTACAGATTGAGCAGGCGTTGGAAAACAGGACACTGCTGAGTGAAGCTATGGGAGTTTTGCTGTTTTCAAAATTAAAAATGATTCTTTTATTGTTGTGGTTACTGGCAAAGAGAGAGCAGTGCTGCTGAGCATTGTATGTTGCAGTACGATGATTAATCCCCTGAGTCTTTACCATGTGCTGACTTTGTGTTACATGCTGTCCTAGTGCTTTCCAATAAGCACACCAGACCCCCACTATGGATGCAGACATGGAGCAGAGAGGCTGAGGGGCTTTCTAGGATTGCATCAGGCAGTACAGAACACGGTGGCACTAGGCAAGCCACCTCCAGTCCCTGGTTCTTCATACACAAACAACCCTACATACATGAGCTCCAACAATGTCTTGGAATACACCCAACCTAGAGCGAATCATAGCTGGCCTCACCAGCTTTACAGAGACTCTATAGTACAATAAAGTGGATTTTATAATTAAGTGATGAATACCTTTCATATATTCATGAGTATTTTGAAGGCAACACCATCCCCTGTAGAGTGTAGGCTGTTTTGACTCATGACTACACAGCTCACTAGGGCTGTGGTTCCTTACTTGCTGCCCAGTATCACAGAGGATCTGAGTGCACACTGCTGGTCTGGAAAGAGATCCAGGTGAAAATGCAGGATGGATGTAGCTTGGTGGGAGAACTCTTTGTCTAACATGTTGTTCCCTAGCATCATGATAGGCAAAGGAGAAAACACACACATACATACACACACACACACACACACACACACACACACACACACACACACACACACACACACACACACACACTACAGCTTCTGCTTTGTTTTGGGGACAAGTTCTTATTACATTGCCCAGGCTGTGTTCAAACTGACAATCATACTTCCTTAGCATTCTGAGGGCTGGGATTACTGCAGGTGTGTGCCACTATATCCAAATCAAGGCAGTTTCTGCTGAATGTATATCACCTTTGCAACCCTCATACCACAAACACAAACCATGGTAGGCCGGGAAGGTGTATTCCAGACTCTATAACAGCAGTGATGACAAAGACAAATACAGCCCATGAAAATGCTGAGAAATATCCACTATAACAGCCTGTTCAGTAAGGGCCAGCTCTCTGTCTATGTCTACAGGAAAAACATAGAAAGGGTTAAGCAGGGATGCTATAAAGATATAGCTCATCTGATAACAGTATCAATTCTCAGGAGCCGACCCCCAATCCATGGTGTGAAAACAAAGGTGCACAAAAGGCAGCAGATGTGCTGTTAGGGCACAGCTAGACCTCAGCTGAATCGGTGACTCCTGAGGGCCTCAGGGTTGCTCAGAGATTACAGCATTCGATTGGTGGATCCTCACAAGGAATTACAGGTAAAAGGATCTAGAAAGTCTGTTCTCTACTGACAGTGAAATAAATGTTGATTACTGACAAGAGGTACTCAGAGAAAAGCCTCCTGGGATGAGGAGAAATCTAGTGGGCAGAACCAATGGAACATTCTGGTTTAAAGGCAGAAATAGGCTTTCCTTCTAGAGCAAGGGAAATGGGCATATGTAAGAGAAATGACAACAGAAAAGCTGGCAGGCACCATCAATCTCATTGTCAGTGTGCTTTGTTTTTTATACAGAGTTTGTAAAACTGGCAGCTCATTGGCCAGTATTATGTTGCTTTGTGTTTTCAGATGCATGACCTATTAACACAGGAGGGTCAGCATCACCTACATCTCCAACTTTCTTTGTGGCTACAGTAGTGGCTGCATTTGAAAGGGGCTGCAATGTCTATTGCCCACAACCATCCTGATCCCCTATGCCTGTTACACTGGAACCCTTAACTTCTTCACATTCAATGCTTGGCCTCCTACAACACTTGTGTTGGCACTAAATTCAAACACTAACAGCAGGTCAAGATAAGGCTGCCCAGTAGGAGAAATCAAGGCCATGTTTTGCAGTAGGCAAAGACCCATCCTGGAGAAGTCTAGGTGCACCTTTTCTCATTGTCCCTGGAAAATAAAACACTAGTCATAACCACTGGTCTTTAGTATTTCCAATCTCTCCTCCCTTTCTACATCAAAAATGAATTTTTTATGTTTTTAAGCACATAGTTTACATACCACATATAATTTAACAACACATGTTAAATGCACGTATGTTGTATGTTCCCACTTAACAACCCAGTGAGAATGCACATATTTTGTCTCCCAAGAATACTGACACTTAAAAGAGTATGCAAGTAGGCCAAGGTAGCAAAATGGAGATTTGGACAAGGGCAGGACACACCCAAGATTTTCAGTGAGAATGGGATGTTTAAAGAATGTCCACAGATGTCTTCTTTAAAGAGGCTTCCACTTCTAGGGAAAATGGTGGACGAGTATGGGAATTAAAGGGACTAAGAATATTTTACCACATAATCTTTTACCTTTCCAACTTTGGAATGATTTGGTCAACACCACGAACCTCCCCTACTATCAGACATATGGATTTTACTATGGGCTGGACTTGCTGTTTCAGCAGCTCCAAGGACAGCAGCCACACCTCCACGGCAGGGGTTCCCTGGGCAAAGGAGGTTAGGAAATCCCTACTAGGAAATCAATGAAAACAGCAGTTGCAGGGATTTCACAGAAAGGGATCCAAGGGCCTGCTCCCGGGGCCACCACCAGCACCCAGACGGGGAAAGACAAAGCTTCAGAAGGAGCTAAACTCAAACTCCGAAGAGAACTTTGGCCACTGCATGGCCACCAGGGGACCTGGGTGCCCTCATGAGAAGAACGGGGCCCTTAAAAAGCAATACTGAATGCAGTCTGTACCAGGACCAAGGAGACCAGGCAGAAGATCCACAAGGGACATTCGGGACAGTGACCTCATTTCATTGCATTTCCACTCAGTGCTCCTTCTCCACTGCAGCTGCTCTTCACCTGCCAGGGATTTCAGTACCCTGCATCTCCTCCAGTTCTCCTCCTTCCCCTACAGCTTTCATATATACAAAAGAGCATTGTAGCAGGCCAACACTGTCCCCTACAGTTCATGACTCTCTGTCTTTCTCTCTTTCCTCACCTCTCAAACTCATTCTTCTTCCCATTACATTTGTCAAAGTGCAGAGGCTGACCTAGTTATAATAAAATGGTACATAACTTTACCTCCTATCTATAATCTACTCTTAACCAAAAGCCCCACACATCTACCCCATTTTTTTTCCATTGCTGCAATTATTCCCAATTTGTATATGTCATTCTCCTCTATTTGTCATTTAACAACCTAATACTTTTATCACTACTCACCTGACTGTTGTCTATTCTTTTCTTTGCAGCCAAACTAACAGTTTATATAGGAGCATTGAGGTCCCCTTACTTCCTATAAACTATTCAGTAATTAACAGATTTTGTTTTGTAGTCACTTGACACTCTATTATTGGAATGGGTCAATTACTGGCCAGTGGCTGTTGCTGCAGGAAGTACTTAACCCACAGGGGCAAACTGGAGATGGAGTCCAGTGCCTGGAACAACAGCCTAACAGACAAGAACATAACCACAACTCTACTATAATCTAGACTTTCCCAAACAACACAGACCCACTAAAAGAATAAAGTCAACCTTAATTAGACAAACAAACAAACAAACAAACAAAGAAAAGAACCAAAATCAAACAGCAGCAGCAAATCTTAACCAACAATCTAACCCTAGATGGGCAGATCCCAGGAACATGTTATTCAACAATATGAAAAAAAATAATTTATGTCCTCTCCAAATTACCAACTCCATACTAATGACTGCTAATAAAAATAATTTAGATGACTTGAAAAATTCAAAGGAATGATTGATTATATGAAGCATTTATCTAATTATTCTTTATCAACAAAAAAAAAATGGGAGTCAGATACTGGGGTAAGAACCTGAATGATCAGAGAAGCTGTGGAGAAGCCACCAATGACCTCCTACCTATTCTGTTCTTCCACCATAAAGGCTGAGATCCTCTTTAAGCCCTGCCTTACTACTTCGTATCTGTCCTCAGTCCTCCAAAATCTCTATGGTTAGTTTTGGTCAGCTAGTGGCTAGCTCCATATTCTGATTGAAAGAAAACTTTATTGTCAGAATGCAATCAAAGTATCACACAATTATAAATGTGGTAAAACAACTTAAAGAGGACTCCAATATTTTCTGAGGATATAAAGACAACTGAATGAAATAAGGAAGTCAATTCACAAAATGATAACAGAATTTAAGAAAGAGATACTGAATTTAACAAAGAAGTACTGAAGAAAAACCAAACCAAAACCATGATAGAGATAGATGAAAACACCAAGGTCAAATAATAAGTTTTGTAGAAAGCCTCACCAACAGACTATCAAGAGTATGAAGACAAAATGGAAGAACTGGGTCAAAGACATATAAAAATAGAAGAAAATTTCCCAAATCTAAGGAAAGAAAGGCCCATCTAGATACAAGAGGCACACAGAACACCAAACCTATCCAAAATAGAAACTGCTTGTATTATATTATAGTTAAAACATTAAATGTATAGAACAAAGAAAGCACACCGAAAGCTACAAAAGAGAAGGGTCAAGGCAGATACAAACGCAAGCCAACATAATAACTGTTAACTTTTCTATGAGACAAGCAGGGCTTAGATTCACCTCTTTCTAGTTCCACATTTATCAACCAAGTCTAATATACCCACAGAAACTACCTGTCCTAATTGATGATGAAAAAAAACCTTTCCAGGATAAAAGCAGGTTAAAGGCATTCATGACCACAGAGCCAACCCTACAGTGCATACTAGAAGGAATGCCTCAGTCTGAACAGAAAGATAAACACATTCAAGAAACTAGATGAGAAAAAACAAATGATGCTATGACACTCTGTATTGGTCAGGATTCTTGAAAGAAACAAAATTGATAGAATGAATGTGTGTGTGTGAGTGTGTGTGTGTGTGTGTGTTAGATTGGTTTACAGGCTTACAGGCTGTGGTCCTAGTAGTCCAAAAATGGTTGTCTCCTGAAGAAAAGACCAAGGATCTGGTAATTGTTCAGTCCATGAAACTGGATAGCTCAGCTTGTCCCAATCTGGTGCTGGAGTCCCAAGCAAGTCCCACAGAGGTGCCAATCTTCAGTGTACAGTGGAATCCAGAAGAAGTGGGTTCTGATCCAGCAACAAGATAGAAGAACTTGCCAGTGTGAGTGAGGGCATACGTAAAAATAGAAAGCTTCCTTTTTCCATGTCCTTTTTTATGGGCTGCCACCAGCAGGTGTGACCCAGATTTAGGGTGAGTCTTCCCACCTCAAATAATACAAAACAAAAATAAATAAAAGTCCCCCATAAGGGTGTTCTGCTGCTTGGTTGCTAGTCAGTACCAGATATAGTCAAGATGACATTAGCCAGCACACACTCATAAAACAAAAGACCAAGAAAATCCCAAACACTACAAAATCAACAAAGTGATAGAGAACAATATATACCTGTCAATACTAATTCTAAATATCAATGTCCTCAAGACCATATTAAAAAGGAGAATCACTCTTTTCTACGCCTCCAAGGAATCCAATTTACCACATAAGATGCTATCTTAGAAAGGACAGAAAAAACTATTCTAACTAAATGGAACCAAGAAACAAGCAGGTGGTGCTATTCTACTATCTGACAAAAAAGACTTCAAACCAATTCCTATCCAAAGGAGGGTTCCATAATACTGAGCAAGCGGAAATTACAATTCCTCAATCAATCAAGAGGAAATTACAATTCTAAATATAATCATACCAGATATATACACTTCTAATCTGTAAAATAAACATTACTAGATTTGTTTTTTTTGTTGATCAGATTTTTTTTTTTTTTATTTTAGAGGCACTCACTGGGTGGCTTCAATACCTCACATTTATCATTAGACAAATGAACTATACAAAAACTGAATAAATACTGGAATTTAATGAAACATTGATCAAATGGATTAAACAGATATCAATAGAATATTCCATTGAAATACCAAAGAATATACATTCTTCTGAGCACATCATGGAATCTTCACAGATCTTACTAGGACACAAATCAAATTTCAACAATTATAGGGAAATTGTGACAATATTCCATATTCTATTGGACCACACAATAGGATAAAACTACAAATCAACAGCAAGAGACTCTAGGAAAATACAGAAACTCATGAAAACCAAACAAGACATTATTAAATTATGAATGGATCATTAGTGAAATCAGTAATTAAAAGGCCCATCCAGATGGTGGTGTCGAATGCCTTTAGTCCCAGCATTCTGGAGGCAGGGGCAGGCATATCTCTATGAGTTCGATGCCAGCCTGGTCTACAACGCTACACAGAGAAACACTGTCTGGAAAAAAAAAAGAATAAAAAGGCACTATAATTAAACAATAACGAAAACACCAACTTATCCAATCTATAGGATATAATGAAAGCAATCCTAAGAAGGATTATATTAAAAAGTCAAGCCAGTTACAGTGGTACATACCTTTAATCTCAGCACTCAGGAGACAGAGGCAGGAGGATCTTTTTGAGTTTGAGGCCAGTCTGGTCTACTTGTCTACATAGTAAGTTCCAGCTATAGCTCTGTAGAGTGATCCTTTCTTAGTAAATAAATAAAGAAACAAAGAAACTAGAGAGATCTCAAATAAATAATCAGGTGACTAACCTTAGGGCATTGGAAAAACTAGAGTACACCAATATCATCCTAAAACCAGCATATGGAAGGAAATAATGGAGGCCATAACAGAAATTAATGAAACAAACAAAACAAGAAACAACAAAAGAATTACTTGGTTCTTTGAAAAGATGAATAAAATCTACAAAACCTCAGCCAAATTAACAACAACAACAAAATAAAATACCCAAATTAATAAAATCAGAGCTGAAAAGGGAAACATTACAACAGATACTGAAGAAATTTAGAATCATGAAGAAATACTTTAAGAACCGTACAAGCAACCAAATTGGAAAATCTAAAAGTAATCGATAAATTTCTAGATGCAGATGATCTAATGAAGTTAAACAGATGAAGTACTTTAAACACACACATAACAAATAAGATGGAAACAGCAATTAAACTATACCACCCAAGAAAAAGTCAGGGCTAGAGAGATTCAGCACAGAATTCTACCAGATCTTTAAAGAATTAACACCAATATTACTCAAATTATTCCATAAAATAGAAAAAGGAACATTTCTAAAGACTTTTTATAAAGCTATTATTACACTGGTAACAAAATCTGATAAAGATACAACAACAACAAAAACCAACAGGGAATTACAGGCCAATCTCCCTAATGAAAAATTCTCAACAAAACAAAAACAAAAAACACTTGTAAATCATTTTTAAGAAAATATCTGTTAGATCATTCACCATGATCAAGTCAGCATCATCTAGAGATGTAGGGATGGTTCAGCATATGCAAATCAATACATATAATTCACCACATAAACAGAATCAAGGACAGAAATCACATAATCATTTCAATTGATACAAACAAAATGGGCCTTTAACAAATCTAACATCCCTTCATGAGAAAAACCCTGGAGAGACTAGGGATGGAGGGAACGTATATCAACATAATAAGTCTGTAACACATATATAGTCACCATCATGTTAAATGCAGGACAACTCAGAGCATTCCTACTAAAAACAGAAACAAGACAAGGTGTACACTTTCACCTCCTTTGTTAAATACACTGCTTGACATTCTAGTTAAGAGCAATAAAAAAAAAGAAAAGGAAATAAAAGGGATATGATTGGAAAGGACGATGTGAAGCGAAAAACTTCAAGCAAAGTGGCATGTTACAAAATTAAAGTATCCTTTCAGGATACAAAATAACCACTCAGAAAGAAATCAAAACACAAAACCCCTTGGAAAATTAATCACAGATTTCGATGTTAGACCTGAAACTTTGAACCTCCTAGAAGAAAGAGTAGAGACAATTTCAGGATACAGAATCAGTAGACTCTCAGACATCATCAGTGGTTAACACAGAAACTCACAGCTGGTCAAAGTGCAGAGAACAAGCTTCAGCAGAGTGCTCAGCTACATGTAGGCATCTGTATCACTCCTCCACCAAGGCTTAGGGGGGCATCTTGAAAGAGGGGCGGTTAGACTGTGTCAGCTAGCAGGCAGACACTACTGAGTGAAACTGCTTTCTGGACAAGACAAAACTGTTGCATCCATGAATTCACAGCAGCTGTGGTTGCCTGCACAAGACCTGCCCAAGATCAAGCCAGTTAACATTGAAGCACAGAGTGAGAAGGAGTTCATGAGCCCCACTACCAGCAGAGAGGCTATAGAGAGTTGATGGACTCTGGAAGAGAGAAGAGTCAAATTTATTTAAGGATATGGTCCTTTAAATTGACACTACTCCAATGGATGACCCCACACCAAGAAGTACATAGACTAACTACAGTCAATGGGTTATTAAATTAAAATTTTAAAAGAAGACATGAAAATGATGGGGGTAAGGAGGTAGAGGTGGGTCTGGGAGAAGTTATAGGGAGGAATAAAAAGTGAAGATGATCAGAATATATTGTATCAACTTCTTCAAGTATAAAAATGTAAAAAGAAATAGAGGGAAGTTCCATAGTAAAGTAAGGCCAGGAACATTTCCCATCTTTATTATAAGGTTTCTTAGAACCTTTAAAGTACTAATAACTTTTCTGATTTCCCAAGGAAAGTAAGACATTTCTCACATTTAGTCATAAAATCTGATGCATGAAACATTGTAATATGTAGAGAATAGTTCAAAGTAGTCATGCTTTGGTTCTGAATGAGTGATATTCCTAAGTCTACAGCAAGCAAGAGTAAAAGAACAAAACAGCAAGAAGCAGCAGAGTATCAGGTCAGACACTTATGTAATCAAACAGGAACGAATGGAGAAGCCCAGTGAAAACTGGCAGAGGGAGTCCTTGTTTGATAAAGAGGGTCCCAGACAGAGTTTCACTGCCATAGATAAGACTTTAAAGTAAAATAACAAGTATGGGGTAGCAAGTAGATAGCAAAAACATCCATCCTGTTGAAGCCTGAACACCCACTAGGCGAGCCTGCTGAAATACTCATGCTTGAGTTCCAGATTACCGGTTTCTAGGCAGAGCAGAGCACTGCCTCCAGTGTTGAGCTCCAGCTTCTCATTCCCAAGGCAGAAATATTTATACTGTGGGAAAAACAATAGTAACCTCTGTTGGAAATGGTTTATTGTATAGCTGTTTTCAAGACGGCAGCATTTTAAATCCCTGTTGCTATTTCCTGTCTTCCAGGAGTTAAGACTGAGTCAGGTTGAGGAGTTTTGAATGACACCAATGTTTCAGTCAGGGACAAGGAGGTCCTCTTGCTCCCAGAACCTGCTTTCCACAAGTACAATCAGCACATGCCATTTTACCTGTGTAATTTATATTGCAAATATAATGCAGTGGAAAGGATGGTTAGCTTGACATCACAAGTTACAGTCATGTGGGAAGAGGGACTCTCAATTAAGAAAATGGCTTCATAAAATTGGCTCAGAGGCAAGCCTATGCAGGCATTTTCCTGATAATGATTGATGTTGGGGTCCAGGCAACTATAGGTGGAGACACCACTGAGCAAGTGGTCCTGAATTGTTTCAGAAAGCATGCTGAGCAAGCCAGTGAGCAGCATTCCTCCATGGTTTTGACATCAGTTCCTATCTTGAGTTTCTTTGCTCAGCTTCCCCCTAGGATAGGTGTGGCCTGAGAGTTAGATGCTGAAATAAATGATTTCTTCCCCAGGTTGATTTTGGTCATGGCATTTTATCACAACAACTGAAACCCTAACTGAGACAGAGTATAAAGAATAGAAAACATCAAATTATCAATCAAACAATACAAATTTAGAAAAATAAATCAAGTGTTTATAACCCATTTCTATAAGGGATATTTCATTTACAGAAACTTATTAGTCTATGATTACACCATTTATTCATACTTACAATACTCCTAACTGAAACCATTCCTATATTATTCGGTATAGTTTTTTTTTTTTTTTTTGGTTTCAGTATAGTTTTATATAGATAGAATAATATAGGAATTATAGAGCTTTAATACTTCTAAAAAGAAAAACTGCAACCTTATGTTATACATTGATGCTTAGTGACTGACGTATTCCTCAATTCAATCTTTATGGGTCAGCAATCACTGTATTCCCACTATAGGGATAAAAAAAAATAGGTAAAAAATAGGGTAGAAATGGTAAAATGAGGGTTGGAGAGATGGCTCAGCAGGTTTAAGAGTCCAGGTTGCTCTTCCAGAGGACCTGAATTAAATTCCCAGGAACCACATGGCAGCTCACAACCACTGATGACTATAGTCCATAGGATCAATGTCCTCTTCTAGTATGCATACATACAGACAAAACACCCACATACATAAATAAGCAAACCCTTAATTTCATAAATTTATAGTGTAAAAATGTTCATGAATGGACAAGTGTCAGAGTTGCTGAGTAACTGATAGGGAACTAGTATAGCACTGAAAGACAAGTTTAAGTATTGCCAGATACTAATGTATAGGCTAAGTATTAGTATACCTTAATATTAAAAGTCTTCTGGACTAGAGAAATAGCTCAGCCATTAAGATCACTTACTCTTATTCCACAGGATCCTGGTTCAATTCCCAGAATCCACATGGCCACTACCAATAGTCTCTGGGGTTCTGAGGCAATGCTAACTTCTGTAGGTACTAGGTACTCTATGGTGTACAGATATACATATAAGCAAATATCCATACACACTAAATAAATAAATAAAATTTAAAAGTACTTTCCTTTCTATTCATTAGTCATACAGCCACCAGGTAGGCACATATTTTAATTGATTGCATTCCTTAGTCATAGTAGTTTTCCCTGAATACACTAAAAACAATGCTTCTAAACAATATGGTTTGTGTAACTATTACACTAGTCTTTTAAAAACACCAAGAAGCCTATCCAAAGTACCAACAGAAATTAATACAGAAATGTATCTGGCAAACACTTGAAAAAGAATTGTCACCTCATCCCAAACTCTTCCAAAGAAATCAAAGAGGAAGGAACTACTTTCAAATTCATTTTGCAAAGCCAGCATTCTCCTCAAAACCTCAAGACAAAAAATAACAAAATAAAAAAATGAATAAATCATCCAAACAAACAAAAATGGGCATCACAAAAAGTGAAAATTATGGGTCTGATATACTGCTAATAAACAGGGATGCAAAACTTCTTTTTTAAAAAAGTACTGCCCAATTGACTTAAATAGCACATTGCTGGATTGATTAAGTAGAGTTTTCCTTAGGATACAAAAATGATTCAACATATGGAAGTGGATCAATATGACAGACTGTATTAACAGAATAAAGGATAAAAATCACACTATAATTTCCAAAGACACTGAAAATACATTTGACAAAAGTATCCCTTCAGAATACCAACACTACAATTTAGGGATAGAAGTCTAACAGAGCAGATGAAAACATGGACTTGTAATCTAATCTTTAGAGGCTATGGGAGGAGTCATCCAAATGGTTCTCTGTGGTAAATAGCAGAGCTTCCCCTTTGACTTGCTGTAATGCAATGCAACAGCAATGTAAACAGACTAGGGTTCTTCTTTACATAGTACTTCCCCTAATCTTTCCATGAACCATCTCTTTGGACTTGGTATTCTAACTTCTAAAGAGAAGCAGGTATAAACACACACGCACACAAGCACGCACACACGCTCAGCTAGAATAACTTGACTTGTTAAAAGTAGCATGTTAAGAAAACTTGGCCTAATTTGAAGAGGTCTAAGTCAACCTAACTTTCAAAGAAAAAGTTAAGAGGCTGCATGCTGACAGTTCCAATAAAGCTAATCTAGGCCTCAAGTTTCTTCTTTGTTTCCTAGTACAATGCATAACAGTAGATAACCTAAGGTTCTGGTAACAAAGGGAATATATCTCAACATATATACTCTTGCTATAGATGAAAAGTCCACAGCTGATGTTATACTCAACAGTAAAAATATGAAAAGTATTCCTCTAGGATGATTTGTAGCAAGACAAGGATACCCTCTCTCATCATTCTTCTTCAACAAAGTACTAGGGCTCAAACTAAAACAATTAAGAAAAAGAAATAAAACCTACCCAAACTAGGAAAGAGGAAATTGTTTTTATTTGCAGATGACAGTATCTGGCATACAAAAAAAATCTAAATTTTTCATTAAAAACTGTTACAGCCAATAAGTGAATTAATCAATTGAAGTCAAAGTATATTATATTAGTTGACATTTTCTGCTCCTGTGATAAAATCTTTTCAAGGCAACCTATGGAAAAAAGCTTATTTGGGTTTACAGTTCCAGACTGTAAAAGTCAATCATGACAGGGAAGCATGGCTGCAAGTGGCCCACATTACAGCAGAAGCGGGAAGAGCAAACTAGAAGTAGGTGAGGCTTTTCACTCTAAATACCTACTTCCCAGTAACATTCTCCAGCAAGGCTGTACCACTTTAACTCCCCCAAACAGTGCCAAAGACTGAGGCTCAAATATTCAAATGTCCAACACTACAAGAGACATTTCTCGCTCCAATCACCACAAATTGGTACCAAATCAACATACAAAAATTTGTTGAAGTTCTGTATATTAACAATGAGTTGTCAAAACAAAAGAAAGGAAAAAAGGAAGAAAGAAAGTCCTCTATATAATAACATTAAAGAAAAATATTTTGGAGTTAAATAAACCAAAGAGCTGAAAGATTTATAAACTGAAATAAATTGAAGAAGACACAAATAAATGAAAAGCTATCCATCCTGTATTCAAGGATTAAAAGAATATATCAAAACACTCATGGTTGTGAAAGTAATCTGTGGAGTCAATGAATTCAATCAAAATTCTAATAGCACTTTTTTAAGACACAGAAAAAATACTAAAATTGATAATTACACGAGGGCCATAGCATTCCTGAATCCACAGAACAAAACTAATGAAATCATACTATCTGATTTTCATACAACATACAAAATTAAAATAACCTAAACCTATTGTAGCAACATAGAAACAGACAAGATGAATGGAACAAATAGAAATCTCAGAAACAATCTCATTTAGATGGGGTAATCTTTGAAAAGGTTTCCAAAACTACACAATAGGGAAAACAAAGACTTTTCAAGAAATGGTGTTAAGACAACTCAATATCCACATGCAAAGAGAAAGAACTTGAAAGTTTATCTTACATCCCATACAAAAATCAACCCCAAATGCTTTAAAATATTTTAAGATTTGAAAGCTTAACTTTCCATATGACAATACAGGAATAAAATTCTCCAAAATAGATAGGTGAGTGAGTGAGTGTGTGTGTGTGTGTGTGTGTGTGTGTGTGTGTGTGTGTGTGTGTGTGTGTGTGTGTGATACAACACCAAAAGTACAGATACAAAAACATTTGACTACATCACAAAACATTTTATAGCAAAGAAAAAAATAACAAAAGGGCAGCATGTAAATGAAAGAAAGTATTTGCAAACACTTATCAAAGCAAAACTCTACAGGTCAGGGCATCACCAACAAATAGGCATAATGAGCCATTACAGATGCAGGCCAGAAAATGAATGAATGAATGAATGAATGAATGAATGAATGAATGAATGAAGAAATGACTTGGTCCTGGATCATATAAGCTTCCAGAGGCATAAAGCCAAGATTTCTTACATTCAACCCTTTGGGAGATGTTTGTCAATTAACGTCTGTTACCTGTTCTTCCCTTTATCCTCTGAGTTTCATAATTCAGGAAATCTCAAATTTTTCTTTTATCATTATATATCCAGTAAGGAATAAATATCCAAAATACATTAGGAACTACATAAAAGTAACAAAGCTAAATAGATAGGTCAATTTAAAAATTAGGCATTAGACTTGAATAAACATTTCTCCAAAGTAAGCATGTGAATTTCCAACAGTATTTGAAAGGATGTTCAATGCTAACCATGCAGGTAATGAGACATCACTCTCATCTGCTATGATGGCTATGAAGATGTGGAAAAAGGGAAACTTAATGGCCGTGGGTGGGTGCTGGTTTTCATTATGAAAAACAGTATAGAGGGGCCTCAAAACTGAAAGAGAGCTACCTCATGCCCCAGCTATGTCATGTCTGTGCACATCCAAATCAAGATAAGAAGATACAAGTTCTGGAACCCCATGTTCATTCTTACAGCACTACTACAGCAGCTAACTCATAATACCAATCTAAGTGTCACCAATGAATGAATGGATAGGAGAATGCAGAGTATACACACACACACACACACATACACACACACACACACACACACACACACACACACACACACACACAAAGCTCTGAAGAGTGGTGGATGTGATAATGTGACAGTAATTATTACAGTGAAATCAACAAAGTCTATGCCTTGAATTTATACATTTGTATTTCAATTAAATATTTCTAGATAAAAATAATATTAAAAATGGAAGAATAGAAGGTTTTTAATCTACAGAAGAGTAAACATTTACCTGAGACAATTCTTTCTTTTTATACACAGTCATTCCTAAAGGTCTCTGGCAATGTTTTGGTTTGACACAGAATATAGGACAAAGAATATTACAGCAATAAAAATGGGCATTTTTCTTCCCTGGCTTGCTCCTGTCATTTAGCTTTTGCATATCCTAATTCATATTCTGAGCAGAAAAGGAAGTGAGAACTGGGACTTTGTTAACCCATCGCAGCCCCTACTCTCAGCACAGCATTGCTGCTTCTAATTATGCCTCTCACAGAGGAGCATCCCTGGCTGCTCTCCATGCACAGGATGCATGATGTAGCTTTTGTTTTCAAAGATTTATGTCAAAGACTTCTTCATTACATGCTGTGAGAGGGCAGATGCATGTCTATGGTAGGTTAAAACAAAGCACCACACGCTAATAAAACAGTCATCCAGGAACTAGGCCAGTGAGAGGTCCTAAAACAGTCCTTCTCCAAAGGGTGCAACACACACACACACACACACACACACACACACACACACACACACACACACACACACACACACACACACACACCACTCAAAGGGAGTCAGGGAGAAAGAGAAAGAAGAAAAAGAGGGGGAGGGGAAAGAGAAGGAGTAGAAGGGTAGAAAGGAAAGCATGGAGGGGGGATGCTTATCTTTAAAAGGCTTTTAAGTCACTTAAAATACATGAGACTCCTATACAGAGGGAGGATCACTGGAAAACTGGATGGCTGCTTTACACAGAAGCCCAACCACCAGCTTTGCTTGGCTACTCATTTGTTTTGAAGGTGGGGGATAGGGAGATGCTGCTGCTGTAAAGTGACCAGATGCTTTTAGGAGTCTGCTGACTTCTGCAGCATCCTCTTGCAGCTTAGATGAGTCCTTGACAGTAAGGAAGAGGGAGAGTGAAATTCTGATCAAGGGATGGCATCCAGGGCCAAGGGCCAGGGCTGCCTCCAAGCTTCAGTGACACTGGTGAGGGACGATGTTGGTCTGACATGCTAGGTAAGGTCAGAACCAGGACATCTGAAATTTTGCAATTTTAGAAATACACACACACACACACACACACACACACACACACACACCAAACAAACAAACAAACAAACTGTAATACAGGTCCCACAAAGGAAGAGCCACTTGCTTGAGTTCAGGTTCACAGTGCTCACAGGACTATAGACTAGCTGAGCTCCACACTGACTCTACCTGTGGCATTGGACCTGCTATGTTTCCTATCTCAGTCTCAGTTTCCTCTTCATAAAATGAGACAATTAACACTTCAACATATAGGCAGTGGGCTTTTCATGTCCTGGTTACAACAGAGCCTGGAAGCAGGACACAAAGAAAGTTCTGCTAAACAGGTGGTGCATAACTTTAATCCCACACTGGAAAAGCAGAGGAAGATAGATCTCTTTAAGTTCTATGCCAGTGTGTTTTATATAACAAATTGTATGACAGACAGAGATACATAGTGAAACTCTGTCTAAAAAACAAATAAAACTACAACAATAAAATCAAATAATTTTATTTGTAAATATAGATGGCATGGAATTGCATTTCTAATAAACAAAGAGTTTATTAATAATTTAAACAGCATCAGTGTTTCTCTGGAAGATTTCAGGATGCCATGTAAGTGAAATTACTTAGAAGTGGAGTCACTTTTACTCATTCAATAACTAGTGAAACTAAGGCAGATTTAAGAATGTATGATTCTTCTCCAAGTCTTGCAAACACAGCCCAACTGGCTGGGACCAGAGCAGACACTCACTAAACAATGGTGGCCCGAGATCTACCTGTGCAGCCTTTTTTGTCTTAACTGCATCCACGTTACAGAGGCTGAACAAGAACGGTGGTATTCTCAGTATATGGAACCATTCTGTGAAATGGCACTTCTGAAGCATGAGAACAAACATCTACTGGGGATCCATTTGTTTAGAGTGCATGGCTGTAAAGATGCTGGGATGAAGGTGGAAAGCACACTGACAGACACTGCAGCATAGTTATTTCTTAAAGGCCCTCATGTGTTGGCTAAAAACTCACAGAATATGCCTCAAATGTCTCTAGGTGAGTGCTACACTGAATACACTCAGTGGTCAAAGTTAAGTCAGCATGGTCCATTGCAGTGTCTGAAGACTGAACTCAGTTATGTCTGCAATGGTTCCAGAAACTTCATTAGTCTTTGTCTCCGACTTTCAACTCATGCAAAAAAGAACTGTCGTATTTTTCTGAAAGACAGAACATTATTTTAAATTTTGAAAAGGTCATTTTGTTCATTGGATACAATAGGATTAAATGTTACCCAGCTATTGAGGGGCACACAGAGAAACTTAGTTGGCTAATGGCAAAGACTCTGCCACAAACCCTAAGAATGAATTGTACCGAACTGTTAGTTAGGGACTGTTTTTGGATGCCCCCAAAACTATTTTTTTTTAATGCTTCTACCTGATAGTTGTGTAACTCTGGTCAAATTACTAACTTGTCCAAAAATCAATTTTGCCTTGTACAAAATAAGGACAGTCTTAGTACTTATGGTAAAACTGTAAAAATCATAGACAGCACCTGGCAAGCACTTGGCAGTCACTGTGGGTACTTGAGTACTTAATAAAAGTTAGTGGTTATTCACAGCAAGGGGAATAGCATCTGGCTCTGAGGCTGACTTGGATGCCTGTGCAGAGTGTGTCTCATTTGGGTTTAGTTTCAAAAACACGGCAGAAACAGCCTCCTGTGCTGGCCCTGCTGTGCACAGGCAGAAGGTGGTTGGCCCTTGTTCTTTCTCTCTTTGGCACTGAGAGCAGTTTCAGCAAACCAGCTGCCAGCTGTGGAGGAACCCAGGGCCCAAAGCCAAGAATAAGCACAGCATACACCTTGCCCACAACTGGCTGCAAAACCACCTTGTGCGATGCCCAGAGTGATGGTGCCCTGAGGGACTACGTTCAGCAACAAACAGGTGGCTTTTTCAGGGGCACCATTTGCAGGCTACACAGATGGCTGATTGGGATTTTAATACAAAATATAAGAGAACCCAGCTAAAGACTTTCTGAACCAACCTTCACCACACCATAGCTTCCTTTCCTTTCTCCATGTGTGTATTCTACTTTTCATTTTGAAGATTTGCATACATGTATGTGTGTGTGTGTGTGTGTGTGTGTGTGTGTGTGTGTGTGTGTGTGTGTGTGTGTGTGTGTGTTATACACGGAGTTCAGAAGAAGCGATCAGATCTCCAAGAAGTGGAATTTATAGGCAGTTGTAAGCTACCCAATCTGGGAGGCAGAAACCAATCTCTAGCCCTGTGTAAGAGTAGCAAGCACTCTACCTCTGATAGACCTCTCCAGCCCAGAGTTTTTATTTTAGTAAAATGAAAATGTAGCTTCCTATATTCCTAGTCTAAGGTGCACAAGATAGATCCTCTGAAAGGGTTTCCAGTGTGCTGACTTCCCTCCAGCTGCAGGGGGTGCTCTCTAAGGCTGAGTCATTCTGAGTGCTAGGTGCACACAGCCTCTAGGAACCAGATGGTGATGAGCAAATGGTACAACCCACTTGTGGGTGCCCTCATCACTTTGCACACCTTCTACAATCCTCCCACACAGTCTTACTCAGCTTTCTGTGAACTCTGCCTTGCTGCTGTGAACCCAGAATCCTTAATTCTACAGACTCAGGATGTTCCAGGATAGACAGTTCTCTCAAGAGTACTGCTTATCTTTCATATTTTTTTAAAAAAATATTTTTGGCAACCCAAGCTTTTCACTAACCACATATATTGACAGATTTAGATCTGTAGCTGGTAACAGAGCTAAAAGCCAGGATTACAGTGTAAGTATGGCAGCTACCTGGAATGGAAGGTCAAGCCTGAGCTCCCTGACCATCTTCCTATCAAAAATGGTGGTCTCTAGAAGCACAATGATAATTCACATCTTGAGGACAACATCAAATTCTAGACCTTTTCACAAAGTGAGTTCACAGGAAAGGTCTTAATCACTGCTCTAATATATGCAGGGGCGGGCATTAGGTCTACCTCACAGAGAATCTCTAGCTTAGATGGCTGCAAACCACCTAGTGGACCAGTCTGCTGCCCTTGTGTGAGCATCTGGGCTGCATGAAGGAAGGTACAGCCATTAGAAAAGGTGTATTCTGTTTCAGTGTGATTGCCTTTATGGATGTTGCGTAAATAGCCTGGAACTTTACTTTCTTCATAGAACAATCAGAGGAAACACTACCTAGAGAATCAATCATATTATTCCATACTCTTGCTATAGGCCCTAAGTTCTAGCAAAGAAAAAGTAATAAAACTATCAGTAGAAAAAGTAGAACAACAAAGGCCAGGATTTGTGTTTGATCATAAACATGAGAATCTGTTTCTAAAAGGCTATGCTGTATTGCAGTAGATTTGCAGATATATGTCTTACATCATCAATTCATGGGGAACAGTGTTTTCATGGCAATACCATATATATTTAAAAATAATCAGAAACCATCAGTGATTAAATAGGATAGATCATGTCAGTCACAAACAGGCAGGTGCAAAATTTCATATTTAATGTACTGTACCTTAATGGACAAAAGGAAAATATTAGTTGGGGAAAAAGAATTATGTTCTACTAACATGAGAAAGGAGGCATACAAAGACAAGATGGTGAGCAAAACTGTTATTGTGTAAAAAGGTGGCAAAACACTATTCCCATTCATTGACTGTTACCCTTAAATTTACGTAGTAGTGCTTGCTAATGGACAGTAGTAGAGTTTATGTGTCAACCTGGAACATACCATTTAAGTATGTGCCAGGTATTTATTTGCTATACTAGCACAGACATTTACAGCTATAATATTTGAGATTTACATAATACCTTTTTATATGTTAGCACTGTGCTAAGGATTTGTATTGTATTTAAGCACCTTAATCCCCTTAACAACTTTCTCTGACTAGGAGGAATTAATATTTTTCAGCTTTTACAGGTGAGAAAACTTAGACTAAAGCAGTAGCTTGGGACTTAAATTCAGATGGTTTGCTCCAGAGCTCACATCTCATTGTCAACCTTACTGTTCCCCAACACGTTGAAGCTTCTTTACAGCTCTTTGCACAAGGAGGGACATGCAGTTTGGGGCTATGAAGACAGTTTAGGTTAAGTACAGCCTCAACACAGCCCAGAGTCCCCTCACTAGAGTGATTATAGCCCAGGAAGTGCCATGCCAGATGTGTCGTGGTATATGAGGGATCAAGACTCGTGTCCTCGTGGAGAACTCATTGTGGGACACTAATGCTCAACAGGTGTTAAGGAAGAGCCACTGGGGAAGGTTCCACAAAACACAACTACCAATCATTCTTACTCAAATGGAATGGAATTTCAGGAAACACCACCTAAGGTCAATGGAAACCAAATTATTTTTTGGCTCAAACTACTACTTCATGTTTACAATACTTTTGGGGTCCATGCTGATTGGGGGAAGGATGTTCTTACTCTCCTGCAGTTTCAGGAAACACCTTAGAGTGAAAGATCACTAAATTTTATAGATATTGAGAAAGGAGAAACAGGAAAATATCAGACTCACATCAAGTTCAGCATAATATTCCAGGTTCATCACCTTCTGTTTTCCCTCCCCTCCTCTTATATTGAGTCTTTTAAGCAACTGAGTCTTTCCTCCTCTTAATGGAAAACAGTATTTAGAAAATGAGGTTATCAGGGTCGCTCTATGAACTAACAAACACACATGCACAAACACTCTATGTGTAAACAAATATATTTTCAAGGCCTGCCTAGGCAACTTAGCAAGACCCTGTATCAAAAACAAGGTATGAGGGAGGATGCTAGACAGATGACTCAGTGGTTAAGCGCACTTGGTGCCTGTAGGGAATCACTGTAGCTCCGCCTCCCAGTAGCCCCAACAGGTGTGCCAGGACAGGCACGTGAGGGCATGGTCAGGGGAGGTCTAAGATGACACAGGAACAATTCTTAAGGGACTGCGCATACATGAATAGCCCCTTCTCTCTGGCCTGGCTGCCTTGCTGCCCCTGGCATGCTCTGGCTTGCGTTTGGGCTGGTGTTTATCTGAATAAAGAAATCTTAGCCTTACCGACTACGGATCATCCTTGAGCGCACACAGCACTCAATAATCTACAGGTGCCCTTGCTTCTTGCAGAGGTTCTCAGCACCCACATGACAGCTCATAACTGTCACTCTGGTTTTAGGAGATCTGATACCTCCCAGAGTACATATAAACATATGCAGACACACCACCCTTACACATGAAATAAAACAAAATTAATAAAAAGAAAACAAAGGGGAATGGGTGTTGGGGATACACTTTAGTGGCAGAGCAGTTGGCAATCATATACAAATCTTAGGTTCAGTCCCCAGCAATACACAAAAATACACACATGTACACCTAAATAAACCAAACAAACAGTCCACAGACTCAGATTAATTTCCCTGATTCTAACCTAACAAGGGCTTATTTTTGTCCTTCCTACTGTTCTATGTATGTATGTATGTATGTATGTATGTATGTATGTATGTATGTATGTATGTACACATGTATGTATGTATTTTTGAGGCAGGTCTCACTATAAGTCCTGACAGGCCTGGAATTCACTAAGTAGATCAGGCTGGCATTGAATCTGCCTCTGCCTCATGAGTGCTGGAATTAAAGTCTTCATTACCATTATTTCTATGTCTATAATTCCTCTGGAGTTCCATTTTCCATCTTTTGTTTTTCGAAGGAGGATAAAAAGCTATATATAGAGAAAAGTACAGAGCATGAGTGTTCATCTCCATGGTTTTCATAATGGACATTCCTGTCAAAATACAAAGCATTTCCAGTGACTCCAGAAAGTCCAGCATATCTAGGATAACACAAGTGCACAAGGACATAGAAGACAGTTGAGCACACAGTGAGAATCGTATCTGACACTAAGCTGAAAAATGTTGACTTGATGAATCAGTAAATCATTCACTTCAGCAAACGTAAGTCTAGGACTCTCAAAAAGTAGGCACAACACATGCTTTCTCACATGTGTAATCTAGACAAAAGGAGACATGAAAGTAAAGGGGGGCATATTCTGGAACAGAAAAGGCAGCCGTGGGAGCAGGGAATAGGGGTGGATATGATCTAAGTACAGTATGCTCATATATGAGAACGTGACAGTGAAGCCCACTATTCTGTACAATTAAGACACGCTGCTAAAAATTGAGAGTAAGTATAAGGGAAGCAGAGCAAGAGAAAGTGGATAGGAAGGAATAATTACTGAGCAAACAGCCTGGATAAAATGGAATGGCACTCTAAGAATGGTAACTACTGAAAAGGTGGAAACAGGACAGTAGATGCAGCAGCAGCACATGGGATGGCAGGAATGGGAAGAGCCAGAGTCAGGGGAAATAGGTGGTTACTTTTGGGGCTTCCAAACTCTGATGCAGGAAGAACCTCCGAGTTTGTGAGGAAGTAGACTCCTGGATTCCATCACCAAAGGCTCTGACAGTGGACCAAGGATGGACAGAAAATTATAGGAGAAACTCAGAAATGGAGAAGGAAATGGAGGTATTCATATCTACTACCCTTAGTCCCTGCCCCACCCCCACTGAGGACATTAAATTACTAGTGATGGGGAAGTAGTACCAGGAAGTGGCGAAGCCACCTTAACATCAAAATAGAAAAGAACCATTTGTAAAAGGGTTAATTAGCTCTGCCCCATTAGTTTTAAGCATGTTTAACATGGAATAAAAGCTCCAAATAGGAAAAAGATTTAACTTGGGGTTGACATAGAAGATTCCTAACCATGCCAGCAGACATGAAAGAGTGAGGGGGAGAGAGATGCAGGGTCAGGCAACCATGGTCTCTGGCTGGGTTTGAGGAGCAAGAAGTAAGGCTTATGAAATGCAGGCAGAGTGCATGGGAGATGGAAGATAAAGTTGAAGCCAAAAAATAATGAAACAAATAGTCCTGTGGTAGGAGACAGGATGAGTTAAGGTACAAGACAGACAGACCTGTGGCTATTCAGGGTGGATTGTATGGGCTAGGTACATTTGTAAAGTCTGATGGATATACTTTGCTCTTTCAGAAGGTCAGGATAACCGGAGCACTTAAGCAATGTTCTTAGGCTGTGGTGAGAAAGACACATCCAAGGACTTAAGATAATAGGACATGGTGGGAAGGTGATCAGGAGGCAGTAGATATGGAGGCATAAGGTGTTACCATTCAAAGGCTCAGGAGGAAAATGGCCCCCTCTGAAATCACCACACCTGGAGAATCCTAACAAAATTTCTCTATACCTTCCTTGTAGCTTTTGCTTTTATCATGTATTTATTTATTATTACTTTTTGCAGTGTTTGGAATGGATCTCATAGTCTTGAGTATGCTAGGCAAGCATACTACCACTCAGCCATAGAAGGGTTCCATCTACCCATTCTTCTTTCTTTTGAGACTATGGATTAAGCATAGGGCCTTATATATGCTAAATATGTACCATAACAATCACATATAAGGTATTATATGTAATCCTTAGTATCACAAGGTATAGGGGTATCCTTCTCCTCTTTAATTGACAGATATAAGCCAAGTATATAAATCATGTTGAAATATAAAATACCATGCCTGTACGTCACATGGGAGGCATGAAATAGTGAAACCAAAATGAACTCAACATCTGCATGAACCCATGCAGGTCCCCAACACAGTTTTATACATTTCTACAGGTCCCCCTCCAATTGCAATAAAACTAATTAGTCAATAAATAACATTTGAGGTTCTACCTCATTTGTTCAGCATTCAAGTTCAATTTACATACTAATTGTTGTATATTTGGCTTTAATAGATGCAGTGTGAGAAAATAAGTATAATAAATGAATATCCATTTTAGTGTAAAGTTACTATGTCCTCCTTAAAAACAGGAAAATGGAATAGCCAGTGAATCTGTTTATTTCTTCTCTGGTACAAAATAAAGCTAATCCCAGGATGAGAAGATAAATAGAAATTATTTTGTAGTAGTAACATAATAAATGTCTTTCAGTACCTCCTTGGCAAAGAAATGGGGGGACTCTTATGGGAAGGGCAGTTGGTCTGTTCCTGCATTTTGGAGCTGGCAATGCCTGCACGTGTTGCCTCTGCTTCCAACCTGCAAGGATCTTTCCTGTTGCTGTTCAAAAATGTGTTGAGCAACCAGCATCTCCCAAGATGTGGAGGCTGTACCACCCCACCAAGGACACTACGGTTTGAAGCAGAATAACAAGAATATGGTTTCTATTCCCTCTTTTATTTTTTAAATGAAAAAGGTTAAATGGCAGAATATGAGTTCTGTACAGCAGATGTAGAGTTGATAAGGTGCTAATTGGAAAACTGGGTAAGAAGGAGGAAAAACAAACCACTCACACAAAACTAGAGACCGGAATCATGGAATGACAAGGATGGAATTACCTCCAGACAATGTCAATGTCATGGTAACGCTAAAGGTGCTAATGAAATGTGGAAGACTGAAATAAGAAAATATCATGGGTTTGTAATGGCACCCAAATGCAAAGGGCATGCTATGTTGCTTACTTCAGTTAAGAATGTAAGAAAACTTTTACTATCTGCTTCTCTTCCCATTTGCTTATATTTCAACCAAAATAAACACCTGAGGAAGATCTTCAGAACAGTCAAATGAGCATAACACATTCTACAATGTTATGCCAGTTTGTTCCCCTTCACTTTTAAGTCTTTGGTCAAGGAAATAGAATCATTTGTCTAACATTCGGGGTGGGGGAGCATTTGGGAGATGAAATCACCAAAAGCTTGAGGCTGGTCTTGCATGATTGTTTTACGAAACTGTCCTTAAGTAAGTTCAAGGCTTAGAGGATCTTCAGAGAGTTCAGCAAGCTGAGCAGGTAGTCAAGGGCTGCATATCAACCCTCAGAATCCTCCTCTACTCTAGAAGACTCACTCTTGTTTCGCTTGCAAGCTGTCTTCTTTCCAGCAATTTCCCAGCACCATCCATGCTAGTGCTTGCTACCAACTGATTCTCCCTTGGTAATCACTGCCCAGAAAAACCTAACAAAGGGGCTCAGCTCTGACTTTTCCTCCAAAAGAAATATTCTGTTACAACTTCTCATTTCTTGGCCTCAGCTGCCACTTGGTCCCAGTCTCAGCTGCACCCACCCATATGCCCTGTAGAAGAGCTGGCTCTGCCATATAAAACAAGACAAAGGAAATAACAAGATATCAACTTTTACACTCATGTCTTCCCTTGTCCAAAATTGGACTCTTCAATTATTTCTTCAAATAGTTATTATTTTTATTTTCCTCTTTTTCTAATCTACCCAGTTCTAAAACTAAAAACCTAGGAATCATCCTGGACTGAATGTGTGTCTTTGCTTATGGTGACTTAAAAACCTGGGTTTGTGAAAGTCAGTTAAAGGTTTACCCTGCAGGGTAGCAGTTACTAATGGCTATTAGTAACCTGTTACTGGTCTTCTGTTGTTCTCCATGGCAGCCAGGTCTCAATCTAGATAATAAATGAGGTAACCACTCTACTCCTATTTTAAGTCATGTCCATGGCCTATGGTCTTTCAGTGTAGTCTTTGGAAAATCTTTTGATCTCAGAACTGCCTTTCCTTCTCTTCAACTCCTATTTCTTTGGCCTCCCATCATTCCTATGGTGGTCTTACATGGACTCCCAGCCATACTTCTTTCTGTCTATTGAACACTGGCAACTAATGTGGAAATCTGATCAGGAAGTGGAACACTTGACTATTTCCTTCCAGACAAAAGGCAAATACAGGCTTCATCCCCCAGCTTTCCCGGGCCACATTTCCCACCAGGCTGCTGTCATGCTTCCTTTCATCATTATAGGTCTGCCCTCTCCTGCTCAGGATAGCTTCTCCAGGAAGCCAGCCTGCTCTATCAAAGCCCTACACATGTCACTATCCACTACCACCATGAGCTATCAGAGGGCAGGGACTTCTCTGTATCCTCAGTGTGGAGCACAGTGCCTGACACAAGAGTAGATGCTCAGAAATGTTTTGGGAATGAATAATTCATCACATTCTTGTGTTTGGGAAAAATCCTGTCAGATTTCACATACATCAACTACAGCCTCAATAAAAAAAAGGGAAATGACTCCCTTTGTGGACTCCATGCAGCTGGAGACCATTTCTTCCTTGCTGTGCTGACAACCTAACTTGAATCAGAATCACATATTAAGATGGTGACAAACACAGAGTGAGAGGAAATGTCACCTAGAAAAAACCACAGTGAGAAGGACAGAGATAAAAAGATGGAAGAGCAGGGACAGGCACATGAGAAGTGGAGAGAGAGGGAGATAGTCATCAGCCCAGGGCCACAGCATGACCTGAGCTCTTAGGCTGCTGCAGAGGCAGCTACAAAGAGAGAGTGTCACACTGAGCTGGTCTTGCTCACAAGGAGCTTTACAAATAATTCTAGAAGAAATGATTGTAATAGTTAAAAGATCTGGCCCTCCGAACCCCATGTCAAGACCATCCTCTTTTGCCTCTTCATGATCTAGAATTTAATACATTTTTGAGGATTTTTGTCATCTGCTATGATCTTTTCAGAAGGATGGGGACCAGGGACAGCCACGGATTCCATCTGATTCTTTTCCTAACCCCCCACCACCACCACTCTCAGGAGGATGGTGGTGGTGGTGATGAAGATGGTGGTATGGCTGGCAAGATTAACTCAAAAATGATGTCAGGAGTTAATGAAATTTCAGGCAGAAAAGAGAGGAGAAGAGGAGTCCTTTTCACTCTCCATTATCAGAGAACACAAAAGAGCCTTTGAGTATGCAAGACAAGGAACAATGACACAGTAGGTACTGAGCAGCTCAGATAAAAATAACAGCCAACGAGTACCCAAATGACTCTTTTCATCAAGGTTTCCCAATCCCAGGTCAAGTCCTCCAACAGCACATTCAAAGATCATGTTGCAGTGGATCTGAAAAGAATGTCACACTTGTGTATGAACAGATGTACAATCAGAAAAGACATGAATCAATTCTCTCTATCTTCCACCTACCACCAGAGATAGGCTGATGATAATGACGCTATACTCAACAAAAGATATTACTGTGTACAGAGAAACAAACTGATTAAGATCATACTTCTCCAGAACGTTGGCATGAAGTATTAGTATTTTCCAAATGTTAAAACAGAATGACTGCTCTTCAAGAATAGTTTTAAGACAGGGTTTCTCTGTAGCTTTGGAGCCTGTCCTGGAACTCACTCTGTGGACCAGGCTAGCCTTGAACTCAGAGAGATCTGCCTGTCTCTGCCTCCCAAGTGATGGGATTAAAGATGTATGCCACTACTGCCTGACTGCTCTTCAACAATTTTATACCCTACAAAATTAGCATAAGATGATGCGTGCATAAGAACTGGTAGTACAGTTCAGTGGCAGACCATGTGTTTAAGCACATGGAAAGCCCTGGGATCAGTCCCCAGCCTGGAAGAGGAACAGAAGAAAGATGAGGAGAATGACAAGTCTAGAAGGAGGAGGAGGAAAAAACACAATGATACAAAATGTAAAAGAAGACTTGATATATAAAAATGGCATCAGCATGCCGTGCATTGGTGGCACACGCCTTTAATCCCAGCACTTGGGAGGTAGAGGCAGGTGGATCTCTGTGAGTTCGAGACCAGCCTGGTCTACAAGAGCTAGTTCCAGGACGGCCTCCAAAGCCATAGAGAAACCCTGTCTTGAAAAACAAAAACAAAAACAAAAACAAAAACAAAAAAACGGCATCAGCACACATGCTTAATTACTAATTAAATTTTAATATAAGAATAATCAAAGACTATTACAAACAAATTTATAGCAACATATATATATATATATATGTTTCATATATATATATGAAAACATAAATGCAATGGACAGTTCCTGAGGAAAAACATACATTAATCAAACCAATACAAAATAAAACTTAAAATTTGGATAGCCTAAAATCCACAATTTTTAATTTGTAATTTAAAACATTCACAAAGAAAACTTGAGCTACAGATTATTTCACTGGTAAGTTTGACACAATGTTTAAGAAACACCATCACCTATGAAATATACTTCCAGAGACTACAAAGGAAAATACTTTCACATTAGCTTCATGAAGAAAGCACAATCTTAACACCTGACCCCAAGAGGAATGAAACAGATGGAAAACTGTAAGCCTGTAACTCTTGAACAAAGACTTAGAAATCCTAAACAAATATTAGCAAATCAAATTCACAACTACATAAGGAAGATAATACAACCAAGCTCATATATGTGCTTTTCAAGAATAGAAGACTGGTTTAGCATTAAAAAACTAATCACTATCACTACAGTAAGAGAATAAAGCTCCAAACTCATGAGACTACCTCAGAATACGTGGAGGGTGTAATACATTTTAATACTCCTTAATGATAAAAACAAAGTTCTCAGCAAACTAGAAATAGAAGGAAATATTTCTAATTTGATAAATGCCTTACTAAAAACTTGCACAGCAACCACTTTAAATAAATAAACATTTCAAACTTTCGAGATCAGACATATAATTAGGCTTTAATTTTACATTACCATAGTTCATTTAGTTCAATCTCCTCAATTCAATTTACTCCAATAAGAATCAAAGAACCACTCATGGTAAAATGAGCTTTTCAAAGGCTGTAAGCTAATAAATTCCCTTTTGTAATCAGATCTCCAACTCCCAAACCCCACCCCAGAACTCATTTATAGCTAATGAGGAATACAGGGTCATTTCTCCTCTTTACCATATAGATACCCAATTAGCCCGGCTACATCTACACAGACTATTCCTTTCAGCACGGCATGCCCCATGTTGACTTGAGCATGGTACACTTTGGGTGCACATCTGTTGTTGTTCAGAGTTCTGGACTCCTAAGTACTCTAGGGACTAAGATTTCCACATTTCCTCCACTCATATATGAAGCAAGAACCTGGATAGCTCAGTTGGTAGATCATGAGATTCTTAATCTCTGGATTTTGGGTTTGAGCCCCACATTGGGTGCCAGCTGAAACGAGAAACCACAAAAGTATAATAACCAACTTATTAAAGGGTGCAATGAAAAGACAAACTGACAGATACAGAGCAAAGTGGACAACACTGCTTATCCCACTGCCTTCATCTAGCCGTTCTGCCTAGGGGTGAAGAGCACCAACCATGCAGCCTCACCACTTGGTCTCTGACCACACCAAGCTTGAGCAAAAGCAAGAGGGTGAGAGAGCCTTCTCCTGCAGCTTATCAGTTGTCATGTAGCAAACAAGATCACACCCTAGGGCTGGTACTCCAAGGCTATAGGTGGAATGAGTTCCCACAACACATTTTCATATCAATTTTAGAATTGGTTTTCAAATTTCTCATCAAGTTTCTCTGGATTTTTCCTTTTTAACTGCCTTCATCATATGATCAAAACTTTAAAGCGTTCTTACAAATCAGTTTTAGACATAGAGTGCAATAACAAGAAGAATGACAAGCATGGGGATGAAACAAGTGGTGACACTGTTGGGGCAAGCAGAAGGGAATGTCACTTGGAAGGCAAAGGAGTCTGACTAAATTTCCTATGATTTTCTTCTTCAAAGGAACAGGTAGCACAAACTGAAAGGGACTGTTAGAAGGAGACAACAGAATGGCAGATTTACAAGTATACACTGTTCTTAACAAATCAAATTAATAAATACGTGTTTTTAGATGTTTCATAATTTTAAAAAAGGAATAGAAGGAAATAGAAAATTAACTCTCAAACAGCAGTAAAGATGAGGCACAAACTTGCCAAGTGGGCTTTCCCAAAGGCAACCATGTCATAGGCACTATCCTTAGTAGTGCATTACATCTTAGAATTCTAAAGTATGCATCTCACAGAGAACTCCTAGAAGAAATAAATTCTTCTCTCTCACTGAGAGAAATATAAGATTCACTACTTAGCCAAGTGAAAGGAAAAATAATTAAGCTATCCACTATATAAATTAGTGTTTTTCTAACCATTTTTGAGGACACAAAATCACATGTAAAAATGTCAACATAAACACATAGTTTGAAAAGCTGTGCCAAAATTTAACTGCAAAGTTAAGTGTCATTTCTCTGTCTTAACATGGACAAATTTTTAAGTCCCACCACCTCAGACGAATTTAAAGTTACCTCTCATCATTGGGGAGATTTGTTTGTTCTTAAGAACCAAGAAGTAAAGACATGTTAAACTACACTTACATTCACTACTAGTTGTTCTTACAGGAAAATTGCTTCATTCCTGCTGCTCCCTAATATGAACTTTGCAATTTCTTCTGCAATTGACTGATCAACATTTTTAGTTTCTTTAAAACTCTGAGAATCACATTCCTAGGCTGAATGACCTCGAAGTTAGTATTTCAGACCTTTTTCCTTTGGGCTAATACTGTTAATTTAATCTAAGGCTCCAAGATAACCATTAAACAAAAAACAATGCTCTATAGCCAGATATAGCACAATAATCATCTTCCATTTGTTCTCTGAAAGTAAACAGCTCTAGACAAAACAGTCAGTTCTAGACAGAAGGAACTTTCTGTTCAACTGGAGTTCAAAGAAGGAAAGTAAGGCAGACTTTAGGCATTACTCAAAAAGAACGATTTCAGTCAGAATCAAGTTTTAAGTAGTCTCTATCATTCTACTTCATAAATGACAATCTATTAAAATGGGGTCAGTACAAAGCTGTATCTTTTAGGAGACAGTCTAATTATATGCAGCTGATGCTGTTGATTGTACAGTCCTACAAGTGTAAGTTTGCAGACAAGAGCATAGTCTACATATTAGAGCATAGCAGGCGGGCTTCTAGACCATGGCAGCTACCTTGAGATGAGATGTAAGAGAAGTCAGTGAGGACCCACAGAAGGCTTTTCCTCATACTCAAAATAAAATTAAAAAAGCATGTGTTTTCTCTCCTGTTGTATGTGAAGCTTTTGCTGCTATCTTTCAGGCTTGAAGGGAGCAAGTGTAAGCAAAACCCACTCAGGGTTCTAGAGCACAGGCATTGGTGCAGGGTCATTGTCTAAAACCCTGCATCAGTTATTAGTGTCATTTAGATGATTCTGCACAGCAAGTCATTAGTTCTCTTCTTTCAGTAACAGAAATAAAAGCCTTCATTTATTCTGGCACACAATTCCTAAAATATATTGCCCATTAGTTAATTTTATAGATTTTGGCAAGATTTAATGTTCAACATGTTGTCTATCCACAAGAACACAAGAAGCATTGGTATGATTAGTTAAAAAGCTTAAAAAAAAAAAAAGACCAGGAGCCCCATAACTATTTGAGGAACTATAAGCAATTCATGGTCACTAGGGGAGGGACAAATGTTTTCTTCAGTGGTATAGCCACTGGTAAGTTGTAGGTGCTCATATAAATAACTTCTCACCCAAATTACAATGAAAATTCCACCTTACCCCAAACAAACATGAAAGTAGGAGGGAAAGCTGAGAAAAGGATGGGGATCAGCAGAGTGTAAGTGAACAGGAAAAAGGGCACTAGGGGTGAATACAGTCAAAAAGATACATTATATACACAAAGAATATAAGTAGGGCATCACATATGTGTAAATATCACTAACCACACATACTTGAAATCTACACTACAAAGAAATCATAGGAGATAATATTGAGGTGTGTGTGTGTGGGGGGTACACATAAAGGTCCATGTAAATGTGTGTGTTTTAAAGACCGTTAATTAAAAAAAAAAAAAAAAAAGAGCAGTGGTTATAATTCTCTAAACGTAAAACACAACTAGAGCTGATCATTTTTACAGCTTAAAAGCAGTCAGAAACCATAGATTTGTGAGGCTAGATTCCAATAAAAACAGAATTTCACATGATAGGATAAGATGGGCTGTGGCCAATGAACAACCTAGCTCAGGTTGTAGAAAAACAAAGCTGTTGAAGGAAGCTGGAGAGAGTAGCTGACGGCATAAAGGACCAGGAATCACAAGGACTAAGTTGGGGCCCTCAGAAGAGCCTTGGTAGGGATATAATATGATGCTGGTGAAGACATGAGCAATAGTGTGTATTAAACACAATGAGCGAGAGTCTTTTCTAACGGCTTTACACAGAACTCAATAAAAATTCCCAAAATGCGAGGCTGGAGAGATGGCTCAGCAGTTAAAAGCATTTGTTGCTCTTGTAGAGGGCCTAAGTTCAATTCCTAGCACATATATGGCAACTTATAACCAATCATCTGTAATTCTAGTTCCAGAGGATGAGTCCTTCTTCTGGATTCTGGGGGCACTGTACACACATACATGCAGGCAGAAACCTCTTACATAGAAAAGAAAATAAATCTGATGAACAAAATGGTATGGGTGGAAACAGAATGTATGTCCTGGCCGAAGCTGGAGGTCAAGGATTCTTGGGTACAGTGCTGGGTGTGGAATCTGGACGTCATCTGAGGATGGGGAGCACACTGGAGGCTTAGGGAGAAGGAGGAAGACTCATCAGGCTGGGTTAGAGCACAGGGTATGCTGGCATGGATGGACAAGGGACAAGGTCTGGTGAAGAGAGTGGCTGGACAGGTCCTGAGCTAGTGAGGTCATAGATCTTAAAGCAGAACCTACTACTGACCCTTTCCTAGACCCTCATAATTCCTAACTGCATTCTCAATCCTTATGCCCACAGATAAGTGTAGCTTTCTCCTCTTATCAAAGACGCTTCTCTTATTATTGCAAAAACCCACAACTGGTCAAAATGTAGAGAACAACTGATTGTGGAGGTGCATAGCTCCAGGGAACATCTATAACAAAACTGTTATGCCTAAGGCACATCTGGGAAGAGAGAACATAAAGATTTTTAGAGTCAGAGACCAGGAAGTCTGTTGTGACATTGTGTCTTCTAGATATGACAGACAAGCTATACCCATGATACTAACAATATGGCTGCCTAAACAGGACCTCAACAAGACAATACCAATAGAAATGCTAATGATGAAGAGGGAGAATCTGAGATTCTCAGGTGGCTTAAGGTATAGACAAAGAACTACAGGCAACTAATGACTGTTGACAGAGAGAAACTCTGTCTTCTTCAGTGATGAGCCCCTAATACGTTATCCAATATCAAGTGGTAAGCTCCAAAATTATATAAATATACACAAGCAACACTCACAGACTCAGAGGATAGTGTTTATATATTTTAGCCATATATATATATATATATATATATATATATATATATATATATATATATGAAAAAAGAGGCTATAAATTGGAAAGGGGTTAAAGGGAGGATAGGGAAGAGGGGAAATGATAAAATTGTATTTTAAATTAAAAATAAAAAACCTAGCAATAACAATAAGAAAAACTGGTTTCCACATGTGTCTGTTCTCTTACTGTTGCATTATTCACATGTGCAAGTCAATTACCAACTTGCACAAAGCCCTTTGCTTTCCTATCTTCCATTTATTCCTGTGGCCCTTTCTTCTTAAATGAGCCATCTCTTTTCCAGCAAAAGAAAATGCTAAATTTTGAGTGAGTTGGAATAAAATGCATATGATAGCAGTTAAAAAAAAAAAGTGTCATTACAACACATTGAGACTCCTGTGACTCTCACAAAGGGATTTATGTGAACTAGAATGAGGAAATACTGTGAAATCTTACATTAGGTCTCTATTAGATACCATTTATGATAATTACAGCAACACCTTATCTAGAAGCTCTTCCAAACCAGGAGATTAATACATAATCAGGCAAGAGCCCTGAGACATTCTGGAGAGACATGGGAGGATTCAGAGAATTAACTAGTAAGAAAGGGTAAAAGAAAGGAAAAAGGAAAGTATGACCTTCACACTCACTGGTCAGTGTTACCTTAGCTGCAATCGCCTATGTGTAGTTCCACCACTGTTCTCTGTTATCTTATGTGTCTCAGTAAATCTGCTTCTTCCTCTAGATCAGAAGCATCTTGGAGCTGGGAACTAAGAATTTCACCTAAGTGTCTCCATGTCTACTACTACTTGTTAAAAGTAAAAACAGAGCTTACTAAATATAAACAGCTGTGGACTCAAGCTTGGCTTAAAAATTCTGGCTATCACTGAGTAGTAGAGTTACTATGGTTAGGTTTCTTGATGAGACCAGGCCTCACTTTTATGCCTACAAATTATATTCACAAAATCAACCTAATCCATTGGGGTGCAGCAAAATAATAGGCAAAGTATTAATTCATGGTTTGCATACAGCATCCAACAAGTGCCAACTGTTACAAGGTTTTAATATAATTATGTACAGGACTCGGTGAGATGGCTCAGTGGGTAAAAGTAATTACAAGTCAAGCCTGACACCCTGAGCTGGAACCCAATAACCCACAGTGGGAAGAAAGAAGCAACTCTCAAAAATTGTCCTCTGAACAGTCCTTTTACACAGTGTAAAAAGTATTTCTCTCTCCCTCTCCCTTCCCCTCTCTCTTCCCCTACTCTCTTTCTGTCTTTCTCACACACACATAATATATGATGATCACACAGAGGAATTACATATGGAATCATGCCTATTCAATAGTATAGATAAATAAGGGGAAAGAACCAGCACACAATACTCCCTTAAGAATGCTCCAGTCCCCAGGTAACACAGACCCCAATGCTGATGATTGCTGCTACTGGAAGGTACAGACCGAGTTTCCCTGGGGGACTAGGCATAGCTGACTACCAACAGACTGAGTTGATAAAAGAAACCTTCAGAGCTCCTACTTTCTGATGTGTTAATACCAAATTCTTTGTCTATATCATGTTTTGTTTAAAATTCTTATTTTATCATCTCTAGTTGATACTTATTTTGATTTGAATACTAACTTACAGTCTTTTTAAGCATAAAGATAAAGAAATACCAATAAAGGAGGAGGAAAGACGGAAGAACAAAGAGAAGGTAGAATATTAAGTAGCTCATCAAAAACTTGGAGTGTAAAAGTAACAATCTTAAAAACTTAAAAAATTATCATGGCAAAAAAGAGTTTATAGATCTGCTTATGAAAGCGTTATGCTAAATTCACAAGAAGAGTGCACCAGAGGAGGAAGTCTCAGATCCTGGTCAGAGGGTCAGCCTCATTGAACAGATAAGGCCCTTGTTGCCACCTAGAGAGTGTTGCTTGTGGACTTGTGGCACCAGCAACAACAGGCAGGTAATAAGAAATGCACACTCTCTGTTCCCACACAGAAGCAATGAATCTGGATCCAGGTTTAACAGGATTCACGGGTGACTCATCTGTACATTAAAGTTTGAGAATCATTAATATATGGGTTTGCTGTGATTAGATTAAAAAAGGAGGTTAATAAACCCCATAATTTATATATTTACATATATGCAATATGCTTTGGCTATCAATTATCCATCTATGAATTTAAGTCAATTAAGCTTTAAAAAATAGCCCCTTGAAGTCCTGATTGAGCAATACACTATGCTAAGACTGATAATGAAATGGGCCCTTTTCCTCATGTATACATTGGGGGAGTTATCAGTATTCAATTCAGAGGGTTATTGAGAAGGCTAAGAGCATGGCCAAAGGGAACATCACCCAGGTTTAAGAATAGCATAGTATGCAGACAGTGAAGGTAACCTGCAAAGATTCCCTTATCCAGCAGAAAAGGAAATAGTTACTATTGCTAAAAAATTGGTCAGCTACTATAGGCAGACATGTAATTAATGGCATTAAAGCAAGGTATGTAAATAAAATGCATGATGTATTAATACTCTGTAGGGATAAATATTGAACTCACAGTTGTAGATTGTTTCAAAATTGTAAAGGACATATAACTGGTGATTTACCATGCAAGTGTGACTTCAAGGGAGTCAGAGAAACATCCCACAAAGGCACATGCATTCAGATGGATGCACACTGGGTCCTGCAACAGCAGACAGAGAGCTCTTGTGCAGAGCAAGAGGACACTTGCATGACAAAGCAACCACATTGCTTGTCCACTTATCTCAAGCATTATTTGGGTGGGCTAAAGAGAGCTGTCATAGTCAAAGCCTTTGATCAAAATATGCAAGCTGAAGACCAAAAATAAAGTGTCATAACTCAAGTTTCCTACTTACGAGGTCTAAGAAACGGCTCTCAAGGTATTTCAAGGGTCTCCTAGATAAGTCCTTAGGGTGCTCTAAATCGGAGACTGCATTAGAAGCCAGAGTACCTTTACATCTCGGAGTTGATTTACAAGACCACAGAGACTGCAGAGGATATAACTACTGAGGCCAAGAGAGCCATGAGTTAGGAGGGCCAAAGGGAAGATAAAGGAGACAAATCTCTGTGTCTGCACAACAGGATTCTGGAGCTTCCTGGCCAGAGAAGTCACAAGCCATAAGATCTCAGCTGCAGAAGGCTGTTTTCAACATTTCTCCTCCCCTGATCTGGGCGAGAATACTCCTCTCATCTGGGATTACAGACAGCTGCTTCTGTGAAAAGAGGCTCTTAGTTCCCTTTTCTGAGCAGAAACATGACAACTCTATGAAAACAGTAAAAAAGTGCCAATAACAAAATTAGCAGAGTTGATAGCAAGCACATTATGTTAAAAAGAGAGAGTGGCAAGCAAAATATGCTCCTTAATGACATCTAGAGCCCTGGACTTGGTAAATATGTTCCTGTACCCTTTTAAAGGGGCAACTAAGAAAGGTCTGGACAGACTGGGCATAGCGGTGCAAACTTTGAATCTCACCATTTGGAAGGCAGAAGCACATTGCTATCTGGGACTTACAGGACAGACTGGCCTACATGGCTACTTCAAAGTAAGCCAGGGCAACATAGACCAAGTCTTAAACCAAACAAACAAACAGAAGCCAGGTAATTGTTCCTAGCACCACCGAATCACAGAAAAACCTGTAAGGAGGAGGCAAAACTGCAAAGGAAGTGATGAAATCTCAGGGGCTAAATAAAAGGTCCATGTGGTATGCAATCATGTTAGGGGTCCGGAGAGCTGGCAAAAGCACAGGAACAGACTGTCTCCTAGAACCGCCCCTTGACTTGGGACAGCCAGACTATCTACATAATGAAAGGACACAACTGCATATTGTTTTAAACTTCTGACTTTGTAGTCATGTGTCAAAGCAACAATAGAAACTGATACAGGCTTTGGTTTCTCGAAGCACGGTAATATTTATAACAAACACCTTAAAGTGTAGAAGTGTTCTTTGTATTAGTTACTGGGTGAGGAAATTAAGGAGGGCATGGTAGGGGCCTCCACAGGGAAAGTGGGGGTAGGTAGGTGGGGAGAAAACAGTGCTAAAGATCAGTAAAAAATAACCTTAACAAGGGTTAAATGTTGTCAGGAGTCGGACACCAGGGTACAGGGAATACAAGGAGGGAAAACTAACACCAAAGACCTTTTGTGGAATATTATTTTTAGATGTGTTACATTCATTTATGCTGTGGAACGTTTGTTAAATGATATAAAAATGTGTTAAAATCTTTTATGTTGCATTTATATAACTGTAAAGATGTGTTTTTTTTGCATGTCGAAAACAACTTACTGTATTAAAAAAGAGATGAACAGCCAATAGCTAGGCAGGAGAGAGGAATAGGTGGGGGTGCCAAGCAGAGAGAATAAATAGAAGGAGAAATCTAGAGAAGAGAGGGAGGAAAAAGAAAAGAAGGAGAGGAGAATTCCAGGAAAGAAAGACATACAGAATAAAGAAAGGTAAAAAGCCCAGAGGGAAAATATAGTTAAAGAGAAATGGGATGATTTAAGTTAGAAAAGCTAGCTAGAAACAAGCCAAGGTAAGTCCAGGCATTCATAAGTAAGAATAAGACTTCGTGCATTTATTTGGGGGCTGGGTGGTGATACTGCCTACATGTAAGTTGAGTTTTCTGATCTTGACCTATGTGTTAATTAGGGTTTCTATTGCTGTTAAGACACACTATAACCACAGAAACTCTTACAAAGGAAAACATTTAATTCAGGCTGGCTAAGAGTTTCAGAGGCCCATAATCTTCATGGCAGCATGAAGACAGACATGGTACTGGAGAATGAGCAAGAGTTCAACTTCTTGATCTTCAGACAGCAGAAGCAACTGTGGGATTGGGTGTAGCGTAAGCATATGAGACTTCAAAGCCTGGCTCCACAGTAACACACTTCCTCCAACAAGGCTATATCTCCTAATAGGACATATCCCTATGGGCCAAGCAGTTAAACATAGATATTGGGTCTATACCTTAAAGAAATGCTCACAGATTTGTTTCTATGATGACTTTAAAACCTATAAAGTTGACAAGCAAGATTGCCACCCTGATTTTTAAAAATATTATTTAAAAATTCAACAGTTTTGAAGTAAAAGATTCACCTATATTTTGATGACCATTTTTAATCAGCATTATCCTAATTCTTATAATCATCCTACCTGAAACTGGACCCTCTGATTGATGTCTGACAAGTGGAACTGCTCCAGGAAGCGCTCGTCCTCACTCCAGAAGAGGCGGATGTCAGGGATATCATACAGGATCATAGCCAGTCTTTCTAACCCCAGGCCAAAAGCCCAGCCAATTCGATCTTGAGCACCAGCTGCAATTAGGAACAATGCAAAATGTCTGTTTAGCAAAGCATCAAGACCACACAGATGCCTGGTGCACTCTGATCAAGACTGACAATGCCTCTGAGTGGCAGGGCTGAAGAGTACTAGGGACTGATCTAAGACAATGTTCAATCTTATCTTCTCCTTCATGTCCACACTTACACCCCCCTGGAAGCTCTCTGGAATCATACCCGCTGGAGCATGTCTTTAACTTCTCAATGAAGTCAACGGGGAGATTTATGCATTGATGTTTCTCTTCCCTTCTTCCCCCTCTGTGTATGGGTGTGCACATTTGGGTGCATTTGTGTCTGAAGGTGCATGTGTTTGTGTTCAGGTCAGAGGTCAACAACAAAGAAAGAAGTTAAAGAAGATACAAGGTACTTTCTTGATTCCTTTTGTACCTCACTTTTTAAAGCTTTATTTCTTTTTATTTTATGTGTATGGTTGTTCTCCCTGCATGTACCTCTGTGTACCACATGCTCATAGTGCTCACAGAGGCCAAAAGAGAGTACTGGACCTTCAGGAACTGGAGCTCTAGATGTTTGTGAGCTGCCAGATGAGTGCTGGGAATGAAACCTGGGTCCTCTGCAAGAATAAAAAGTGTTCTTAACCACTGGCAGCATCAATACCTTATTTTGGAGATAGGATCTCTTAATATACCTGAAACATGCTGATTTATTGAGACTGGCTGGTTAGCAAGCCCAAGAGATCCTTTTGTCTTCATCTTCCCATCACTGATATGACAAGCATTCACTGTCATGCTTGGCTTTTTATTTGGGTGTGAGGGATCCAAAGTCAGGTCCTCATGATGGTATATCAAGTACGTTACCTACTGAGTCATCGCCCCAGCTCCAACTCCAACCCTTGCTCCTGCCTGTGATCTGTGTTTGCACTGATTCAAACATTTGTACCCTATATACAGAGCACTTAAGAGAAAGGAAGAAAAGATCTCTCCCTAAGTAGCTTACCATACAGACAAAAGTCTTCAAAATTGTCCAGAGCACATGGCTGACATTCAGAAAACAGTATCAGGCCTTCAAGAATTGAGCAAATGCCCCCATCCCTAACCCAGAAGCTATCACCAATCAATAACCACTTACAAATGAAAACTGAGTTTTCTCCAAGGGAGTCTTGGTGGGGAAACAAACTACTGTTAAGGGTAGACTGCGTGCGAAGCAGTGGGTGGCACAAAAATTTAACTCAATGGCATCTTTGTATGTTCTTTGTCTCATAATGCTATACCAAGGCTTTTTTTTTTCATTAATTCTCTCCCTTCCTATCTCGCTCCCTTACCCCCTCACCACAGAGGTTCAGTGCATATATATTATAGCTTCTGGTGTTGTGTGTATGGCAGTCCTGAGTGTATGAAAGAGTGGGTCTCTGAATCTGTATCTGTTTCTTGTGCCTTTTTTGGTGCTCTCATCCTGTTTGTTCATTTTGTCCTATTGTGCTGTGTTTGCTTTTGTTTTATCATTATCATTATATCATATTATAATCCCTTAGGAGCCTGTTTGTTTTCTAAAGAGACAGAAAGGGGGTAGATTTGGATGAGAGGGGAGGTAGGTAGGAACTGGAAGGAAGAGAGGACAGGGAAACAGTAACTAGGATATATTATATGAAAAAGACTCAATAAATACTTCACCTTTTAAAAATACTTTTTTAAAAATCCTTCATGACCTATCTTAAGAATGTGCAGAGAGCAGGCAAGCAGCATGGAAATGTATCCAAAAGTATTTATTCCTAAGGTAATGTGTCCTGTTCAGATTATGACACAGCCATGAATTTTAAGGCTGTATTTCACATATATGAGGTAAAATAAGAGGAGGAAGGCATGGGAGAACTTCACACAGCTAGAAAAGCATAGAAAGAACTCATGAAATAACACCATTCCAACTGAACACCAATGATGAAGAGAGTCCAATGGCAGTCAGAGGTGACCCCAAGATGCCCATCTCCATGCACATGTCCTAGAAAAAGCCCTCCCTGAGTGTGGTGAGGACCCACAAAGGGTGAGATTTCATGCCTGTGATTAGCCCATTTTATGTAAGACTCCATTTTTACAGACTAGAGAGAGTGGACTTTGTTGGCTATGAGCAGCCATATGGTCTTGGGAAGCCTCAAGGATCTGCAAGAGGAAATAGGAACCTCATTCCTATAAACCTAAGGAACAAATTACCCCAATAACTGGGTGTGCGGAGAAGTGGCCTTGTGAACTACAGATAAGCATTCTGCCAATGACTACTCTCATGTTTGTTCTGGCCAGAAGGCTTGGGCAAGGGGCAAGAGAAATGTCTCAGTGTTTAACAACATGGACTGATCTTGCAGAGGACAGCAGTTTTGATTCCCAGCACCCACATCAGGCAACTCACAACACCCTTAACTCCAACATTAGGGGAATCTGACAATTCCAGCCTCCCGGGACATCTGTAATCACACACACACACACACACACACACACAGAGAGAGAGAGAGAGAGAGAGAGAGAGAGAGAGAGAGAGAGAGAGAGAGAGAGAGAGAGAGAGAGAGAGAGAGACCCATGCACTGTGTTTTTAAAAAAATAAAAGCTTGTTTATGTTGTGGCATCCAATCATCATTGAAGCTTTAAGAAAGAGCATGGTTTGCTCAGCTGTAATAAATTTCATCTTTAGAACACTTTGGTTTTGTCCCATCTAGACTTATATCTGAAATACATTCATCATTCTATCATGGTTCATTAAATTATTAAGACAATGCCAGAAAATCCCGTTAGGGATACTGATTACCAAACATAGTCTTCTTAAAGGAGGCTTCAGGAAATAAATAGATCTCAGATCTAAGAAAATTCCTGTGAGTCTTATGAACAAAAAAGGCTTCCTCCAGAACCACTGGGCTGTTTTTAACTTTGAGGATGCCATGCATTACATAATTGGTCATAATTCACTCTTTATTTCAGCCCTGTGGAAACTTGGAGCTAAACATGTATATCCACTTAAGAACTTTAAAAAATGCCCAGGATTTAAGTTTATGTTACCTCTATACCAGTTTTATTTTCATATCCTGATTTCCATGTTGCTCTGATTATTTCAACTATTTATTTAACCCTCTTCTATGTATTTTATAAGGTGTATTTTATAATTATTTGTGGAAGAGAACAAGCCATAAATAAACAACACTGGAAACCACTGTCAGCTGAAATGGGGACAATCTTCAGCTCTTTGGGATACTTGGCTGTAATTGATTGACAGGTGTTCAAAGACAGACAGAACTTACAGAAGGATTTCCCCCCTCATTCTAAAACCATAGACTCAAGAAGCCAGAATCACCAAAAGAGAAAACTCAATGCAGAAGGGTATTGTCACTAACAGAACCCTTGTGATGAGAGGCACCCAAGCATTCTAATGAGTGCCACTCCACAATGACTGAACATTTGTTGCTGAACGTCTTTATAAGAAAGTCAGTCACTGCATGTGGAAAAAGAGAGAAAGAGTAGGAGGTAGGCAATAGAAAAGAGGACAGCAAGATAGGATCACTGTGAAAGTAAAGTAGAGAAACAAAAGTGATCTTATGGTTTAGCCGATTCTAACCCATGGATGTGCCTATGAGATGGCGGGTCCTCCCAGCCCTTGCCTCTACAGCTATTGGGAAGGGATTGAAAAATATTAGCTAGTGCCTATTAAATGATGCTCCTTCAGGAGCAGAGTTCCCTCCAGAGATTACAACATAAAAACAAAGACTGTAGAAGTAAAGATAAATTTAAAGTACAATATAATTCCAGGGTGGGGATGGCTAGGAAAAAAACACACAGACTGTTACCAATGCTGAACAGTGGGGGACTGCTAACTTCTTTCCTTAAAAGCTGAGATGTACTTTCCTCTTTTATCTACAGTTCTTCATCAATAGCATTCTCAACTCTTGGGAGAGAATGATATCTTCTCTTCATTAGGGATAAAACTTAGGTCTAAAGAATCAGTGGGGCATGTGCTGATTTCCCACAGGTTCTGAATTTGACCTCAGGACCCAGCCCAGCAGCCCACATCATATGTAACTGGCTCCAGAAGAGCCAGTGCCCTCTGCTGCCTCCATGGATGCCTTTACTCACATGCATCCAGCAGCCACACAGTCACACACACAGACACTAATGAAAACAAATCTTTAAAAACTATAATTGCAAAGGCTTTCTTGGTCTCCTTTTATGGTTTTGCATCCTTGGCCCTTGCCATATTAACAAATGACAGTATGCATCCTTTGCTCTTATAAAACAAACTAAAGGAAATCCCTGAAGACAATCTTTTCAGCAGTTATAACATGAGAGTAAAAATCCATTAAAACTAAAGATAATAGAGTTTTAAAGTAAAGTAAAATTTCAAAGGGGCATACTCGGAAAAAAAAAACAGACTAATATCTCTTATGAACACAGATGCATAAATCCTCAACAAATTACTAGAAACCAAATTCAGCAGCATATTAAAAAGATTATACACTATGATCAAATGGGATTTGTGCAGGAATACACGCAAGGGTAATTCAAAATATAAGACCCAATGAAAGTAATATAGCAAGCTAGTAGAAAAAAGGGGGAAACACACACCATTATCATAATTAATGCCAAAAAGAATTTGATAAAATGCAACATACTTTCATGATTAAGTAAATTTTCAATAATCAGAACACAATGGAATATCCTCCACATAGCTAACATCATATTGAGCGGTGAAACACTGACAAAGGTGTTAGCTACCCCCACTTCTATTCACATAATACTGACAGTTCTAAACAGAAAAATTAGGTAAGAACAAGAGATAAAAGATACCCACTTGGAAGTTACAAAATATAATTATCTTATTTATAGATGACACAATTGTTATAGAAAACTTCAATGAGTCCATGAAAAAACATGAACTTTCAAATTCAGAAAAGTTGAGTAATACATAACTAAAATTGCAAAAAATATGTATAATTGAATTGCAAAAATCAACCATATGTCCAAATGTCAATAATGAACTATTTGAATTAATGAAAAAACTTTATTCACCAGAGTATCACGAAGAGCAAAGTAGAGCTTGGCAAAAAAAAAAAAAAAAAACTGCCTTTACTTACTGAGCCATCCTGTCTATCCCCCCTCCACCTGACACTTTATTCAAAACCTGAAATAGATTGGAAATCTAAATTTAAGGTTTAAAAGTTTAAAACTCTTCAAAAAATAGGAAAAAAATCACCCCTTGCCTGCAAAAGCTCACCAAAGAAAGAAGCTGAGTTTCATCAACATTTAGATTTTTTTTTTGTACATCAAGACACTTTAGGAAAGTGAAACCATAGCCTAAAGAATGGCAGGAATGATTTGCCATGTGTCTGATAAAGGTTGACTGTTCAAGGTTAAAAAAAAAAAAAAGAGAATTCCCACAGTGCAACCATAGACAACCCTATAAAAAAGAGGGCAAAGATTTGCACAAACCTCCCAATACATAAATAGCCAACATTTCACCCATACTGTCTTGATTTTGTGCTTCACAAGGAAGCCATGAAAACAGCCATGTTGGTATCTAGGCTTTATCAATGCTGGAACTCAAATCTATGGACAATTCAAGTACACATCCAGTGGCTGGTTCCCCAGATTCATGCTGAAACATGAACTTAGGTCTTTCCAAACACTTGAGAGCCACATTCCATCTGTGAGCCTTCTACTCTGGAAGTACTTGTTTCATGACTGACTTTGCCATAGTCCATGAACTAGCAAAACAGCTTATAGGAAGTCCTCAGATGTACCAGGAGACTTCAATGTTGGGTTTGGCTACTCCAAAAATGGCCTTTTTGCTGGATCTGACCTGAATATACAAACAGAACTCCCCCTGGTTGGGATAAAGGGACTAGTGTTTAGCAGTGGCACTGGATAAAAGCTTTTGCCTCCTTAGTTACAATGACCATCACAGGAACAGCAAGCAGCACATTGCCCAGGAGAGACACTGCACACAGAGGCTGGAACAGAAAGGCCAACGCAGTGACAGCCATTCTGATTTCTCTTCTTCCTACTTAGGATGTGGTCCTTGACCTCCTCCTTTCAGCTACACTTCTTCAACTGGTTCCTCTGGGACAGGCCACTGGATGATTGACTTCTCAAGTTAAGCCTCAAGATCGATCTCCTACCTGAAAAATTTCACCAGCTGTATATATCCTTGGCCCCACACACTTCTGTCAATAAGTCCTTCACATGATCCAAAGGCAGACTTTTCTTTAAAAGTTTTTCATGCCTGGGAACAGACTGTGGACTGGCCATGAAAAGAGTTTTCCTTAGTATACTCTGCACTGTACACTACTGACAATACACACACCATTGTCTATCTCATGGAACTCAGTTTGGCCCAGGCCCTTTCTTTGCTGGGTCCAGAATTTGGCCTTCTGTACCTAAAGAAACAGAAGTTTCTGGAGCACATGCCAATCAATAGCACATAAAGTGATTGCCCGAGATTCTCCTCCACAGACATCCTCAATTTCCAAAGTCAAAGTATCATTCACTGGTAGATGTGCAGAGCTAGAGACCAGGTATCAATGACTCTAGACATGGAGCTTTGAGTATTAATAATATTATGAACTTTCAGTGTAAATAGCTATGAAAGTAGATCAAGGCACACTTAGGTAAGTTTGGAAATTGAGAAAAAGAAAGAACGGGAGGAAGAGAGGGAGGGAGAGAGGGAAGGAGGACATAGAAACCAAAGAATATTACGGAGATTCATCACAAAAGTATGAAGACTAATAAATTAATAGATATATCATTGGGCATTCATGACAGGAAAAAAAAAAAGACTTGAGTCACAAGGTGTTAAGGATACCCCAAGAGGACAGCTATGTGCTTTACTCTAGCTGTTTTCTTCAATATACACCACAACATAAAAGTGCAACCCCCTGGGAATAATGAAGACTCCTTTCCCCGTGGAGTAAAGTGGTGTTACTATCTCAGTCAGGAAAGATGTTAACACTGCCAGACCTAGCAATAATATTTCCATAAGGAAAAGTACACAGAAGCCCAGATCTCCATGATGTTCTCAGTGAGAAGGTACAAAAAACCCAATGGGATCAACAAGAAAGTGATATTAGAATTAAAAAAAAAGAACCCTAATGCCATAAATTGTAATCACTCCACAATGGATGGAAGAACAGCAAAGGGGCTCAGAGCCTAGGCACTATAGTCTGAGAACCAGAAACAGTGTTTTTGGTTACAGCTTCACAGAGCTCACAGGTAACATTCATTCTTCTGGGGCACACCAAAGTGTACAATCTATAGAAATGCAAACATACTCTATAAAGATAGACATTAACTTCTCTCAGGCAAAATAGGGTACCAGTAGCCATATCAGACATCACTTTATATATTCTATTTATCTGGTAGATCAACATGATATATTTGATTCATATTCAATGATAATGACACAGATTTATATTGATACTTACTGACACATCTGTGAATATTCATTGCATACTATAGTAATTACTGAAGTCATCTGAGACTGGCTTCAGACAACATGCTCCTTTAGCCCTTGACATTTGTTGTATAGTTTCTAAACAAGAGATGAAGATTTCATATTGCACAACACTCTCACCCAATTTGAAATCTACATTCCATTTTTGTGTCTCAGTCATTAACCCATAACATTTCCCCCTTTCAGTTGAGGACTATACATTTTCCTTACAAAGCATGCACCATCTCTGTTCATCTAGAAACACTCCTAGCTTTCTCTTGTTTTACATGGTACTGGCATGACATGAGAACCCAAAGCCAGTTGTTTTGCACAGTATGCAGAATGTGGGATTGTCTGGTAGGCTTTTGTGACTGAATTCAGGTTCTGGAACCCAGCAGAAACCTATAAATGACATTGCTCCTTCTCCAGGAATCAAGCTGAGACTCTTGGTGCCCATTATTTCTAGCATTTACTTTTCTGATAAAAAACAAACAAACAAACAAACAAACAAACAAACACCACTCCTACAACTTGGTGGTTCATGAGCTTCAGAGCCGTTGATGCCGGGTTCTTTAGTTCCTCACTGGGTCCACTTAAGCACATGTTTAAGTGAGCATGTGTTCAGCTGAGCTCACATGGATGCTGTTGGCTGGCTATGGCTGGGACATTTGGTCCTTTCACATCACACAGTAAGCCAGTTTGGGTGCCTGCACATATGGGTGCAGGATTCTACTTGCATCAGAAATATGAATCTCGGTATGCAAACACTGCATGTGTCTTTTTGCTGTTGACCTGACTGACTAAACCCTTAGGGCCAAGCCACATATGAGGAGTAGAAAAAGTCTGCCAACTCAGTCATTAGCAAGCCTGTGGGAGGATAAGTTACAGTGTTTTAACAAGTAAAGTATATGTAAATGCTTTATGCTAATATCCATTTATCTTTTCAGCAGATATTTATTATGACTTATTTTTGTAAAAAATAATATGGTAGATGCTTTCTGATTAGCAATATCAAATAAGATAAGAAAAAAGAATAATTACTTGGTATGATAAATCAGAAAATAAGATCTCATTAAATCTCATGTCATTATGTGAAGTGACTATTATCAGCCCTATTTCCTAGTAGATAAGAAAGCCAGTTTAAAGGGCATACTAATTTTCTCAGGGTTATACAACTATCTAGAAATGCTTCTGGTTGTAAGGAGTAGAAAATCCAAATGAAAATTACATGCATCATGGACACAACTTCCACAAGGATTCTGAAGGGGGCCACTTCCTGGTTTGGTAAAACAGCTCTACGATGTCATGGATGATCCTTGCTCCTTTTATCTTTCTGTCCTGCTCTCAGAAATGGCTGCCATGAGTACTGCTGTAATTACCTGGTGCTGTACAGAGAAAGAAAGCATTCCTAATACTTCTTACTTCTTAAAGCCACCCCCCTGAGCTAGCTTGCTAGGCCACTAAGTTTTAAGGGGTGAAAGAAAACATAGCTGCCTGGCTTCTCTAAGTCTAAAATGGAAATGTCTCTAAGGAGAGCTGGCACTGGGGTTAGCTGGCCAACACCGAGTAAGTGCCAGATCTCAGATGTGAATCAGAAGCATGGAGCTTTGAGAGCTCATACCCCCGAGGGATACATCCTTTCAAAGCAAAGAGACAAAGAGCCCTCAGTCCTATGAGTGCTAAAAATGAGGTTCTTTGGAGAGGCAGAGGGAGGAGTTACTTTAAAATAGCCTGAACAAGTCTGTTTGGAAAAGTACATCACAAATATTCTTAAATGACTGCAGGGTGTTGAAGGTAAGATCACTAAGCAGAAGCAAAAATAAGGCAGACAAATGGAAGCAGGAGCATGGCACTGGGCCAAGCTGACCAAACTGGACAGGGCACAAGAATATCACACAACATGCCTCTGTCAACTTTTATTAAGCATGAAAAGGTAAATATAGTGATATTCACTTCACCAAACGAGAGCTCATATCTCACCTCCTAACACCTCCCTCAGACAGATCCAAAATACAGTGCTTACATTTTTAGCCTATTTCCTTTAAATTCATTGTAAAATCCTAGATTTCAAAATAATTAAATGTTTTTAAAGTAATATGTTACAAACAAGTTACAGCAAAAGTCAGCCTCCCCATAGTTTAATAGCTTTGTTTAACTGCCTTATAGTTTGATACTAAAAAATAATACTTCACATTCTTTTAAATAGGTACTGTGACTTATTTACTGTTCATTTATTTCTTTGTGGCCAGGATCTCACTAAGTGGCCCAAGCTGGCATCGAACTCTTGCATCTTGCCTCCCCCACTGAATGCTGGGATTACAGGATTGTGCTACCATCTGACTTGAAATGAAGGATGGCATTTTATTGTAGTTGTTTTGTTTTGAGACATGGTCTAATGCAGCCCATACTGGTCTCAAATTGTGTAGCCAAGGATGACCTCAAAACTTTTGTTTGTTACTCCTGGTTCTAGCTTCCCAGGGCTAGGATTATAGGAATAGGCCACCATGCCTGGTTTTATGTGGTTCTAGGAACTTAGTCCAGAGCCTCGAGCATGCTAGGCAAGAAGTGTACCAATTAAGCTGGATCACTAGCCCATTTGTTTGTTTTGAGATAACTCAGGTTATCCGGGAACGACGTAATTCAAGCTGATCTCTGAAGAACTATGTAATTCAAGCTGATCTCTGATTCCTAGCAACCACCCTGCTTTAGCCTCCCGAGCATTGGGATTACAGGCATGAATCACCCAAAGAATGAGAGGCAGTTTTCATGCTATCACTTAATTGTGTTTTGTTTTAAATTAAACTGCATACAGATTCTTAAGTAATAACATACTCTTCTAAATTTGCAGGTGGTCCTGAAAGAAACTGGGTAATACTTAAAGTGCACTAAAGTGATCATTAATTTTCACTTCCAACTAAATGTGGAATCTTTATATGCTGCTTTTCATAGGGTGAGTTACACCTATAAAAGATGCTTGAGAAAACACTCCAAAGCTGCTGAGCACACTTGCCAATGCTGGAAAATGCTTCCACTCACACCAAATGCCATCACTAGATTTCTTTATTAACAAGAGTTACCAAAATAAGGCCATAAGCAGAAAATGAAACAGAAATTAGTGAGTTCACTATATTATAAAAAGTCTTTAAAGGAAACAGAGCAGAAATGGAATGAGGTTCAAGAAATTCCCTGAGCACAAATTATAAGGACATTTTGATTCTAGGAGCCCTGTCTTGGACAGCAGGGCAAACATAGTATTTCTACAGAGAAAATAGCCACTTATTGCCTGCTGACACTGACCAGAAGCATCAAGTCCCACCTAAGAGGATTATCTGACCCAATCCTTTGCTGACTAACAAACATAAGCCCAGGAGCAACCAGGTATAAAACACAACACAGAGCCTAAATAGAAAATATATAGATGTAAAGTATCTACCATCTATTTATCAGTCTACCTAATGTATATCAGCACCCACACACCCACATACATACATGTTAGACACACATATTGTAACACACATATCATTTACATATTAAGAAGAATGCCTATATCTTCATGGGTGTGGAAGACATGAAAACATACTAATATCCCTTTCAAACATTTTAACCCGGAGCTAGAACCCCTAAAGTATTAAATTAGATGCCTTATCTCTTTCTCTCTGAAGAGAAAAGAAATGACAGTTGTTTTCATCTCTCCACTAAAAAACAGCTTTCCAAAAATAAAAGTTAACAGTGCTCTATTTCTTGTGACACTGTTGTAATTTTTTTTAACCAGGAAAGGGACTTAATTTAGAGTAAGTAATGCCACTGCCACTTAAGCCTATGAATGATGAAAGGAATGTCAGCTGTTCTAATTCCATAATTCCCAAGCATTGACAATTAATGAAACACTCTTTACTAGTGGGAGTTGTTTTAAGCAGCAGATAAAGGAGTCACTGAGCCTTTTAAGATTTATTCTCATAACCAAATTACATATCTCTTCATCATTATCCAAAATATAATTAAAAGATGACATTTAAAAACAAACCTTAAAAAAAAAAAATCAAACTGCATCCCACTCCCAGCGGAAAAGTGAGAAACAAGGCCTGTCTTCCAGGAGCATGGGGAGGAATTGCACAGTAAAGCCCATCTTGATCTTAGTCTCCCTTCTTGCTACAGCTGTCACCCCAGGCATCAGTCTCACTTGTCAATACAGGAAATGTTAGATTGTATCATTGAATGCTATTGGACAGATATTAATTATGCTGTTTCACTGCTGAAGAAATATTCGTTGACCTTTCCCAACAGAAAACAAATCAATAGGAGGATCTTATGAAAACTGCTTCCTCCCTGGGTTTGCTCCAGAACTTGGAAATTTACTGAGTTACATATTTGTTACACCATCTGCTTCATAAGCATCTACACCAAGAGAAAAGGTGTTCTTTCATGTTTGCTCAAACAAAAAAATCCAGAAATGGCTATAATTCTTTGACTGTAGTCATGCTAATTATCAAAAGACAAAATTTCAGAGCACAAGATTAACAGTTTTGATATTATCCATCCCATATATTAAGGACAACTGTATAAATGTGCCTCTTTTCAGTCTTAACTCTGGTGTCTCAGCAATACTAAGCCAGTCTACCTTGTCCTCAGCATCCCCAGAGGGCACATCCTCACAAAGCACAAGGGACTAAGGTCTGGAGGGAGGATCATGACCAGTATCATCACTGGGTTTGCCAGGGCTTGGCCTCCACAACTGTTTGCAATTATTTATAACATATGAAAATATACAGAACTTGACTAGAATAACAATAACAAACTTTTGTCTATTAACATTTCACATATACTAACCAATACTTTAGTTAAAGGATCTGGTATAAAAACAAGAAAAAGTCAATCAATCCTAAGAAGGCCAACCCATCTACAAACAAGGTGGCTCAAGAAAGTGATAAATGTCCTTCAACAAGTGAATGATCATAGCAACTGTGATACACATCATGGCATAATACTGTACAAGGTGGAATGAATAGCTGATAAGATACACCAACTCCTGTAACTCTTCAGGGAATTACACTGAATGAAGAAAGCTAATCCTTAAAGGCTATATACTATATGATTCCATTTTTGTGGCAATATGAAGTAATAAAATTTTAGAAACAAAGATACCAGTAATGGTCAGGGTTAGACAGAGCAGCTGGGGAGAATGGTGACCATGGTTATGAAAGGCAACAAGGAGGATCCTGGTAGTGACAGAATGGCTTTGCATTTTGACTTCAGAAAAATCATTACAGGGGAGGGAGAGATGACTCAGCACTTAAGAGCACTAACTGTTCTTCCAGAGGACCAGGGTTCAATTTCCAGCCCCCACATGGCAGCTCACAACTGTCTGCAATTCCGTTTCAGGGTATCTGATAACCTTCATACAGACATGAATGTAGGCAAACACCTATGCACATAAAATAAAATACAAAATCTTTACAACTAAATACACACACAAATGACATCAAGCAAATGTTAGAGATCTTTGGGAGATCAACTAATTGTATGATTATCAACTTGGCAGCTTCCTTTCAAATGAATACCATGGGGAAAATGGAGAAAATGCCCGTGGCTGTTCTTACAGCTGCACATGCATCTACAATCTCCACCCCAAAACAAGGGTAACATTTCTACATCTATGAAGAATCTCACCTATCATACCTTCCAGGGTCTAGTGAAAGCGTGTAATAAGGGGGCCTATAGCTGTCCCTCTCCCCCGAACAAGGGGAACTCATCTGAAGAGGACCTAAGTCACCATTCAGTCATCTCCTTCCCTTTTTGTTCTTTCCTTTTTTTCTCCTTCCTCCTTCCCTCCCTCTTTTCTTCCTGTCTGTCTCTGCCTCCTATGTGTTGAGAGTAAAGGACTGTTCCATCATACCTACCGAATACTACTGATGAACAGTGGTGTTGACTGGGTTCCTGAAGGAAAACATTGTCATCAACCCTGCTCCCCACTGTAAACCCTGGTTCCTAGCAGCCTGAGTTCTTACCGATCCTGGACATTTCTGGACTCTCAGAGGGATTCCAATGCTGCTCTGCTACATAAAGGCACATTTAGTGGCCACTTCCTGCTCAGATTCTTATACACGGCAGGATCTGCTCTTGAGGGGTGTAAGGACATAAGGACCATAGCAGAAAGCTGCTTCCATTTGAGCAAGCCTGGTGTCTACCTTAAGGAAAAGTGGGTTCTAGTAAGTCACTGGCCTTTCCCATTCTCTCAGCTTAGGTAGACACTAGTTTAACCACTAGCTGCTAGTATACTTAAATAGTAGACTAGCTAAAAATACTGACCCTGGAACCAGACAAATCCCAGCTATACCACTAACTAGCAGGTAACCTAAACAACCTATGAAATCTCTCTCTGAGTAAATGTCCCCATTTGGAAATCGAGGGTGACTAATAAGTTATTAAAGGGAAAAGGCTCAGGATACAAGCTGGAAGAAGGGAAGAACCTGATGGTGATTATCATGAAGAATCCGGGAAGCTTGAGACAGGCCACTTAGCACTGGCCATGCTTCTTTTAAAACCTACATAGCCTCAGGCCTCAGTTTGCAGCACATACTCAGAACTTTTCTCATGCTCACATAGCATCGTATGTGCAATGTAAGAAAATACAGAACTCTCTGTAGTCCCCTCTTCTCATGAAACAGGCCTCAAAAATGAGTCTGCTCTGTGTGTGGAGCTTAGTGCCCTCCCGATGCCTCTCTTCTACACAAAAGCTTTGGCCCTGGCCATGGACTACATAGCTTCTTTTGGACTCCCTCTTGCATGTCGTCTCCCTTTGTGAACTATTTGTGGGATGCCCAACAGAAAACTGCATTGCTGTAGGTACCACAGTGGTTTAAAAATGTTCTTACAGAAAAGTGTTAAATGGAACTCTTGCTAGCATCAGTAGGGTTTCCACAGTCTAGGAAATACAGACACTGGGGACATATGTTAGGTTTCCATCACCACAACAAAACAGTCCAGAAAACTTATCTCAAAAGGCTTATTTTGGTTCATGGTTTCAGAGGTTTAAGTCTGTCATCATATGTGCCTTGAGGGTGCAGCAGTATAAAACTGCTTCCTCATATCTAGGAAGTAAAAGAGAGAGGCAGGAATCCCATAGTTCCCCGCTTCAGGGAAATGTTCTCAGTGGCCATCTACAGGGCACTATTATCTCAAAGTCTTGCCATTTGCCAAGAGTGAGCCCTAGGGGGCAAGCCTTTGTGGGCTATTCAAGATCCAAACGACAGTAAGCAACAGCAAAACAGTGAGACTGGTATATTCACTCTTACCTCCATGTGAGTTGTGTAAAAGCTAGACATTCAGGGTGTCTAGTGTCCTCCTTCAAGGACTTATTAACTAACTGAATGTAAGGAGCTGCCTCATGAAAGAAGTAGAGGAAAATTGAATGACACTTGGAAAATTCTAAAGGCCAACAATGCAGTCCAAGGAGCTGGAGGGTGTGTGTCTGTGATACATTAAAGATCTGTGTATGTTGTGGCTTCAGGGGCTCCAAACAGAAAGCAGCTCTCCACTGCAGGCAGTTTCACCCTCCCCTTTCCCTCCTCTCCATCTCAAAGGCCTCACTGAGTTCCCTCTTCCTTCCTGCTTCCTCTGTCCAGTTTTCCCTGTCATGCTTCCGGTAACAGGCAGTCATCCTAACTGGAGAAGCACATACTAAACAGAGTAGACATGAAAGAAAGGCAAGTAAAATATTGCAAGTTAATGGGTTCTAATTCTCTGACTGTATTCCTTTTTCTTCTAATGCTATATCTTAAAATTTATCCATTTCATCAAGTCACTCTCCACAAACAAATCCAATGTATCTTTTAGTCATGGATATGGAATATAAGAAGGAAAACAGATGGAAGGGGAACTTAAAAGGACATTGGATAAAAATAAGATATCAGTTGGCAAAGCCAAAAAGCACACTTCTGCCAATCTGAGCACATAAAACTTCTATAATAAAATGTGCTAACCAGACAGACCAAATCAGTAAAATGTACTCTGTGGAACATAGTGTCAACTGTCCCTTTCACCAAGTAACATGATCAAATCACACTAACACCAACACCTTAGAGTAAATACTACTTGAAAGGCATACCTTCATTCTCCTTCACAATCCCATTTGCAAACACCCCAAGACCATGCACTGCAGGTCTGTTACTGATCTCTAAGCAAACAAACAAACAAACATTTGTTCCTTGGAGACCATCCAATTCTCTCTTCCTTTGCTGTAGGAACCTTGGAAATCACAGGTTTCAGATGTTATAACTATTATGGGAAACTCCACAATAGTCTGAGTGAAAAGTAAGCATCCAGTGAATTAAGTCATTCAGATTTAAGGTATGCTATTAGTGCAGCGATGGCCTAACCTATCCTGATGAGCAATCAGGCTTCAAATTCTGGTGAATGGAGGAATCTAAAGTCACTGAAGGGTGGCATAACCTCAGAATGGTACCACATTATTAATATCAATGTCATTTTATCATTTACAAATAATTTTGACAACAGTATAAACTTTTTACTTAGGCTATGGGAGGAGAGTTACAGAAACACAGCCACTTATAAATAGTTATGAAGAAGATGACATTCCTAAACTGTGAAGGTGCATTAAGTAAACATTTGGCTAAAATATAAGAAATGAAATCCCTGAAAGTCTAAAGAGCAATGCAATGAAACAAGATACTCAGAGGGCTGCTGAATCATGATTTCTAGAAGTTTCTATACTGAAGACTGACAACATAGTCTTGGCCATGTCAGAATTCAGTTAGTCCCCTAGCATCTACAGGTCTTGGTCAGAATACCCAGGAAAGCTTTTCAACTTTATAATTCTTTGTTCTGGCAGTAGCTTTGTGTTTCAGGATGTAAATAGAGGGACTTTGGGTGTGCTTTCACCCAACAGCAATTCAGTGTGTACTACCTATGGAAACAGAGCACAAGGATCACTAGGGTACTATAGGGGATGCAGACTGTTTTTAGGAGAGTTCCATTGTTATGAAGAGACACCATGACCACAACTCTTATAGAGGAAAACATTTAATTGGGGGGGGGCTTACAGGTTTAGAATTTTAGTCTATTATCATCGTGTCCGGAAGCATGGCTGCATGCAGGCAGACACGGTGCTAGAAAGGAAGCTGGCAGTTCTACATCAGGATTGGTAAGCAGCAGTGAAAGCAAGTGATCCACTGGACCTGGCTTGAGCTGAAACCTCAAAGTCCACCCCCTGTGACACAATTCCTCAAAAAAAAAAAAAAAAAAAAGCCACACCACCTAACAGTGCCACTACCTATAGGCCTATGGGGCCCATTTTCATTCAAGCCACTACACAGATTTTGTGCTTCGTCACTCACAAGATCATAGGCTGAAGGATATCCATATTTGTTTGGTTTGGTTTTGATAGGCAAAGCTATTGCCATACATTACACATGGCTTCTCACTGTCAGTGTCAACTATCAACTGTTACTCCAGATACCAAAGGTCACCAAATAACAATGTAATCAGATCTCTGTTGCCACCAAAACCTAAATCTTAGATAAAATAAAATCTCAAAAGAAACCTCTGGAACTTCTTCCAGCCTCTAGGACTCGGGCATTTCAGAAATTAGAGTCTAGAAAAAAATCAAGAGAAACAAGCAAAACAGAAAAAAAAAAATTATTACACGGGAACAGGAAAGACTTCTGAGAACTCCTGCAAGTATGGGAAAAAGCTTCCCAGAACCACATGAATATTGGCTTTATCCAGAATGAGGCAGGAACAGAGATGCTTCTTGATGTTAAATCTGTCCAAAGAAGCCTGACCCTAATTCCTTTGAGCGAAGCAGCCGAATCCATCATTCAGTGGTCAATCAAAATCCAACAGGATGTCCAAAATATTCCAATTCACTAATATACATACATATTCATACTCTCTCATTTTCTATTGTAGTAAATTTATCATGATTTTAAATCAATATGTTACTTCTTTGGGGACTGTATTTCTTTGAAAACTCATTTCCATGTGTTATCTATTCTCAGAAACTCCAAGGGTAATTTGAAAAATATAGCTCCATCATTTTTTACTCAACAGGATGGGCAAAAAACTTCAGTGTGACAATGAAAAACATTAGCAGGAAGGTAAATTAAACAGGACTCTCATATATTGTTGCCTTGGTAATGAGGGGAACATAGGAGGCTGCATTCCTATCTATAACATATTCTCAGAAGTGGTAATACTAACTGAATGTGTATGATATTATTCTCCCTATTAGGGGGAATGTTTCACATTTTCCCCCAATGCTGAGATTACAAATGTGACCTACACTCAAAGCTTAAATAAACAAACATACATATCCATCCATCCTCAGGACCCAGCAAGATGATAAAGGCTAAGTTTGCCAACCTGAGTTCAATCCCTATAAACCACATGGTAGACAGAGGATGGAATCACTCCTGAAAGTTGTCCTTTGACAATTTTTTGCCCCCCCCCTCTCTCTAAATTCTTTTTAAAAAATCAACGCAGAATGATGTTCTGTCTTTGAACTAGATTTATGTTTAAGATATTCAGGTTTGGCTCACCTTAGGGTATTTGATACAGAGTCAAGAGAATAGTGCTTGGCATCATGAGAGAAAACTATTGTTGACTTTCTCAAAAATCTGCTACTAGCCTAGACTGTGGGAACTGGCCAGGTCAGGATTGGACAGCAATTTTAAGAAAGTCACCAAAGTTCATAGGCAGAACTGAGCTTGGACAGAACCATCCATTTGTCTACTCAGAGCAATACTGGAAAGAGCCTCATTATTCACTTTATTAACACAATTCAGCATTAAGACTATGCCTGGATCAATCAAATGCAAAACAATGGAATGAACACTACACTGACACTTACAACCAGACACTAAAACCTGATAATACAAGAACAGTTTATTTACTTTCATATATTACTATTGCATAGAGTACTAAATTTAGAGACTTACTATTTTTAAGAGTACTGGAAAAACTAAAAGATATCTTGAAATACAGAACTGTTGTTTACTTTGTTGAGAATTATTACTGGAGAAACTAGTAGCATTCTTTCTATTCCAAAACCAGGCTTTCCACAGAAAACTATTTAAATCATGACCATTTCAAAAATTCAGTATTTGCATATTACATTTCTTTTCCTTTTTTTTTTTTTTTTGAGACTTTGCTGAAGGTGTTTTATCAGCTGTAGTAATTCCCTGGTAGAGTTTTTTTTTTTTAAAAAAACTTTTTTTTTTATTCGAATTAGAAACAGGATTGTTTTACATGACAATCACAATCCCAGTTCCCTTCTTCCTCCTGTCCTCCCCTATCACCCCTGCCCCACCGAAAACCCTACCTATCACATATCCTTTCTGCTCCCCGTGGATGGTGAGGCCTTCCATAGGGTGTCATCAGTGTCTATTGTATCCTTTGGGATAGGGCCTAGGCCCACCCCTGTGTGACTTGGCTCAGGGAGTATTCCTCTATATGGAATGGGCTTCCAAAGTCCATACCTATGCTAGGGATAAGTATCTATTGCTGTGACAAGATACTATGGGCTTTTGGTTTTAGGAGGTTAAGAGCATGATGGCAGAGCCAAGGCAAAGAGGCAGCAACAGATGAGAGCCACATATCTCCAACCACAAGCAGGAGGCACTGGGACAGGCATGAGGCTTTTAAGCCTACTTCCAGTGACTCACCTCCTCCCAATCCATCCCAAGCAGTTCCACCAACTGGAGACCAAATATTCAAACAATGAGCCTGTGGGGGGGTCATTTTCATACAAATAACCCCCTGGGCCCAATAGGCTCATGGTCACAAATGAACTTAAACCAGTTATCATAGTCTTTCGGTGATGACACTATCTAAGAGTCCAAAGTTTAAATCTCTTCTTAGACTCAAGGAAATCTCAATTGTAACTCTTGTAAATATAATAAGCAGATTACAGACTTTTATTATATAGTGGTACAAAACATACATTACCATTCCAAAAGCAAGGAATCAGAGAATAGTGAGAAAATACTGGATCAAAGGAAGATCAAAGTCCGACAGTAAAAACTCCAAATCTTATGAGTCTTCTGTGTCTAAGGACTTAGATGGCTCCTCCCTGCCATCTTTGTTGCCTGCAAGATACCACTTGCTCTCTGGCTGGTTCCACTGGCCATGCAAAGCTCACTTTGGCAGACATGCATGACTGGCATCTCCAACAATGCAATCCAGGCTTCACTTTCACAGCTTCATTCAAAGCCCTCTCAGCTTCCAAGCAGAGACTCCCCTGACACATGCCTCATCTCAGTAGTTCCCCTCAACTGTGGAGGAATATTATACAGCCTCTTTACTAGTACATCCTTCATGACTCTAAAGACAGCACCACATGGAGAACACAGCCAAAGACAGCTGCCAACTGAGGTGAACACTAGACTTCCTGAATCACATCACGGATGAATTTGATTTGTTGTGGCTTTTCAGGAGCAGAAAAAATTTTAGACTTTTCCCTTTCATCTCCTGAAAGCTTAGCTGGACAAGGTCTTGCCCTGAGGGCACTCCTCCCTTTATTCTAAAGAATATCAGGCCACTCCTTAATGGCATAATATCTTTCAGCACAAGCCTTGCTTTTTTTTCCTTCAAAACTATACATTTCATTTCTTTCTACTCCATTTGCTTTTCTCCATTGTAGAACTACAAAAGAGAAATTACTAATAAGCACATGACAGAGTTGATATTAGTCTGTTTTAAAATCACATCCAGCAAAGAAATGACCTCATTACTTTCTAAATTAGCCTCAGGCAAATTCTTAGGACAAGGGTAGAAGGCAGCCACATTTTTTGCCAAACCATCAAAGGAATGACCTCAAGTCCAGTTACTGTTAAAGTCCTTGCTTCCTTTAGATGCCTCTTGAGCCTACATAGTCCACAAAGCTCTCAGCACTGCTGTCTTCCAATTTTCTACTAGTATGACCCATTAAACAATGCTTATAGCATTGAACTGCTTTTCAAGTACCAAGTGCCAAAGTCTTCCACACTCTTCTAAAAATGTATGTGGTCAACTCTATCACAGCAACAGTCCACTTGCTGGTACCAACAACTTCTTAGTCACTTTTGTATTGCTTCGATAAAAAACATGACCAAAACAACTTACAGAGAAAAAAGTTGATTTGGGATTTGAAGGCGATGATGTAATTATATCACTAGACCCAAGATAAAAGATAAATGGGGGCTTATTGGGGAACAATTACACAGAAAAATACAAAGAACCGAAGAAGCATTTTCCTGTGTTTCCTACTGGATCCCCTGACCCACAAGAAAGAGCAAACCAAGGAAAGCCACACCTCAAGCTCATCTCTAGCCACTTCCATCTGCCTGAACCATACCCAAAGAGGTGTGGCCATAGTTACAGGTCCAGAGACCAGATACCTACAGGGATTCAAAAGAAATAAGAGTCTGAAATGATAATCTAATTAATCTTAATCAAATGGACTAGACATTGTTAATCTAATTATTGCCTTATATAATTGTACATATTACATATAGTTTTTCTAGGTTAGTTAAAACCTTCTCTTTTTATTTAGACTAAAATGGGGTAATGTGTGATATTTTCTTTATGTTCTGACAAATAAAGCTTGCTTGGAGTCAGAGGGTGGAGCTAGCCACTAGTTAACCATAGAGGCTTCGAGGATTGTAGACAGAGAGACAGGAAGTGATAAGGTGAGATCATCTCTCTGTCCTTTTTGGACAGAGGAACAGAAAGAGGTAGGAAGCAACTGGCGGCTATTCCCAGTTCTCTGATCTTCCAGGTTTCCCCCCAATATCTGACTCCTGGTTTTTACTGATTAAGATTAATCAGATTAACACTTTTTCTGGACCCCAACATAAGAGCCCACAACCATCATGATGAGGTGCACTGGCAGAGGCAGTCGGAGTTCCACCTAAGAGCCCTCACACTGCTCCACAAACAGGAAGCAGGGGGCACACTAGGGATTACAAGAGGCTTTTGAAACTTTCAACCCAATCCCAGTAACAAACATCCTCCCACAAGGCCATGACTGAATTTTTTCCAAACAGCCATTAACTGGGGACTAAGTATTCAAATGCCTGAGACTTATAAAGGACGGCTCATTCAAACATCCACAGTACTTACATTAATTCTTTGAGAGTTTCATACATGCATAAATATATTTTGACAACATGACATTCCATCCCTCCCCTTACTCTTCCCAGATAAACTCCCCAAACATAACTTAGTGTTTTATTTTGTTCTTTGCTTAAATAACTCAATTTGTGATGCCCATATACCCATGGATATGGGGCTGTCCACTAAAGCATGGCCATGCAACCAAAGGTCACAAGCTTACAGAAAAATGATTCTTCCTCCTCCAGAAGCCACCAGTTGTCAATAGTTCCTCCACTAGGGGATGAGACTCATGAGATCCACTCCCTTCCAAGCTGGAATGTTAGCTGGCTAGATCTTGTGTGCATGTGAGTTCATGAGTACAGTAGTTTTGTCAGGTCCAAAAGACACTGTTTCTCTCCGATTCCCCCCAACATTTGGCTCTTACAATCTTTCCACTTACTCTTACACAATAATACGAACATAACATAATGAATGAGTTTTAAGGTCTTTAATCATGAGTTAGAAAGATGGTTCAAAAGGAAAGAGCAATAGCTGTTATTCCAAAAGAGCCAGGTTCAATTGCCATCATCCACGTGGTTCTTGCAACTGTCTGTAATCCAGTTCCAGGAAATCTAATGCTGCCTTCTAGATTCTGCAGAGACCAACTATCCATGTGGTAGACAGATATACATGCAGACAAAACATCCACACAGATAAAACAAATAAATGAAAAACCAAACCCCCCAATGGTGATCAACCCTTTGTGATCTTTCAGTAGGGGACACACTTTACTGCTTCCCTTCTACTCAAGCTTTTCTAAAGAGTTGTCTAAATTCAGGGTTCCAAGTGCTCAACTATCATATACTCCTTGGTACCACCAAATTTCAGAATCATGTGGCTTCTAGCAAACCATTGTTTTAATATTACCGTACTTATCAGTAAGAGTAAACTAGCTGCCAAATATAAAGCAGTTCAGTCCTTTGAACCTAGCTTCAGGAAGTCCACTGCTTCTGATATGGAGAGAAACCTTCTTTTGGTTTTGTGCAGACAGGAACAGCTCCCATACTCAATATGGACTTGCATGAAATAATCTTCATTGTCAACTTGACCATCTTTGGAATAACTTACAAGTCATAACTCTGAGCACGTCTGAGATTATTTCCAAAAAGGTTTAACTAAAGAAGAAAGATTCACCCTAAATGTGAACAGCCACATGCTATGGCTCAGGGGTCAAGACTGGTTGAAAGGAGAGAAATAGAACACCAGTATGCCTAGTCCTTTGTTTCTTGGCCTTCCAAAATTTGAAACATCCCAATCTACACTCTTTTGCTTTCATGGACTGTATGTACTCTCTTAAACAATGAGCCAAAATAAATCCTGTTCCCTTAATATGCTTTTTTTTCAGGTATATGGGCATACCATTGAGAAAAGTAAATAATACAATATACCAGGAAACTTTTGTTTATTCAATGCAAGAGCCTGGTTACCATCTGTTCATACCTTTAAAATGGACTTACTCATGATTTTTTATATGTACCATGTAATCTCAGACATTACATTTTAGATGTAAAATTTTTACCATAAAATAGACATTCTGTTTTGGTTAAAAATATGGTCTAATAAAACATTGCAAATATTATATCAACCCTTATTATTTCGAGTCTTTTCAACATTGAGAAAAATTCAAAGTGCTGATGGTACATCTGCTAAAAATTTTGATTACTTCATAACAATTAGGAATTAGATTTCCTAGAAATAAGAAAAACCGAGAATACTTTTTATTAGGAATTATGACTTATGAGTATTAAAATTATCAAGTAATCATAAAAATATATCCCTTACTATTAATAAGAATACTATATTTTAACAAGTTATACTAACACTGGAAATCCTTGATGGGCTCCATCATAGCCATATACATTAATAAATTTATCTCTAGTCCTTTGTTCATAAAACCATTTCTATTTCCTAAAATTTTCTACTACATTCCTTCTTAATAACCATGTAAAATCCTACTGTGTGTGGAACAGTTGCAGGTTTGCCCAGCTCTGACTTCTCTGAGCATCACGAACTTATCTACTCTAAATTCATTTTAATATGCATCAAGTCATATCTAATTATTGTTTCTCCCAAATGCAAAGTTTGTTTGTAACACAACTATCCAACAGTCATCAAAAATTGAAACCAAAGAGTGAGTTTTCTCCAAATGCCAACTCCAGATCACCAGAGCTAGGATCACTGTCCCTTTACAACTCTTCATGTATGTATGGCCACCAGAGACTGCAATGGTTTCAGAATGGTAGCCTAGCCTACGCTCAAGAGACTGTCACTCCATCATCAACTAGACATACAAACTTCAAATTTCTCACACTGAACATTCTCCAGTTTAAACAGTAGAAAGCAAACAGCTTAGAAACAGGCCACAAAGAACTCCATGTCCTTGAACTAGCCACATTCAAGAGCTCAACAGCAACAATTGCAACAATTGACCAGGGCCTCTGAGGCTGGATAGGGCATCTGGAACACCAGCAGATACCTGATGCATTTGCCCATATATCAACTTTTTATAGGACCTTGTTTTCCTCTCCATACTGACTCATTATCATTTCTATAGATTCAGTTCAGACAATAATTCCTAATTCCCTGGGTATGCCAAGTCCTCAGATTCTCACTCCATTCAGTTTCATGTAGAATGCCATTATGGTATCTAACTGAGCACAGGCCAGTTTATACCTCTGACTCTAACACCTCAATTCCAGCATCTCCAGAATGAAATCCTACCACATTTGCTTGTATTTATACTTCAAGCTTCTTGCAGCAGACAAATGAATCTGTTTTAAATATAATAGAGTCAGGCAAAAAAAAAAAAAAAAAAACATGTACCACTCCTAAATAAACATATTATATCAATGGTTAATTTAAAAATGTGAAGTTGTATTCTAAACACACACAGTGTTCTGTCAGGCTCTCTCAATTATACACCTATAGTAATATTGTACCTCTAATTCAAGCTTGAGTACAATAAGTAGATTTAAGTCTTCTAAGATCTGATCTACCTTAAGAATAAGGAGAAAATAGGTTTAAAAAACTTAAGTGATGAATACAAATTTAGTGAGCATGTAATAGCACCACATTCAGGTGTCTAGTCACTTAAGGCTTCTGGCTCACCACTTGGCTCATGTGGTTACATCAACTATCCATGTTAACCAAAGAACACTTAAAAACCACACAACATCCACACTACTCAATCTTGTTTGTCTGAATGGCACAGCATAGGACATTCTGTTCACCCAAAGTTCATGGTGCTATATTCTCAGATCTTCCTAAAGCCATGTTCTATTTCTAGCCCATGAAGTAGGTGGGAAAGGACACTTGTGGTATGAGGCACTTGTGCACTTTTATGCCACCAAAGCGCTTCTTCCCTGACCTAGGACCTGATGAATGACACTATAACAATGTGGAAGTGGCCTACACTGCTGAGTTACCAATTGGTCCCTGCTGACTCATCCAGCATTTGTTGTGCTAAGTGACTGGGATTCTGAGAAGTTTGTGTTTTTCCTGCCACAGCAGCTCATGCTTAATTACCCAGACTAACACAGACAGCAAACTAAATTGCATACATAAGGCTGTGCATCTCCAAGTTGAATGCTGTGCCAAATGTAATTAATACCACTCAAGCTACTGAATACAAATCTACTACACAGATACTTTGTTACCATTTTTTACTTTAAAATGGTGTGCTAAATTAAACATTAAATTTAAATTGTCACGGGTGTGTAAAATCTGAATAAATTCACAAAATTGTCACTGTAGAAAACACAGACACAATCAAATGTTGAATTAGGTTTCACTGACACTCTCCCAAGAGGTGCCAATACCATGCTACTGAGTCTTTCCATGTGGGTATTTTACGCCATAAGGAATTCCTGAGTAGATCTCACCTGTCCTGAGTGAGTACCCTCTATTTTACTGTCTATCATTCACATCCTGAGTAGCACCACCTACATGGAATAATCACAAAAGTTACTATTATTACTACTGCCAGATAAACACACACCCTTAAGTTTTATAGCTCATAAATTATTTCATTCTCAGATATACTACAATATGGGGGACTGACTAATGATGTTCACTGGGCCTCTGGTAATGATCCCCATGAGCATGTTAGTGTTTAGTCTGTACTGGAACCTTTGGGAGGAGTTGGAGGTAGTATCAGGTTGGACTGCTCACAGTAAAGTGATTTTGCAAACTGCAAATTTCCTTTCCTTTGTGTTTCAGCAAGAATAGTTTCAGCCAACTGGTAGGTGATTCCCAGAGCCCAGAATTTCCAAATTTAAAATTGATACTTTCACACAATTACACTAAATTTTCATATGTTTCAAGTTTTCAATAGCACCAAGCCTCTCAGATAAAACTATACTATCACCAGTTACTATTACAGAGTGCATAGGACTCAGCTATCCACATCTGAGAGGAGCACATTCTCTCTATCCCTCTCGCTCTCCCTCTCTCCCTCCCTCCATCCCCCTCTCTCTGTCTTTCTCTGTCTCTCTCTCTCTGTATCTCTCTCTCTCCCTGTCTCTCTGTCTCTCTCCTTCTCTCCCTCCCTCCCTCCGTCTCTCCCCCCTTCCTCCCTCTCTCCTGTTCCTCTAGCATGCATTTCCTTCCATTAGAGAATGTGTACTTGGTTGAGAAGAACAGTCATGCAATTTGTTTTAACTAGATTGTTAGCAGATTACTTGTGTTTCATTTGAGTTTGGCTGAATATTTTGTGAATTTGCAACATACAGAACTATTTTAAAAGTCACAACATACCTGGGGCATTCCTAGATTCCCCTTATCCTTTTCCCTGGCCTGATTTTCACATTCACTTTCTGTTCTCTCCCAATGCATGTTATGTTTCTGGATAAACACTCTCAAACCTTGTGCATCAGCAGACCATGCAAATGACCACATCAAGGGATGCATCTGCACCTTACCTTGACTAGTAAACATGTAAAAACTTTTATTTTATGTGTATCAGTGCTTTGGCTACATGTAGGAATTGCACCATGTGTGTTTCTGGGCCGTGTAGAGACCATCTGATTCAGATTCCCTAGAACATGAGTTATAGGAGGTTATGAGCCATGTGAGTCCTAAGGACCAAACGTGGGGCCTCTGTAAGAGCAGCAAGTGCTAAACACTCTGTCATTTCTCCTGACAAAAATGTTTTTTTTTTTTTATCTAAAACAATTAGTTTTGAACACTTAGAATGTGGAATAGCAAGTAAAGTCTTCCACGATCTAGAAACACAGCAGGTCTCTGTCTAGGACTTAAGTACAGACTGAGACAATTTACTCCAAGAACTTAGCGTTCATTTTCTTTGCCTGAAGGCTGCAAAAGAGACTGTAAACACAATTGGGTAATAAACAGTAGTTACTACAACAATCTCAACCCACTGTCCCCCTAGATACAGAAGAGGCTCTGGAGCAGAAGGCCAAGAGGAGAAACCAGGAAGAGGTGGTTTCCAGAGGCAGCACTGAGAACGAGACGGGTGAATCATGGGTGTCACATATGAACATATTACATATTCCTTGGCAAATTTCAAGTCATTTCTCAACCCTCAGCTAAATGGCACTTCCTGGGTGTTTTCAATTACCTTCTAGATTAGGATGGATTCCCATTAACTAGTTGCTTCATAATATCTGATAATCACTTAATGCTATTTATGGAAGCCTTCCTCTGAGTTGAGCACTGCTCCAGGTAAGAAATGCAAACACAAGAGAAAGCTCTGCTCCTTTCCTGAGTTCCAGTCTTTAGCTAATAATTTCACTGCCCACTCTGGCACCCAGGACTCTGGAATCTACTCCTTCCCTTACTAAATAAAATGTGTATTCTACCCCATTCAGACCTCTGTCTCCTGAGCCTAATTCTACAGTAACAGTCCACTAGTCTCTATCATTTCCCAAGAAATATTCCCATAATCTCTGACTTCTGAGCCTCCAGTACCTGCTCTTGGCAACCCAAGCTACATAGCTACACCTAGAGAAAGAAAGCTGGAGGATGGTGATGAGTCAGGCTTTGAGGTACCCAGCAGGTCTGATGACTAGACCCAGCTATCTTCTGATATCTTCCATGGGAAGCCTCTGCCACACTCAACTGTCTGCAGATCTCCACCTCAAGACTACTTTTTTAATGCCCAACAATGTTGCCTTCTATTGACTACTAGTAGTAGAACTCTTATTTGCTGCTGAAAAGAACGAACAAATGAAATGAAAGAACACATATGCTATGAGCTCTTCTTAGTTATCTTTATCTGTAGTTGTGTGCCCCTTACATCTGTTTCCCAAATGCCTAGCACAGTATCTGTAACTCAGGAAGTACAAGGTCATGTCTTTAGAATGAATGGGTGAAGAAATGAACAAATAGATGGACATCACCAGCTGAAGACACAGTGGGTACAAGGAGATGATCAGCTTCTTCATGAAAGAGTCCAAAGGTATTTGCCAGTTTCCCTAAGGAGTGTGGAATGTACAGGTCAAGAGGTAAAATCAGTATAAATGACTCCTGGTAACCCAAGTAGAGGTGTACTCTTGTTCCTCTTCACTTTTAATTCCTCTGATATTGATTGCAATAGTGTAAAGGTTGTAACAATAAATCTTTAGTCCAAGCCGCCCAAGCCCTGCCCCACTATGTGGGTGCTTTCTGCCAGTCACCCGAGTTCTGCCCGCTGCCATGTTAAGGTCCCAAGTAACACACAGAGATTTATATTAATTTACAATGCTGCTGGGCAATTGACTAGGATTTCTTATATAATAGCTCAGTCTTAATTATCAACCATAATTATAAGACTTACCTTATGGTGGATGACTTCTGCAGAGAGGAAGAGGAAGAGCAAGAGAGCTACTTTATAATTGTCCCTGCTTATATATGAGTCTGCTTGCTACATCACTTCCTGTCTGTATCACAAGACTTCTTTTTACTACATTTCCCAGAATCCTCCATGACTCCTAGTCCCACCTATCTTGCTTTCCTATTGGCCAACAGTACTTTATTTATCCCCAATAAGACAAACATACACAGAAGGACCTCCCCCATCATCTCCTCATTTCTGTCTAAATAAAAAAGGAAGGGTAACTTATCTTTTATAATAACTGAAGAAAAGTATAACTATAGCTATCTGTCTTCAACTCTATCCAAGACCACAGAAGGATAATATATAAACTCTAGAATTGACAGAGACATCTCGCTATGTGGACAAAGGGTAGCACAGTATAACAGACAGAGAACTGCCTTGGGAGTGAAAGGACCTAAAGTAAACTCTAGTATTCACTCTGCTTCTAATTAGCTTTGTGGACAGGATTCAGCTGCATCATGAGCAAGCCAACACAATGGACCTTCTATTGATGAGAGCAATCAAGCCCCCTTTCATTTTTTACTTTAGTTGGGCTTCTGACTATTAAAGCGAAAGAGTGTAAATAGCCCACTTTTACTGTCCATTATGACAGAATTAGCCTTATGGTATCAACACAAAATGAAAAGAGGACTTGGCTTCTGAAACTTATTGAACCAATAGATGCAAAGGAACTGAATGATGAACATACACACTTGGCCACAGGTTCTATGCATCGTATCTGGCACTGACCCATCCCTATTTTATTTATGGTTCTCAATCAACACTTGAAGAAATGATAACCCCATAATAATAAATCTTTACTCCATCTGCCCGAGTCCTGCTGCCATGTGGATGCCTTCCACCAGGCCTCCCAAGTCCCGCCTGCTGCCACATTAAGGTCCCAAAAAACATAGAGACTTATATTAGGTATAAATGCTGCTTGGCCAATGACTAGGATTTCTCATATGCTAGCTCAGTCTTAATTATCATAAATCTATATATTTTATAAGACTTATCTTATTGAGGATGCCTTCCGCTGGTGCCCTCTCTTGCCGGTGGATCACATGGCAACTCCAGAGCAGAGACCAGGAGGAAGAAAGAAGGGAACGATTTCCTTCTTGCCCTTGCTTTTATGAGTCTCCCTACTATGCCACTTCCTGCCTGGATCACCACTTCTTTACTACGTTTCCCAGAATCATCCTGGACTCCTAGTTCCACCTAACTTGCTGCCTCATTGGCCAAAGAGTACTTTATTTATCATCCAATAAGACAAACACATACACAGAAGCACTCCCCCCATCCTAACCATGCTTATCCTACTTTTGTATCTAGAGGATCTAGAAAAAAAGTTAAAAATTAACATGCATGAACAAAGACTTGATGGTCTGCAAAGACCAAAGAGGGCAGATTTAATAAGGAACACAAACAAAAAGTCATTTAGGGACACAGGCCTTAATCCATCATGCCTTATCTAACAATTACCTATTTTATGAGTCAGTTCTCATGGACAAGAGAGTGTGGAGCTCAGGTTTGGATCACATCCTGCTCCTTACTTTGTCTTCCCCTTCCCCTAAAACACACTTGGAAACATTAGATAATGTAGGAAACAAAATTCTTCTGCTTTTCTTTGTAGCTTATAATGAAGTTTCCTGTCTACGCATGTATTTTTATTCTTTGTGGATAGGGCATTACTTCTTAATTGTAACTGTTTCTATAGTTACTTAGGAAAGTTGCCCATAAGCGATTAATTAGCTTTTTGATTATTGTGTGTTTAAGAGCCTTGAGGTTTTTAGGCATATACACCTGAAAATTAAAATTTATCAACATTACCATAATGAAATAAAATGATTTTATGTAACTATGATTTATATTTATTCAGTAAGTTAGTTAAGCATAATTTATAGGTTATTTTTCATCTCACAACTGCTTTTATTCTTCCCATTTCCACCGTCAGGGAAATTTCCGTATTTCTAAAATCGCTGTTTATATACAAAGTCTTCACCTTAGAATCTACCATTCTTGTCTGTCCCTCCGTCCCCATTTCATTTATTCTTTGCCTGCACTTCAAGCAATCTGAGGTGGGCTGTGTGGTCCTTGAACCAGGTGGCTTCTCATCATCCTGCTCCAGCCCGGTGAGAATGAGCAGTCCTAGCTCTGATTTTTATGGTCTCAGTAGTCTCGAGGAAAGATGAACAAGGGAACTTTTACATTCCAGAGATTCCAGCTCAGTGAGGCATCCCAATCTGTGCATCAGCAGAGCCCCACACAGACAAGTCAGTTACCAGGTACACACCCAGCTCTTAGGAATCAGTCAATCATGCCTCACCTGCCTATTGTTTGCATGAGTTCAGTTCTCTGGCAGTCCATTCCCCAAAGGACAAGGGGAGGATAGACCATGCAGTGGAGAAACAAAGAAAGTGCTCTTTGAAGTCAGAAAGGAAGAAAACTGTTCCAGCTCCCTAATGTAACCGGGTTGCCTAGACAGAAGTTGGACAGAATGCTGTCCTGCAGCAAAAAGCCAAAGGAACCAAGTGGAGTTTCTACTAAGCTACCACCTAACATATCTGCCTGCCATCGCACCAGGCAGAGTGACGATCTTAAAATCCACATTCAGTCCCAGTTACTGAGTTCAAAAGAAAGGTACCTGTGAAGTGAGGTGAAGTACTTTCAACAATTATGGGAGCAAAAGTTGCTGCAGAGTTGATGCTGATCTTAACTTTACTGAGTCCCCTGGCCATACATAGGCCCTGGGGTAGAGTGTGGCAAGATCATACACACATTCTGTGTCATGCTTTGAGGGAAACTTGGTCTTTTCAGAGCCCAGCCAAGGCCTGAAAATACAGAAAAATCCCTCAAAAATCCAATTTGGGGATGGCAAGATGGCTCACTGAGTAAAAGGACTGGCCCTGAAAACCTGTCAAGCATCTACATGAATGTAGGAGCATCAACCCCACAGAATTGTCCTGTGATCTCCATGTATGTGGCAGGACATGTGCAAGACCCCCCTCACAAGGGTAAAAGTTTAAAATTAAAAGAGAAGCCAATTCTACAAAATGTCATTCTGATGCACAAGAGGATGACCATTAGAGCAAAAAAAGAAAAAAACCGTAACTTTCCAGATGAAGTTACATGTTCCTCAAGTTTCAGTATCATTTTCTGAGAATGCATATATGAATTATTTTCTGATTACTCCCTTTATGACCTCTTTATAACCCGCCTGGCTCTAGCCTACTCCCAATTCCACCAGATGCTCTTCTTTTCCCATCCCATAATTCTCTCCTCACATCCGTCTGTAGTTTACGGTTCAGCCACTACTGCCCAGGATTCAATCATTTCCTCACTAGATAGCCATTTCCTACCGGACTTTCTGTTCATTTTATAGACTTCAGTGGTATCAAAAATAAAATAAACAAATGAGACCCAACATTTCAGCAAGGACTCAGCTATGAAGAACTCATTTTAGGGATGCTCCTCTTAGATGTGGAATGCAAACTTCGATCACATTATAACAGGTGAACCACCTACACACCAATCAAAAAACTCATCTCCATGCACAAAGCAATGCACAGGTTTACATTAGACTCAACTAGTGTTCATGATAATTAGCATTTCTGCTTTCATCTACTCAAAGAACTAATTAGGTCCATTTGGAATACATCATATATAACATAGCAGTGGGTTATTAGAAGAATTAAAAGATATCAATGAAGCATAATGTATACTTTCACAAAAGTTACATCTTATTTTCCATATCTGCATATTGCAGCACCCAGAACTAATCACTATTTTCTCAGCAGACTGACACGAGAAGGCAAACTCTGAGATCATCAGGTATTTAACAGGCTGAACATTTATGAATAAACATCTGTACTCCTCACAAAGTAACAAGACCTTGCCTCAGAATCCCTAGCAAGGCAGCTTGGAGGTTTCCTCCCCTGCTGCAACTCCCTTTTTCTTTGTTGCTCTGCTCTCTCTTTGGGGTTCTTGCCATATGCCACCAAAATATGCCTGCACTGGCTGCAGAGTCAGCCCTGCCATCCTGGGGGTCAACAACTGCTGGCCAGGGCCTCTGAGATAAGCCTGATTTAGAAATCCATCCTAGTTATGTTCTCTGGCTCTCTTCAAAGCCATTACCGTTAACAATTAGCATCTCAGCCCTGTCTTTATAGTCTCTTAAAGCCATCCGGAGCCTTAGCCTTACACTCTAGCCCACCAATTACTCACTCTTGAGTAGCAACTCTCACTTTTAACTGCTTTTTCAAACACAAATTAAAGTACTGGAAATTAATAGCTGGAAGGAGATGAAAAAGAATTTTCTTGAAACTCATTTTTAGCCATTACAAGTCAAGAAATGCTAAACAGCAGATTTAGAGGTGGGGGGAGCTTCTTTTCCATGAGTATGACATAGGAAGGAGATAATACCTCAAACCCCAAGTGTGCGCCCATTTCCCAAATAAATGTTATCTGGCATGACACCGGTAACAACAGCAAGGCCAGCCAGGCACAGCCGAGTTAAATACCTGCTACTGTCAACCACAGTGAAATGTGTTAGCAACCATGCTTTTTGCTGCCAAATTCTGAAGCCTCTGTCTTTGAAAGGCTATAGGCACTGCATTCACAGAGAAGGCAGGTGGTATAAAGGGGTTGGCGAGGTTAGATGTTTTTGTGAATCTGTTTTAGAAAGATCTGAAACTCTAAAAAGCAGTGTGCATGCACTCAAATGTGCAAAACTGGGAACAAGTCATCCTGCATTGGAAAATCAAAGCCATGTACAGAACACCCACATCAGGACAGAGCCAGTCTTTAAATATATAGTTAGCCTTTTGGCTTCTCTCTGTGGAAAATGCTAGATTGCTAAGAACAACACGGAAGATTTATTGTTATTCTCAAATTTCCCTGCTACTCAACTGTCTGCATACTTTTAGAGTAGCTTGCAATTTAGCTCTTTGGGACTATCGGATGATCAATTACTGTAGTATAGACTCTTCTCACTATTAGCCATGTTTATTAGCTAAGTCTGCTCCATGCATCTGAAGCAGGTCTGTGTGAGAACCAGCGTAGTATTATCAGTGTTAGGGACATTGGTGGATGTCATCTTTAGTATACTATGACAACCTTTAATCACAGGCAGCAGTGAGAACTGCAAGCAACAAAATAGAAGTGTATTCACTATCACAACCAATTCCAACAGATGGGTATACCCCAGTTTTATTCAACAGGCTGTTCCTGTCCCACCCATACCTATAAGCTAGTTGTCCATCTGAATGTTGCATATCATAGAACTAAAGGGGGCTGGTTTCCAGTCTTCAGTCTAGGTCCAGCTATTAGAATGGCCTTGTGATGGCATGTTTAAATTTCTTTTCCTGCTGGTTTTGTGCTTTTACCTATAGAGAAAAGTCAAGTATAATGACAATTTCATAAATGTACATACAGCATTTTGGTTATGCCTTCCCCCCACTTATTTCCCTCTCATTCCTGTCAGGCCTCTTCTTCCTTACAAGTCTCTCCTCTATACTCATGACTTTGGCCTCATGCTGTGTTGTACAGAGGATAACTTGTGAAGTCTGTGTGACCAATGGGAGGAGGATTTTCTCCAAGAGGAGGAATTCTTGTAATAAAAGACCTCAAAGCAGAGAGATCTGCTTTTCCTCTATACTCTCCACCTTGCACAGAAGACAAACTATGCCTTTTATACAGACCTCACCACCCCTTTCAGTGAGCAGAAATGGAGAAGGGGGGAATGGGAAGGAAGTGACAGCCAACCCTCTGGATGCATATATAAAGCTGTGCCCAGTCAGCTTATGAAAAATAAAGTTAAAAGAAATGTGGTCAGTAATAATCACCAGGATTTTTTTATGTGAGTATTAAATGTTGAAAGGTTAGACGGTCAAGCTCAAGTTTCTGGAGAAACTGCATAATTCACTTTTCCTTAAAAAAGTACTCAGAAGATTGTTATCTAAAGGGTTTATTAAAACATAATATTCCATTGTATAAATACCCCACATTTTCATTTTTCACCCATGAACTGATGAAGATCTAGGGAATTTCCATTTTCTGACTATTGTGAGTAGAGCAGTGATGAATATAGATGCATATGTAACTCTATAGTAAGATTGAGAATCCTCTGAGTATCCCAAGAGTGATACAGCTGGATCATGTGGCAGATCTATTTTTAGCTTTTTTGTGGAAACCACACATTGATTTCCAAAGTAGTTGCACCAGTTTGTATTCCCAAGAAGTGAATAAGTGTTCTCCTTTCCTTATCACACGCACACCAGTATTTGCCATCAACGTGTCCTGACAGGAGCATAGGCAAAAACCTGTGAAATCCCAAACCAGACCAAATGTCAACATGGAGATGGGAATTGGGCATAGTCATGGTCAGCTGGGAAATGAAGGACTGGATTTCTCTAAAAGTGTAGCTCCTGGTAAACCAAACAGGCTCTCATGAATACATCCAAGAATACACATTGGAACTGAGTTTTTGTTGTTGTTTCTGTTTGGTTTTAGGACACAAAGTTGGGTGAATAGGCAAAAATATGCTTTTTTTTTAAATCAATAGTTTCAGTGTACCCTTTAAATCAATCTTGCCCCACTCCGCAAGCACAAGTGCTCTCCTAGCCTCTTTCCTACACACATTTCAACCTATAATTTGCTACAACTGACTGTCAGCCAGTAGCTCAGGTCCAAAAAAGTAAGGAATGGTGGAGTATGGCTGGGTGACAGCTGGAAGAGTGACAGTATAAAACACTTCTCCCATACCAGGCAGAGCCATAGCACCAAACTCAGCCATGTCCCAACACACTGTCATTTCCCTGGTACCTACAAAATCTAGGGCATTGTGAAGAAGGAACAAAAGGGTAAGTGAAAAGCCCACACTGCCTTACTGCCACCCAATCAGAAATAATGAGTCTTCAGCTAAAAAGCGAGAAATTAAAGGCAAGAACTGGGACTGCTTTGGAAAATTGAGACTGTGGTACCTCTTTCTCTTATTTAATGAATTCCTAAAGTATGCAATAAACATCTAAGATCACTGTGCTTACCCTCTTAAAGGCATGCCTGACAGCTTTTCAGGCTTTGTCATCTTCCATATTTCCAGTAGGAAGGACCATAAAATGGGTGTTATTTCTTCATCAGGCTTAGACTTTTATTTTGGGATACAAAGTCAAGGTACTAGAAGCATTGCCCAAAGTCTCTAAAATGTATTCATTTATGAATATCACATTCCCCTATTCCTCTGCTGAAAAACTTTTACTCCCTGTTTTTATAAGGCTACCCAAGTTTCCTGTGCATAAAACAATCTCATGTTTGCTAAGTATTACATCCCCTCTTCTAACTGCATCACACTTAAAAAGATCAAGACCAAACTGATTATTTCTCTGTATGTGAACTGGATCTTGACTGAAATGTCACAAAATCAGAAAACATTCGTGAGGGTTTCCTTGAAGTTTCTGTACTATATAGCAGAGCTATCCCTGTTCTCATCGTTTCTAGGCATAAAAATCACTTTGCTTGCTTGCCTTATGTATATGTGTGTGTTATCTATGTGTTTGTATGCCATATATAGGTGGATGCTTATGGAGGCTAGAAGAGGGCATGAGATCTCCTAGAACTAGAATTATAAGCAACGTTTGTGTATCACCTGATGGGTGCTGAGACAAGAACTTGGGGCCTCTGAAAGGGCAGCAATTCTCATAACTGCTCTCCAGTGCTTAGGCCGGTAGCCAGAGGCTTTTCTGTGTGCCACCAGTTCCCACAGACACATAAAATAGTTACCTAGAGGCTTAATATTAATAATAATTGTTGGAACAATGACTCAGGCTTATTACTACCTAGCTCTTACAATATAAATAAACCCAGTTCTATTAATCTATGTATCATCACATGGCCCATGGCTCACAGCTTACCAACAATGCTCTGGCATCTTAATCCTCCAGCAGCTGCTGGCACCTCCCTCGACTCTGCCTTGTTTCTCCCTGTATCTCTGCTTGGATTTCGTACATAGCTATAGTCTGCCCTGCCATAGGCCAAAGCAGCTTTACTCATCAACCAATAAAAGCAACACATATATGAAGTGTACAGAAGGATATCGCATATCATAGGCCTCAGTATTAGACTTGCCTCTTTGATCAGTTCAGAGAATTATTCACTGTTCTTTTAAGCTACTCCTTCATTTTTCTGAAGGCAAAGTACCCCAGACTTGGTTGTTAAGGCTCAAAGTCAAATCATCTGCCTTCCTCATAAATCCAGAGTCTGTGCCTCAGCTATGGGTATCTTTCTCATCCAGTTCCTGGCACCAGAAAGCTTGCACACTGAGTTGCTTTGGAGGAAATCACAGGAAGGCAGTACTAGCTGCTCCGCTACAAGTCACCACTGAGGCCCTGTATCTGCTGGCTTTGATTCCGAAATGGATTGTCCATTAGAAATATTCTTCTTAGGATTCATTTAATTCACACGCTGCCTTGGCCAGATTTTAGGCAGCTATCAATAGCCCTGAGGCAAGTTTCATTCCCATGAATCCTTCACATTGGCTGGGAAGTTCCCATTACCAGAATTTCTCACCATACTATACACACTTTACTAGCTACAATTTCCTGAAGTCAAAATAAGTGGGCATTTGACCAGATCCAATCTGCTGATAGAAAGAGTCAGGGAACTGGAATTGTCATGTAATTCAATCGTGTTTGTAACTCAAATAAAAAATAATAATTCTTAAAAAAAAACAAAGTCATGTAGAAGTCATGTCTTCATAAGATAACACTTTTTATCTTTAAAAGTGTTATAAGATAACAAGTTTGGTTTTTTTTGTTGTTGTTGTTGTTGTTGTTGTTTTTTTTTTTTTTTGCCTAAGCTGGCTCTTGCTGACTCATTTGCTTCTCCCAGAGATTTGGATTTTATACATATATATATATATATATATATATATATATATATATATATATATGGAAGAAAGAAGGAACTAACAAATGAAGCAACCACACAGGGAAAATTGATGATATATATGGATGATATAAAATGGATGATATATATATCATCATATATATATATGGAAGAAAGAAGGAACTAACAAATGAAGCAACCACACAGGGAAAATTGAAAACTAACAGCAAAGGAAATGTAGGCCACAGCTAGACCCAAACTTTAAGTAGTTAGTCACTACTATTTGAGTCAGATTCAGTTTTTAAAAGTAAAACAGCAATAAATGAGCTCATCAGATATTCTAGCACAGAGAACTGGAGAACTGGTTTTGTAGCAGTTTTCTATTTCTGCATGTGATGACATCAATAAGCAAAAGGGAAGCAAACTGGAAGAGAATGATCCTGAAGTTACTTTAAACTATCATAGAAAGTTATAACTCTATGGGCAACTTAGGGAAACTGAGATTTGAAATGCAAGCACTGTAGAGTGGGCATCATTAGCTCTCAGTCTACTGAGCTCTGGTGACATGGATCTGAATGCTGAGGCCCAGACTGCACCAGAGTAACAGATGCAATTAATAAAAATAGTATGTCCATGATTAGAAACCAAGCCCTCTGACTCAGCCTTTTCATCACTCATGTTGTTGCACTGAACGACACTACAGTACACCTTTCATCTCAAAGGTTCTCAGATGCAGGGGGAGTCCACAGGAGCCTTCCCATCTCCCAATGGGTCTGACATACTTGGCCATTTTTCTACTTCTCAGAAGCTTCTTCCTAACAAAAGCTGCACATTCCCATCTCTTGGGCTCCTTAGTGTCTTCGACAGAATCAAGTTTGAGAACCATCTGTGGCTTACTAAGTGCTCCCCTCACCCAAGCCTCCTTCAGTAACAAATGATGCTGCTGCCTTCAGAGGAAGGCTTACGACCTTGTTTCAGCTCTGAGTATCTTGGCTCAGGTAGCTGTGGGTTTCTTCAGTTGAATGAAGGTTCTTCTTCCTAACCCAGTCTTGACATTATCTTCATGCTGTTGTCCCACTGTGAGGGGCAGGAATCTAATCTAAACAGTAGCTAAATGTGCAGTTGGTAGTTAAAGGGATAACTGTTTTTAGGAAGTCTGAAGAATTTAGTTACAGCAAAGATAAGCCAGCTCTACTTTCTGCAAAACAACAACAACAACAAAAAAAAACTACAAACAAAAAATATATGGATCATAAATCTAATACAACAATCAAAAGTTCAGCTGTGCCAACATCTACTTAGTGTCCTGTGGGTGTCATCTAGGCTGACATTAGGGACACAGCAAGGAGTGGATTTCTCCAGAAGCAAACCAAAATCAAGAGGAGAAACAGAAGCAAAAGGAGCTAGCATGTACAGCTTTAAGTAAAGTAACCTCCATTGAACTTCTCTAATCACAGAATAGGCTTGGCTCAGCCCACGCCCCTTCCCATTTCCTTTCTCTGCCCATACTCTTTAACAATAACACTAAGAAAATAAAACAGATAAATGTTTGGTGAAAAGGACCAGAGAAAAAAAGTAAAGGTCTTGAAAATTCCATCCCCCAGATAATCATATATTCTGGAATCAGTTGTTTTATCACAGCAGTCATGTTTCCAATTTAGAACTATGAAATATCAAAAAATTAATCATTTCCTATTTTTTGAAGCTTTGTCCTAGATTCCATTTAGTGAAAACTGTGAGTAGTATAAATTGCCTAACTCAACAAATATGTAAGTCCTAAACACCCCAGAAACTCTCCCTACCCTCCAGAGTCACAGCACAGGCAACAGTAGCAAAGCATTTGGGAGGTGCTGTTTATCCCTCTCAGACTGGCTCTAGAGCTGTGTAATTAGCTACAATTGCTAAATTATAGCAGCCTAGGGAAAGAGGACTGAAAACTATTTGTTTATTCACAATTAATGATAATGTAAAACACTTAATTGCTTTCAGATGCCGCAGCTTCTGTACGAAGAAAGGTCAATGAATTACTAATTTAGGGTAGAAGAAAATAAATTCAGGAATTACATTTTTCAAAGAGACAAGGCTGAAAACTCTACTTAAAATGAAACTGTGGATAACCAAATGACCCACATCCCTAGCTCTCAATCAGAACATTGATAAAACATTCTAAATATATTTAGGGAACTGTAAGAAGCAAAAACTCCCAATGATTAAGCTGGTATTCATTTTTCATGTTAATAGCTTTTTGATACTATGACAATAGTTAATACAGGCAGGAACTGAAGGCGTGAAGTGGTGGTGAAACACTGTGGTTTCTATTATTAAACGAGATAAACACACAATGTTCTTTGTACTCATTTTTCTGACATTTAATCTATGACAGCCAATCATTTCAGATACTGCTCAACTTTTCCTTCGGCCCACATTAAACACATCATACTCAACGTACCTGGCAAATGAACCCTTCTTCAGATCTGCTGTATCTTCAACAAGGTTGTAAGCACACTGGGCACCTGTCCAGTCAGTTTCTCTGGTACTCTAGTAACAAGCATCAAAATGATACTCTTTCCTTAGGTGAGTCCAGTCTTACCCAGTAAGGCTAGTAGCTTTGCCTGAAACTGATCATCATATTCTCTAATGTGTGTTATATAATAATGTGGCTAGCATGCTTACATGTAGGGATATGGTATTTTTAAAATCTTCACACACAAGAATTTGAGTCTCAATACCATCATCCTGAGAGGGTACTTTCCATTCAATATTGTTCAGAGTTACAGGATTAGGGTTTATTAACTGCCTAGAAATTGCTAACCGTGCTTCCTGAAAGCTCCTATCTTGAAAATCTGTATCTGAGAACTTAACTACACTAGAAGACAGAGCCCTGAAAGAACTAATTCGTTCAAAGAAAGTCACTAGAATGAATCATTAAAAAAGTGGTAAGGACAAGATATATATAGTGGGAAAATACATTAGGACACCTGAAGAAGGTGCCATTTACAAGCCAGGGAGAGAAGGAAGACTCAACTAAATCAGCTCTGCTGGCCCTATGTTCTCAGCCTTCTACTGGCCCACATGCCCTTATTTGTTGGAACTGTTGTAGCAGCCTAAGGCACACCATCTCTTGTCTTTTCTGTTAGAATTCCCAGCTTTCAGGTAGTGCAAATTCAATAATTTCACCAAAGTCCTCCTTATCTTGCTGGCAATATTCTGGAAGCTGAACATCTTATGAGGTCTCATTTGACTTCATCATAACCTGACTTATATAATGCCTGCCACCAGAGTCACCATGGAATAGTAAGTGGCAGGTGACTCCATAAGAACTGTCTTCTGCTACACAGCAGCCACAGAAGGGCACAGCATTTGGACACCTTGAGTAGAAATAAAGTCTCCCTTTCTTCCAAAAAAAAAAAAAAATGGTTTTTGAAGGAAAGGAAACGCATCACTGAATGTGTTCATAGTAACTGGAAATTTACCAGAAGAACCAGTGAACATGAGGGAACCTTAGTGGCCAACTGGAGCATGGTGATTCAGTAAGATTTTTTTTGTTTTGATTTTTTTTGTTTAAGTCAGGGTCTCCCTTGTAATCCAGGCTGGTCTAAAACTCACTACATAGCCTGGGATGGTCTTAAACTCTCAGCAATTCACCTGTCTCCATTCTGGAATGTAAACATGAGTCACCATGACTATTCCTGACTTATGATTTTAACAAGGTGACTTTCTTACCACAGTCATACCTTAAAGGGATGGCTGATTGCTCAGGCATGGCCTCACAGTGGTCCTATTAGTCTAAGGATTTTAGTCTGATCCTTAGACTTCTCAGCTCTACACTCTAGGTAACCATTCAATTAGGGCTAATCTACAAGTTGCAACCTATTTACCATTCCTGTGTATAACATATTTAAATAAAATTTTTAAATTCCAAATTATTCTATTAAGGCCTCTGGTTCTTGATTACTTCAGTGGGGAAGATGATTAGTGAGGCTCAAGCCAACCATGCACTACATGGTCTTCTGACCCAAATCAAAGCACAGATCTTGAGGGCCCAATCCACAGACTCAAGAAGCTGGGTTCCCTTAGGACCTCATTCACCCCATATATCTGGCTCCATTTTTTTCCTATATATCCCCTGCATCTTTTGTTCATGACCTTCCACAATTCTGTTCGACTAGACCCAGAATCACCAGCAGAACAGAGACAGTGCTCCATTTCCAATTCACTTTTGATCATAGAAAACAGTTGGCAAAATATCAAAGGCCCATGTGTGAATTCCTGTGGTCCCAGTAGGATTAGAAAGCTTACCAAAAGAGCAGAGTAAGAGTCCTATAATGATGGAAAAAAAGAAAAGATAAAATGAAGGTAGGAGCCCATGACAATTTGCATCTTCAGGCTGGCAGGACTATGGCTGCAAAGCAAAAAACATTCTAATTTAAGGTGGCTATGACTTCCCCCAGGATTAGCCAGAGTCACACTGTTGACCTCTATGGTTTCCATAGTTGGAAATGGTTTTATTATTTGAGTGGGAAGAAAGCAAAGGTAATGAAAGGTGGGAAGGGAAAACAACAAAGTTCTCCAGTCTGGCTGACCTCCTTCCCCCAGAAGGACAACCCAAGCAGCTAGTCATTTTACAGAGTATGTTCTGAGAAGAACAGCAATTATTCCTTCCATGGGCCAAAACGTGCATTTGTTTAAAAGGGTCAAAAGGAAAGAGTTTCATCTAAGCTATAAGGAAGCTTATAATAGTTATTTTCCATTACTTTTTCCCTTGATGGTTTTCTTTTGACATTTTAGACTGCAGGGACACCTTGAATTAGCTCTAGGGGAAAGGAGAGAAAAATGAAAATAATAAGACATGTCTCCATACACACTGTATTTGAAATTTCATTTACCAAACGCATGAGCTCATACAGACAATATAGAAAGGGCGATAAGGGAAGGTGAGATAAAGACTCAACATGGCAAATACAACAAAAGGGCCAATCCAATAGAAGAATGGGAGGGTGTTGGGTGAGAGATGTGCAGGCCTGAAGCTAATTATGAAGAGGAGCTATCATAAAGAGACCCCCATCGACACCCCCATCCCCAATGAAGAAAGTCTCCTCAAGGCAAACGGCAGTATTTGTAGAGCCTTGACAAAACAAAAGTGATGAGAATATATGAAAGATCCACATTTCTAATCTGTGAAGCATGCCAAGCAGGGGCAGTAGGAATCACAGGCGGCAGACGCGGGTTCCAGGCCCCCACGGTGCAGTTTCAGCAGACTTCCTCTTGCTGCACCTCCTTTATCAAGTTTAGAATGGAGGAGTGGTAGCATCACCAAGGTTTAGAATTCACTTCAAAAACATTATGGAACCTAAAATCTAGGAGTTTTGCTTTGTGAAAGTAGTCCTGGCTAAGCAGACACTGGGTACTTCATAAAACAGGTTACCTGTCATTAATTTTTATTGCATTTATAACAAAATTGTTGGAAATATTTTTTTTTAGTTTTGAACAAATATTTAAGAGATGCCTATTCTGTGTGCTTTCTGTACATAAATTCTTTTGATCCTCAAAATATCTGCATAAATAACTAAGAATAATGTCCTTATCTTACATGGGAAGATGGGAAATATGGCTGAGATTATAACCTAACTCCTGGCTGTGGTCATCTTCCTAGGAAACTGAAGCCTTGACAGTCTATTACCAAATAAAGGTCGATCTATCACAACTTTGAACTAACAACACAAGCAAAGACATTTACTTGAACATCCCTCATGCAGACACTTCTTCCACCTAAACAGTATTTCTAAAACCTTCTATACTAAGCATTGGACCAAAAGACACCAAAATTCCTAATTTCAAAAATATTAAACTTTGTTAAGAAGAGATATAAATGAAATTTGAAAGTAGCTATGCAACAATTAAATTAGCAACAAACAATATATAATGGATACCCTTCATCAGCAAACAATGTGTTTGTAGATGCCCATGGATGCCTGAAACCATGGACAGTACCTAACCCAAAGTACCTTTTTTTCCCTAACCACATATAGCCATGACAAGGCTTGGTAAAGCACAGTAAGAGATGAATAATGACAATAAAATAGGACAGATATAGAAATATGCTCAACAAAAGAGAGCTCATCACACTTCTCAGAATGGGTGCAACTTACAACTTAGGACCTGTTCAGCTGTGCTTGACTGGTGCTAAGTGAGACCTTGTACATGGGACACATGAAGTGCTACAGGCAGTTCACTTCCACTTAGGAAGAATATGGAGCATTTATTGCCTTTGGGACCCACTGAGACCACCACCTCATGGATGGGAGGTAGGTACAGGCACCCAGAGTATACTGTTACAAATGAAACCTCCAAGTGTGGGTGGCTCAGAGCAAGTTCTGCTGAGTTCAACACAGCTCAGCTTGGCTCTGGTCACTGAGCAAATGATATACACAAAAGGCTGTGGGGAAAAGAACAAATTGGTTTAATAACACAGACTAGATCAAGTTAATGTGCCTTCTCGGGCTACATCAGTTCGAGCTCCAATTATATAAGGAAGATGTAGAAATAATGAAATTACATAGAGACAAACACATTTGACAATCAACAAAAATGGAAGCAAACGCACTAATAAAGTTAACCTAAGTAACCCGGGTCAATGCTGAACTATAGCCAAGAGTCCACAAACAGAAAGTGGGATGGTATCAGATGCAGTCCAGTCCCATAACATCCAAAAGGCTTTGTTCCAGCGGCACTTGGCCTCCCAAGCATGGAGGTAGGAGCACAAAGAAACCTATTGCACCAGTTTTCAAAGACTGTTCTGTGTGCTGCCTCATCCCACTCATTTGAAAATAATCTTCCCTCACTCTCATTGTCTGCTGAACTTGTACAAGGCCCTTAATTCTGCCCAGTATTAATCTTTTAGAAAGCTTTTCCCAGGCAAATCTAACCCAAGGAGCTGTCGTTCCTGCTGCTTCCAACAGTATCATGTGGGCACGCCCAAACTAGTCTCCCATTCCAGCCAAGAACTGCTAGCCTGGAAGAGTCCTGGCTTACTTGTTTTCATATATCCACTATATAACACTTTGTCTAGAACACAGTAGAAACTCCACAAATACTTGTTGGGTAGAAAATTAATCAAAATTCCTTGAAGTTACATCAGCTGACAACAACAGTATGAATCGAACAGGTCAATGATTATCAATACAGAGGAGATACTAAACAAATAATCATAGATATGATAGTATTGTTGGTGTAACTCAAAATCTGTGCAGAAAGCTGTAAGGAAATAACCATTTTAACAAAACCAGCAAGAAATAGTCTATGCCACTGCATATATAATATATTTTGCTTTTTCAGTCTACCCTTTATCTCTATAGTTGGGAGAGTTGAGACACACATTATTGCAATCAATCTTTAACAACAACCCTGTAAGGTAGATTCTAGGAAACTTACTAATCTAGAACAACTTTTCATTCCAGTCCAACTCTTCTGGTTAGTGATTAATTCTGAGATGTTAGAAGAACAAGACTAACCATATGATAGTGGACGGGAACAAAGCCATGGTCGTTAAAGGAACTAGTGAAACAAAATAAGATTATGATGGGGACAAAACTTTAGACTCAACTATAAACACAGAATGAGTGAGAAAAGTCAGATGTGATACTATGAAACAAACCAGAAACTAGAAGTTCTAAGAGCAGAGAAACAATCACCTAAGACAGGATACTGGATATGAAACAACTAGTTGCTGGCCAGAGACACACTGCTCTGGACGATACTGTGTACATGGAGACTGTGCATAAGTATGAAGCCCAGAAACTGGGCTCAACAAGGCTATATTGTGGGCTAGTTACCACTCTTAATCACTGCTCATGGAAATCATACAAATGCTTTGAAAACTAACCAAATTGCATTTTATACACTTAATCACACAATAAATTGTAAAGAAAATGAGGTCATGTGGGTTGTGGTTCTGATCCAAATCTGTAATGGTCTTCTAGCTAGCAGAGTCCTGAGATGGTACAGGGCATTGCATGGTAAGAAAAAGAAGGTCTGGGTAAATGTGTAGTCCTTGGGTCGGGATTCATGCTCTCATTCTTCACTGAGCCCTTTCTAGCTTCTTGCTCCCTCCATCATTCCTTCCCTCACTCCCACCCTTCCTTCCTCATTTCCTCCTTGGATAGCAACCAATATTTAGTCACAAAAGCTCTACCCTGAGGACTTCAAGAAATGCTAACAACTTCCCCAAAGGCCCTATCTCTAAACACCACTATCATATTAGGTTCTAAGTCTCCTACACCTTAGAATGGAAATTCAATTGAATCACTGATTTTGGAAGGGGCAAACTCTTCAAACCACAACAAGTAGAAACACACACATGTATTCATCCACACAAAGACATGTACATGAATGTTCACAGTAGCACCACACCTAAAAGCCCTGAGCTAGAAGAAATCTAAATGTTCATTAGCAGATAAATGCCTAAACAAACTATCAAACATCTACACGATGGAATAATACTCAAAAATATAAAAGGCAAAAATATTAATACACACAGCAAGTGAATCCCAGAAGTACTTTGTGAAAGAAAGAAAGCAAACACCAAACGCATTTATACAAAACTTTACAAAAGGCACAATAAAAGGACAAACATCAAACCAATGATCGCTAGGAGTGAGGTCGGAGAAGGAGATAACTCCAGGACCAGCAGGAAGGGTTTGAGGATGAGCTAACTTTCTATCTTATGTCAAGATATAAATTGTACTGTAAAGATTGTGTATCCACTTATGAAAATTCATCCGACTGAACATTTGAAATGGATATTAGGTAATGTAAATAACTTAATCTAAATAACATTATCTTCATAATACCATGGTATGATTCTGAACGACAAACAAAAGCATATTACAATGTACAAAACTGTCACCATCTAATTACTAAGTTATAAGACACAAAAGCCCTGCTATGCAGCAACAAGGAATACTCTTTACAAATCAAGCTTAAAAGGGACAAGTAACAGGCAAACTTGCTGGAGATTCAGGGAGGAATGACAAAAACCTGAACAGAAGTCATAGTTCCATGAATGAACAGAGATAATAAGAAGCCATTTTATGCCAGTAGAGTTATTGAATTTCTTAATGGACTGGGCACAAAGGAGAATCGAAGCACAGTCAAATACCTATCTGGGCATTTTACATGCATGTTCCAGAAGAAGGAAGTGGATCCTGTAGTAGGCTGCATTGGGTGAGGCAGTGCTGGAGAGCTCACCCATGTAGTGATGATGATGGAAAGCTGGCAAGCTGACCAACCCAGCTACCACCCATGCTCAGAACAGGTCTATGAGTTGGCCCGCCCCAACAGCCACTGAATCTATAAACTGTTGGAGCATGTGAAGGGGAGGAACCGACAGATTCAAAACAGCAGAATCTTTACAACACAGGACAACAGACTATCCAAGAGGAGCTTGAGTAACAGCCCATTATCAGTGGTGTAGTAGAAGCTACAGACCTTGAGCCAGACCAATGACTCATGGCAATGAACACTTACAAGTAAACATGAACAGACTAAAGGGCAAACTGTGTGTCTCAACAGGCCACACTAGACAAACATCTTCTTTTCTATTTTGTTTTGTTTTGTTTTGTTTGGTTTGGTTTGGTTTTGTTTTAGGGAGGTTGCAAAGGCAGAGGACAGGGAGATAAGTGGGATCAAAAAGCATGAGGTGAAACCCACAAAGAATCAATAAAAGTAAAAAGGAAAATATCATAATACCATTAAAACATCAAATGTCAACTTCACTTTTAGGCATCTGCTGACTGTCCCATTTTAAACTGAAATATACCCACCCACCCCAACTCCCACACTCAGAACTTCCTATTATTCTTCTGTTTCATTTTAAATTGTGTCATTTAGGATCTAAAGACACCAGATAATATAACTTACTCATTTAGTTATTAATTTTCTCTCAGTACCAGGCTAAGGTCTAAAAGGCAATGTACCCCACCTTATTCACTATTTGATACCCAGTACCAAGAAAAGTACCTAGTATGCAAGGCTAGGAATACTTAATGAATGAAAACATTCTAAGAAGTCAAGCTCCAGAAAAGAAAGAAAGTGTGTGTGTGTGTGTGTGTGTGTGTGTGTGTGTGTGTGTGTGTGTGTGTGTGTTTGAAAAGATCAAGAAGAAATTTCTACATGTTCACAACAAAAGTCTAAATGTATCATTAAAGCCAACCACCAAAACTCCCGATTACTTCCCCAGTGCTGAATTTATGCGGCTTTATATAAATGCCTTTGCATACTGCCAAATACAATCACAGATCAAATAATTCTGGCCACAAAATCAGATGTATGAAAACATTCTGGTAATTCCACAGTAGACATTCATTTTCCTGCATCCTTAAGTCTTGGCAGTATTGTGAGAATTCTGGGCCCTTCATACAAACCCACCACAGAGCGCTACACAAGGAAAAGAATGGCAGACTGACTGAAAAAGCCTCTGAAGGACTCTCACAAGTAGATGCTGCCACTTTCTTCCTTGAAGCTTGAGTTTGGGGGGTCACTTTTATTCAAGGGAATAGATTCAGTAGGACAGAGGTAAACAAAAGGTGGACACTTAATGTATAGAACATGAAAAACACATTTATATGAGGACATAGATGACCAGAACCACTACTTTCTGCTGAAGAACAATGTCCCAAAGTATCCTCAAAGAAAGTGGCTTCTTCAGGAACACAACAGACCCCAGCATAAGCTCTAGGCCTGCAGACTGGGCTGCCCAGCCCCTGCCAACATGAAATACAGAGAGCCAGTCTGCTCATTTGGTATTCATGGAGTCTGGCCACATGGCTGGTGCCCAGGGGTAGCTAAATTGCTGTAAATAGAACAGTGCAGAAGGAAGGCTGATGATTCTAGGAATTTTAAAAAAAATTAACAACATCACAGTAAGTCACCAACTGAAAGGACTTTACAAACATCTAGTCTAATCACTCATTTTCAAGCAGAGACTCAGGGCCTGTATCAGCAGTTGGAGACACTGTGGCAGAAGAAAGTCCCCCTGTGTGGGCCAGACATCAGAATCTGCCATCTGACCACCTGGGGTTGAATACAGTTTGCCAACAATTAACACATGGGTTTTGGGCAAGTTTCCTTCTCTAAGTGCTCCACCACCAGTGAAATGGGAATGGCATAGAGTGTCAAATAGAAGTGGAACAGGACACACTGCAGTACCCTTTAGTATGATGCCTGGCCTGAGGCTGAAGAGCAATCACAGTTGTTACTACCATGACTGCCAGTGGTTAGTAAAGACCAATTCTTACTAAGTCTATTCCTGGGTCACTGGTTCATGCTAAACTCAACTTCCCCAGCCTATCTGTCTAGATAGCTTCTTTGGGAGTTTTGGAGCCACATAGGAGCCTTTGCACACAAGGCTGTTCTCTCCCTAACATCTCCCAGCCTCGGGTTCTTCTACCTCATGCCACTGGGCAGAGTGCACCACCAGGTGACTTGAGTCTGAGAAGGGATGGGTGGGGACCCTCGGTCCCAACCACTCATGATGATAAGAAGTTATCTCCTTGGTGAGCCAGAAGCCATTAACAAAATACCAGCAGCACAAAGCAAACAGGATAAAAACCAAAGGCCTTTCTGTGTGTGTAGTACCACTGCAGCTAAGCATCATCTTTTCATAGGAATCAAACTTTGTGATTTATTTCAAATAATCACCGACGAACATGAGCAGTCAACATCCAGTCACCTTCATTTTTTAATCTACAATGGGGACCTTCTAATATTCTAAAAGTTGACACAAACAGCACCAAATATGTAAATCATATAATTGAATACATAAATCATAAAATCCACCAATGATGGCTTCATTTGCTAACAACACTGTCATTATCATCTGCCATAGTTTGATATCTGTTACTGTGATAAACACCCTAACCAAAACCAACTTAGGGATTAGAGGAGGGTTTATTTCACCTTACATGCCCTGTTTACAACTACCATTAAAGGAAGTCAAGGCAGGAACTCAAGCAGAAACTGGAACATAATCCACAGAAGAACAGTGCTGACTGGATCACTCCCTGGTTCGGGATTAGCTAAATTTCTCATACCTAGACTAGTACTACCCAAAGTGGGCTCAGCCGTCCCACACCTACTAGCAATCAAGGAAACTTCCCACAGACATGCCCACAGGCCAAGTGCAAAGGAGACAATTCTTCAGTTGAAGGGCCTTTCTCCCAGGTATGTCAGGTTGTCAAACAAGATAAGCCATCATATCAGCTGATATCGTTAGTATTTGAACACCAAGAATTTTCTTCAGTAAGGACAGATGCAGATCCCTTCAAGAAAAGGGATGGCTCCTAGTGGGCAGTTTATATAGTCATGTGATATAGTCACATTTATATAGTTACAAAAACCATGGAAGGAAGGAGAGAAGCACTGGGTTTACAGATCCATAGCTGATATCACATTTGGTTTATTACATAGATAAGGAGTCTGTTTGATGACTAGCAGGGCACAAGGAGCCAATCAATACAGTGTTAGCCTTAATTCTGAATAAGCAAAGGTAAATTGATAATTTACTCTGTACTCTCGATTGTGGAGTATTCTCCCTTGTGAGAGAACCTTTTCTACCTCTAAGCCGAACAAACATTTACTGTGGATTTTTCTCAAAATTACCAGAGTGAGCACTCACCTGGTAGAAGGTTAAAAGAAAACAAGTTGTAGAATGGATCAGAAATCCAATCAGAGCTTAGAAGAAAACTTCCCTTTTACAGGCTAGTTACTGAAACACAAAGCTACAACGTGCTACTACACAAAAGTCCTGAAAAAAAAGGCTGGTGTTATCCTCTTTGTCAAACACAATGGGGTTAGTAGTGGTGGTGGTACTAGTAGTAGTAGTAGTAGTAGTAGTAGTAGTAGTAGTAGTAGTAGTAGTAATATACGTTTTATTACAATTAACAGTAACCAAAACGCGTCTTTGTCTCTATAATATTAATAGCCAGCATTTACCAAGTGTAGATGGCCTCGGATGAAGTAATTTATACTCATTAAATTCTGAACACATCTGTAAAAGAGGTAAGGTAATACTTTCCACTTTACAGTTGAGGGAACAAAGCCTCAGGAAGAGTAAATAACCATCTCAAGCCCACAAGGCTGGTGAGCAGTATGGGATTCCAGGGGACATGGGAACAGTGCTTCCCTAGAAACTTTTTCTAAGTTCTCTAACTATGCTGTCAAATGGTGGTTGCCAGCCAAAACATGTCTACTAGGCACTGGAAAGGTGTCTGGTGTCACAACAGAATTGAATTTTCATTTCTGCTTAAGATGGATTGATTTACATTTACACATCCATGTGTGGCTATTGGCTGCACACTGGACAGGCAACCTGGGCCAGTACCTGGCAAGCTACAGTTTGCCAGCTCACCAGTGCTGACTGTGAGCTGGGAGGAACATTCATATTGTTAAAAGAAAAACAAGGGCCAGAGAAATGACTCAGTGGTTAAGAGTTCTGTTGCTTGTTCAGGGAACATGAGTTTGGTTCCCAGCACCCATGTCAGATGGCTCACAACTGCTTGTAACTCCAGCTCCAGGATCCAGCACACAGGCATGCGCGAGCACGCGCGCGCACGCGCGCGCGCGCGCACACACACACACACACACACACAGAGAGAGAGAGAGAGAGAGAGAGAGAGAGAGAGAGAGAGAGAGAGGGAGAGAGAGAGAGAGAGAGAGAAAGAGAGAGAGAGAGAATCTAAAAAAATTAAAGGAAGAGGAGTAATAGACGGTCAAAAGTCAAAAGACTAAAATATGTACTGTAAAAGTCTAATCAACCATAATAATAACTCCTGGGGAAAAAAAGATTAAGCACCTGTCTTCATTTAAATCTTAATAATGTGAAAATGGCAAGAACTATGAGAGCATCTCCCTATTTTCCATTATAATATTTAAGTGATCTGAGTCTGAGCTGAGACAAAAATGCAACCAAAACATATCCCAGATAAGATCTAGACTGTGCTCCTCTGAATAACATGTCACAGTTACTACTTCTATGTTCCTTACCTGTGTTTATTAAAAACAGGCTCACCTGCCTGTGTTCATTTCATGAAGAACGAAAGTGAGTTGCAGCTCACATCTACACTGAAGGAAGGACAACTTCAATTCTACCCATGTAGAAAATACAGACTTCTGAAGAGCCTCAAGAACTTGGTCACAGGAATACCTGGTAGTTTTGACTGATGTATACAGAATACCTGAGATCCTGGAATTTCCACATCTGGGAGAAACAGCCTCTATTGTCATCATCAAGTAAGTGTGCATAGAGGGAGAGGTGGGACGGGACTTCCTCAGGGACACTTCTCATAGTCACCTCTGAAGAATATGGTGCCTTTCCAGATGGGTGCTGAAGATGAGGAGCTCGGCTTTGCTGCTCTCTCTTGTGGGAGGGAGGATGGGGAGTGTACTTCCATTTCATTACAGGCCTACCATTCTCTCAGCAGCAACTGAGGCTACATACACTGCCTGCTCATCAAGCAAAGGATGAAAAGGGCATGTGCATCCTAGCACACAGTACACTGGAGCACCCCAAGCCTCTGCTCAGGCTTATGCTTTCCAACAGTGAATGGCAGGGTAAGGGGCCCAGGGGCAAGGACTGTAAATAGGCACTACAGAGCTCTGCATTCCTCATCTTACTTCAACACGGGTCCCAGTAGATACAACCCTAGTTCATCAAATCTGACATAACACTTACTATAACCACATTACTTTATTTGCAATTAGGAAAGAAAATGCTGACAAAATAACTGGAAGATAATGTGGACCAAATAACAAAACAGTCCAGATATGCAAAACTGAGGCAGGCAAGGTGTTTCCTAGATTTTTTTGGAATGTGGTATTTTTCAATATAATTCCAAACAAAAACGTCCAGTGTTTCCTTGGCTTTGCTCCCTCTCCACTTTGTCAAGCTTAGTAGTCACTCTGGAACAATAATTCCCCAATAAAGTCTCTTAATAATTCTTTATGCTTAAAAGACATTCCCAAGAATGACCATGGGTACTTAAAAAGGAGCAAGATGCCACCACCAAAGGCTACCTCTTCAGGACCTGGAGGACATCTGGAACCAAGGGCGTTGTCCCACCAGGGCCTGTTGTTCCACTCCCTGCCCCACCCCATCCCCATAGCACAGGTTTATTCACAGAGACCTCCAATCCTCAGGGGAAGGGTTTGGAGAAACTCAAGGACTGATTGGGGAATGCAGGAGGAAGTTCTCATGAGGATATGCAGGATAGCAAAAGCAAACAACAAATAAGACTGTGTTCTTAGAGACATTGGATGTGATGATGCAAAATTAGCTTCAATTTTTGTTTTCTTTCAAAGAGTCGATTTGTTCTGTATAAATGCTGGGCAGCTGGTGAAAAATGGATCGAGACAGATCACCCTCCCCCCTTCTCAAGTCTCATAGTACAAACTGAGAGGATATCCTATCAAAGGATAGGAAGAAGAAAAAGAAATTGTGGTTGTAATGAAACCAGCCCTGTGTCCAACTACAGCATTGTAATAAGACCCATGCCTCTTTATTTCTCCTTCACAACACCATGGACAGGATTAACTAGCTAATAAATAGGTGGCTGTAGCTTAAACTATGCAGAGCTTCAGCACCATGCCTCCCCTCCCCTTCCTCTTAGCACACTAGTCTGGCACCATGCATACATCTCCATGTGTCATGCCTCCAGGAGACACATGGAGGGCTCCCCTGGGCTCTGGAGGCAGGTGGTACTCGTTCTGAATCAAGACAAAGGGATACTGGTGCCAGAGTAGTTTTCTGTTCAGAAGTGAAGGACTGAAAAAGGATGTAAGATGCATAAAGGGCTGGCTGCTTTTTCCTGCTTCCAGTGAACTGAAGTCTAATTGCAAGAAGATATCTACAGAGCACTTTTATTAACTGTGCAAAATGGATTTGAACATCACACACACACACACACACACACACACACACACACACACACACACACACATTTTTTAAGTGCTCACAGGATCCTACAGATTCCCACTTTCAATTCCCCATCATTTCCACTCAGAAGGAAGAAGGTGGGATATATTTCAACTTAGGAGAAAGATGCTATTTGTGGCCTTGTTTTAGGTCACAGACATAGAAGAAACTTGGAGTGACAGAAAGTCAGGAGAGACAGAGAAAGCGCCTGTCCTGCTTCAGAGTTCTAACAATTTCCCCAAATGTGTTTTGAAACACTTATTTCCATTTCAAAGAATGTATTTATAAATTACGCATTTCAAATTGCAGTTGGAATACTTTTCCTTAACTCATTAAAGTAAGTATGCCATTTGGGAGGCCTACACTGTTAGTGTGTCTGCAGTACGGGGTAGGGTGCAACAACCCAAGGAGCCATGGCTGGTCTTCTTTCTTATGGGTCCACACGTGCTTCCGTATCACCACACTCTGCAGCAGACTTGTCATAAGTTAACACAAATTGAATTTGTGACAAATTACATCCTCTCCCCACCCTGGAGTTGTACAATTAATTTTCTAAACCTAATTTGAAGACTTTATATTTAACTTTACTATTTTTCACCGGGTTATTTCTGGTATATCAAGGCTATCAAGATTTTCTTGACTAAGGACCAAGTCACTATTCATAATTGCTGTCCCTCCCAGCCTGGTGCCAACTGCCAATTTGATAAACATGTCGTTATCAAAGTCATTGATAAAAATCATGAACAAGACAGGTCTGAGGACAGGATCCCGAATCATTCTACCAGAATACTTCTTCGGGTTAATATTAAGTCAATAATCTACACTTTGGGAAGATATGTTCAAATAAAGACAAATACAACTAAGTGCATTCTTCTTCGACCCAGACCACATTCTTGTGCTTCTCACAAGGCCTCTGAGGAGGTTTCAGGAGATGCCCTTTGGACAGCTGTGTGGAGGATACACTACATAGCTTGATTCACTACTAGACAAGTTAAGGTGCTGAGCTCAGGTGGAAGGTAGGAAAAGACAGACATTTTCAGGTAAGTCTTGGTGGCTCCATGGTCATGAGAGCCCAGTCACAACTGCTGCTATGTGGGCACAGTAGGTCTTTTATCTACAGAATAATATTCCAAAGCTCCTAGATGATTTCTTTAACTGGAAATTATGGACTCCTAAAGAAACTATGCTTTCCCCATAATATACATATCTATACTAAAGATTATTTTATAAAGTAGGAACAACAAGAGGTTAATAGTCAAAAATAATTCTAAATATAACTATATACAACAATACAGGTAAACAATTGTGGTCTTTCTAAGTATCTGTTCCAGTTTATTTTATGTTACTATGATAAACAGCATGATCAAAAACCTACTTGGGAAAATAAAGGATTTACTTCATTTTACAGGTTATAGCTGATCATTTAGAGAAGTCAGGACAGGAACTCAAACACAAACACACGGAGAGAAATCTTTGTCTGGCTCATTCCCTGGCTTCAGTTCAGCCATTTTCTTTTACAGCCCAGGTCCACCTGCCTCTGGATGGTCCACCTAAATCAATTACCACCAAAAAAAAAAAAAAAAGTCCCAGAAACATGTCCATAGGTAAATCTGACCAGGTAATTCTTCATTTGATGCTCCCTCTGTCTAGATATATCAGGTTGACTACTAAGACTGGCCATCTCAGCATCTTAGTGTATTATGGCAGGTCTTCCAATCAGGATTAACTGAAATGACAATGGCTCCTGATGAGATGGCAGGGTAACAATGTATGAGGGGAGTACGTGAAGGGATGGTTTCATTCCAAGTGGAAGGTTGCAGGCCTGTTCAAGATTCCATCATGCTACTCAGAACAGTACACAATTGTAAACTTATGACTGGTTTATTCCTGGAACTTTTAATTTACTATTTACACTCAGCAGCTGATCCAGGTAAATGAACCAATGGAAAGGAAAAGTCATGGGAAGGAGCTCTGTAATTCATGGCCACAGTTCTTCCTGGCCCCAGATTACCTCCTCCTCATCTCAGAGGACAGAATCATGTGGCTAGCAGACTCCCTTTAAAAAAACAGAGATGAGTCAAATGAAAAAGTGACAGCAACTTAAAAACTTATCTTGAAGCAGAGAAACAAAATCTGAGCTGTTGCTAATGGCTTCTTCCCTGCATGTTCAAGTTGTTCTTAAGGAAGATGCTGATGGACTCTAAGACAGGGGTGTAAGTAGGTGGTTGACGATCTGGGTCTGTGTGCCTGATAGGGGCTTCAACTGTCTCGTCTCTAAAAGAAGAGCCTGTGAGAGGCCAATAGAGAATGGCCTCATTGCTACCCAGGCCTCTTTTCTTAGCCAGTCCCTAGTTTTGGGTTGAGAGCTGAGGCTGACCTAAGAGGACATGGAAATGAGTGTGGAGCTGTGTGCAAATGCATGTGTGTGTGTCTGTGAAGCATCTGGTGGGGGGGGGAGGGGTTGAGGGCTTCACAACATACTCAAAGGGGGCCCTCCCAAGGGCCCCCATTCTTCTAAGCATCACACACTTCCTTCCCTTCTCCAAAGGAGCAGAGTGCTGCCCCAGGGGTTAAAGCAGCATGGCTGGCTGATTTCTCCCTGAGACACAAATGCAGATATGGTTGTATGAGCTTCTGCTTAGCTCCTTTTAAGTTGCTATTTAGCATCCAAAAATCAGGCTGGAATACAGTTAAAATTATAGTTCAAACAATAGTGATTCTTTTTAACTATTCTTCAAATTTTATATATGCAATCCCACCTGAACTGGGTCCATGTAGAGGGTGTGGGCAATTGTTTACATCTGCATACATCTGTCCTGTAAGTGCATTCATTGTAAGAGGCTACACTAACTACAGACATATCATCTATAGATCAGATTTGATAAACAGTAATTAAATTTAAAAGGTAAACAACTATATATTAGAAATGACTTTATCCTGCTGAGAGCCAAGGAAAGATGATTACCTGCAAACCTTCCTTCAGGTTTTTAAGAAAATTCTGCCCCTGGCCAAACACAAGGACACTTGAGAGAAGTGGAACTCAATTCTGGCTGCAGACTCCTCAAATATTCTAGGTCATGCTGCCTTATCTGTGGTAGAATTTGAAGTAGGGTACAACAGTTAGGTTTTGTTTGTTTGTTTGTTTGTTTGTTTGTTTGTTAATAGAACATGACTATGGCAGCAAGAAAGAGAAGGCAAACCTAACGCATTCCACAGGCAACATGCCAAATGATCTAAGCCTAGTGAGGATTTTCAAACAAAGGAATCAAGGAAAAGACCTGCATCCAGAAAAACCAATCCAAATGTCTGGGTCTTTCACTTGACACAAGGCTTCATTTGATATGCACCCTGACCAGGAGGCAAACACAAATGACTTCCTCAAAGATTTAATTCTATCATATAACAAATCATGTAAGTGGCTTTACTATATCTCAAATACTACCAAAAGATGATAAAAGCTATTACTTGTAGATTTTCATGGTCAAAAAAACATAGAAAGTTTCTAAGCACACTTAACTTGAAGCATATGGACACTGTCTTACCCATGGGCTTTAGCACCGTCAACTGTGCTCAGGGGGAAGAAGGGCAATCCACATGGTCTTCAAAAGGACATGAACAAGCCAGTGTCTTGTCCCTTAGAGCACACATACTAAGATAGACCAAACTATCAACACTGGGATAACTAGTGAAAGTCCCCTGGCTGCCTTACTTATTTCCAAACAGCACCGTTTTCACAATGGTGGATGAGTGGCTGCAAAAGCTGCTCAGTCAGCCTGAAAATACCATGGCAGTTTGAACATTCCTTTCTTACCTAGGTTTTGGGCAGAACACTCATCAAATAGGTTGGGAATAAAAGATCAACGCCTCCAACTAGAGTCTACAAAACTGGGGTCTTATATTTTACCCATCCTTTTATAATTGCTTATTACAGATTCAATGTGTTCTCTGTGGAGGGACAGCGACAGTGCTAAGGCTTGAAATGAGCATCCTGTGCATGCAATGCAAGCAGTCTACTAATGAACCACTTACCAGCTCCAGTTCTTAAGGATTCTTAACCGTGGTGTCTAAACACCCTACCTCATGAATAGTAATGATATTCCTTATTCTTTGGGTGAGAATAAGGGCTGATATCAGTGAACAAACAGCCCATACAAGTCTCATAGAAATGAGACTAGACTCATCTACAAAGTTACATCTATCTCTAACATTAAAAATTTACCTAGAATTGGAAACAGCTGACAGACAGAAACAGTTTAATCAGCATCCAGTCACGAGTATAGCCAAGGAAATTGTCAGAACCCTTTGTTGCAGCCACATCAATCCTTGTAGATTCAATGCCTGCAAGTGCTCCTGTGCCAGGTCAACACCAATACGGAAGTCCTTGTTTGCTAGGCACAGTCTAAGTATTTTAATGAATTATTCATTTAATCCTTAAAAGATACCATCTAACTATACTTAAAAATTAAATACAATGTTCAGTAAACTGAAATTTAGAAAGGTCAATTAGTAAAATCAAGGTCAACCTCCTGAAAGATGGGGTTCAAACTCAAGCATGCTGACTTAGGGGCTCATGTTCCTGGTCGCATTTTCTATGTCTTGACAATGCTACAGCAAGTCAAATGGCATGTTCATTGATCAAACAACTATGTCTTATTTCAGGAAAGTGAGGAATGCCAGGAAGAGAATCAAATGTGTGATGATAGAGTGGATGCCTAAAGCAGGTCCGTGCAGAAGCACAAAGACTGGTCCCTGATACACCTTCTCAGGGTTACCACTGCTTGGGATAAGAGACACTCAAGGTCCTTGTCTTTGTGTGTTTCATTTATTTGTATCACTGCCAGACTGAATATTGGGCCTCCTGCATGGTATGTAAGCTCTTTTTCACTGAGCTATGTCCATAGCCCTCATACTATGTTTTATTTTGCAACGGTCTAACTAAGTTGCAGAATATAACCTGAATAACTGTGTACTCGGTTTAAAATCCTCCTGCCTTCAATCTCTAAGTAGCTAGAATTATATATCTGTGCCACTAGTCCTGGCCTTGATTGCTTATTTTAATTATGAAATCACATAAAAAGCATCGTGAAGGCATACACAATCAAGATTTAGATAAACAAACTGAACTGGACATGGTTCATATGCAATATTGAGTCATACATAAACACCAGGAACACTGATTACCAGCCCTAATTATAAAGAACTGCATTTTCTTCTGCTGTCTTCATGCCTAAATTTTCAACAACAAACACCTACACCTCCACACTGATAATACTAAGTCACATTTAATAGTCTACATTTCAAAAATTTACCTCCTTCTCCAGAATAGCATGTGCTCTTCTTCCTACATCCCCCATTTCTCAGAAAGACACTCGGTTCCAGTGGAGCAATACCTCTTCCTTGTCTGGCTGAGGACATCTCTTTTGCCCATCCCTTCACTAATGCTACTGTAACTCCAATAAGCAGCTTCTCACTACTCTGTAGAACTTCTCTGCAATTACGACCCACTTCTCACCACCCATTGGCAGTAGTCCTTCCTATATTATAGTTTATAAAAGGTTATAGTCCACCTGCAGACTTCACTTCATTCATTGACTCATCCATTCATCCATCCATCCAATAAATTTCTATTGGTCAGTCATTGATGTCTTCATATTGGCAAGAAGTTACGGATTTGACAGTCAACAAGACAGACAAGCTCTTGCCCAAATTAAATTCTAACAAGAGTGACAATAAGTATTGAAATAAACAAGATAACTCAAAGGTTGCTAATTTCCATAAAGAAAATAAAGCTAGACAATACCAAGAAAATCCCACCAGTGAAAATCTTTCTGTTCAAACAATTGGGTACCTAACAAAGAGCTTTGAAATGGAAACGATTCCTCAGACCCTGAAGAGGGTTCTGGGCCAATTCCACTGAATTTCTTACACTTTGAAGTTCTCTGGGGTCACCTGCTTTCAGATTTTGGTTTTAGATAGTCATCAGACTCAAACACTGTCTTCAACTTCCAGAAAATGAAAGGGCACCTCACCCAGTGACTTTCCCAAAAGTAAGGACAATTTCTCCCAAAGGCCCTGGTTGACAGCCTCTTACTTCTCATTGGTCCAACTTGTGGGTCATGAAGTGATAAAACTGGTTTTTGGTAAAAGGAAAAGTACTTTGGTTCCATTTGACTCATCAGAATCTACCCTGGATGAGAGATAAGAACACCATCCCCAAAACACCAAAGTGACAATATTAAAAACAAACAAAAACAAAACAGGGGAACAACTACCAGCGCTCATGACATCAAGACATCTGAGGTTGAGGGCAGAGAAGAAATGAAAGCTACTTTCTGAACTGCACATGAACAGAGACAAAGAGGTGTCTATGCAAGGCTCCAGAAGAGTGTTCTCCCACATTGGGAGAAGCAAGGTCAGCCATTTGGGACACAGAAAACAATGAAGGAAGATGCAAAGAGAAGGAGTCAGAGGCTAGCTCTTCAGGGCCCTGAAGGGCAGTAACTTTTGGGGAACCTGTGCTACACAACAGCCACTTATGTGGCATTTTACCATGATTCAATTCACTGACCACGGAATGGCATCCAGAGGCCCTACTGTCCTCTCTTATCAGGACTCACACTTCTTTCACAAGTGTTCAAATCAACTTTTGGTCCCTTGCCATGGCTGAAGCATTACCACAACCAAATTCCTGTACCATTCATGCACAGCATATATTAGTTTTCAATCCTGTACAATCAGTTCAAAACATGTAAGGAAATGTTGAAAAATACAGTCTATTGACTATTGGCTATGGCAAATTAAAAACCTGTTCAAAGACTCATACCAAAAAAATCTTCAAAATGTCTATGGAACAATTATCTTTCCTGTATGAAACAATCACATCTTTTGATTTAGTGTGCATTTGTAGAAATTTCTAATTCCCACTTTGCATACAGTTCTTTTTTACTTAATCTATCTCCATAATCTGCCTGCAGCAAAACATAAATGTCTGTGACTTTATTTTCCACTTTTATGTCCACTGCATGTGCAAAGCACACTGCCTTGGTATATGCCAAAGTGTCTAGTAAATAATAAATAAAATAAATGACACTTTGACAAACAAGCAAATGGACAGAGATTGCCTGCCAGTATTGGCCATTAAATTTCCAACAAAATGGACAGGAAGAGATGGCATCACTGATATTAATGAATACCAAGCCACAACAGTGGTTCAAGAATGGAGTGCAGTGAGAAAGAATGCCATTTCATGAGTAAGTACTTTCCACTCTTCATGATGAGGCTGGTTTCATGAGAAACCAGAATATTATTTCAGAATAAATAAATAAATATTTATTCTGGGTTACTCAGTCAGAGAACCAGCAGCAGACAGAGGTTCTGAGGCTCCCTAACATCTATGGCAGATGAGCTGGTGCTCTGGTTTGGTGCTCACATCAGTGACACTGTCAGTAGTTAGGGACTGACACAGCATTCCTCAGAAATGTCACAGGGCTGCAAGCCTCTACTTGGGCTGATGTTTTGTCTTTAATTCTATTGTGTTGGAAGATGCTGCTCTCCTCATTACAAACAAATCTTCTATGTTTATGCACCTGGGAAGGTCATGCTAAAATATAGATAAAAAGACAACCCAATTTAGTCCTGGAGGGATGAAAAAGAGCATCCTCCCAAATTCAATTTAAAGAAATGCAGCAGCCTAAGTGGAAGATGCACTGCAAGGAGAACTGTGTATAAGCATGAGTATACAATTCATTGTAACTTTCAATGCCTTCTGAATCCGGAGCAAGCAACTTGTCACTCAAATGGCACATCCCGGGCACATGAGGTACAAAGCAACAGGCTTTGCTTATGCTGCATTGTGTCACAATCTCCTTGGTATTATTTCAGTGTAGTGTTTCATAAGCAAACATAGATAACAAAGAATCATCTAAATAAAGAATAGAGCACATTGTTAAAAATGCAACCACAGCTTTGGATGACAAATATTACTTTGCTATGCTATGAAAATGAATTTGAAGACAAGTACATCCAAATGCTTTTCTTTCTTTGTGCACAAAATTTTCTTTGTGATACATATGGAATTTGTGTTCTCTTATTTAACAACGTTGGGAGGGGGGTCTTATTTCTTCCAAATAACTAAGCAGATTGGCATAACAGGCTTCTTTTGCTTAGGCAGACTATTGAACAAACAAATATTTATTCTGGGTTACTCAGCTGTGACACATGAGGGGATTCACGACATGCTATGTCTGGTGCCTGCGTAGCTCTTACAAGATAATTGTACTTTGGACCACCTAGAACATTGTGTTCAATAGAGAGACAGATTTAAAAATTCAAAAACATGGTATGAGCAGAATTTAATCAGTCACACCTCCATCAAATTAAGGCAGATATAAATAAATGGGCGACAGAAAGGTGCAATAAAACCAGGATTAATCAAACCGTGATTAATTCAGGATCAGATTAAAAACCAATAGTGCCAGCTGCATCAGATCTACTCTGTGGCATTCACCTCTCCTACTCCTTTTTGTCACCATCTTTCCCCACCTTCTCATCCCACTCTGCTCTCACCCTGAGGGCACTTTCCTCGGCTGGATAAACCAGCAGGAGAGTTAATTGTCACATACATGGATTTAATCACATTGTCCATCACATTTGGGTCCCTGCCTTCAGTGATCCATGACTAATTGTTGTGGTAATTTTTCAATCATTAACAGCAGCACATATGCTGCAGACAAATCCCAAGGTGCCTAGTAAACCCCAGTGACAAGTGGACCACAGGCTCCAGAAGGATTGCCACGCGCCTCATCCCAGCCCCCACCCCCAATCCTATTAGTCATGCTTCCTTGTTAATGCACACTTATCCCAAGGATATGTCAGGCTGCAGAAAGCTCGGAGAGGCTTCAGCATGCCTTATGACACTGCCTTGTTTTCAATCTAGATTCTGAAAAAGGAAGAGGAAAGGAAAGGAAATTAAAACTCCATGTGGGACAAGTAGCTGAGGGCCTGTTCTGAATTCTCCTTGTTTTTCATTCACCTTCACACAGGCTCCTGAGCTGTGGCAAGTGCCCTTTCTTTGAGTTTCAGCAGTATTAACAATCTCCATGGCAACCACCAGTGCACATCTGCTATACCACACTGCAGCATCTCTGGCTCAATTCTCAAGTTGCCCTGGTGTCAGACAGGGCATGCCATGTGCACTGGTGGGACGAGACCCTGCCTTGGGGAATCTTTCAGCTGACTGAAGCTGGCTCTAATCACCACATAATATGAGCGAACAAGATCACAGGGAATATGATCTGCCTGCACGAGGCAACGGGATTCCAGGAATGCGATTTATTTTTTCATTTTCTTTTTCTTAAGGGTCTTTGTTGGTTAAAAGCAAAGAGGCACTAGCTATCTAACAAAAAAGGATTAATTTTCAAGTAGGTGCTACAATGTTTCAAGTCACTGATTTGTTTAAAGCCTGTGCCTCATACACCTTTCATTAAGGAATCTATTCAAGAAGAAATGCAAATTCCTGGGGTTTCCATCTGGGTCTTCTAAAGAAAATGGATATCTGGCACATTAGCCAGAATATGGAAAGGCAAGACAAGGATTCATGGAGTTTCATTGAAATTTTTATTCCTCCTGCAGAGTCTCGGGAAATTCCCTTTTATACTCAATTTTCCCAAGATTAAAATACTTTATTCTAAGGCACTTAGCCCCAGATCACAGAACAAGGTCTTAGCAAAACTTAATTAATATGAGGAATTCAAAAGAGAGATAGTTGCTGCAGGTTCCATTATTGTGAAACGAGGGACCGAGCGCCCTCTGCTGCCGCTACTAGATCAGTCTCCCCATGTCTTGAAGCCCATGCTGCAGGTTCACTTCTGTTCCCATGCACTTTCACAAAACTCTGGCTTAAAAGACATTTACTGATTGGTAACAGGAACAAGAGATCCAGGTAACAGTAGACAGGAGGCTAAAAGTAACAGTCCTCTGGAAAGCCACGCAATCTTGGTTATTATTAGTAACAGCCCAGGAAAGGGCTTGGGAAAATTCTAGTGCTGACTCCAATATAAAGACAAATTAAAGGATTAAAAGCGAAAAAGCAAATTTGCATTTCCACTCACATTCTTTCATAACAAGTTTTCTACGTGAACTCACTGATTAGTATATATTCTAGAACAGCAAGTTTAAAAAAAAAAAAAACCTTTTTCTTAGACTTAAGTCATAGCACTAATTTTCGACTTCATTTCTGAATTTAGTTTGAACAAAGACAGTATTGCGTTTACATGGCGATGTGCAAAATACACTTTTGAACCTCTAAAAACCTAATTATCATAAAAATAAAATTACAGATGAAAAAATCAAATACACTAAACATTACTTGTGATTTTCTCATATAAATAATGGCAACCTACATTTACAACTTCAAATACTTAGTTCAGCTTAGAGTACAAATTAACTCGGCTAATGATACAGAAATTGTGCTTCTTTACTACAAATTAACTCCTTCCATAATGTCTAATTGAAGACAATGATCACAATACACTAGATAATAATCTATTAAAGTTCAATGCATAGTAGATTCAAATTCCACATCACAAACTGCTCTGAGAGCTACAGACATTTTCACAACTTCTTAAGGTCAGTGCCAATGTTATCTCCCATGAATGAAATTAAAATTGATCAAGAATTATGAACAGACTGGGACTAAGGGCACAAGCCTTTAATCCAAGCAATCAGGGGACAAAGGCAAAGGCAGAAAGAGGCTGGGTTCTTTGAGTTTGAAGCCAGACCCTGTCTCAACAAACAAACAAACAACAGAATTAATGAATGGGGACTGGAGAGATGGCTCAGTGGTAAAGAGAAATGCCTGCCCTTAAGGAGATGGAGGTTCAATTCCCAGCATCCACATGGTAACTTATAACCTTCTCTAACTTCAATTTCAGGGGATCTGATGCCTTCTTCTGGTCTCCAACAGGCATCAGGCACCAACGTAGGGAACTTACATGTATGTGGACAAAATACCTACACACAGAAGATAAAAGCAAACAAATTTTAAAAATAAGAATCAAAGAATCAAAATCAAATTAAGAGGAAAATGAAACAAGAGAGATAAATATCTGGTATAATATCATTCAGTTGAGAAACAACAAAAGAATCTAAATTTGAACTATCTGTATCTGACTTAGTTACTGAGCTCTGCTGAACAACAATGAATAGAATTGTATCCTGTGAACAGATTCAGAGAAGTGGACTATGAATCCAGTTCCCTTGGGGAGTGGTGTATTATAAAACCTCTGGTTACCTTGTATGAGTTCTCTTCAAACTGTCAGACCGAAACCATGCCCTTTTTAGAAGCAAGCACCATAATGTCCCATCTCCTATGTCTTTCTTCATGATATATGATCATTTTAGAATTGAAGTGAGCCAGCATGACAGACAGAAACCTAGCTCAATGATAGGACACCAAGACCAGTGCATAGAGTAATCTCAATGACCAAGTTCCACAGCCTCACAGATAGCAGCAATTAGCAGGTCATGGTGTGTGTTGGAGTAGAGGGGCATAAGGGGTCATGGCTGTGGGCAATTGTGTATGGAGAAAGCTACAAAACTACCAGGAAGGATTAGCTACTATAGCCTATTCTGAAGTCACTTCAGCCAGTGACAGTGGGAGATACAGTGTGAGGAGCAGAACAGCCCAGCATTAGCTGCTATGAGCAGCATGGGTCCTGGGTAGAATGGTACCTCTGCTCTGTGTGGGACTGAGCCCTGGGAAGGCTATGGATGACCACAGGAAGGAAATACCAAAGGACACAAACTGAGCAGCTGACTGGAGCTTGCCACTGAAGCACAGAAATGGTGATAGTAACGGTGGCAAAAGCTAAGGACGGGCATGACATGTTCTCTAGTGGGCTCCTGGAGGACACTTTTTGAGGACCCAGAAACTTGAAATAATAGGAATTTAGCAAAGTCTGGCAGGAGATTTCCAAGTATTTTCTACTGGACAATGCTTGGGGAAGGAAGCTGTGAGATGCCAGAAAATGCACACATCTACATTGACAGATACAAATTCCAGATACAGAATTCCTCAACTCATCACTCTAATAACACATGGTCCACACACTACTTTACAAATAATATAACCACTTTACTCTTATCTTACTACTACTTTGCTATACAGGACCAGGACCTGAAGCATCCTAGGCACCATAATCGTGGGAGCAGTGCGAATAATTTGTTAACTGTTAGGAAATGAAATACACTGTTGGTTATGCAGATTGTAACATATTCCACAGACATAGAACAAAGATCAAACCCTCATATTCATAATGGAGGCATTCCATTTTATGAATGAATGGCTCTTTGAAGTAGATCTAAAGATTTCTGGTCAAACTGTACTTCAGAAAATAGGTATCCTTTCTATAGAATTATGGTTTCTCTTTAAATAGTTCCTTTTTAAAATACAAAGCACTTGACGAGACTATGAAAAGGACTTGCATTCCTTTAATAAGATAACAATAATACTTCACCAGCACACAAATCCTCCTTTGATTTCATTGTATGGTTATTTTTTTCTTGCCAGTCAAGAAAGAATGGCTCTAATTGGCACACCTGAAAATCTTAAACAGACCCTGTACTACACATATTTAATTTCCTCACGCTTTGGAAGATTATTCTGCAGTGCACTGCAGGATGATAAATGCCACTTAGAGAATCACAGCTTTGATACTGCTGGCATAAAGGGCTTTGATGACTTCCTCGTGCTTATAAATGAGTTTACTTGGGTGTATGCAATACATCACCAAAAAGTTCAGGTTTGAGAATTTCATAGGCCTTCTACAAAGGGCAGAGAAGATGCCCTCTTAGGTCCCTCTTAACTAGTATACTGTGACTATGGGCTCAAACTACTAGATTCTCTCTCTCACTAAGGAAAATGGCTGATCACCACTGCATCAAAACATATTTCATCTAGTAAGATTCTGAAGTTAACCACATTAATAAGGACTGGAACATCTTGAAACAGAACTCCTCGGTCACTTGTGATAATATTCGGGTAAAAACAAAATACCTATAGTCATCCAACTTACTATCTAAATATCACAGAAACATAAGAATAAAGGCATAAGATATCTAAGAAGCAAAACTTTAACCCAACCCCATTCATTTTACTGATGGAGAAACTCAGAAGTCTAGGGAATGATGAAGACGACAACAATGACAGTCAGTGATTATTTTATCGAACTAATATTTGCCAAAAGGCAGCTATATTCCCCAATTTCAAGCATTTTACATATACAAACAGCTATAATTTTTTCGAGAACCTCTAAGAGATAAGCAATATATTGTATCAATTTTCTTAGACATGGAAACAGAAAACAAAGGAGGTTAATTCATGACCCCACTGCTATCTCCATCCAACAAACAGCAAGTGGGGAAGCAAGGGTTGGAACCAAGCAATGCAACTCCTCAGCCCCATAGGAAACCAGGAGAAGTCACAGCCCTTCAAGCAAGTATACCAAATCAATACAGTTAAATTAACATCATCACATAATGTAAGATTAAACGGGACAAGCAAGATGGCTCGCTCAGCAGGTAAAGGCATTTGTTTTATGGCCTGAATTTAGTTTCTAGAACCCACGTGATGGAAGGAGAGAACCAAATCCCAAAGCTGTCTTCTGACCTATATGTATACACCCTAACGCATGTGTACCACATACATAAAAAATAAGGATGAACAAGAGAAAAAGATTGAATGTATATTTCAGATTCTATAACAATATATTTTGAAAATTTTCTGTGCCAGGTACCAGATGCAGACAAAAGTTTAGATGGACATACTAACTTTACAGAAGCTATCTTCTTCACTAGGCATGGTGGCCCATGCCTTTAATCTCAACACTTAGAGACAAAGGTAGATACATATTTGAGCTCCAGGAAAGTCAGTGTTATATAGTGAGGTTTTATCTCAAAATAGAGAGAGAAAAACAGAGACAGAGACAAAACGAAAGGTAGGAAGGAACCAATGAATGAATAAAGGAACAAATGCAGGAAGGAAAAAAAAAGAACAAAATGAATTAAGCAAAACAAAGAGCTAAGGGGAGTCTACCCAAGGACTACAAGTGTCTAAAGAAAGAAGCAGACAGTAAATCCTGTAGTTCATGGGCACTAAGCTCACAAGAGAGGCATACAATCTGGTCAAATCCAGGCCTCCACAACCACAGTAGTATTTGGTAACAGTTCTGTAACAGTTCAACCATAAGGAAATCCAGTGCCCTGTGCTTAGAGGGCAGGAAATGAAAGAGGAGAATGTCATGTCTAAGTGATACCTGCTGCTTCATGATGAAGATACTTTTTCCTTCTTTATTATATATCACTGAGCCCAGTGTACCACAGGAAATGTGCTGCCTCCAAAGTAAAACCAATTCTCAATACCTCACGATGAGAAAACTCAACCATGAAGTAGCTAAGGAATTTGTCAGATGCCCTGGAGGGAGAAGAACTTACTGAAAAAGATGACTGCTGTGCTAGAATATGTCAAAATGGGAGGAGGACAGCTAATAATACTGAAATTTGATATTTTTAAAGTACATCACAGAGGAATATTTCATTACGATCTCAGAACCACTGTGTTCAGAATGTAAGAGTTCTCTGTGAAATGATGAATATGTGTGATAGAACATGTTAATTGGTTTAATTTAGCCATGCCATTGTGAACATACTGTATTGTGTATCATAATTGTGCATGACTTTATTTATGAGCTAAATAAATGAATAGAAAAGAAAAAAAAAGAGTTCTCCATGGAAATTTTGGACAAATATGACCTTCCAATTGTAGGGTGTATGGGAGTCATAATGGGAACTACTTGAGCAAAGGTCATGAAGACATTCTCAGAAACCAAGCAGACAGAATAGGGGCTGCTGGAGAGTCATGGGTGACATAACCTCATTAAAACATTATTATCCAATGTTTAAGATATCCAGTTAAGTACAGCAACTGAGAAGTTGAGGAGTGATTCTTCAATTACTAAAAACTTTATTACTGGTATCTCATTGTCCCTTCACAAACCTTCATTTGTATCTCCAAGAAGAAATCTGCAACAAACCAAAGACTATGTGGCTATCTCTATTCTAGCCATGAAAGTCACAGGCTATGCTTATAAAGAAAGATGTCACTACAGTATATGGCTGTCCATGTGCTAGGATTCAAAGAACCCAGAGAGGAGCTAGTACCAGTAGCTGACTCAAGATGGCTCCATTACCAATGCTAATGCTTCTCAAGGCATGTCTAGATACGATACAACATTGGAGATGTCCACAGAGTGGCACAGGCATATGAAGACAGGCTCCATTTTGACCTAGAATGAGGACAGGAATGAAAATAAGGAGGCTGAACCAAAGCTTGTGACGATGTGGATGTGAGATGCAGGCTGCATCTTTGTGGATGAGTAAAAACTGAGGGGAGAAAAGGACGAGTGGCAGAAGGAATGATCTGAGATGGTCTGCAGGACAGAGATGGGGGACATTCAAAGAGTCACACAGTTTCCAAGAATCATTAAAGGAAAAACAAAACTAAACTCTGTAGGAGTTGTATGTGAGGTGGGAGGTTTCTTATGAGGGCCACCATGTCACCTGATTCTGGAGTCTCAGTTACTCAGAGGCCGAGAAAAAGCAGGTTCTTGAGCGTGGGAGCTTAGGCTGGTCAGGGCAAAACTGTGAAACCTAACCTCTAAACAGAAAAAGAAGCATGTCTATCCTGCTGCGTGTTATTTGCCATAGGGTTGTGGAGATGCATTGACAATAAAGTTGATTCCTATATAATGAGCAATTTGAAATCTCAAGACAAGCATCTAGTGTGTGTGTGTGTGTGTGTGTGTGTGTGTGTGTGTGTGTGTGTGTGTGTGTATGGTTGAGAAGTGCATGTGTGTATTCACATGTGTGCAGGTATACATATATGTTTGCCTGGGTGCATACATATCAATGTCAGGAGCTGTCTGCCCTACTTTTTCTTTAATGTTTTTTAGATTGATTTAGTTTAGTTAATGTGTATGAATGTGTTGCCTGCATCAATGTATGTGAACAGCATGTGTATGTGGCGCTAGAAGAGTACAGAAGACATCATTACAACCTTTGGAATTGAGTTATGGGTGCTCGGGAGTCACATGTGGGTGTTGAGAACTAAACCATAAGAGCAATAAGAGCTCTTAACCACTGAGCCATCTCTCCACCCACACCTTGATTTTTAAGATTAACTCTCTCACTGGGGCTCAATGATGAGGCTAGGCTGACTGGCCAAAAGGCTGCAAGGATCTGCCTGCTTCCACCTCCACAATGCTGAGATTACAACAAAAGCCAGCACGTCTGTCTTTTTTTACATGAGTCCTGAGGCTAGAACTCAGGTCCTCATGTTTGGATATTAAGAACTTTAACAAAAGAGCCATTTCCCAGTCGTGTGTGTGTGTGTGTGTGTGTGTGTGTGTGTGTGTGTGTGTGTGTGTGTGTGTGTGTGTTAGAGAGAGAGAGAGAGAGAGAGAGAGAGAGAGAGAGAGAGAGAGAGAGAACATGCTTATGACAAGATAAAAGTAAAAAAAATAATATAAATAAACTTTTAGACTTGAGAAAAAAAACCTCAATGCTTTCAAATGATTCTGACAGATGACACACACATAGATGACACAGATACTGAGACAGAGACAGATACAGATGATACAGATACAGATAGAGATGACACAGATACAAAGACAGAGACAGATACAGATACAGATATAGATGTCTAAAGGTTTTCTACTGGCACTTGAGGAGATGTGGGCACAGGCCAGATGGGGCTAGAGATGAAGAATCAGAAGCATATCCAACTCTGTGCAGCTAAAGGGAATAAGACACATAAATTCAATGCCTTCCAAGGGGTCTTTCCAAAATCGTAAGCAAGAACAAGAAGGCAGGTAGGAGCCAGGCTGAAGCTTTGGTTTGGGTTAGAAGCCAATGAGCAGACTGCTGTGGGGTCCAGGCCCAGGTAACTCTCAGTGAATGTTGCAATGAAACAAGGAAGCAATGTGGACAGCACAAACTGTCACCAGGAGGCTTCTACTCTGACACCCGACTCAGGCTTACTGTGAGACCATCAACAAAAAGGTTGCATGGTCTGTGTCTGAGCATGCCCACAGGATGAAGTCCTCAGCATCATTTCTCTTTATTTTGGTTTTGCCCTTTTGCTTTTTAATAAACGAATCTGACAGATAATCAGTGTCAGAATGGATTTGTCCAGGAATGTCCCACAAATCTACTGCTTTTAGGAGGGCACCACTTAAATTCTTTCTAAGAGATGACAAAGTACTTAAGATGCTCACAGGCTCCATCTACTAGGTACTGAATATCCATCTACCCCATCTACATAGAGAAGCATTCCTGGTGTCTAAACTATGGCCCTCATGCTGCAGTATGAACAATTCTTCTAGTTGTATTTTCAAGGATATTTGAAGACATTCTCTTCAGGAAAAGGTTTCAATTTTGCTATTTTCTGCCTGTTCAGGCTATGTCAGCTAAACAATTACATTGCTGATCTGTCTAAAACAAAATAGTTTCTTTCCACTTTTAGAAGATCCTCATTTCTGGCTTAGTGCTGAGGTTAATTTTAATTTTTTAAAAAAACATTACAAGATGTTGACAATTTCATAGTTACATGAAAATAATATATCTCCATAAAGAAAACAGGTGTGATAGGTTGAGAAAGAGCTTTACACAATATTAAGAAATGTTTTCATCGGTGACAACAAAGGTAAAGAGTATGTTCTAAATCTGGCATGAACAAAACATCCTGGCAGGTTTAGGAAAGCTTAACTATGGCAAAGAATCACTCTTCCTTTACAGATCCCTACATGTGGGGAGGACTCAAGGACTTCAAAGCTGATAGAAGTCCAATGCTCCTGGTGACAACAACCAGCCTGTTCCACCAGATTTGAAGATACTGGCCTGAAAGCAGGTCAAGGTTATGACTATCCAACCAGAGAAGTGTGAGGTCAGCACATAAGGGAGCCAGCTGTGGAGGAGGCCAGCTGCTCTGCAGTCACAGCCTCTCTGCAAGCTCAGTAGGGTAGCAGTGTTCCAAACTGTTCTGTCTATCCCAAACAGAAACCTGGCCCCTTAGCAGGACTGCCTTTTCTTTGCATATATAGGAAACTTTCGCCAGCAGATGCTCATTAAAAACTGCTGACTAAGGGAATACATTGGATACTAAGTTAATAAAGGAAGAACTGGACAATCACTAGAGAAGCAACCCTAAAGGTTCCAGGTGTTCTACCTGGTCTAGGTTACAATCACATTAAAGAAAGATGCAGATGAACAGTGGGTCGGGGGTTAAGCCTTGGTCACTGTAAAGCGCCTCCCCTGAGTTCCCAGTGCTCGGAGGACTCTAAAGGGCTCCTCTTATGTCTAATATAATGGCATATCAGCAACATCTTTTCTTACCTTGAATAAGACCTTTCTTAAATTACCATTACCAAAAGAGGGGAAGAAGAAAGCCAGTGATGTAAACTATAAAGAAAAGGGAAGCAGCCAAGGGTTGAAGACACTGAGAGACTGTACCACCAGAACCAGCAACATGGCTCTGTGCACAGAAGCAACAGGAAATGGCACGTGTGACTAGCCATAACCCAACACGTGTTTAGAAAATAGATCTGCTCATAAATAAAAAATGGCTGAGCCAGCTCTGCAAATGCTGCTTATATATTTACAGCACAGGCACATTAAACAAAACCTGCAGATAATACGTATTATTAAAGTTTATCACACCCATTATTGTTGTAGATTTTTCCTGCAATATTTTCAGTAGGGGCATGATCAGGTAGCAGTGCTCTTTTCTTTTCCTAATAAAACAAAAGCAAAACTACAGAAACCACACAAATCTGAAGAAAGAAATTTTCCAATTATCAATTTTGAAAGGTTGCCAAGAAAATGGGCCCAACACATGGGTGATGGAGGGCCCATATCAATGTATCTAATGTATGGTTTTCAAACTTTTGAACCGAATGAGGTCCCCCAAAACTCTCAGGAGACCTCAAAACCTTACAAAACTAAACAATAGATTTTGCAAGATAATAGAGCACAAGATCAAGATGTAACATTCAATCCATTCTGCCTACCAGCAAAGAGAAGCTATAAAATATGATTCTAAAAGAAACTTTGCTCACAACACCCTGAAAAACAGTAAAACACCCAGAAATAAATTTCTCAAATAAGTACTTGTGAAAACTACAAAATACTATTGACAAAATGAAAGCTGATCAAGTCAAGGTCCAGATTTAGCAGACAAAGTTTTCCTGGTAAAACCTCACCTGTTCTCCAAGCTGCTCCAGCTGCAGAGCTGGGTCACTGTGACAGTATGTGTGGATCCCAGAAGAAAACATTTACCAACCTCAGAGCCATACACACTATAATGTGAACTCAATACTACTAAGATGAAAACTGCTTTAACATTACCTACAGATTCAATAGCTGGCAAGTTTGGTTTTTTGTTTTGTTTTGCCTTTTTCTAAAATTGGCAAACTGATTCTATAATCTGTACTGAAACAAAACACTTTCAAACTGCCAAAAATCAAATTTAAAATGAACAACAAAGTCTGAGAAGTTAGATTACCATATTTGTATCATGCTACAAAGCTTTATAATCAAGACTGAAACTGCTATATGTGTGGCGTGGGTTTTCCCCGAAAACATCAAAGCAATCCAGCAGGGGAAGACTCTTAACCATTTCACCAAGTAGCACTCTACAAAGGGGCCTCCGAAGAGATAATATCAAGCCTTCCTTTACACCAGGCACAAAATTTAAATCAAAATCATCTTATGCCTAAATATAAGAAATAATACACTTCCAGAATCTTAACAAAAAGAACATATAAATAATTAATATTAGGACAAAAAAACAATAAAAATTAACACAATAGTTGAGCAGACATCCCCCCCCCCCCCGAGAAGCTACACAAGTGGCTAAAGAACATGTACGAAGACGCTTTCTGTCCTCTTGATGAGGAGGGTGCTAAGTTACTATAACAGTGTTTACCGCTATATGCCACTGAAAGGCTAACATTAAGATGTCCGTCAGCATCAGATGTTGGTAAGGAGGCAGGGAAACTAAAGTGCTCACATTTTGAAGGTAGAAATCCAGATGTTTTTGTTGCTTTTGAAATTTTTTTTTTTTTTAACAAAGCCAATTGTAAGTTTGCTAAACAACCAAGCAATTTTCTCTAAGGAATTACTAAAAAGCAAAAATCATATGGCCCCACAAAAGCCAGCCATAAATGTCCTAAATGTCCATCTCATAGGAATAAATAAAGAAGAAAATAAGATATTCACGTATTATTCAATGATATGAAAGGAAGAATGACTGAGATATGGTAATAAGATGGACCACAAAACTGCACTAAGTGAAAAATGCCATAGAAATGGTCCCATTTACATACTACGTGTAGAAAAGGCAAAGTTACAGTTACACAGAGTAGTTCAGTTTTTTACTAGGGCTGGGTGTATGGGGATAAGAGTAAAGGCCAACTACAAATGTGCAAGGGGTAACTTTCTGGGATGATAAAATGTTCTGAAACTAGATTGCATTGATTACTATAAACAAAACTCCAAAAATGTACTAAATAATCCTTAAAGTATACTTACATATATGTACAGGTGTTTTGCCTACATATATGTCTACATACTACACATCCACAAATATGCTTAGTGGCCACAAAAGCCAGAAGAGGGTATCAGGACTCCAAGAAGTTATAGCTGATTGTGAGCCACCAAGTGGAAGCTGGGAATTGAACCTGGGTTCTGGGAAAGAGCAGCCAGTACTTTTAACTGATGAGCCATGTCTCTTGACCATAGTGGGAAACATAATACAACTGAAATTGTTCTCCAACATAGCTGTAGAGTGTGGTAACAAATTACTAGAAATTAAAGTTTTCAGAATTCCAAACACAACAATGTCACATCCTCTCTCAGAACAGCATGGGGATAAGAACCATCAAGACAGAAGAGTGAAAACACACACACACACACACACACACACACAGAGAGAGAGAGAGAGAGAGAGAGAGAGAGAGAGAGAGAGAGAGAGAGAGAGAGAGAGAGGACACAGAAACAGAAAGTCAGACGACCTGGTGTGCTGTCTGAGGTAGTATAGTACCTAATACCCATTCCCATTCCTCTCTGTCCTTCTAAACTGCAGAACTTCCCAATAACCAGGTTCATTGAGTAACTTAATTTCCTCCTATTAATGACAGCTGAACAAGTACAGGATGCTTCTGCAGCTTTTGCTTTCTCTACTGGTCAGCATGGCACAATGGGAAGAGGGTGCTGTTCTAAGAAGGCTGCCACTTCTCATCACCAACAGCATGGGTATCAGAATGTTAAAAACTGCAACGGGTTCTGACCCATCACCTCAGCTATAGCAGTCCTTGAGAAGAGCAGTCACAGGGAGACCTCATGATTTCCTCTAACATAGTGAGTTACAAGAAGCAATATAATTGCTGGCTGGCAGCTCTGTAGCTCTCAGTCAATCCAGGACACCTTGACTCAAGCATACACCTTTTTATCTTCTCCAACTGAAGCAATGCAAAGGAAATAAGCTATAAAGAAAGTCACAAAAAACAGTGTATCCCCAAAAGAACACAGCAAAAAGGACACCATATGGCAAAAGCAAGAAACCAAGATGGCAGCTGAGAGTCCGATATGGAGATGAACCATCCCAAGAAGGAGCAGGTTCTCAGAATGCTTTGAGGACATCAAATAGCAAGAACGGTGTAGGTAGGTGGAAAGAGAGTGGATGCAGACTGTTGGAAGGGCATGATTCTGAACGGCTGAAAAACTTAACAGAAGAAGAAAATAAACAAAAAAGACTAGAGTTGCATAGAAGAGAAGAGGCAATAACAGTTTTACCTATGGATGGTATTCAGTTTAAATACTGGTGTATCCCAATTTAGCCCACAGCTCCAGCAAAGTCGGTGGAATGAAAGGGGTTGTTATAGTGTGTTAATGTGAAGAAAGGGTTAAATATCAATTAGGTTCATACTGTAAGTCATAAGAGAATATTGAAAAGAAATCAAAAGGTAGTGGTGTGGGTTAATTAGAGTGACAGAATACAAAGACTCACCATAAGAACAGTGGTTCTCAAAGTGTGGGTCAGGACTGCTGAATAACCCTTTCACAGGGATTGCCTAAGACCACTGGAGAACAGATGTTTACATGATTATTCCTAACAGTAGCAAGATTATGGTTACGAAATAGCAATGAAAATAATTTTATGGTTGGGAATCACCACAATGTGAGGAACTTTATTGAAGGGTCACTGTATTAGGAAGGTTGAGAACCACTGCTCTAGGAAATGGAAATGGGGAGATGGGAAGGCATCAAAGGAATGCAGAGCGATAATTCTGCTAAACGTCATAGAAGTGTTTCACTCTGTAAACCAGACGGAATAAACATTAACAGAAGGAGAAAAATTTTCTTCTGTAATACAAAAATTATAAAAAGGCAGAGACATGAACCCTCTGAATCATTCTATGGCCAAGACCACAGTGCTCAGCACAGCTGTTCTTCCTGCTCTTAGGTACATCAATGTAGGCAGAAAGCAACTAGGCACATCCCATTCTTGTCTGTAATGGTGGCCCAGTTACTGTCAGCCAAGAAAGAAGCAGACAAATGAGAGAGAAGCTCAAAAACAACTGTGCCCAGGGAAGATCAGGTGCAAAAGGAACATGTTCTTGTAGTAGGAAAAAGGAATCTCAAATAGAAAAATCATACATTGATTTTCACAGGTAAAGCATCTAAAATAACAACATCCTCTTACTTAAAACAGTTGTTAAATACCAACATTTTCAGCTGAATTCAAATGTGTCCATGAGGTAGCCAAGAGTCAACACTTCCAGAAACACCTGGAACAGATTGGCTTGTCATAATAAGTAGCATAGATCTAAGGTTCAGATCTGCCACTGTACTGTACAGAATCCTGATTCCCTCCATTCCCTCCCCATCCTCCAATGACACAGATCTGTTAAACAATACAGGTGATAAGTCAATGCTAAAATTTTATTCAGAGACAAATTATGGAAACATACCCCATATAGTCAACTCAACATGTTTCATGCATTAATCTTTAAAGCAATCTGAAAGAATAAGGCTAATGCTTCTGTAAGAAGAAAGGAAAATAAAAAATCCCACCTCTATCTGCATTAAAATTTATTTTCAGGACAGAATCACACCATTTACACAGGACTGGCCTTTCGCCCCACAACAGATAAATTTGCACTTGCCTGAGCAAAATTTCATTCTCCCCACAATCAAATAGCTACCAGCATGTTTTGTGAACACTATAAATCTGCCCATGTTGATTCATGAAATGAAAAATATCAAGGGAAATAAATAATCCTTTACTCCCTGCCATGCCCAGGAATAAGAACCTGCAGACATACTGAGGAAAGAAAAGAAGCAATAAAAGGTTGCCCTTAGCAGGCGTCTGGATGGGACTGCAGCCTCCGCAGCATCCATGTGTGCCAGGAGTTATGTAACTGAGGACTCACAGTCTGATCGCTAGGTAGAAAACAAGAGTTCTGGTTTTATGTTCTTAATTATTCACTATCATTAGCAACTGTGGGAAGAGCTGATCACCTCTTGTTCTTTCTATTTATGAATTAATGTGCAGTTAGAGAGTCCCTGGATCTGGTTGGTCAAGGAGCCAGAGAGCATGCCTCTTCTTGGCCTACAACATCACTAAGCCCTGAGCAAGGAGACCAGCTTCTGCCCACCCAGGTTCCCAGCATCCCTGGGCCCAACAAAGCTTCCAGTATTCTAACTACTGCACAATCAGTTCTTGCCCAAACCTTCTTCTGACCAAGTTGAGGACGTATTTCCAAGCTTTCCAGGCCATATTCTAAATAATTACAGAACACCAAACCCAGACAGTTCCAAGGAGCAGAAGGCAGAGGCAGGCTGAATGGAGCCAAAGGTATGAGAGCCAATGGGATTTGGCCATAGGAGCAGATGTACAAGCTGTGCCTGGAGCTGATCAGAGGACACAATGGAATGGGAAGAGGAACAAGGGCAGCCACACAGAAGCCACGCCAGTTACTCAACCTAAAACTCCTTTTCTCCCCCTCAGTCATAGTCCCTGCAGATGCCAGGCAAAGCTGCCAATCTGAGGAGGCTTCCACCAAACAAAGCACAATCCTTACATGGGGTGTACACAGATACCTGACAACCCTTACATGAGCTGTACATGGCCACTTGGCTATCCCTACATGGGGTGTACATGGAAGCCTGACAATGCTTACATGGGGTGTGCATGGATGTTTGGCCATCATTACATTAGCCACTTTCCAATGCTGCCTACCCATTTTTTCACTAGCCTACCCATTTCTCATCTAGTTGCACCCCTTCATTCACAGAGCATTTAACATAAAAAATGTGAATATAAAATGATATTTAATAAAATATCATTAAGCCCTCCAAATGTTCCAAGAATACAAGACAGAAGAAAAGAAAGTTCACTTGTTAGCATTCTAATGTATCTCAAGGACCTGGGAGAGAACCTAGCACATAGTAGGTATAGAATCAATACTCATTAAATGAATGAACAAGGCTTGAGGCATGAAGGCAGTTGCTATCTGAGGATACAGTAATCCTAAATATCACCTCTAATTGTTTCCTTTTGTAACTAAAGAACTGGACTGTGGAGCTGTCAAAAGTTCCCTCGAAGGTCACAGTACAGCTGTGGAGGTGTTAGTGGGTTTAACTGGATCCACAACTCCTAATTGCAAAACAGAATGCTCCTTCTTCAATCCATATTCAGACCCTTGTACTTTCAATGCCCGATAATTAAGAGCAATGAAATTAGAAAGGAGGAGTTTATAGATCTCCAAAGAATTTTACTATAAAAATGATTAGAGGTGGGACTACACAGAATATCAAGATAATAAAAACAAATGTGAAGGATGGGTGAAACCACCTGAGTTTGGGTCAATGAAATGAAAGCCTTGTACTCTCAGTTTTGCTACACTGCTGCTTAGAATTCCTGAGATTCCCTCCATTACTCTGCTTTGAAATTGTTCAGTAAACCACATCAGACATTCCTCGACTAACACTCTCACAGTCTGGCCTTCCCTGCTGGCTCCCTGGAGACTAACACATACCCAAGCTTCAAAAATTCTCCCTTGGCACTAAAAGTGTATATATTTTGAAAGGCAATAAATAGAGGTTTGTGTCATCTTTGGAGTAGCGTTTTGGAATCTTCTCCAAAGATTTAAAAAATCAAAAAGCTGCTTGGTAACCATATGCAGGGTAAAGAACAAGTAACAAATAAGCAGTCCCCAAGACAGTTCTGATGACGGGGAGAAGGGAAACTCTTAGCAATGGTGATACTGTTTATAAACAACAACAACTGCAACACTTGAATCTGCACAACACACTCTGGGCACTGCTGAAGAGGGGAGGGGATCAGAGGAGAAATATCAACAAGACCTTTGTCCCCGTGGCACTACAGTGATAGAAAAGGGAGGCTAGAATCACAGACACTGTAAAGACATGATCACAGTTGTCATCCAACATTAATGCTCATATAGAAGCTAGAGAGGCAGTATGGTGGTGACCCACAGGGTCCTCTGACTGGCACAAGCCATTCTGGCAAAGAAGGTGAATCAAATGCTGTGCACGGGAATGCCACATGCCAAGGGGATGCTGGGCTTGTGATGCTATCTGGCAGTCAGGGCCAGAGCATAGCAGACTCTGGGGCAATGACAAGGGCCTATGAGCTGTGAGAAGGCAAATATCATGCATAGCAGATCACCTCAATGAGATCATCCCCTGAAAAACAATCCTTTATGTTTGCACAACAGAACAAACAGCTGGAAATGAAGCAAGGTTAATCAGGATGTGAGGATTAATAGATAGCGTAGCATTTAGGAATGACAACAGAAAATCCTGTCTGCAAGTCCAAAGAATGGATGGTAGATGCATTAATTCAAAACAGGACTAACACAACCTAAATCTAAGTATGTGAACAAAAGAATCTGGACCTTCCTATAGAAATAATAAGATAAACAAAGTAATAACATAAAGTTAATAAGGTGTGTGTGTGTGTGTGTGTGTGTGTGTGTGTGTGTGTGTGTGTGTGTGCGCGCGCGCGCGTGCGTGAGTGGTCACTAGGGCTGTGGGCCCCTCTGGTAAGGCTTACACATTTTGGTTCCCTGAGGCACCTGGCAACTTGTCACACACAATACTCACCAAGAACAGACTGGCAAAGGTAACAGACAAGTAACAAAGAATTTCAGATGTGGGCTATAAAGATAGTTCACAATTAATTCCATCATGTGTCACACCGAGAAAATCAAACCGTGGTTTCTAGAAAGAAGTCAGGGAGTGTTGGGAAGAATGCTCTGAATGTCACATCACTTGTATTATAAAATGTTCTGTCTTACGGATAAGGGAAATTTCCCTCAGCTTTCTGTGTCAAGAACGCTGTCTTCCCTGAAAGAGTTTTTATGTTGCAGACAATATAGATAGTATTAATGAATTGTTTCCCTCTTCACTTTACTATAGGGAAGGCAAATATATGTCTCTCTGTAGCAACACAGAGAAATGTGTCTGTTTGTTGCAAACTTGTAATAGCTTCATTATTTTCCTGTTCTTATTTCCCCTTTATCTCCTGCTTCTCATTTCATCCAGATATATCTATATCAAGAGATGTCACTGCCTCATAGCCTTAATGTATAAAATTGTGTATAAAGAATCTGTAAATAATATTTAAGCAAAGAATGCCTTAGAGCCCCACAATTTACTCCATAGTGCAGCCTTTGCTGGTTATTTTACAAACCAAGGCAGTTAAAGCACAATAAAGCTGATTTCCAATCAGAATATAGGGGTTGGCTCCCTGTGGCCCCTAAGAAAGCATCCAAAGAATGCCATGATCAGTTTCAGAGGTCTGCTTCCCACTGCTCAACTCCCTCCGCCCTTCACAACATCTGTTCACTGCCTGGGTCCCACCAGTTGTACTTCCCCAGCTCTCTGGAATCTATTTCCTCCTTTGACTTTCCATTGTCATGGCTGTAATTCAAGCTCTCATCCTTTCTCTCCTCAGTTACTGCGGATGCTCCTGACCAATATCCATCTCCCAGCTCTGCTCCATACAATCTGTCTTTCAGTCCACAAATGCAGCTTTGTGCCAAAATGTATCCATCCATCCACTCACTCAATAAATTTCTACTGAGAATCTACTAAAGGTTAGGCATGTGTGAAGACTTGGTGACAAGGAAATAAAGAAACCTGATCTCTTCTCTTAAATGTTTTGTGAATAGTGCAAAAGCAAAACAATAAACAACGCAGCACAGTTTGACAGGCAAACACTTAGAATTCCCAGGGTCCTGCTGGGATGTGCTGAACAGCAGGTGTGCTGCATACTCATGAGTTCCTTGGCCCACAGTGCAGCTCCAGGCAAGATGGAGGGAGGGTGGTGGTCCATGTCACTAACCCTAAGCTACAAAGACCAGTAAGGATGATCACTAGACCCAGATCAGCCTAGACAACATAACCAGTGTGAGGTCGCCTATCTCAAAACAGAAAAGAATGAGTGTCAAGCAAAGTAGGATGGACAGAAGCTGGGGAGGGAGGACCTAGCAGACTATTCTATTTTGCCATGATTCCTTTCTTACAAACAAAACAAAAAACCTCCAGTAGTGGCCCACTTCCAATCCTGAAACATGGATTCTATAACACCAGATGCAAAGCATTGCCCTGCCCAGTGTATTCTCAACTCATGCCCCATCACTATGTCTAGATTTTTCCTTAAAGACTGCAAGCAACTTGTATCCATAGTCAAACTCACTACTCCCCTCAACCAGTGTGTGACTCCCATCCCACCCACCCAGCCTCTGAACCTCAACCCCTAAGCCTATTTTTTTCAATACATTTTAATGTCACAACTATTAATTATGAATTAAGTATGGTTCCCACCTCCAGAGGTTGGAGCTTTGTAGAAGTAAAATGCAAAATAGCTATTATATTAACTATAAGATATGGAAGTGGCACATGATATGAATGTCTACAAAATAATTACTTTACTGCAATAAAAACATACAATAGGTGACCAGATGTTAGGGTCAAATACAGAATCCTGCAAATATTTTAAAAGAAAAGCAGCATTTAAACTAATCCTTGTTGGGGAAGTCAGTTCTAACCAATCAGAAGAAACAGCCAAGCCCTCACTGACTACTTCTATTTTCAAATCCCACTATGCCTTGACCACAGAACAAACTAAAAAATGAAGCATTTGTAAACATAGTAGATTCCAAACTAAAACATTAACCATGTGAGCATCATCCTTAACTATCTATTAGTCTTAAGAAAAATCTAGAAGAATTTTATACCAGCCCAGTGCTAATGAGACAAAAGTCCCTATAACCTCAGGTGCAGATTAGGATTGCCAATGAAACTGCAACTAGCCATTTCTCCATGAATTATAAAAAGCAAGCAATATGCTCCAAATCTCCAATTCTTAGGACAGTTCAAGAATCATCATAACTGACTTACTTGAGAATTAAATACTAAGTAGAACATGTTTCCTGGAGACAGGAATAATTGAATTTTCATGAAACAGAATGCAATGTTTGTTCATTCTATGTAAACATATACAGATTGCAAGCAAGGCTAGATTAATTCCTTCAAAGCACACTAGATTTCTACAAACATAATGAAGCTGTCTGGGGTAATAAAGCGTTGGAAGTCAACATTTGATGACTTTTTCATTCATTTCTGTATACCTGAAGTGGTGAGAGAAAAATGAGACAAAAATATAGGACTTTTATATGTAAATTAATACAAACTCTTCCAGGAAACACACGAAAAGCTCAGAATCAAAGGAAACTGCATTTGCATACAGAGAGATGAGCAAGGGCCTCAGAAGCTTGAAGTTCTGACAGCACCTGCAGTCAGGTCAGAACACTAAGTCACTACCAGAGAAGCCAAGCCTTTCCCAAATCCTTCCAGGAAGAACGATGAGGACAAAACAGCAATGTGGAAGATCTCAAGCACCTGCAGAGGTGATGACTGAAGATGTTGCCAAAAGGTATGGAACTGCTCCCCATTGTACCATGCATCACCAGAGTACTGCTGAAGAAAATGAGTGCTACTAACAAGGAGTCCAGTGCACAGCTTCTGCAGTGCTCAGCTCAGATAACCAGCCACATAGCAAGCTAGATTGGTTTTAATTTAATTGTGCAATTAAAAAGTCCAGTAGTCAAAGAAATGGAGCTGCACACAGACATGTTCAGATCACCTTCAGGCATACATGTTATCCAGCTAGTACAGACTACCCATCCACCAGCTACACTCCAGGAGACAGACATACCCAGGATAGCCTGTCCAAGGAGAGTCAGAATGATGGTCTGGAAGAGAGAGGGGCCAACTGGACATCATGTGTTTCACTCAGGGTACACCCAGGTTTTATGCAGCACACAGCCAGTGTGATTCAGTAAAACTCTATGGGAAGTAAGCTTCATGCTGCTTTAGGAAGTTCGGGTGGGAATTGGTCTCCAATGACTCCATCTAAAAACAACGCCTCAGCTAAGACAAAAATGCCGTGCTCATTAGTACATTTGGGCGACTTATGAAACAGAATGAGGAGGAAGTAGTATGGAACTTATATGGTTCTAGACTGCCCAAAGACCCTCTGTGTTCATCATTATTGGAAAAGTCACAACTGGAACTAAATTATCCTTCAATCTGTAATTCATTATCATGCTCAGACTGTTGTCTATTTGCATTGTCTCCTATAAGACACTGCCACTTAGTTTCCCCATCTGCCCATTGTCACTTTTACCCTTGTCCTACATGTATCTTACTAGACTTTCCACTTGGTCTCCTACTCTTTGGATGGGTTGTTATACTCACACCATAGCAAGACAAGAATCCCAACATCAATCTCATCTCATTGTCTCTCTACATAAGTTCTCTCAATGGATGGCTACTACCAGTAGAATGAGATATATTGCTTGTTTTGCATGCCAAGCCCTTCAAACACTGATCCTAGGGCTAGAGAGATGGCTCAGTGGTTAAGTGAGCACCTGCACAACAGGACACAGCCACCTCTAACTCCAGTTTCAGAGGATCCAATGCCCTCTTCTGACCCCCATGAGCACCATGATTGCATGTAGTGCACACACATTCAGACATTTATGCAGGAAAAATACCCATCCATACACATATAATAAGTAAAATTTTCTTTGAAAAACAAAACTGAAGAACTGGCCCTGTTTAGATGCCACCGTAGTTGACTTACTCCCCATGTCTGTGGATATACCCTAGCAGGTCACCCCAGAACATGTACAACTGCCTTCCCCTCCTTATAATACTCTGCATAGGGAAAAGTTCTGTGCATCAGAGCTATATGATCAGTTACTCAACCTTGCTGCTCACCCCCAGCTTGGAATCCAACAAAAGATGACTTTATACAACTTCTCCAGTAACCACTTTCTGTCTCAACTATTCCTACAGAACCATGGACACCATGGCTTCCTCATCATTCTCACTCCCAGACTGTCTATATCTCAAAGGCAGATACTTCCACTGTGCTGTGCCCAGCACCTATCACAGACCCTGTCACACAGATGCTCACTAGAAAGCTAGAGATTATAAAGGTAACAAAAAAGGGGTCCAGACAGAAGTTTCGAATATGCATGACAGACTTTGAGAGCTTTTCCTTAATACCCTTTAAAGCCCAAATGCTGTACTTGCATAGACAGGTACCACATACAACCTGACAAATAGGTATTCCAAATTGCTTATGTTGGTATCAGACACTTGTTACCCTAAGGACACACCTAGATGTAAAATTTTAAGAGTATCTCAAAGTTCATCACTCCTTTCCCAAAATGAAATTCTATCTTCTCCTTAGTATACTGTCAATGCAAGCCTTTTCTGTTTTTTTTTTTTTTGTTTTTTTGTTTTGTTTTGGGGGGGTGTTTTTGTTTTTGTTTGTTTGTTTGTTTGTTTGGGGTTTTTTTGTTTTTTTCGAGACAGGGTTTCTCTGTGGTTTTGGAAGCTGTCCTGGAACTAGCTCTGGAGACCAGGCTGGTCTCAAAATCAGAGATCCCCATTCGTTAACTCTCCATCTTATGGTGTCTCCATGAAAGGGTTTTGGCTTTTTATTTGGAGAAGGTTGTAGGAGGGAGATATGTGACCGGTTCCCTGGGCTAGTAGGCTTGGGAATAGCCGGGTACTCATCTTTCATTTAGGGTTACCTCTTTGTAACTCGGATGTCCTAGAGGCAAGTACACAGTATTTTAAACTCATCATTTTCCACCTTGAGAGCTAATAAACAACACTGTGTGCATGCATACGTGTAGAAACACCTAAAAATATCCAAATCCTAAAATCCCAATTGAGAGTCATAATTTTAAAACACAGCAAAAATTATGCTGATGGCAATACTTCACACTCTCCCACTCCCCAACGCAAGCATAGCATGCCATTTCATGATGGCACTGCTTCTAGCCTAAATTACAGAAATGAATATCGGGAAAAAGACACAAGAAAAGATCTTAGTAGATTGTGTTTATCCTCACAGTACCATAAATAATCCCTAAACCTCTAAAATTGCCTTTTTACAGGGGAGAAAATAAAATTTAGCCACTGGGAGCACATCACACCCGCCTGCAGAGCTGCCGAGATCCCATAAAGCAAGGGCTCCATAAATACTTTACATACAATTCAATTATATGAGCATTCTAGTTCTTCTATTTTGTTTTATTTCTGAGAATTTCTTTAAAGGGGAAAAAGAAACCTCCTTAACCGACCATATGTAACAAACTGCTCTGGTCTGCAATTTTCCACATAATAATACAGAACAAAATGTGAGGCCCAGTTGACATTTAAAAATGCTGGGTTATTTAGAAGATCATACTCTAGAATAGGAGAATTTAAAGGAAATCTAGATACACTGTCTTAGGCCACTTATTTTTCAGTGAAGAAACTTAGACTCACATGACTTGCCCAAGACCTGCAGCCCAGAAAGCAGGCCCCTGTCCTGATATCAAGACCCTTGTGCTCTCACTAACTATCTGCATTAGCCGAGATCACACCGAGCAGCTAAGAGGTCCCTTTCATTTCCACAATTCTGCTTCTATGAGCATAGAAAAAGAAGAAGAAAAAAACAAAGACCCTACCAATTACCATGAGGGGTAAGAGGCTCCTCTTGTGGATCCTGCCGTTCCTTCTGGATTTGTGTACAGGCACTAATAATGTGCCAGGCACTGTCCTAGAAACTCAGAATATCACAGTAATCAAAAGCAAGAACTGAACCTGCACCCTCATAAAGCAACTATTGTAGTGATTTCTGACTCTTTTACTTGTGACTGATTAAATTCAAATGTCTGAACTAACTTGAAGAGGATTATATCAGAAACACTCTGTGTTATCCAATGTTCTATCCAAAATATGTAATGTAATCAAATAAAACAGAAGAAAGATTTATTTTGGTAGCTTGAACTCATGTTTAGTTGGCCCTATGGCCTCTTGGGCCTGTGGTGAGGCAGTATCTCCTGGTGGGGTCACTTAGCAAAGGACTAGGACCCAACATCCTCTTCAAGGGCATGCCCACAGTGACCAGAATCCCGCCCCCAGGGTCCACCTCTTCAAAATTCAACCATCTCCTATATGCACCCTGGCCCTAGTATACTGGTCTCTGAGGAATATGTACCCAAAACCTAGCACAACCCATATTAGTAGCATGTAAAAACGCCTAAGGGAGCAACTCTCCAGATAAACTGCACTGCTAACTCCTGTGTGGCTCACAGAACCCAAAAGTACATCTCATACTGAGACAGTATTTAAGTGGCTGCTGAACAGTGAGAAGGAAATAGAAAAACTCACACTAATTTCAGCCATCTTTCACATTAAACTACAGAAGAAAGTAAGGTAGAAATGCCTGGAGGAAAAAAAAATGAGTAAAGTCTCCTAGACTTTCTGTGACATGAAATTGGAGAAGACAATCTCAAGACCTTGGTCAGCTGAAATGAACACACAATACAACCACCAAGTACATTTTGTTACTCAATAATGGCATTAGGCAACAAATCAGTACAAGGTCTCAGGACATGTAACAACCACCAGACATCTCTGGAGCAGGGCTTTAGGGTTGGTAACTGGACTAAGAAAACTCTATGAACACATAACTTTTGTGTTATGAACACAAAAGCAGCCAACTGCATAGGGAATGTTCACTTATTACAGCAGTAGCAAAACACTAGTCTGTCTTCCAACCACATCTACTGATATCCCATTGGCCAAGTCAAGAGGGCGAGGCCCAAATCAGCAGGATAGAGAAATATGCTCCTCCCACAACAGAAAATGCTTCAAATTCACAGGGCAACATGACAAAGGAAGGAGTAGATGGTTGGATGAAATTAGATTGGAACAATCTAAACAATCTAAACTGGCTAAATTAACAGACTTCTTACTTGGTACTTTTCAGTCCATTTCATCAGTTTGATCACATAGATGGGAAGGGAATAGGGAACTGAGAGGCAATTACGTTTTACAGTCACCAAATATACAAAACAATAGGTGATGAAAATAAGTGTCCTAAATGGGTTCTTTTCTTCATTTCCCCAGCATACAGTGTGCAGAAACTCATCTGTCAACACTGGGCATGCAGTACACAGCAGAAATGTTGCAAAATGCTCCCAGGAGCAAGCACATGCCCCAGTCTGAAGCCAGAGTTTGAGCCTTCACTTTTACACTAACAAGAGAAACACTGGAGGGTGATAGGATTAGAAGCAGAATTAGGGAGAACTAAAAACTCTACTAGGAAACACATCCAATTCCCTGCAAAAGGCATAATGGAAACCTCAGGCAAGCTCGAAGCTACAATTCCTAATCAAGCAAGAGTACCCTAAAACATACCTTCCCAGCCAGGAGAAACTGTCACAGAAGGTGGGACCAAATCCGACAGAACACTATGAGACAGAGGTGGATGCCAGAGAGGATTAAATATTTAGAATCCCAGCGTTGAGAATATGAATGATACGACAATAACATTAGAGACATAAAGCTACCAAGACTAAGCATGAGAAGCAGAGAGATGATCTGCATGGAGCTTGTCAACTTCCACCCACTCACATTTCCTGTAGAAGGGATTTTTTAAAGAATGATAGAGATATAAAGAAAACTAAAGCTACTCAAGGGAGAACCATATGTATTTCATATATATTTATATATTTATATATATATATGTATGTATGTATGTGCATATATATATTACTTTATGAACTAGCAACTAAAAAGAGAAGAAAGTCACAATCCTGTGAAATATAACACATACAAATAACAAGTGAATAATAGCTGAAATAAATGTAAAAAGTCTACCAATCAGCTTAGAAAAAGAAATGGGAAAATAAAGCCCAGTTGAAAATAGAGAGAAAAACTATAAATGTCAAACAAAAACATAAGAACGCGTTCAGCCATAATATGAATCAGGTAGCTGAGGACCACAATGAGCTATTTTTATAATCCCCCGATGGATGAAGCAGAACAAGGTTAGGTGCTGAAGATGACAGTAAGCAACAAGGGCTTTCAAGTGCAGTCTACAGGCAATACAAAATAGGCAAACCACTTTAGCAAACAATTAGATCGCTCACACACACATGCACAAAAATCCCTCAAGATGCTCCTGAAAACTGACTTTGCAATTGAAACTCTGGCCTGTCCATGCCTGGAGGGATAGTATATTCAGCATAAGCAATCAAAAGTGCAAACAATCAGATATCCTTTAAGAAGAAACAAACTCAGATATATACAGCCAAGTGAATTTACATAGTGTGAAACAAATGAACCACAACTAAACAACACTGGAGATGATTTCATAATGTCATACAAACAAATCACACAATTATATGCAGTGTTACTCCGTTGGTAAAAATGTACAACCAGGTTAACATACTGTGCAAAACCTTATGAAATCCAAGGTAGAAACAAAATGAAGAATAATGCATGTTGGCAGGAAGGAGAGAAAGAGAGGAATGAAGACATTGCCACAGAGAGAAATCCAGGTATTTTCAACAGATATGAAAATAAAAGTATAACTTGAGAAGAGAGAATTAAAAGAAAGCATGAAGATTCCTAGCATCCTTTCAAGTGGTATCAGAAAATCTGCTGACAAAAAACTACTGAAGCATGTTCAACCACACTAGTGACAGCAAAAAAAAAAAAAAAAGTATAGTAAAATAACATTGACACAAAATATCTCCATCGTTTTAAGTGTGAACGTAAATAACTGATCATGTTCAATGTTGCCCATGAGCACAGTTGGAACAGAAGCACTGCCAAATACCACAGGTGCTTTTTTCTTTGCAAGTGTTGACCATGTGCTTCATAGATAAAATGAGCTAACCCCAGACACATACAAAAGACGTACCAAAGGATACTTGAGTAGACTGCTTTCAAAGGCCCACCCATAAGGAGTGACCAGAAAGAAGTGACCACAATGCCAAGTTATTATGAACAAAGTTCATGCTCAGCAATGTGGAAGACATTCCTGCCATGTGCACATTGAACAAAACAGGATGAAACTCCAAGAGTGACTCTACTTTTACGAAACATGCGATTCCATACAGAGGCATGTAATAGTTACACTTTTTAATGTGATTAAGAGTTTGACATTTGGTTTAGGAAATAACTTTCAATCTCTTTTTTTATACTTTTTATTTCTGGTTATTGCAGAATACTGTTACATCAGAAAAGCTGATTATCTGTTTCAAAAAGGGAGGAAAACTATGTCCATATTTGAACAGACCTGTTTCAACAAGCAGTCTGAAAATACACAAAAATAAATGAGTGCACACAAGACTGACATATACCTGTGGGCTTGGTGGAAGGGCAGCAAGAGGGCCAAGCCTCAAAGCAGGGAAGAGCTTGGAGGAGGTGAAAGGAAGGGATGGGGTGGTGGCAGCCTGACTGAGCTCAGACAGCCTTCACTTCCTTTGCCTCAGAAGTACACTAGCCTGAACCGGGATTAATAATGCTGACAGACGAAATATGCAAGTGGCACCAACACAACCACGTGTTTCCATAACACTCACATACTTGTGTCATGTAACTGTCCTGTCACCAGGAGCATCTGCACAATCTCGCCTGCAGGTCACTTCAGTGTACCTCTCCCCCAGATTAAAAACAAAAGGCTCTGGGCATGTAAAAAAAAAAAAAAACAGCCAGAGGAGCACTATGGGAAGCAAGCCAGCCAAAAATTATGAAGGATGGTCAAAACCTGGCAATATGATCCACAGCAAGCATTTCTTGGCTGTTCTTTATTTTATTTTATTTTTTAACTTGTGCTATTTTTGCCCTAAAGGTGATTCCCAGCTGCAGAGCCACAGGTATCACAGGCAGTGCACACTTGAGAGAGACCTGTGTCTGTATGCAGAACTGAGGGTTTACATGAGTGGCACAGAGACTATCCCTCACAGAGGGTCAGGAAGCAAATTCTCTGAGTCTGTATGTGTAGAAAACCCTCAACCCAAGTGTCAGTCAAAATCCTGAGCAGCACACGCTCATACCTGTCCAGCAAATGTCAAGCAGACTGACCTGGAATGTGAGGCTCTTTCCCAGGTTTCAGACTTAGAAAAGTACATAGATCCATGCAAGGTACTCAAATCAGCACTGCAAACACACTGAGACGTGAATGCTGTGCACAGAAACACACCCAAGGTTCTTTCCCTTTTGAAATCCCAAATGTCACCACAGGATTACAACTGGACAAGAACACACATAATTCCCCTTCCTAGTGCCCTCACACAATACACAACCAGTACAAATAAGCAGAAAGGCATGATCCATTCCACACAAACATCCACACAAAGGGGCTGAAATTATCAGGCAGCATCTTTTTTTTTTCATATAAACAAGTTTAATGTAGTAACATGGAATGCAAAAGATTAGAATCATTGTTAACAATGTAATTTTACTTTATAAAATCATTAAAATAAATAAAACAGGACAATGATCAGAGTAATAGTACCACTATAATCACATTGAATAGAAAAGCTACTGTTTTAAGGATGTATAACAAAGGCAGTACCACACATTTTGTGACACAGATGCCCATGATAAAGAAACCAGGGTAAAAGTACCTCCACTGAGAGCTGCTCACTCACTGACGAAAAGAACCCTGGGTCTCTAGGTCTGTCAGGCAGTATCTTTAAGGTGACTGTTATAATTTTGCTCTCAGAACAATTCATTTTGTAAGAATGAAAATTCAGGCATTCTCAGCAGAAAATGGAAACTGTGAAACATAAGCAAATATCAATTACCAAGAAACAAAAATGTTATGGAAAAAAATGGTATTTGATGACCAGGGCAGCAAAAGTGAGATAACAGAGGATACAGGCAGTGAATATGAGGTTATTCCAAGGGTTAACCTGATCTGAAAGACAGAAGAGAACGAAAAGAGGAGGGAGAAGGAGAGAAAGGGATAGGGAACAGGAGGGCAAAGAGGGAGGGGAAGAGAGGAGAGGGTCCAGAGGTTAAGAGTTCATCCAGAGGTGGCTCAAAACGATCCGTTATGAGATCTGATGCCCTCTTCTGGTGTGCAGATATACATGGAAGCAGAATGTTGTACACATAATAAATAAATAAAATCTTTAAAAAAAAAAAAAGAGTTCATCCAGAGGACCCAGAATTGATCCCCAGCATCAACATATATCATGTCTTCAAACCATCTTTCACTCCAGTTCCAGGGAATCTAACGCCCTCTTCTGGCCTCTGCAGACACCAGGTATGCCACTGATGAACTTGACACAGGGCAAACAACCAAAACTCTCATACATATAATTTATTTATTTTTTTAAAACAAGGATCTCTGCGGACAAATAAAGAGGAAAAAGGGGTAGTAAAGTAAATTCAAAGAAAACTATCTAAAAATATGAAAACCACATTCCTGGAAATCAAGAATGCAAAAAACAAAAATCTTAAAAGTAGCTTAAAAATAAATAACACAAAACACTGTAGAGATGGACAATTATTGGGCAATTGACATTATTATGTTTTTTAATATAACATAGGCACAATAAAACAACATTGTTTTAAATCGCTAAGGCACAATACAACATTTTTTTAAATTGCTAAGAGAAAGGAAAAAGCCACCAATCCATAAGTCTGTGTTCAATAAAAATATTCTCCATGATAAAGTAGGGAGGTGTAAGGGATGTCCTGTATGCTGTGAATATCTGTTTCTCTTACTGGTTGGTGAATAAATGCTGATTGGCCAGGCAGGAATAGGCAGGGCTGTCAGACTAGGAATGCAGGAAAGAGGAAAGCACAGAGGGACTCCCCAGGGGGATGCCATATAGCTAAAGAAGGAGTAACATTCCACAGCTTTACCGGTAATCCCCAACTTGACAATACATAGTATAACAGAAATGGGTTAATAATTAAGAGAGAGCTAGCCAACAAGAAGTCTGAGCCACTGGCCAAATAGTTTATAATTAATGTAAGCCTCTGTGTGTCTATTTGGCTATGGGACCCTGCGGGACAGAAGCTCCATCTTCAGGTGAGCTCGATAAAGCAAGTCTAAGGAATTTATCAGCAGCAGATCAGCCTGTAAAAAATGCCATAGGAAAATTTACACACCAAGGGAAAAAAAGGTACAAAAAACTAAATACACATTGAATTATGAGGTTTTCAATGGAGCCAGGAATAATCAATGTAAATATAACAATAAAAAGGTAATTAAGGAGGAGGGATATACAATATTTTAATATAAATAAGCTTCAAGAAAGAATTGCCACAGATAAAAATGTGTATCTCACAAGGATGAAAGGAACAACTCCTCTGCAAAACATAACAGATGTAGAAATATACGCACCTAACAACAGTGCCCCAAAACATAAGGAAAAATTGACAGTATTTAAAGGACACAGTATAGAAGTCCATAATCACAGGAGAAGACATTTTTTTCTCAGCACTAATAGAATACTAAGAAGAGAAAAATAAGCAGGCATTGAAAAGGTGAACAACAATAGGCAATTATTTGGAAGTTAATGACACTTAGAGAATATTCTATCATGGATTCCTTCTCAAAAACATAACCATGTCCACCCAAAGGCTTTTACACAGACAGTTATAGCAGCTTCATACTTAACTGCCTCAAATTGAGAGCAATCCAAACATCCATCAAAAAATTGAGTGGGTAAGCAGATTGAAATGTATCTACGCAGTGGAATACTGATAAAATGAAAGGCAATGAACTAGTACAGCACTGACTGATAACATTAACAGAGGGAAAACTCAAAACTGCTGTATTCTAAGTGAAAGAAGCCATATATCAAGAATACATACTGACCATAGGACAGCAATTTCAGAACATAGTAGAAAAGGAAGGCTGAAATGGCAGAAGCTATAGATGGTGGCAAGACAAGGTTGGGGGTGGGGCAAATCACAAAAAAAGTCAAGAGCAAACATGTTGATGAAGAAAATACTATTTATCTTGACTGTGGTTATGACATAGTCTACACCAAAATTAGGGAAATATTCGATTTATCCCAAACACAGCATTTTCAAAGCATGGTGATAGAGTTTGGGAGGTATCAGTTCAGGGTTAGTTGGCTCAGTATTTTAGACTACGGGTACAGTAGCACCCCATGATAAGAACATGTGGTAGGGTACACTATTCACATCATAGAGGTCAGAAACAGGGAGGAGCCTAAATTCCCTGTAAGGGAATGTCCTCAGTGATCTAACTTCATTTCCAATACACCCCACATCTAACCTGGGGACCAATCCTTGAATACATGACTTTTAGGGATATTCTGGATCCAAATTACTATGTTGTAAGTTTTTACGAGGAAAAAGTACTTTTTATTATTTTTGTAACCTCCTTGTCTAATACCCTCTATAACATTTTTTTTTAATGCTACTAAACAGTATGTCTAGTGTACCAAACAAGCCAAGGCTATGCTAAGGCTGATGCCCTTTAAAAGCTGATTAACTTAGACCACTAACACTAAATCACAGAGCAACTATAGAGATGAGCTGTCAAAGAGGGACAGACAAAACATTAATACAGGGAAAGCAGGATAGGAAGACCAACTGGGAAGCAGCAGTGATGACAAAGATAACTCCTGGGAAACAGGAACCGAACTTATCCTGAGATATATTTCCAACCTCTATATCATGTGTTCCATCCTGAGACCTTCCTGATAATCATCACTTTCACTATGCCTACTATTCATTTTTCTGTTACAAATAATTCCCACGTGGTACCATTATAGTTTTTATATCTGTGTGCCATGATAGTCTCAAAGGGACAATATTGACTCTATTCCCTATTAGCCTTAGAAAGACTGCAAAAAATATTTTATACACAAACAGGCAAACAATAATTGTGTAATACTAACTAGACACTGATAATGAATGGATTTACAAAGGTTTCATAGGAGTCCATTTTACAATTCAACAAGGAGGCAAGGAAATTGCATGTCAGAGTTCTCTACAGGAACACAACTGATAGAATGAACATGTATATTAAAAGGGGATCTATTAGAGTGCTTTTCAGTTTATGTTCTGGCCAGTACAATAATCACTATCTCCTGATAAAAGGCCAAGAGCCTAGTACTTGAGGCTGGATGTCTCAGCTGGTCTTCAGACTATGTTGGAATCTAGAAGAAGTAGGCCCAAATCCCAGTGAAGAAATAACTCAGCACTGGGATAGATAAACTTGCCAGTGAGACTGAGGGCAAGCAGGTAAAAATAGAAAGCTCCATTTTTCCATGTCCTTTTGTGTAGATTGCCACAAGTAGATGTGCCCAAGATTTAGGGTAGGTCTTCTGGCCTCAAATAATCCAGATTTAAGGTGGATCATTATGGTGATATATTATGTGTAATTTAATAAAGACTGCCTGAAGTATCAGAATGCAAAGCCAGCCACACTATTTAGCGACAGAAGCTAGGCAGTGGTAGCATACACCATTAATCCCAGGACTCAGGAAGGATCTCTGTGAGCTCAAGACCTCCCAGGGCTACATAAGAATGAATCAGTCTAAAAGATTAACAGAGTTCACACCTTTAATTCCAGCCCTAGAGAGGTATATAAAAGACAGGTGCCCAGTGTCTCAGGCTTCACTCTGAGATTTAGTCTCCAGTCACATTGAGGAGAAGCAGCAGTCTGAGGCTTGGTGGAAAGCTCATGGAGACAGGATCACCTCTCTTGGACTAAGGTAGAGGTAAGAGCTAGTGGCTGACAGCTTTGCTTTCTGATCTTCAGCTTGAACCCCAACATCATTCTCTGGATTTTTATGTTTTGTGTTACAGGCCATCCCAACTCAAATGATCCAATCAAGAAAATCTCTCACAGGTGTACACAACTACTTAGGTTCTAGTTGATTCCAGACATGGTTGAGCTGGCACGCCCATCAGAGACAAAGATTCAGTGTTTTAAGTTATTTTCCACCACAGACCTTTCTTTCTGACTTGATCTATGTATAACCTTCTGAACCTCACAAGGGGTCAATAAATGATCCATTCCTTCCAGGCACAATCACATCCAGTCATCATCCCTTGGTGATGGCTTCAGATGTTTGCATCTCATACCCCATACTAATAGACAGAAGCAGCCTGAGTCATCCCAGCAGGAAACTGTGTAGCATTGGAACATGACTCAGTAGTGTCCTCAAAGCACCAGGGGGTGTGAGGTGGTTAGCCAAATCATCAGGAGAAGAGACAACACTCACATCACAGTTACTAAGTCTAGGAGCCTGAAAGTCACAGTGAATATATAGAACACAAGGAAGAAAAGAAAGGGTACAATTGTGTGAGCAATTAAGGAAAACAAAACAAAACAAAACAAAAAAACAAACATGCTCTAGACATGAAAACATATATAGCAAGGCCAACCAGAGTGTGCATGTCTCATCTCATGCTTTAAGAATATGCACTGTAGAGACAGTGACCAGAGAACCACCTGCCGCCACCACTATAATGGCTGGTGGAGAATTGGGAGAGAAAAAGAATCAAGCAAGAGCAGTTCATGTGCTATAGAGAGAGGCAGAACTGGAGACATGACAGTAGCAAGGAACAGCCTGATGGGAGAGGCCCACACTGCCACCTGAGGCCATGTGATATCTGGGGCTGGGATGCCACCGAGGGCCATGTGTGGTTCTGTGGCCCTACCACAGATGGGGGTCTGTGTTGATGTCCCTGATCCTTGTTACCATCAGAGGTCATGTGGATGCCAGTGGTCTAGTCTGCATCAAAAACCATGTTGATGTCCTCAGGCCATGCTGAACTGGCCCTGGGAGTGCTGGCTCCAACCCTCATGAAAGAGCAGGCCCCTCTCCTTGCTGGGTTCTACAAGCAGGGAAGCTGACCCTGCCCCTCACCTGAGGCGGGCAGTCAGAGCAGGGGCCCCAGCTGACAAACTCAGCTACCAGTCAGTCCTTCATCCAGGGTTTTGAGTTGGCCCACCCCAACATTTACACCGTCTATGACGTAATCCGTGAAGGGACTATTCCTGCACAACTACAGCCACAGATCTTGATGACTTCGGACAAGAGCAAGGATATCTATCCAAGTGGAGTTTCACGAGGGTACAGTATTGACAGTGTACCAAAAGGCAGAGGCCATGCACCAGATGAACAACTTATTGCAATGAACATTTGCAATTAAAGCAGATCAGGCAAAAGGTACTACTGTGAGACACACCGCAGCTCCCAAGGCCACTGTGAAGAAGGAATATGTGCCAGAAAGGGAGGCTTTTCTTTTGTGGGGGAAGCTAAAAGGGTGGAGGCAGACATGGAAGAACTAGAGAATGTTCAGAAATATGCCCTGTATCATAGGAGATGGTATGTGAGGTAGCAGAGTTCCTCCACAGAAAATAATTATAAAACAAGTGAAGATGTGTGCCCCGTATGTCCCATTGGCTTCCATTATTCATTTCATGTTAGGGAAGAGTGGGTTGTTCAAAATCAATTTTTTGGCCTTTGCAAAATCATGTACTTCACCATTTGGATAGCATTACCTGGTTGCACTTAGTTTGGTTTCTATTGCTGTGATGATGACCATGACCACAACCAACTTGAAAAGAAAAGGCTTATTTCACTTTATAGCTTCATAAAGGGAAGTCAGGGCAGGAACTCAGGGCAGAAACCTGGAGCCAGGAACTGAAGCAGAAAACATGGAGGAATGTTGCCTACTGGCTTGTTCCTCCTGGCAGGGTCAGTGTGTTATCCTATCCAACCCAGGACCACCAGTTCAGACATGGCCCTCCCCCCAGTGAACTTGGCCCTCCCATATAAATCAGTAGTCAATAAAATGCCCTGACAGACTTGCCTACAGGATGATGAATATATCTTCACAACTGAGGTTCCTCTTTCCAGATAACTAGCTTGTGTCAAGTTGGGAAATAACCATGATATCCCTGTGTCCACTTCAAATAAGAGAAAACCAAGAGTCACAGGACATGAGTAAAATGCCTCTTATATTCAGCTGCTGCAGATCAGTGCTTTAACAATCAGCCTGAGATTCTGAACACCCAACAGCCACTCAGGACTTTTACTCTCAAGCTCTATTTCCACCCTTCATCCCTGCATCAGCTTTCTATTCATCAGAAAGCTGTCTATAAAGCTTTGGGCTAAAATGCAGAGAGCGGGGGACATTCTGGAGGACAATGAGCAGAGAAAAGCCCACATCAGTTACTCTCTATTTGGTGCTTTGCTGACTAATCTCAAAATATTCACTAAAAAAAAAATCAGACTCAACAATATATATCTACATACATATAAATACTTATTTTGGTGTGTTTGAGGCTGTTTCATTCATCACAGGCTGGTCTTGAACTTACTACATGGCTGAGGATGTCCTTGAACTTCTGATTCTTCTCCTCTACCTCCTGAGTACTGGGATTACAGACTTATATCACCATGTCTAGGTTTATGTAGTACTTGGGATCAAATCCAGGGCTGTATGCATGCTAGGCAAGACTTGACCAACTAAACTACAACGCTAGCCACAAAAAAATAAAAACTCTTTTATAATTAAATTCATAGTCATATTTTTAAAAAGAACAGTTCTGAAACCAAGTCTAAATGGCATCATTTTTATTAGGTAACAGCCCCCAACCCCCAGAAAAGAGTTGCAAAGAGCTTTCTCAAGTTTGGTTAGAATTTAATTAGCTACATGTATTTCCAGGTTCTTTCACTTGATGGTAATACCTTTGCTGAAGGTGGGGAGCAGCAAGTAGGTAAAATGGGCCTGTGTGGTTTTATTTTGTGCTGTAGTGTAGTTATCAAATCTCTCCTAAATTCTGGTTACTGAACTGAATGCAATAAGAACAAAAGAGGATTATATATTAGCTTTATTCTTGAATAGCTGGGAAGACAAACGGCACTCATGTGACACATATCTAAATGCCTTCGGGGCAGTTACAAAACCCTTCCCTACCCCCTAAATGAGTACAGAATCCTAAGATCCAAATCTAGCTGCCAAGAGCTGACAAAGGGGACTCTCCAAAGATAAGACACATTTGCAAAATGAGGAGTGATGAGCATTATATCAAAGATGGGTCTGCTGGGTATTCTTGGAGAAGCTGGTGATGCTGCCCCTGGTGAAATAACTGTAGGTGATTATGCAAATGGGATCACATGAGAATAGAGAGGTCCTCTACAAAACCTGTAAATGCAGTGTGGGGTTCTTTCCTACCTGAATTGACAAGCTGCTGTTCCATCACCCCACAGCCAAGAACTTCAATCCATTCTCCACCAAACTTGATCTCCAGCTCGAAGGAAGGATGGGTAAAGGGAAAGTAGCAGTCCACCCACCGAACCTCCAGTCCTGCAGAGAACCAGAGAACAGGCACACTGAGTCATAAGATAGTCTACTCTCACTTGGTATCAAATTTGTCTTTTGGCTAACTACATCAATTTTAACATTCTAAATAAATCAAACAGCAAACAAACTCATTGGCAAAATGATGGGGCAAGATAATAAATACTAAAACGTGCAAAAAACTGGGCATGTCTGATGGGGGAAGTGCTTCTGTGTATGGGTTTGTTTTATTAGATGATAAATAAAGTACTGTTTGGCCAATGAGGCAGCAAGTTAGGCGGGACTAGGAGTCAAGGAGGATTCTGGAAAATGTAATAAGGAAGTGGTGATCCAGGGAGAAAAGTGACATAGCAGGCAGACACATATATAAGCAAGGGCAGGAAGGAAGTCGTCCCCTTCTCTCTTCCTCCTCGTCTCTTCTCTGGAGTCACCACGTGATCTACCAGCAAGAGAGGGAACCAGTGGAAGGCGTCCTTGATAAGTCTTATAAAATATATAAATTTATGATAATTAAGACTGAGCTAGCAGATGAGAAATCATAGTCATTGGCCAAGCAGCATTTGTACGTAATATAAGTCTCTGTTTGTTACTTGGGACCTTAACATGGTGGCGGGCAGAACTTGGGCGGCCTGATGGAAAGCGACCATGTGGCAGCAGGACTTGGGTGGCTTGTCAGATGAAAAAGCAGGGGATTCTGGTGGTTTCTGTAAGTGACAGTGGCACATTTGAGTTAAAGAAATTATACTTTCACTAGGCTGTCCTCCAAATATATGTATCAATGGTGAAATAACAATTCTGGGTGTCCTAAGTTCAACTGCAAAGGCCTAAGGTGGTATGCAAAGCAAACAGAGTGAATCATTTCACTCCTTTCTGGGTGTATGCTGAATTGTTAACTTGAAATCCATCACACCTAATTCAAGCACAGTGGTCTCACTAAGCCCAGAGCTGTTGTGTGATATTTGTATGCTGTGAAGATATATTGTTGTGATTGGTGTAATAGAAAACTGAACAGCCAATAGCTAGGCAGGAGAGATAGATGGAACTTGCGGGGAGAGAGAGAACACTGGGAGAAAGAATGGGGTTGCCAGCCAGACACTGAAGAAGCAGGATAGGCAGTATATACAGAAATAAGGTAACACCACATGGCAGAGCGCAGATTAATATAAATGGATTAATTAAGTTATAAGAGCTAGTTAAAACAAGCCTAAGCTAAGGCTAAGATTTCATAATTAATAAAAAATCTCCATGTCATTATTTGTAAGCTGTGACACAAAGAAAAATTCACCTAAAGAAAGCTCATATAACACACCAATCCAGAGCAGCACTCCTTACAGAATGACTTCCAATTCCATGCTCTTTCTCTAGCATAATATAAGGTCCTAATCTGTAGGCAAGTAGATTCAACATACACACTTATGCCTTCTTAAAATTCTATGTTGAAACTATGCCCTTCTATGTGGCCCAGTGGATCTATTTCTACTAGCTCCATATTCCTGCTGCTGAGAGTCTAAAGAACTTAATGTAGAATGTAGTCTGTTCTCTGCTAATATCTGCAATGAATCAACAAACTCTTCACTTAGAGATCCCCACCCAGTTCCAGAGTCATGTTCTCACAAACCACAATGTTTAGCTGAGGAAAAGGAGACCAAATTTCACTCTCCTAGAAGTGCATGTTGATAGTTTAATAAATTATTAACAGCTAACAAGTTAATAAAACAAAGTCTTTCAAATTTAAGCAAAACATTTAAATATCAAACATTTTCCTACATTAAATGGCAAATAGATTTCAATATCAACAAACAAAAAAGCAATACCTACTAAATGTCAGAATCGATCTTCAATAATCAATCAGAAATACGGTGCTTTTGAGCAATGATATCATTATTTAGCAAAGAAAAAGATTAATGAACTCAAAACAGTGATGCCTGAGAAGAGTGGTGGTGACCTGAAAGCAGAGAGCAGATGGGAAGTCCCCTAGTGGCTTGATGACCCTATCGGGAGCACAGAAGAAACAACTCACCTGAGTTCCTGTCCCTCCCTGGGACGGTCCTTCTCTTCCTCTTTCTGGCAATTCCACAGAAACCAATCCACTGTGAATTTATGACACTCTATTTTCTTGCTCAAGACCATCTGACTTTGAACCCCATAGAAAGCAAGACACATAACAAATGGAAGTGCTAGCAATTGTGTCCATCTTCTGAGCCCTCACTATGCCCCTACAGTCCTGTTTCACAGAGAAGGAAAAACCAAACAGAGAATCTACCTTGTTCAAAGTCACACAGCTAGTGCAGGTGACTAAACCAAACCCAGGCCTGCTCTACTCTAAATCCCTAACCTTGACAATTTAAATATAATTCCCTGACCATCAATAAAAACTCAAGATAGAAGCCAGCTGTGATGGCATAAGACTGTCAACCCAGCACTTGAGAGGCAGAGGCAGAGGCAGAGGCAGAATTATAAGTTTGAGGCCAGCATGGTCTATACAGCAAGTTTCAGACTAAAGCTATATAGTGCAACCCTGTTTTAAAACAATAATAATAAAATCATACAGAAGCAAAGTCATGAGACCTGGTGGCTTTTCTGTAAAAGTGGAGTTTTCAGTTGTTTTGTTCAACATGAAATTTCTTTTTCTAGTTAACTGCTGTCTGTGGTGTTAATTTTTGTTAATAATGAAAATCTATTTCTCCTTCTGGTATATACATGGTATAACAGAAAAACATTCTATTATACATGTAGAAAATACACAAACTGACAGATATTGACAGATGTATACATATATGAATCTGTAACCACATCCAAGTTAAAGAGAGAGCCAGGAATATAGACACATGTCTGTAATCTCAGCTACCTGGGAGATTAAAGCAGGAAGATGTCAAGTTCAAAGTCAGTATAGGCATCTTAGCTAGATCCTGTTTCAAAAACAAAAACAAAAAAAAATTAAGTACCTGGTGATGCAGCTTACTGGCAAGAGTGTTTAGTTACTATGTGAAAGGACCTGGGTTCAAGCCCAGTATTAAAAAATAATAATGACAATAATAAAATCTTATGCCCTGGATCCCCACATCCTTAACAATCTTTTCTATGACTCCCATGGCACTTGCACCCCCTAGGATTTACATGTGTGACAGAAGACAGAATGCATTCTTCTATTGTCATGGTCAGTCTAAGATTCGTCTACACTGCTGCATGTAGCAATAGGCACTCATTTCTAGTTCTGGATAGATCCAGCCAGCCTTTTTCTAACAGGGAAGGCCAGGCTACTGGAGAAATGTCTACAAGTTACCTGCTATGGCCAGAACTGTTGAGAAGCTGCATGTGCCAGCAACTGTTTATCTTCACCTGTACTGCAAGAAGGGCTGTGTAGACCTATGCACCTGCCCCTAGACAAGCCCAACAATCCCTAGAAATATTTCTATTAAAAGCTCCAGAGGTCATTCCACTAGCAAACAGAAGTGTGTGAAGCCTCTGGACAGAAAGCTATTGATAGGTGGAAAAGAAGAGAAAAGCATTTTGTGGCCCGTATAACTCCTAGCAGATAGGCACAGGCCATGTAATGATTGCAGTTAATGAAAACAAGATATGTGTACATGGCTTTTTATAATTGGATTGAATTCTACCAAAAACACCACTGAGGGTTTACATTATGATCATTACCATTATTATTATTTTCTAAGGGCCTATAACATGTTAAGAGGATTCTACACAAATCAATTATATTCTATGACCTTAAAAAAAAAAAAGTTTTGATGTTTTGAGCAGGCTAACTAAAGTCCTGTTTAAAGACTACAGCTCTCACCTCAAAAGGAAAAAGAGAAGAGTTTAGTCTTAGGCCAAGTAAGAGTGACCACGGCCCCAGACCATGGATTCAAATACCATGCTCTAATGTGAACATAATTTCATGTTATTTCTGTAATTACAGAACAAAAGAAAGCCTGCATCAATGCACTTCTTAAATACACTAGTATAAACATCAAATAGGCGGTTACAGCAAAGTGTGGAAATCTCCATTATAGGCTTCAAATTCTATCTGATGACTCTTAGCTTTGAGTTTGGTGGAATCCAGTGATCTATAAAGTTAATACCTCTCAGACTTTTATATGATGGTCAAAGGGAGTTAGGTGAGACACATAGGTGGACAATGGAACTACTAAAGGGGCTGAAGATGACCCAGTGCACTTTGGTTCTAGACTGCAGCATTCCAACTCTCCGGGTTCAAAGACTTCTAGTCCTTGCAGAATCTTTAACATAGGTGTGGCTGTACTCCAGAAATTTCACACTTCAAATGTCATGGGCTCCTACCAATCAAATACAGAAGCTTTAAGGGTTTAAAGGGTTTAAGTACAAAAGCATTCAAAATAATAGCCAGTGCATCTTGTGAACACTCCCAAGGCAAAAGGTCCTCAAGAAGACAGGGGCTTAGGTATGAAGACAGGGGCTTGTTTGGCTGTGTAGCACAGGCAGTGCCAGCACAGCAAGGAGGGAGGCCTGAGATCTCTTGCCTCCAGGACTCCTCTCATTGCAAGGCTTCAGTTTTATCATTTCTTCTTTTCCTCAATAACCCTACAGGTGTCTCTTTCATCACAAATGAAGGAAACTGCTTCCCACCAAAGCTTGCCTAGAGCAAAGCACACCCGGACAGGAATGCCAGCCAAACCTTCCAAAGCCCACAAGTGTGAATGCTAGTGATCTACATGGCAGAGCCTGTGCAGCACAACAGAAACGTTTGAAGGCAGATGGGTAACAGGTCTGGCTTCACATCAGGAAGACTGGAATGCATTCACTATCTCAGATCCTTAGAAAGTCCCCCAACCTTGCTGAGAGTGCCGAGCCCACATCCTCAATCTCCTTTGCTCCAAAGGCTCTGAGCACTTCCAGGGTTGCTATGTTCACCTTCTGTGCATAAACAAAAGCTCAAATCTTCCAAACCCCACTTTTGAGCAGGCTGTGGCTCTATTTCAAACCAAAGCAGTAATTATGTGTAATATTGGCAAAAATATGCCATATTCTTTTATATAGTAGAACAATTTAAATGTGTTATTTTGGCACATGAACAGTATCATTTTTAAACTTAGATATTAACACTAAAACATATTTTCTTCTTATTTTTTGTCACACACTCTCAAGACTGTTTGTTAAATGATTTATTGAGTACCTCAATATTAGCACCAAAATATATTTTTCTTTGCTTTTCTTCATGACCCCATTTCTGTATTAAAACCCCATTTCTGGTTTTAAAAACATCTTGCCATGCTTTCTATATTAACAATATAATATTTACAAATAGCTGAAATTATGGCTTATTTCACTTATCAAGTATCAGAAGTAAAAATTTTTACTAAAATATGACAAATTTATGGCTATGTCTAAATCACATGGAACTTACTCCCTAATCTCTTACTAGGGTGCTTGATGGAAATTAACCTGTATTATAATATAGCTACTGTAAAATCATGACCAGTTTCTTTTTTTCTTTCTTCTGTTTCTTCTCTTGGCAAAGAGACATCATAATTTACATTTATAAATAAAGCACAGGGGTTTTCAAATCAGTTTCAGACCTCTGTACATAAAGGCAGTTGTCCAAAATTATATCCTGAACTTGCAGCCTAGAGCCAACTAAAAAGGACCATTCCATAATAAATGCAGACTTGAGTTCAAGCCTCCAATTTCTAAGGTAGGTAGGTTAACTCACCCTTGTGGGTCCAGCTGCCATATCTCCATGCTGTATGAAGACAGCAGAGGTCCCTGGCA